>NC_141991.1:142829850-143458248 GCF_049901715.1 Pseudonaja textilis
CCGTGCCAAACTTCTGGGGCACATGACCAGAAGGCAAGAATTAAGAATCAATATGTTTTCTCTCATAATGAAACATGAGGATGTATGCTTAGAGTATCTGAGGCAAATTTCTTCTTTGGCTGATAACTGGATAGTCTTTTCTTATTGTAAAAGAAAAATCCCCATCAAGCCAAAGTAGATGACCGATCAGGTATTGGAATCTGTCAGGAGTTTGCCAATCTCCTCACCCCCACCTTTTTCTTCTGTTCTGTGCTACACAAGCAACAAGCAGTGGAAGTGCATCAAAACTCTGGTATGCCACTGTCTGGGCTGGCCTGTAGCAGCATGCAGCATTTGGGAACAACCTAGGGTCCTAATAGGACCCCGCAGCTGATGCTTCATCATTTGAAACTTAATAAAAATGCTCTGCTCCAATTGAAGTTGTATCTTGGAGTCATCTGATTCATTTTTGTAACAATGCCTCCGAAGTGATGTTCTTTAGAGCACTATAAATCAGTGTTCCTCAACCTCCTCAATGTTAAGATGTGTGAACTTCCAAAATTTTCCCTCATACCTTAAATCTTGCTGAAGTTGAGAAACACTGCTCTAAATGGTTTCCCAAGGACAGTAAGTCACAAAGTATCTGTATGGTAAATATACCATATACAAGAGTTACACAAGAGGTATTTGTGGGAGGTGTTACACAAGAGAGATTTGGGGGATTTCAGAAGGGTCTCTCACCATGCTATTGCTTATCACAGGGAAGCCAATAGACAGCACTTTTCCTCAAGACTTCTTGAGCCAATAATGGGTGAGCTGCATTTAGTCTAGTGCATCTTATCACCTCCCGAGCACTTCCTTGATTCTGTTCCCAGACAGCCAAGTCAAAGGTTGTGCTGGGTGGGAAATTGAAGGCTGACACAGTGGGCCATAGGAAGTGCAGGCCTGAGAAAGAGCCCTGGCTGTTTATGATACTCGTAACGTTTCCTTTCTTGTCTCTGATTAGTGCTATAGAAGCCTGTAAAATCTGTGGGCAGGGATTATAGTGCGATACCTATGGAGAATGCCTCCATTTTAGGTGACAACATCAGTTACTAGTTCATAAAAGAGGGTTTCATTGTTCTACTTACAACCAAGCCATCATAATATGATTCCTCCTTGTAGAAACTTGAATGTAGGTACAATCCTTGTTGTATGTGATACCTGCATACATGCTTCCCATAACATGGATCATCTTAGCAGCGCAAGCATCTGTATTTTAGACTCATGTCCCTCCTGGCTTGTGAAAGCTTCCTAGGAGGTGACAGGCGGGTAGACTCTGGCGATCACTAATGCTTCCCTACAGGAGGGGATGATGCCCCAGAACTTTAAGGAGGCTGTGGTTCACCCTCTTCATAAGAAACCATCGTTGGACTCCACCTGTTTGGATAATTTCCGACCTGTCTCCAATCTTCCCTTTTGGGGGAAGGTTGTTGAGAAGGTGTTCGCGCAACAGTTCCAGAGGTTTCAGGATGAAATGGATTATCTCGACTCCTACCAGTCAGGATTCAGGCCTCGATTAGGGACAGAAACAGCATTGGTTGCACCTTTAGATGATCTCTGGCGGGAGCAGGATGGGGGTAGTGCATCCATCCTTGCTCTACTTGACCTCTCAGTGGCTTTTGATACCATTGAACATGGGATTCTCCTGGGACGGCTTCGAGGGATGGGAGTGGGAGGCCTTGTGCTGTCTTGGTTCACTTCCTTCCTCTGCGGCCGCTCTCAGTCAGTATTGATAGGAGATCCAACCCTCGCCCACTGCTTTACGGGGTTCCGCAGGGCTCAGTACTCTCCGCTCCTGTTCAACATTTATATGAAACCGCTGGGTGAGACCATCCATCACCATGGACTGAGGTATCACCAATATGCTGATGATACTCAGCTGTATGTCTTGGCCCATGGTGAGTTAAGTGTTGCTGTGTCCTCCCTCTCACAGTGCCTGGAGGCTGTTAGGGGCTGGATGGGGAGCAACGGGTTGAAACTACACCCTTGCAAGACCAAGTTACTCTGGGTTTGGGTTCATTGGCTCAGGGAGAATTACCACCTGTAGTCTTGGATGAGGTGGCACTACCCCAAACAGACCCTGTGCATAATCTAGGGGTTTTCCTGGACTCACGACTCCTGTTCGAAGAGCAGGTGGCAGTAATGACCAGGAGGGCCTTTGTGCAACTGCGGGTTGTGCACCAGTTACACCCTTTCCTGGACCAACGGCCCCTACTCACAGTCACTCAAGCCCTGGTCACTTCCCGTCTTGATTATTGCAATGCGCTCTACATGGGGCTGCCCTTGAAGATCATCCGGAAGCTCCAGTCGGTGCAAAATGCAGCAGCCCACATGGTTTTGTGCAGACCTGTGTGCACATATGTCACCTCTCCTGCAGGAGCTGTATTGGTTGCCGATTTGCTTCCAGGTGCAATTCAAGGTGCTGGTTGTCACCTTTAAAGCCCTTCATGTCTTGGGAAAAGGTTATCTGAGGGAACGTCTCTTGCCAGTCACATCTACCCGACCATTAGAGCGAGGAGGCAGGGAATGTTGCACATCCCACCCCTGAGGGGCCTTCTCTGTGGTGGCTCCCTCTCTCTGGAACATCATTCCCTCAGAGATTAGAATGGCCCCCACTCCAGCACTCTTCCGAAAGGCACTGAAGGTTTTGCCAGTGGGCCTGGGGAACCCAGAGAGGGATGGAGCATAATGTGATCTGCTGTCGTTGGGGCG
Source organism: Pseudonaja textilis (assembly GCF_049901715.1). Classification (NCBI taxonomy): domain Eukaryota; kingdom Metazoa; phylum Chordata; class Lepidosauria; order Squamata; family Elapidae; genus Pseudonaja; species Pseudonaja textilis. Next base: position 142,832,584 of record NC_141991.1, read on the forward strand.
GGGGGAGTTGTTTTTTTTTTAGTTTTTTCCAAATTTTGTTCCATTGTACTTTACTAATTTATTTGATTCTTTTTGTTAGTTTTTAATAGTTTTTTTTAATTTTAACTTTTTGTTTTAAATATGGTTTTACATTGTGTAAGCCACCTCGAGTTGCCATGGGTGAATAGGCGGCAATATAAAAGAAAGAAAGAAAGAAAGAAAGAAAGAAAGAAAGAAAGAAAGAAAGAAAGAAAGAAAGAAAGAAAGAAAGAAAGAAAGAAAGAAAGAAAGAAAGAAAGAAGGCAGGCTAGAGGTTATTCACAGTATCTTGCCCACACTGTGGTTATAGAGATCTGTATAGTAAAATAGTTTAAAGGTTCCTGTATTAAAACTTTATACACCAAGCCCTGCTCTATGCATGATGTCTACTGATCACCCAACCTTGCTTTCTGTGGTACCTTCTGTACAGATTGGATTACTCTGGAATTGCCCTGCTCACCATGGGCAGCTTTGTTCCCTGGTTGTATTATTCGTTCTACTGCTCACCACAACCCCAGCTCATCTACCTCATCATCATCTGTGTGCTGGGTATAACAGCCATCATGGTGTCGCAGTGGGATCACTTTGCCACGCCACAGTATCGGGCAGTGCGGGCAGGTAACTATTCTTGATTTGACTGCATCCTCGCACAGCTACATTATGTGGAGAAACCTATTAAAGACAGGGAATACCGTTGGTTGCTTTCCAGTCTTTTGGTTGTTTCCTTTGTCTTTCCACTCCTCTCTTCCCACAACCGTTTGTTTTTGGCCACACAGTTCTCACTAGATTTTGGAGTCTTCTGTTTATATCCTTCTGGAAATCTTATGGGTGCCAAGATTCCAAGACCTTTCTTATATTTTTCAGTTGTTTCATTTTTGATACACAAAAACCAGTCATAACCTGATCATTGGAAACTGAAGTAATTATATAATATAGAGGAACTTGCCTAGCACAATGCAGCCTTCCTAAACCTAACATTGTCTAAATGTGAGGAAAGTCCAACATGAAAAAGAAGTTGTAATCCCAGCACATTTGGAGGGCACCAGGTTGGGAACAGCTGGCATACTGAATTAACATGAAAGATGCAGGAAGAAAACAATAACTAGCATAATATGATAGCCAGTGCCAACAACATCAGTTCAATATGAAAATATGTGTGTGTTTTTGTTGTCTAACAAAACTAACATCTGCTCCTTCATTAGTTAACCTTAAGACTCCAGTTTGGGGGTTAAGATTTTATTAGCTGGATTGATGTTAAAGCCGTAACTGTCCATTCAAGTTACATACTCTTTCTTTTTGGGGTAGGTGTATTTCTGGGCCTAGGGCTGAGTGGACTGGTGCCCACCCTCCATTTCATGATCACTGAAGGTTTTATCAAGGCCACAACAGTGGGACAGATTGGTTGGCTCTTCCTCATGGCAGTCCTCTACATCTTGGGAGTAGGCTTGTATGCTGCCCGCATTCCTGAACGTTTCTTCCCCGGCAAGTGTGACATCTGGGTATGTCTTTGGCAATAAAATGTGGAAGAGGGATGGAGGTATTTAAGCTGAAACTGAGAGTGAGTCTTCGTATGAGTTCTACATTATCTTTTCTCTTAGTAAAATCCATAGCTTCGTCCTATGATAAATTTGACACTTCATTTTGTCATGTCCAAAATATCAGGAGGCAAATTAAGATAAGTATTTGGCCTTGGCAAACTGTGAGGACACATACCAAATCAGACAAGGTAGGCAACCTTTTTTCAAACAAAAGAAATGGTGATATGGCAACATTCCCAGAATAGGCAGAGTGACATTTTTGCCTCCCTCCGTTTATTTTTTAAGCAGGAGAAAGAATATAAGGAAGCTTAAGGATAGCCTACCCAGAGGATGTGACAGCGTGCAATCCATAAAAGCAAGATTAAAAAAAAACAAGTCTATACAAAATTAATGTACTTAATCAATGTGTGTTTGCATGCACGCAGTATAAAATTAATGAAAAACAGAGTTAAGTGCTGCAAAACACTTAAGATGACAGATTTATATGATCTGAAGAGAAACCAGAGTATGAGTACACTTAATGCATGGCTCACCTGGGGACCTTAAGTCACAAATCCTGCAGAAGCTCCAGCTTCTTTAATTTTTGTTTAATTTGTGAACATCAAGAACAAAAGGGAATCTCATAATGTGGTGATGGGTCAATATGAGGCAGCTTGGGCTCCAATGCCTGTCTTCTCCTTCCTTTCTAGTTCCATTCACACCAGATCTTCCACGTCTTGGTGGTTGCAGCTGCCTGTGTCCATCTTCATGGGGTCTCCCAGCTGCAGGCATTCCGCTCATCACTGGGTGGCAGCTGCACGGAGAACACTGTGCTCTGATACCTTTTGAGGCCCCAGGGACACCTCTGCTGAATGAGGGCAGCCCTCCTGCCACCCTGCGCACTTCTGGATATGAACCACGAGGGGCGGGGCCTCTCTTAAAGGGCACTGCACCAAGTCGTCTTTTGAAAAACAATCTTTGTGTCCCAGGTCTTCTTTGCAGTTGGGGGATGGCTCTCCTTTCCTCCATTAGGGCAACCCACGTGTGAGCCTATGTATGATACGTGTGAGCATGTGGATTACACGTGTGCGTGAATTGCCAGCAACAGGTGTAAAGCTAAAGAGAAGGGCGATAATAAGGTAGGCATTTAATCCCTTCAGACAGCTTAAAATGCAAGGTTCGTGTGGGGATTCCTATAGAGCACGACGGATGCATACAGTACCTCCCCATAAGCTAAGGAGATGTCTTTCTTTTTTTTAAAAAAAAAAATGAAGTATTCTCAGGTTTGTCCAAGCCGTGCATATTTGTTCAGTTCTATTTGTGAACTGGTGCTCTTTTAAGAGCCGGCTTATTTTCAGATGGGTGCCAAGAAAGCATGTTGTCTACTGAAATACGCAACAAACTAATTTTTTTGTCCCATCAAAAGTAAAAAGTGAGGTAGGAAACCACAAGATAGGATGATTGAGCTGACTTTGTTGCTGGATTGCTTGCTTCTCTGTGGAAATGTAGTTTATAAGTCTAAGAGCTAAGCCTACTGTCTAGACCAACATCAGGGCATGGATGACTGACACACATCTATTTCCCCGCCTTGGGTAAAGATGGATGCAGTTTTGTACCAGTAAGCCCCCCCACCCGCCCAAGAATTGTTTGGTGTCTAAATGTGTCAGCCTTCCTGGGTTTTTAGGTAGAGAAAGGGAAACTTTTTCAAACAAACTGCATAGAGAGAGAACAGGGCTTTGGCTGGAGAAGCCTGCATTTTTTTTTACCGTCAATTTTCTAGTTTGGAAATTATAGTAGCTGTTGCTCAGCTCTCTGTTCTTTAATCCCTGACAAATAACTTCAAGGGTAGGACATTTCTTAATACTAGATTGTGTGTATGTCTGTGCATGTAGCGAGGGATCAGTTTTCTTCTCCCCAAGAATCTCGATTTCAGCAAATGAAAATCATCTGAACAGAACTCTCATTGATCCTCCATCTTTTGAAAGACTGCCAGTCTGTTTGGTGTTTTGCTACAGAACCCTCACCCTTTTTCTGTTGAAGATGAGGTGTGAAGAGAAAAGCCAGCCCAATGTAACACAAGTCTTCTTTCTTTACACATCCCTCTCTGCTACTTGAAGACCAAGGGACTCCAACTTTCATCCTGGATGGCATAGTGATGCAACTTCTTTGGATGCTATTGGTAAAGCAGCAATATCAGTCTTGTAGGAAAGACCTTAGAATCTGGATCTGAACACTGAACGTTCCCTGCAGTCAAATCCGTAACCGCTGGACTCCAACTTCAGCCAAACCAATTCCTAAAATGCTCTAGAACAGTCTTCCCTAACCTGGTTGTCTTTGGATTCTCAGTCTGCATAACCAATGTATCTGAAGATGGCATCAGCTGCTTAAAGTCTGCTCTAGAGTAAATGCCCATCCTCTCTCTCCTTCAGCAAATACGATTTTTTGAAGTGTTTTAATAACTGTAAAGCACGAAGAATTAAGATGTTGAGGCAGGATGAGGAGGCCAGTTTCTTATTTATTCATTTGTTGATAACATCTATAGATCGATCTAAGTGGTGTTTAGTACAGGAGGTGGTTCTAGTTCTTTCATGATACAATGGAATTTATAAGGAAAAGAAATCAGTTATAAAGACAATCATCTGGATACTTTTGTGAATCATCTGCTTTGCCTTATATGAAAACCTGAGGAAAAAAAGGTACCTAAGGTATTTGGTTCTAGTACAAAGATGCAATATTCATTCCAGAAACAGGCCAGCTTTGAAGAAGGGGAGCAACTAGGCATAGATACTTTTGCCTCTGGGCCAGACCCTTTTGTGTGGGGTGGAAGCACTTTTTTTTATTATGGTACACTATTGAGAAGGTGTGTCACTTCTCTAGCAATGATGGGACATGTTGGAAAGTGACCGTGGAGACCATGCTTCCAAAGGGAGAGCTAAGGGAACAAGGTGATCACATAAAAAAAGGGTACATGTCTTTTGACCTAGCAACCCAAACCCAAACCCAGCATATTAGCAGGGTGTGGCAGCTTCCAAAAAGTTTGATGACAATGCCAATCCATACTTTTATACAATCCCAAGCAGGCAAGCAGAATGACCTGGTATCTTCAGTGGATTACTGAGCAAAGCCAGTCAACTAGGTTTATATTGGAGACTGGGATAACAAGTAGAACAAGCTAGATTTAACAGGATATACCACTGATATGTTCCCCTGAGATGAAATAGCCAAGAGGGAGTATCTTTTAAAATACTTTTCCCACATCCCTTTTTTTAAAGAAATAATGCTTCATTTTTCTGGATCTCTTGCTACAGTATACCTTTCACAGAAAAACAATAATTTTCTCAAATTTCTTGGTTCTATTCCCAACCTGGAAAGATGAAGCAACAGCTCCAACTTTCCAGTCCCATTACCATCCCAAAGGGGTTCTGCTACTTGGTGGGTCATAACAGAGGCCCATCAAATCTAAATTAAAATTAACCACACTGAAGAAAATTAGTTTCCTACAAAACACTATACAGGGTTTATGACTCAGCCTCACATTCCCAACTGTTTGATTCAAAGCAGGGCACCTGCACAGCCATTGACACTAACTGCTCTGTACATAGTAAACCGTGAGTCCCTTTGTGATATGCTCTAGACCCATTGCTTCCTCACCCCATACTGTAAACTGCCTCCACTCTGCACTGTTCCACGCTTCTCTTTTCTCCTGATCTTTGCGGGAAGCGCTAAAAGAGCGTCTTTGTTTCTAAGAGTTTGGTTATTTTTCTACTGGCCATTGTGATAACAAAAATTCTTAAAGAGATCAGACACTTTAGGGAAAAGAATAGAAAGAAAAATGTAAAAATATTCAAAGTGTAATATTAATAATTATAAAAATAAAGAAGATTGTTTCCCTAACTCAATATGACTGAAGATTGATTCTTTTGAACTAGAATTAAAATTTATGGCTGAATGGAGCCCCTATTAGAGCAGCACATTTCTGTTATTGGACTCTGAACTAAATAATGAAAAACTATTTTCACACATTGGCTGTTTTCATACAACATATTTCATCAAGTTTAGTAAGACATCATGTAGCTGCATCTATACCACATACAAGCTTATTTTTAATCTCGGAGAAGAGCTTTTTTCAAAATTTTCCTTAGCCTAATTCGTTGATTTCTGGTTTGAGGTACTGTAAAAACCAAGGATATGACTTAATTCAGTATACAGTGGTACCCTGGCACTCATCATTAATTGGTTCCGGGAGGTGCAATGAGTACCAAAAACAATGAGTAAGAAACAATTTTTTCCCACAAGGAATATTGTAGTGAGCCACAAGGCAGCCTACATCAACAAGTTCTAGCTTGTGTGTCAAGTACCAAACAAGTACAAATTTTCATGTCAAAATGTGTTGGGTATCAAATTTGATAAGTTTCAAAGTAGTTGAGTACCAAGATACCACTATATAAGAAGTATATCCTAGATACATAGTTATGGCCAGCATTTAGGAGAAGCATGTGTTTGGCCAGCGATGGAAAGAAAGTACCAATATAAAATATGTAATATTTCTGTTAAATTCAGTAGCTTAATTTATCAATCTTGAGCAAGTTCTCAGGAGGTAAGAGGTCCTTTGGATGACCTGATCGTGCAAAGTTGAGTGTTTTAAAGTTCAAAGCCAGTGGTACATTGAAACCAGATAGATAGCCAATATAATTAGAATAGAATTGTTATTGTCTGCCCTGCTTTCTCCATAATGCTCTAAGTAGCTAAACTAAGCACTGTATGAATATCACTGCGGGCTAACAGCTACACTAGAATGAAATCAATGACACAGCAAGTAAGCTTTCACACTCTTGCACATTATTTCTGATTAAGATAAAAGTTTCCCCTATCCAGTCATATCCAACTCTAGCGGGTAGTGCTCATCACTGTTTCTTAGCCGAGGGAGCCAACATTGTCCAAAGACATTTCAAATCGTCATGTGGCCAGCATGATCATATGCTGAGGTGCACGGAAGCTTCCCACTAGGTCGTTCTTTATATTTTAATCAATTATAGAAGATATTAATCTGGTATTTGGCATTTTCTAAAGAAATACATTTCTACATCTTTTATATAAACATGGACCAGTAAGTCATATCACCAGACTGGCAGAAAGAGTTGGATCTACCTGGCCTCAATTGGAAGTCAGGGTAATAAATCTACCTGAATCAAATGGTGAAGTTTTTCCTGACTGTGTCATTTACACACTGAAGTTGGGTTGTAAGGTTCAGTGTTTCCCAAAATTGAATCCTCTGATCCACAAAGAACAGAAATTGAACAATCCTTATTAACATATGAACAAAAGAACAGTCATTCCTTTAGGTTCAGAAGGCACGTTAGAATATTGGAAACCATGTTGTAGTCACTTACAAAATCTTTTTCCCAGACAGTGTGGGGTAGTGGGCATCCATCATTTTTATTTTCTACCAAATCAAATGCCACTCTTGTAAATACAAAGGTGGTTTGCTGGTTTACTTATCACCTTTCCACTTAATTATTTGAAAATTAAAATAGATTAAGGCAGGGAGTCTAATGCGCACGAGGCAAGGGCCATGTCAACAGTATGTATGCATGTATGTATATATGTATGTTTGTTTGTTTCACACTTAACTATCCATCTCCCTCCAGTAGTGTTGCTGTCAGCTAAATGTAATTAAATTTCTTTCCCCCCCACTTCACTTATGATTTCAATTTCCTTGTCTTCTACTTCTCTTTTGTCCACTTTGGATAAAGTTTTATTTTCTGAAAGAGAACAGTATGATGGGTACCTATGTCTGCATTATTAAACCATGAAGAGTTGGATACCCTTGCTATCTAGTATACTGTGCTGCAAAATCCAGAGATCTTCCAATGAATGCAGACCCACGTCCTTTTCACTCCCTGTGTATTACAATACTTGGTCGCTTCCCAAGTTTTCTACTAACTAGAAGCTTTTCTTAAAAAAAAAAAATATCCTCTGATTTTTTTTTTTTTTTTGGAATTGAGTCGTACCCGTCCCTGTCTAAGCCATAATTCTCTCCGTGCAAGGGCGGTGATGGTTTTAAACTTGTTTCTCACCTCCAGACACCAACACGAGAAACCTCCGACGGTAAAAGAGGCAAAGCGCTACTTCCCTCGATCTCTGAGTTCTCCAGAGCTTTCCGATGGAATTCGAAGGGTGAAGGCCAATCAGGAATCAGAACGACTGCCCGAGCCAATGAGATTTACGCGTGTTGAGCAGGGGTGAGGGCGGGCTTTATACAAGAGGCACCCATGGCGGCCGAAGGGTGGTCGGAGCGAGTGCGGAAGCTGCTGAAAGCGATGAATTCCTTTCATAGAGCAGGTACGACCGCGGCCTTTCCGCGTCAGCTGTTTTCAAGACCTCAGCAAGAAAAAGGAGCATTCTCTTATGGTTTAATTATTTCTGATGCAGAAAGCCAAGAGTAGGAATAAATGGACGGTTTTTGCAAACATTGCTACTAACGCTTTTCAGCGCCTTCCTAAAACGATCTGGAATGAAACTCTTTGCAAACAGGGAAACGGACATCAAATGGCAAATCTGGTTTAAGATAAGTCATGTAAAAACAATGGGGTGCAAGTTCTAATTTTATGGGTTCTGAGTGAATCTGAGATGAGATGATGTCTAGGGAAGAAACTGTAGTGAATTGATGGATGTAGACGCCAACTGAATTGTGGCAATTGCTCTGAAAAGCCAAGTTCTACATAACTCGTATAAGTAGGAAATGAATTAAAAAATCAGATGCTGTAATGACTTTTCACAAATGTGTAGAGTAATATGTAATATCCCTATTCAGGTTTTGATCACTGCACCTTAAAAAATTGTAGGATTTGGAAAAGTACAGAAAAGAAAATGCAAAAGCTCAAGTAATCTGCCAAGAAAGCAGTTTGAAGCTTCAAGTTGTCAACTTGAATTGCTTGAAACAAAACTGAATAAATCCATCAATAAAGTTATCTATGACACTTATCATGCAGATAAATATCAATAAAAGTTCTTTTCAGTAGTGGTTGTTTGCATGCTACTTGTAACCTTCACATTGTCACCTGTTTACCTTTGTAAGAAGAAAATGTTGGTCTATGTAGGCATTTTTTTCTCAGTCTCTAGGACTCATTAATCCTTTCCTCATAATGATTTTGCTGTAAGTTTTGTTACTGCAAAAGCTACTTTCTCTACATCATCTTTGGGTTTGTACAGGTAGTCCCTGACTTGCGAGCCCAATTGAATCCAACATTTCTGTTGCTAAGCAAGACATGTGTTAAATTAATTTTGCCCCATTTTAGGACCATTCTTGCCACAGTTGTTAAGTGAATCACAGCAGTTGTTAATTAGTAACCCACAGATCAAAGAAGCACTTTGGCAGATTTGACTTATTTGTAGAAACTAGATCTTAGTTACAATAGAGTATTGATTTGGGTTGGGTTTTTTGCAGGTTCTTCCAAGGCACTGTGTTTCCCATTTATGGTTGCTGGACAACAAGTAGGGTATGTCCCACCGGCTGTAGCCAAATGTCTGCATCAGTACCCAACTGTTTTCTCAGTGTCTCAGAGAGATGAAGCCCTTCCATGTGTGGACCTTAACAAACAACTGACTTCTTGTGACCAGAGGACAGCTGCTGTACAAAGGGTGCTCAAGGAGCTGAAAGCACAGCAAGCTTTTCCTTGTTTGAAAGGATGGAGGGATGAGGTGAGAGGACTTGGTGCAGCCAAGCAAAAGGAAGGGGATTCTCTTCTGTTTCTGACTATAGAAGAGATGTAGGCAAGAAAAATCCAGTGCTTCTATTCTGAATAGTTTAGAAGGAAGACAGTGCAGTGGGGTACAAAACCAGAGCTATTCACTAATAAAAATATGCCTGTTTCAGATGTACAATGTAATGCCTTATTTTTGTGACACACCTTTCTTCAGGATGGAACGTGCTGCAACACGTAAGTTTAAAATTTAAAAATCTCGCCACTATGCTGTAGAGGAAAAACCTGACTTGTGCAAAAGCAAATAACTCCACGGTAAATAACTAATTTTTAAAATTATATATTATCTTAGAAAAGAGAGCCAGAGTGGTATGTTAATGTGTTGTATTGGGGCAGAGAAGCCAAGATTCTAGTCCACCCCATCATGGAAACTCATTGGGTAACTTTGGGCTAATCATTTTTTCTGTTTATCTTACTTTATTGGGCTGTTGTTATGAGGAAAACTAGAACAGTGCACTATGATGCTTAGAATTTATGTGCAAAATGTGGGGTTTCAATTTAACAAAATTCTTTTTAAGGTGTAGAGACATGGGATAAAGCCTCAACCAAATGATATTCCTGTCAAATCAGAGTCCATACTATTTTCATCTACCGTGTTTCTCACAAAATAAGGCTGGGTCTTTTATTTTTTTGAGCCCCGAAAAAATGGCTAGGCCGTCTTTTCAGGGGTGACTTAATTCCCCGCCTTGCATCCTCATCTAGAGTGCCCCGCGGGCAGCCTCGCCACCAGCCGCTCCTAACGGGTGATCATGGCAAAGCGCAGAGAGCTCCCTACTCCCACCAAACACCAAGACCTTTGGCACCCGCCGCTGTTGCTTTCCCTTCTGCCCATTCCGCTGCCACGTTTGGAGCTGCCGCTTCCGTGTTTGGAGTGCTGCTGCCATTTCGAGTGCCGCCACCATTTGGAGCACCGCTGTCATGTTTGGAGCTGCCACTTCTGCGTTTGGAGCTGCCGCCGTGTTTGGAGCGGCAGCGGTGCTCCAAATGGTGGTGGTGCTCCAAACAGCGGCAGTGCTCCAAACGTGGAAGCAGCAGCTCCAAACACAGCGGCAGCTCCAACTGCGGACATGGCAACTCCAAACTGGTGGTGTTCCAAACGTGGAAGTGGAAGTGGAAGTGGCAGCTCCAAACGCGGCGGCAGCTCCAAATGCGGAAGCGGCAGCTCCAAACAGCAGCAGTGTTCCAAACAGCGGCAGCACTCCAAATGTAGAAGCGGCAGCTCCAAACAGCAGTGGTGCTCCAAACGTGGAAGTGGCAGCTCCAAACGCGGTGGCGGCATGGGCAGAAGGGAAATCAACAGCAGCGGGCGCTGAAGGTCTTGGGTCTGCTGCAAAGGTGCTTGGCAGGAGTAGGGAGCTCTCCGCGCTCTGCCATGATCGCCCATTAGGAGCAGCTGGTGGCGAGGAATTGCTGCCCGCAGGGCGCTCCTAACGGCAAGTCCCCCCGTTCTTCCCCCCATTTTGCATGTTTTAAAATAGGCCTAAATTTGGGGGAAGGGGCTTAATTTCATTTTATGCCTAGAAAACATGCTGGGTCTTCCTATTGAGGGAGGTCGTATTGTTGGAGAAACACGGTATTTAGGAAATTTAGATAAGAAATGCCTTAGTGAAGAAATCTCAATGAAGAAATGTAGCTTCCTTGCGGATATTGTTATAAATATATGCACTGACGATTGTTTAAATACTGTAAATACTCCATTTGTTTTAGAAACTATTTTATTATTAAAGTGTCCCATGGGCAAGTGTATAAAATAAATATCTGCATTTATTTATGCATGTTCACCAATTCTAAAGGAAAATTATATTTCTTCCTATTTCCCAACCCCAAAATAGGAATATTTTATTAATCTTACAATTACATTTTTCTTCAATATTGCTTCCTAAATACCAGTGTATAATTTCATAGGCCTTCGAATACATATTTTATAATTTTATTTTAAAACAGATGGTATAGTTTGGACATAAAGGGTAGATTGTATCCCTTCAAATTGTGAGGATGAATATGGATAAAGCATGTCAAGATCACTCCAAACAAAAACACCCTAAGCAGACACTAATTTTCCTTTCCTAAGAAAAATTAGATTTCTTCCTCACCGATATTATGCTATGAAAAAAATGGTTCATGCCAAGCATCCCTCTTCCATAAAACTCAACAATTAGAAGTATCAGACTTCCATGGGGCTTGATATATCAGTCTATAGGAAGCTAAGCACAGGCAAATCACTTCAGAAGAGTCAGTGATAATTTGTTTTCTGCACTGGCGTTAACCACAATGCAGTCTCCTCAGTGCAAAATTCTCATTATTGAAAATTTGGGATTGGTTTTGGGGTATTTTTAATGGATCACCAATCTTGGATCAACTTCAGCAGCTCTAGAGAAAAGTTTGAACTTGCTAAGAATTCTTCCAATATTGCATTGGAATTGTGTTTATGGACACTCTCGCTGTTCCTTTAATATCCTATTTCCTTGTCAACATTCCCCAACATACGTAGCATTTTAGTAGTACTGTTAATAGTAAATGTTATGAAGGTTTAAGCAGATGAAATTACTTATAAAATCAGAACATAGAGCGCAAAGGTAGGTGTTTGGTTTAGGCAGCAAGAAATGCTGTCTAAATTCATATCTGATTTCTCTTGATCTAGCACTATTGGGAGTTAAGCGCTATGGTGCCCATCTGAATGGCTATACTTGGCGAAATGATGAAATGCACATGTGGCTGGCCCGTAGGGCCTTGAACAAATCCACATATCCTGGCTTATTGGATAATTTGGTAAGAGACAAACTAGGATGACAAACAGAATATGTCATCTGAAGATAAGATTAGCTAACAGCTGTCTTAAATATTCTTATTGGTCCAATACAATCAAAGAAATCACTTAATGAGCTCGGGCAAGCCACAAGATGGGTTGAATGCCCAAAATACAAACAAGGCTTTATCACTTATACAAAATTGTAATTTAAGCATGAATCATTTTTCTTAGCAATAGAAATAGAGAAGTTCTTCCAACTGACATTTTTCTTACAAATTAAAAGCATATATAGTAGTCCTCGATCTACGATTGGGACCAGAATTTCTCTTGCTAAGCACCCCATTTTATGACTTTTTTTTTCGCTATGGCAAGCGAACCACTCCAGTTAACATGAAATACACATTAATTAAGCAAATCTGGATTTCCCCCATTGACTTTGCTTGTCAGAAGCCAGTTGGGAAGGTCACAAATGGTGATTATATGACCCCAAGACGCTGTAACCGTAGTAAATTAATGCCAGTTATTAAGCACCCAATTTTAGATCATGATGGGCATACGACAATAGTTCTAATTATGAGGACCAGTCATAAATCACCTTTTTCTGTGTCATTGTAACTTTGAATGTTTACTAAATAAATGGTTGTAAGTGGGGAACTGTGTGTAAAAGCTCTAGTCTTGAAGCCATCTAATTTGCCAACTCAGAAATTATTCTTCTATTTGTTGGACAGAAAAGATCCTTCTTAAATACTAAAAACAGCTAACGTCTGCTTGCTTTATGCTGAACCACAATTTACGTGGTTTTTTTTGTTTTGGGGTTAGGCTGCAGGTGGCATTTCATCAGAGCTGGGTGTCAGAGAGACACTAATAAAAGAGTGCCAAGAAGAGGCTTGCATTCCTGCTTCCCTTGCTACATTATCTAAATCTGTTGGAACTATCAGGTAATGTCGAAAGTTCTAAAATCCAAGGTACATCGTAGTTCAGCAATATTTATGTTTGCTTGTGTGCGCATATACATATATATTATTTCCCTTGAAGTTGACATTGGGAGAACGTACTGTATTTATAACCAGTAATTTCTCATTCAAGTACTATATAATGATTTTCTTGTTTGCTACATATTCCAGCTGAATCATGAAAACAAATAATGTCTAATATGGAAGCAGTGTTAATATGTAGAATTTCCAGACCACAAATTGCCTTGATGTAACACAGTATTTATCCATAAAGCATACATGGGTGTCTAAATGTCACTCCTAATTTCATAGGAATCCAGGAAGCAGTATATAAAGATGGCTTGGGCTCCTCTGAATGAGGTCACTTCCTCTCTAACCCAAATCAGTGTTACTCCACATGAGAACATACCTAAACATTCTCTACTCAAGTCACTGGTGTGATTGAATTATTCTTTTCCTATCCCAGCTACACGTATGAAGGGTCAGATGGAGGCATCTATCCTGAATGTCAGTTTGTATATGACCTGGAGCTGCCTGAAGAATTTGTGCCCCGAGTGGGAGATGGAGAAGTGCAAGAATTCTATCTTTGGTCACTTGATAAGGTTCATAGGTGCTACGTTGCTTACCAATAAAGGTTGCCCCTTTTGAACAATGAAAGATAGCATGGATAAGGCCTTCCACAAACAAGCAATTTTCTTTGCTGTTCCCACTGGTGATGATGAATCTATCTCAGGAAAGCCCAGTGAGAACTGATTACACATTATGGATCCTTTGTGGCATATTTCAAACAAGAGATGGTTGGCTACAGCTCTCCTGTAGTTTCCTAGCTCGTTACTATGTTTAGTGTTTAACTTTATGTGGAATGCTAAAGGAAACATATTAGCACACATTCTCATGAATTCTGTGCTATGGTAGCCATTATCTTAGTCCAGGCATGAGGTTGGAGGCTATTTCTGCCATTTCTCCTTTGTATGTTAATTGTAAATCTTCCCATGCAGGTGAGAGAGGCCATTGGATCTTCTGATTTTAAGCCCAACTGCGCAATGGTAGCGCTGGATTTTCTAATCAGACATAGTTACATTCAACCTGATCAAGGTAGGTGTCCTCAATGTCGGCTATGGTCAAAGTAAAAAAAAAAAAAAACTAGGGGAAGAGAGATGGGGGAGAAAATGACAAGACAGGTTTCTTTGTAGAAACACACTTGAAGGATAGTGAGTACCATGCATTCAGAGTTTTCCTCTGCTTCTCTCTTTTCAGAATCCCATTATGTAGAGTTGGTGGAAGGGCTACACCAGAGCCTTTGAAAAGCCAAGGACTGCCTGTTGAGATGATAAAGAGAGTTTTCCATGTGTTTTCCTTTTGCTAAGACAAGACCGGTATCTCAGATGGCAACACCGAGGACTGAGACTACAAGATCCTGGTCAGGGCTACAATTACTGCTTCTTTGTACCTATATGTGGAAAGCTTGTAAACTCAAAATAGTTTACTGTACCCACATACTTACCCATAATGAACATTGGAAATGCTTAATGGTCACAAGAGCACCAAGTGTATTGTTCATTTTCTACATGCTTCAGCCATGTAAAATCCTCTTTTGTCCTTTTGAACATTTAATTAAAAAGTCAACCAAAAGAACATTCTGAAAGTGGGAAGGCAGGGGAGGAAGGGGAGACAGCAGCAAAATATTGTACAGGAGGTGCTTCTTACAAAGTTCAGTCTGACTCGTTGAAACGAGTGAGCATTGTCTTGTGCAATGCTTCCCGGTACGACTCTGATGCTACAGCCCCATAAGAGCTGCCACGGGCGCCAAGGCCAGACCCTCGTACTCGAGTTGGGGCCTAAGAGAAGGAAAAATAAAATCACACTGAGCCTCCCAAATAAGGTAATGCATTGTAACACAAGTTTGGGGGGGGGGGGGAAAACCCTTCATCATAGATCTACTCTTTGCCCTATTGTGCAGCTGAGTTGCCATTTTTCTCATTGCATGACATCATTTTATTGATGTCATACAGCCACACCATCAACTCCCTTCTTATGGAAACAGTTTAGTTCTTGTTTCCAATTTCTATTTCTTAAAAATCATGTTTCCTAGCTATCACAGCAATTTCCTTTTTTACAGACAAAGTAATATATGGGACAGAAGAAACCCAAGGCAATGTACATAAATTGATCTATCAACACTCTAATACTATGCAATAAGACTCAAAGACGTTCCCTTTATGCAAAGCCAGTATATAATAAGAGAAAGCAACTGGAGAGACCGCATGCCCTTCCAGAATACAAAATGTATTTTTTTACACATAAAGCAATCTGAAAAATTACCTCAATAGGAGTTACAATGCCCTGTTTCTTGCGACCCAACCCGCTGCCTTCTTTCCAACCCATAGCTTGTAGCATACGGCTGCCAATGTTGTCACTTCCCAGGCCATCTCGTGTTGGTTGTTCAAAATCCCTGTTACAAATGGGGGGAAAGGATGAATTAAAGAGATAAGAATTAAGAGAGAGAGAGCTCTCTCTTCTGCCAAACAAGACCAAAGAAAACAGCAAGGACACTTTGCTAAGAAATGCCTCTTCTAAAAATGAAACATATAGCGTGTGGAACTTACACCGTGGCTGGAGTCACAGCTGAATATTTTCTTTTCTTGGGTTCTGGTGGCTCAGGAACACCGTATTTTTCCCTTCGCTCAGCTGCACGATCTCGATACTTCATCTGAAAATAGTGATGAAGGGATAAGTGTTAGCTGATGAGATGCTTCCTATAAAACAGATTCCCTTGTAGTGCCCCCCCCTCCCCCCAATTATCTGTCCCATCTATTGTACCTCCATGTCATTCTTTTCAAGGGCCTCAAGCTCTTGCTCTGACAAATGTGCCCTTCGGTGAATCTCCAAATTTTGCTGCAGGGGAGAGAAAGTATAGAAGAATGGAGGGGTGGAGATAGAGTCAAAATCAAAACACACTCTGGAGAGCCATGTTTGCTCCTAAGACATGCAATCATTTCTGTATTAGCAGTATCACGTTTATATTTTGACTTAATATTTTATTCCTGAAGCACCAAAGGCAGTAAGCAGAAGTCTTAAAATTAATAACAACAAATAAAAAATACATAGGTATAAAAAAACATATAAGTGAAACTGTAACAAACATTTTCAGATTGCATCTAAACCTTACTAAAGGATCCAAACTCAACAAAGAATGCTTTCTGGCAGTCCTACAAATCTCACTTCCAATACAGCATGCATAGACCTTCCATCATTTCCTAGACAAATCTCATATGCAGTTTCAGATTCAACAGGACAAGCCTTCAATTATTTGCCTCCAGATTTTCATTCAACAGCAATCTGAACTAAGCTTGGTACCAAATTTCATTTAAACCTAGTTTCTCTTCACCAAATATCAAATATAAAGTAATATTTAATATTTCCCATTTGGGAAACTTTCCTCCAATGAAGTAGTACTAAAGACTACAAGGAATTATATTGTAATTTAGGAACAACTTCAGCAGATCAGTGTGTCTTTTCTGTGCATTGGTCTCTTACCATGTTCTTAAAATCTCCTGTCTTGCTAGCTAGGTTTGGCTTTATCCTATGGAGGCAGAATAACAACGATTTGGCTTTCCTTGCTGACATTTTCTGCTCTTGGCCAAGATAAAACTGAAGCAGAGGATTTAGATATTCAAATCCAAAGCGGTGCTTCCTATCTTTCCTACAACATAATTCGTCCCTTCCTCAGAGCTAGATTTTAGTATCTTATACATTCTTCATTGGAGACTTTGGCACAGAGATAGCAATAGCACTTATATACCACTTTATAGTGCTTTCCAGCCCTCTCTAAGCGGTTTTACAGAGTCAGCCTATTGCCCCCAACAATCTGGGTCCTCATTTTACCCACCTTGGAAAGATGGAAGGCTGAATCAACCTTGAGCCTGGTGGGATTCGATCTGCCAAACTGCAGGCAGCTGGCTGCAGCAGACTGGCTTGCAGTACAGCACTCTAACCACTGCGCCACTGAGATACTACCTATCCAGCAACTGGCTAACATGAGCCATGGTTGCACAGTGGTTAGAGTGCAGTACTGCAGGCTACTTCTGCTGACTGCCAGCTGCCTGCAATTTGGCAGTTCAGACTCCACCAGGTTCAAGGTTGACTCAGCCTTCCAAGGTGGGTAAAATGAGGACTCAGATTGTTGGAGGCAATAGACTGACTCTGTAAACCGCTTAGAGCAGGCTGTGAAACACTCTTAAGTGCTATTGCTAACTAACCCTTCTATATGAAAGCAGTAGTTGCTAGTACTAGTACAGTACTATACCATACAGTACAATACGGTACAATAAAGGTTGAATCTACATCATGTTATTAAAATTCCTATTATACAACCAATGGGAATCAATACTCCTATTTCCCATTGTCAGTAATTTCACTTGCTCTTACAATAAAATATATTTTCCTATTTGATCAATTCTCAAAAACCTTTATGAAAATTGCAATATTCTTACTGATAGCCATGATTCTTATAAACCACTTGGTGTCTCCTTCAGATAATCTCTTTCACAATATTAACTGTTTCAGGTTTTTAATGTAATTATTATATATTTTTTTGCATTTGTTGTAGTTTGCTTTTATGATTGGTCTTAGATTATAAATAATACTAATTCAAAACAATAACTTGTTCAGCACGTTGACAAGAAAAAAGTTGTTTTCTAACAATTTATGGGCTAGGAACAGTGTCATTTTGCTGGATTTTGCATGCTCAAACTATTAAAGCTCTGCCTATGAAGAACTAGAATCATCACAAAATTCCCCCATGGCCTCTAATCCAAGTAGTCCAATTAGCTGCTATTGTCAATTGTACAGGTAGTCCTTGATTTACAACAGTTCATTTAGTGACCGTGTATGCAATATGCGGAGTCTGTACATGGCTTATAGAGAGAGCTTGTAAAAGTACTGTGAAACGGTATAAAAGTCTTAAGTATTATAGCTATTATGATCATTTTTCACACTTTTATGACCATTGTAGCACCCCCATGGTCACGTGATTTACGACGGTTGCAGTGTCCCGGGTCTTGTGGCCCCCCTTTTGCGACCTTCTGACAAGCAAAGTCAATGGGGAAGCCAGGTTCATTTAACAACCTGGTTACTAATTTAACAACTGCAGGGAGTCACTTAACAAACATGGCAAGTAAAGCCGTAAAGTGGGGCAAAACTTTCTTTTAACAAATTTCTCCCTTAGCAATATAAATCCTGGGCTCAACTGTGGTCGTAAGTCAAGGGCTACATGTCCTGAAAACGACAGGCTCTTGTCAGCTGCATACCTTATGTAAGCCCGAGAGCTGCTGGTGACGAATAAGAGCCTCCTTGCTGGGAAACTGCCTGCGACAAAGCAGGCAAGCCAGTTTGTGCCAATCAGTTAATTTCTCCTCCCGATCAGCTGCCTTCTCTTGCTCCTCTTCACTGTCGCTTTCACCACTGTATGCAGCCACTAAGCCTCGGGGCGGACTCTGAAAGCAGGGAGAATTATATGCCAGGATCAGAACTATTACCATAATCTGGTTTTTCAATGTAGTGTTCCCTGGGCGAGTTAATTCCCATAATCCCCACTTGTTCTGGATTATCTCAGAAATAGCTTTTGACACTGAAGACTTCCTGTGTTCAAGACTTCCCGTGATACATAAACATTGGTCTCTCTGTATTTTATACCTCAATGTAATAATCGTCAGCCGGATTTGCAGAATCTCTACATCTTTACCCATTCTTCAGGTCATTCAGAGTGAAACCCAGAAACTTTAAATTTTAGAGAAAGTCGAGAGGAAAAGCTTACCAGCCGGTCATCGCCTGTAAACTTGGACAAGTCCATGCTACTATGCTGCCTCTCAGCCAGTGCTCCCTAAGAACAAACAAAAGAAAGCAGGGAAGTTTTTAATCATTTTTCCTAATGAAAATATTTTTTTTCTACTCAGCAGTCTCTCAAACTACACAAGAAGGTCATTCAGAATGTTGCATAATAATGAACATTAACTCAAATATAACAATTCCCCCTCTTTTTCTGCATGATTGCATTTTTAAAAAGCGTATAAAATACCACATTGGAACAGCAATTGTACAATATATTTACTTTAATGCTGAAACAACATCCAATATATTTCTTTATTAGTTAACAAATGCTGATGAATCTTCATGCATATCTTTAATTAGCTACAGACAGTCCTTGACTTACAACAGTTCATTTATTGACCATTTGTAATTACAATGGCATTGAAAAAAGTGACTTATGACTATTTTTCACACTTAACAACCCATGGTAACGTGATCAAAATTCAGATGCTTGGCAACTAACTCATATTTAACGTTTGAAGTGTCCCTGAGTCATGTGATAATCTTTTGCGGTCTTCTGACAAGCAATAGGGGAGCCAGATTCACTTAACAAACCATATTACTAACAATAACTGCAGTAATTCACTTAACAAGTGTGGCAAGAAAGGTCGTAAAATGGGGCAACATTCACTTAACAACTGTTTTCACTGAGCCACAAAAACCTGGGGTTCAATTGCGGCTGAAAGTCAAGGACTACCTATATCAGATTGTTTTGTTACAATATTCCTGGTTTAATGGTGCATTCCCCACAAATCGTACCTTCTTCTCAAGGATAGCATAGCCTGCGTCAGCTGTGGCTGATTCCCGCCTTTCATCCTCTCGTATGGAGGAGACTGGCTGAAAGCTGTTTTTGAAATTTTCCTTCTGTTTATTGAGGCTGCGGGCCCAGCGTTCCATATCCTTTGCAATCTGGAGGACAGTCCATAAAAAGGAAGGAAAAGTATATAGGGGGGAAAAGAAAAAGAAAAAAACAAAGACAAATGAGCTCTCATTTCATATTGTAAAGATACACTAACTTCAAAAGAGCAAGAATGTTAACAAGACTGAAAGAGAAAAATAAATTGCTATCAAAAGGGCTCCAGAGAGAACTGCCTTTTTTCCCATTAGGAGATGCCTTACTACTATTTCCAGTCATCGTGGAATATATTTTCCTGCCTTGAAGAAAAAAAAAAAAACCTTCCCTGTGCAACAGTTCCTCAGTCTAGAGAGAAATGTACCTTGATGAAAGCAAAACCTTCTAACTAGTCCAAGACAGAATTATAACTATACCAGCTTGCCGGAAAACTCTAAAACGGGTGTCATCAGGGTTGTGTTTAACTTCAGTGGACCCGGGGGGCATGGCCAGCTCAATGTCAACTCATGTTGGAGGCACTTGCAGTGGCCCAAGTGCTCTGCCAGTGAAAATAGGGCACCGAGCTCCATTTTTGACTGGGTTGGTTTCCTGTAATCCTCTGCTAGCGAAAACGGAGCTCGGGAGGGCTGCACATGGCCCTCCCAAGCTCCATTTTCACTGGCAGAGGCACCATGCGCCAGTCCTTCGCTGTTTCCAGAGCATCCCCGCAGGTCAGACCTAAGCACCGCGCAGACTGAATCCTTGAGTTTGACACCCCTGCTCTAAAAGGTCTTCAGATGTGAAACACCTAGAATTCAAAGGCAGATGAAGAGAAACAGCATGAGAAAAAAGGGTGATGCTCACCTGCTGGGCTGTTTTTGTCTTATGCTTCTCCTTTTTTTCTTTTCCCTCTTTGCTGCTGCCACCCCCTGAACCGCTACCATCCTTGTGGCTGTCAGCCGCCTGGTCTGAGGCTGGGATGTAAGTGCACCTCTCACTTTCCCAGTAGAGATACTGCTGCATCTGAGCATTGTAGTAATACTGGGAAGAAACATGGACACAGCTCATCTTTGGGTACTGCAGGACGTTGGGCAATTTGAGAGCTATCGTTAGCGCTACAAGACGAGTCAAATTTTCAGCTCGTTGTTCTCATCTCTTTGCCATAAGCGGAAAGTAACGAAGTCTGCCCAAAGACAGACAAACTCACCTGGGAATTAGGGTCGTAGTAGAGCCCAGTAAGAGGGTCGTAATAGTAGCCAGAACTTTCATCATACTGATACGTGGAGACATCTGGGACAGCTAGTGTCAGAAAGAGAGAAAGCAATGAGCAAAAGCAGTCACGCAGCCTAGGAGAGTTGGCAATCTATTCTGCACTCCCCTCCTAATGGGATTCCTGTTCCCTAGAAGATCTGAATATATACCAATCCCTCTTCCCTCCACCACTCACGGTATTGTGTGTAAGGTTCCTGTCCAGCAGAGCCGGCTGGCAAACTGGAAGTGCTGGTGGACATGCCGGGAGTTGCACTGGAGGGCTGGGCAGCGTTAGGTACATCTGGCTTCAATACAGCTGGTGAAACTATGGTGTATGACTGAGAATAGGGGAGAGAGGAGATCAGTCAGGTGCATAGGTTATGAAATCTTTTAATACGTGGACTTAAATCACTCCAATTGTACCTGAGCAACAGCAGCGTTTCCTTGGGCTGGGCTTGCCCCTTCAGAGCTTCCGCTGGCCTGGTACGTGGCTGATACAGCTGCATTCTGGGTGGTACGAGGGAACGTTGGTAGGACAGGCATTGGATCAATACCTGGCACACCAGGTTCCTGTGATCCCTCAGCTATTTTGCAACAGAAGAGTCAGAGAGGCAAAGTTGCCAGTTAGTCAGGAGGTACAAAAACATCCTACAATAGGTTAGAAAGGAATAGGAGGCAGAGGAGCTTACCTGTTATTGATCCTTCCCCCTGGATCTTGTCTGCCTTTCCAACAGCTGCTGTCCCAGAAGAGCCAGACTGAGACTGGGATCCTTTCAGGTATCCCCCCTGCGAGTATGCTGTGGTTTCTTGAGCACTATAAGGTTCATCATGCTGGTAATAACCATAATCAGCAGACTGCTCATCCTGGGTAGCCCACGAGGACTCTCGGCCCTGCGATGCCTATTTGGAAGACCAAATACAAGAGGAAATCTGTTACTAAGGCAGGGTAGTCATTACACTTTTCCCCACACAGTAATAAAAAAGAGATTCAAACAGTTAGAAATAGATGTTTTCTTTTTTAAGATAATTATTTTACAGCACTATGCTTTGTAATATTAAATTATATGCATAATTATGTATCCAGCAACTGGTGCAACCTGCCAGTCCCTTGGTCGTCGCACTCTGTGGCTGCGCAGGTGCGTTAATTCCCTATCCAAGCAGTAGACAGAGGCAGAGGCACAGGGGGAGGCAGGTGATCTGGATGCGCCGCGCAGGCCATGGGAAAGCCGAGTCAGTGGGCTGGAGCGGGTGGCCAGCCGTGGGAGGCTCATCTTTGCACGGCGGCACTGAGCAGACAGAGGCAGAGATGCAAGGCAGAAGGCAGGCGATCCCAATTTGCCGCGCAGGCCAGAGGCAAGACGAGAGAAACAAAGATGAGCCTCCTGCAGCCAGCCAGCTGCTCCACTGACTCTCGGCTTTCTGAGACCCTTGGCCCGCACATGCTCACCACCTCCTCTGCTGGCCATGCCCAACCCCTTCACTAGGGCTTATTTTGGGGGTAGGGATATTAGACACATGCTTAAAAATTAGACTAGGGCTTATTTTCAGAGTAGATTCCATTTTCGGAGAAACTTAGCAGCAGTTCACTGTATATTGCTGCATGAGAAGAAAAGCATTTCTGTGCTGTATGGGATACATCTACATGGTTCCCCTCTTGCCCAGAGGTGCTCTTAGCAAGTCAGAATATTTTCCAGAATACGTGTGAGGAGAAATGAGAAAAAGTCCCCTATTTCTCCTCTGTGTCCAAAACCTGTTCAACCTTCTTTCCTTTCTGTTTCCTCAATCAGTTACCTGTGAGATAGCCCACTGCGCAGCTGCAATGGCAGTGCTGGCTACCGAAGCAGCACTAATGCGGTTCCCATCTGATGAACTTAGGTCCCTGAAAGGGATAAAGAATTTTTAAATTTTATGGTATTCAACTTGTACCCACCCAAGCTCAATGACTCAAACGTTCCCACACAAACAAGACTCAGTTCTAGGCAAGTGAATTCTTACTAACCGTTTGGAACCTTTTGCGAATTCCACATTAATTGTCTTGCCATCTATGTTTAGTGGTGGATGCAGGGCCTGAAGTATCTGCAGCAACTGAGCTGCCTCCTGAGAGACAAAAGGACAAGAAATGAAAACCCTCAGAACAGCAAACATACTGTTTGCTTAATATGATATTAAGTGTGCTGTAGGGGTGAATCAGCAATACACAAATTCAACTTTCCTCTTAACTACAAAGGATCACTGGGTTATCTTTGATCCCAAATAGACTGTCTGAATCCAACATATTTTGCAGCATTGCTTTCCATCTGCCAAAAGAAACTGCTATTTCGTCTTAGCAATTTAAGTGTCCTTGAGGGTACACTCAGAGGTGAACAATATCTTATTAATGCTCACCTCCATTCTCCATTTTGTACTACAGATAATTCTATAGTGCATGGACTCAATACAGAAAAGATTTTGGATTGTGCTCTAAGGTAGCACCAAGGTTGTTTTGCTTAAAGTAAGTATTAGTATGATTACTTTCCCCAAAATTGCAAAACCAGACACTGAAATAATGTAGTCTATACTACTTTTCTGCCCTTTTCTGTTTTCTTCCCCTCAAGTCTCTAGCTGTAGTTAGTAGAAAGGAGGGAAATAATGCCTTGATCCCAAAAGATATTTTATATAGCTTTCCCTTGGCTTTCCTCCGACTAAAAGTTCAATTAAGTTCTGTTTTCTAAGCTATTATATTATCTTCCTAAAGCCCATCATTCTCATGATCTCAACCTCTAACACAAAACAGAATTACCACATATGTTATTGTTGCACTCACCACAATAGTAGAGAGCTGAATGAAAGCAAAACCACGATTGAGCTGTGTCTGCTTGTCTTTAATGACACGGACATTCGATGAGGAAAGAACTGCATATGGTGCCAAGGAACTTAAAATGGAGTCCATAGTGCTATGTGGATTCAGGTTTCTTAAGATAATGGCTGGCAAAATAAGAAACAGTATGGTAGTTGTAACTGTAAACTTATGAGGAATTTTCACCTGAAGGAATTTAAAACTCTGCACAGCTAAGAAAATACTGTTAGTAAAAAGCCAATACAATTCTGGCTTCCTCTTTTATTGATGATAATAAATAGCATTTATATACTGCCAATTTCCAGGATTCTGGCCCTCACATCCATAAAGGGCATCTAATTATCATTGTTTTCTGTTAAATATAATAGGAAGCCAAACCAAATTTGAATTAAACAGCTTAAATGACATTGTTAGCACACTTCAATCGAGGACCTGTATACTGCACGAATAAACAAATAATTCCCTCAACACTGTCCAACTATTTACAAAGTCTGCACTACTATTACTATTAATCTTCTCATCACTCCTTATCACCCCTCCCCTCCTACTTGTGACTATATGACTGTAACTTTGTCGCTTGTATCCTTACGATTTATATTGACTATTTCCTCGTTTGACTTGATTGCTTATTGTACCCTATGACTATTATTAAGTGTTGTACCTTATGATTCTTGACTCTTGACGAATGTATCTTTTCTTTTATGTATACTGAGAGCATTTGCACCAAGACAAATTGCTTGTGTCCAATCACACTTGGCCAATAAGGAATTTTATTCTATTGTATTCTATTCTATTCTAATTCTAATTCTAATTCTATTCTCAGAGCATTGTGGGGTTTTTTTTGCGGGGGGGGGTGGGGGAGGGAATCCCTTCTCATTTTTTTTACTGCTATTGCAACTATTTTCTTCTTCTCCTGGAGGGAAAAAAATATCTCTTATCAAATAAGAGTCTGTGGTATATTTTTCCTCAACAGGAGAACAGAACAAGGTAACAGTAATAAAATAGCTGACCAATAGCTATAGTGTGTGTGTGTGTGTGTGTGTGTGTGTGTATTGAGCTCACTGCAATCACACATTTCTCCATAATTTTCATAAACTATCTTTATTTCGCAGTGTCTTTATGTTCTGTTTTTCTATGTTTCCTGTTTCCGCGTTATAAATTCTCCACTATCCATTTCAAACCAATTACAATATCAGATTACTTTCAAAAACAGTTGACATAATTCATCCCAACAGCAGAATCTACTTTTGCAAGAGCTTTCTTCTATATAAGATTTCAAAACCTACTATAAAACATCTACACATTAGCACATTTCCCTCTATTTGCCAATCAAACTTACCAATCTGCGCTCAATTTCTAGAGCTAGGCATTACATTTAAAAGCTACACCCATTAAGCCAGCCAATTTCTATTTTACAGCCAAGCTGGGCCTGCCAACCGACTTCTGAACCTGAATATACACATTCAACTACTGTATATAAAATGTTACGGAATCTTCCTCAGAAGCTTGATGTTTTTAAATTAATAAATCAAGTGAAAAAACCTAATTAATAAACCTCAACCCTCTCATCTACAACAATTAACAGTTTCATGGGGGACACCGTGAAAATTGAGTGACTTTATTGCTGTTGTGTATCAAATTTTATACTCACTGTCATTAGCATTCTCTGCACATGGTTCAGACATGGGGGTCGTAGGCTGAGTGGACAGAGCTGCTGACACCTGGTATGGCTGCGGGAGAGGCAGAAGACCTTGGCTGAGTTCACGCCCTGATAACGCCACTAGTTGATCTAAGCGACCGCCAGGGGGTAGCTTCTGCTCAGCTTCTGTTGCAAAGTGGAGAGTGATGAATTGGGGGAGAGGGGGGAATTACGAGTAGTTTCTACAGGCACAAACAGAGCTAAAAGAACTAAGCTATTAATCTTACCAGATCTGGGAATGCCACATTTGAAACATTTCTCTCTGCGCTTGAAATTCTGAACTCCACACTATTGAGAAGAGAAAAAAAAAAAGACAATCTTTTCAAATAAATGTCTTCCATGGAGCAGTCTTTTATCAAAGTGTTTAAACACTTTTATAAAAGTGTTTCCCTATCAGGATATATTCCTTACTGCAAAATCACAAGTGGCTCTCATTATCTAAGGATTTGGCATCTCTGGTTCAGAGGTGGTATTCAGCAGGTTCTGACCAGTTCTGGAGAACTGGTAGTGGAAATTTTGAGTAGTTCGGAGAACCAGCAAATACCACCTCTGACTGGAGATTTTACAGTATCCTTCCCCTGTCATGTCCACAGAACCGGTAGTAAAAATTTTTTGAATCCCATCACTGCTGTGGTTTCAAATAACTAAAGTTGGAAAATACACAACCTGCTTTTGGTGTCCATAATGTACTGTAGCTCAGAGTTCAGGTTTTTTCATGATTATGTATTATTTTATGCTTGCAAACAAGCTTTTTCCGCATGTGTTCTTTGTTATCAGTAGAAATTCTATTGAAATAGGATCTTTGGGAATGAAAGCCACTGTACTGCTAGTACTATCCCTTAATGCGTAAATTTAAATTCTTGTCCTAATGGTTGTGATGAAAAAGCATTGAAAAATATTCAATAAAAACTTAGAAAATAATCCCTTTGTCCTACTTTTATGCCTCAGTCTTTGCTCATAAAGTCAAGCTTCCTAAACTTCTCTGTATCTTTTATTTTCTTGTTGCAATCTTTGACAAAAACATTTGCAATCCTCATTTTAGAAAGTATTAAGGAAAATAACACTTTCGTACTTACTTTAGAAGCAAAACTATTCAAGATAAGCAAGAGGGCTGAACTTATATTGAGCCTTCATCATAGAAGCAGGGAAGTTTTGCTTCTGCTTTTGATTAATATTCAACATTAACTCCTTGCAACTAGAAAATGTCACAGCCATTGTTCTAAGTACACGAGGCCACTACTGAGCCCACTAATCTTGTTTCCCCAGCAGGACAACAACCTTCACACTGCAGTCCAGACCCACAGCTCTGAGTACCAATCACGGAATACTTCTACACCTTGATTGAAAAGAGCAGATACCTTGCTGCAGAGCCAATCCTCATTGATCTTGGGTTTAGGGTCACTGTAGTGCATGGAGACTTTCTGACCAAGGATGGAGAGTGAATGCTGCAGGGAGAGAAACACCCCAATGAGACTCTGAAGTGGAGGGAGAGAGAAGGTGCCCATCACTGCCGCAGCAGAAAGAAGGAGAGGTTCAAACCCTTCAGCTGAATGGATGAGGGTGAGGGAGGGAAGGGAGCATAGGCTGAGAGAGTTTTGGAACTTGACTATTTGGCTAGTGCACACCTAATCTGGCCGACACCTGTTTCTACCCAAGGCACCGGGACGTCCGGTTGCTGTGATGGAGGGAGAGTGTTGGAGAGAGAAAGAGGGAAAGATGAAGAAAAGGAGAAACAGACAAGAGAAATGCAGCCGTGCTGTGAGATACCACTATACAATACCTCTAGACCACTAGAATAACCTTTGTTGACCTCCTGCCCCACCATTTCTCTTTTTTTCTCTTCTCCCAACCCAGTACCACTGCGCCCCCACAATGGGCGTATTTCCCTACCCACTCCCTCATTCAATACAAATCTCTGCTACAGTAGTGTCAAGCATTTAAGGGCATGCTTAGAGAAATGCTCAATCTCCCTTAAAAATGAAAACTTTGGGGAGAGATTAAATAAGATTTTTAATGATGCACACACCCCTAGACTTCTATTCTGTTCTACCATACACAACACCCCAATTTAACTGTCTACTCTAACCATATATTCCCTAAAAGGCCTATCAAAATTACTATTTTACTCAACTGCAAGGTCTCAACATTTGGTGAAGACATCAAACAATTTTATGGGCATATAATCCATGAGGACCAGAACACTAAGCCAAACCACTTTCCAAAACCAAGTCCTAAAATCTGCTAAGTCAAGGCCTAGTTAACTAGAACCTCCTTCTGGTACATGCAAGAACCTTGCCTATCTCTTGCCCACTGCCAACCTTCGGAGAGAAACACTGCCAGTTTCACACACAGTTGTACCATCTGTGCTTAAAAGGAAACCCTCATCATATGTCTCTCAACCCAATTTTTCCACATCCCCCCAACATCCAGAGCAACATGTATCATCTCAGCCATGCTTGCGGCTACACATGTCAGCTCCCACTGGGGATGCGCACATGTGGCCCAACTTTATTGTCAACACAAGAAAACAGGAAGAAAAGGAAATGGCAAAGGTAACTGCCATAGCTGCATAAACCCTGGGAAACCCAGTCGGGGCTAGGATTGCATTTTCATCCAGATTATAGTCACTTGGAAATAAGAGTACAGTTTTAAACTAGTCAGAACAGATAGTTTGGTCTTAAAAACTTGGCATGTCACATCATTTCTAGTGTAAACCTATGGTGCTAAAGAGAACATGGGGCCTTAGACAGAGAGGCTGTCAAGAAACAGCTGTTGTGATAAAGGAGAGAAAAAAAAATCTACCTAGGGAAGTTTCCATTTTAGACCTGCACTCCTGTCATAATAATCTCTGGCAGATTATGGAGAAAAAGACACCCACTGACAGGTGGCCAGCTTCAATATCTACTGTTCAGCTACAGCTATAAACTGCCAGAGTCACACTGAGCATGCATATTTTCAGAGCAGGAAGAACACAGGACTCGTGATTTCCCGAGCCCTTATTTCTTACTGCTAGGAACTCCCACAATCCCCTTAATGTGGATCAGCATCTAAATTCCCCTGCTCAACTTGTCAGATTCCGCTATCATCCCCACGGTGGAAATTAAATCCAGTTCTGACTTGCTGCCTGAATTTTTTAACGTCACTTTGAAGCCCTATTTTCTTGAACCCACCCCTCTTTTTTTTTTTAGATCATGAGTAGATCCCAGAAGTCAAACACCCAGTTCCCAGTACTCTGTTTGATTCCTGGAATTGTAAACAAGGCAAGATAGCTGACTTTCAGTACTAGCTGCTCTTCCTAATCCCAGTTCAGCGATTCCCTAAGGGGGAAGGCATCTAGGATTTGTCACATGAACCAGGTGTTGAGATTGGTCATTAACAGTAGCAGTACTTGTGGGTTTCAAGTGCAGCAAAGCAACCTGATTGGCTTCCATCCATCGTGTAGCGTCCTGCAAGTGATTAAACTCGACGAAGGCGAAGCCCCGGCTCTGACCTGGAGGACAGCATTCAGATACAGACGCAGTGTGTTAGTCAACAGATCCAGCCAACATCACGCACCCCTGTTGCTGTACCAAATGGGGCAAGGGCAGGGCGCAGGGGAGAAAATAAAGTAGAGTGGGAAGGCACAGAAAAGGCACCCTAAGTTGCAAAATGGAGTGGTGCAGACTCAAATGCTGGTCACCAGCATCTCTTACGATCATTCCAGTAAGGTATTTTTGATGGACAGATGCTATTCACTGCTACTCAAACCATCTAGTTGTTTATTTTTCCTAGAACTGAGAAGAGAATGGTGGTGTCCCAACTTCCAGGTCAATGCTTATCTACTCTGTATTTCCAAAAGGATAAAGGACAAGAGGGGGAATTTTGAAGAGATCTATTTCTAGAACTAATAGAGTCAAGTATCTTTTTTCATATTTTAAGAAATAGTTGATTAAAAGAATCTATGCAGGAGGCTACATATGGCACTTGTCCTACTGACTTTGCGGTTTAGCAAAGATTAAAATAACCTCACATAACAAGAGAGGACCAAGATAAAATACTGTAGTCTGCTGAACTTGATTCTGAAAGAATTGGATTTAAATTCCAGTTTAAAATTCATCTGATGACTCCATCAATCACTCTTTCAATCTTATTGGTCCATCTGTCCAACAGAAACAACAATAGTCCCTTTCTATTGCAATAAAGAATGATAAACGTTGCTTGCATAAATGTAACAAATTCAAGTGCCTAGACCGAGAGTTTATTAAAATACCAAAAAGGCACAGATTCCCACTTTTTTTCCTTAGTAGCACTGGAATTAAGATAAAATGTTTAAAGGGAAACCAAACTGACATTAGGTAAGACCAGTCCACTAAATGGGAATGTTCAAGAGACTACATTTTGGGAAGCTCTTTCTTAAAGTCTGCAATTCCAGTCTTTGTTGAAATGTAAAAATCATTTTGCATTGTAATTGTCTTTTCTTAGCCTCTCGTTGCCCATAGAAGCAGGGTGCCTTTCTGTACCCTCCATCTTGCAGTATCTGCCAGTCCACTTGAGGCCTTGAACAATAAGGGCAGATATGGTGGACTATCATCAAAAACATAAACCTTGTTTTAAAATAAAGGAAGGGGGGGGGGAGAGAAAAGAAAGGTACACAGCCCTATCTCAGGCCTGCAAGTGTGTGTATGATAGGTAGGGAATAACCTTGGCAAGAAGAAATATACTTACCTGCTTGATTAAACAACTTACTTTATTTTCAGAACAGTCCTACATTGTTTTGTTTTGGAGCATATACCATACCCATCCAACTTGCTGGCAACCTGTCTTTCTTAATGCAGGCTGGCACTATTTATGGTCTATTAAACTGAGCAAGTTCACTAATCAAGGGCTGTATTCACACAGGGGCTTGACAATCGCCTATCCCATCACAAAAAAGGCAGAAAAAAAGCCAGGAGTTTTCTTAAATCCTTGGTGAATCACAAGTGCCTGGAAAATTATAGTTAACCTGGTGGGGTCAAAAGTCAGACACACGCCCAGGTATAAGTCTCATCGGTATCAATCTTAAAATGGAGTCTAGTTCAGGCTGCAAAGATCTAAAAAGGCACACCGACGTATCTGATCAAATATGGTCAAATAGAAAGTGCAGTATATAACCAAAAGGTTGTCTTCATCCTTTGCCATGTATTTGTGAAAGAGGCCAAGTAAGAAAGACAGAGAACAAGTAAGAATTCATCTTAATACAAAAAGCAACATTGAACCACCAAACCTCCAAAGAGTCACACTTATGCAGAATACAGTGAAACTTGGAAATGACAGGCCACATCTTCTGCTACTTTTTCAGGCGAATCTCATAGAAGAACCACTGAGGCCCACATTTATAGGATTTTGATAACAGACAATAGCACTTAAAGGACTACCTCTGAATCAACTGCTAACATCTGGAAGACTGGCTTATCCTTATCACTGATTGGCAGATCCTAAATACGCTACAGCAGAAGCTACAATTGAATAATGCCACAGGGCAAAACTGCTCCACAAGCACACACGCATAGCATACCACATTCTAGTTTGCAGTGTGTCAAATGCTAGTTGAACCATTACAACCATATCAAAAGAAAGGAGTAGAAAAAACTGTGAACAGAAGCTCACCTGAGGCTTTATTTCGCATCAGTCGCACCTCACGGGGCTGGAATCCGTGTGCCTGCAGCTGAGCCCGGATCTACGGATGCAAAAAACCTGTTAATAATGCCAGTAACAAGAGGCTTTAATATAACAATCACTGCAAGGAGTCTAGTTGCCTCTTGAAAAAGCACCTTTCAGACAGCCATGATCTGGATGACTGAGAATCTCCACTGACACTGAAAGAAGTAGTGAACATTAATGAATTCTTGTACGGGCTGTTCCTACAAGATGATGTTCAATTGCAATTGCCAGCAATCCCAACCCCCATGCCAATCGAGTTCAGTAACATTTGGGGGGAGGAGGGCTATACGTTCTCTATTCCCGAATCAAGGATCCCAAAACGCCTTTTAGTCCAAGCAACCAACTTACATCACTCTCAGTGGCAGACTGAGGTAACATCCTCAGCATAATGATACTGCTAGCCTTCTGTTCTTCTTCTTCTTGTTCAGTCCGATAGTCTTGGTCCCGGTAATCACCATCACCAGGAAATCCCAAATGCTCATTTGGGCTATCTCGTTTTCTGTGTTGTGTCTCTGATCCGGAGGAGGCCTCATAAGAATCCTAAGAAATAACAGCACAGACGACAACACCTTAGCAGGGTGGAAGGCCAAAACTGACCTAGACAAAGAAGCCCTCAAGCTTGCAGGCGAAGGCCTAGCAAGACAACTACGCTGCCCTCAAGCATTCTGCCAAATAGACACCATGTTTTATGAACAAGCACTTATCTACAAAGCCAGGTCCAGCGTCTAAACTATTTTGCACATAGTTCTACATGATTTCCTTATATAGCCCGTAAGAGGAAAACAAGGGATGAATCCAACTAGACATCACTTATATTTGCTACTAAGGTCTAAGAGAGGCAAAACACCATTATTTCTCCACTCTCGTTGCGTCTGCAGACTGTTGCCTGGCAGCCCTGTTTGGGATCACCCGGTCTCTCCTGGGACAAGAGCACTCAAGTGATCCTCTCCAGGGCCATACAGAGGAATCTGTTGAACAACTGGCAAACAAAGTCACTTGGATTCGCTCCCAGCTGGAACCCATGTAAGATGCAGGTCTATTAGAGATCCCCGGGGAAAGGTCTTACCCAATCCTGTGCTACCTGAGGAAGTAGACAGGGTCCTTGATGCTGTCAATGCAACCACCTGTCAATTATATTCCTACTCCCCCTGTTTGGTGACAAGTGGGTTCAGGTAGTGATAAATTCTTCATTGCAGTAGGGGACATTTCCAGGATTTTCTGAGGGGGCTCTAGTTCATGATCTCATAAAAAAAAAAAAATCTGTTGATCCCAACTGCCTGGACAATTTTCACCCAGTTTCCCACCTTCCCTTTCTAGGGAAAATGATAGAAAAGGTTATTGCTTGGCAGCTTCAGAGTATTCAGGCTGTTTTGGGGACAGAAACAGTACTGGTGGCACAGTGATTAAAGTGTGGTATTGCAGGCAAACTTTGTCCCACTACTTAGAGTTCAATCTTGACGGGGCTCAAGACTGACTTAGTCTTCCATCCTTCTGAAGTCAGTAAAAAAGAGACCCAGATTATTGGGGACAATATGCAAATAATGCTTATACTGTAAACCAGAGGTCTCATTCTCGCGGCCCGTGGGCCAATTGCGGCCCGCAGGACGATATCCTGCGGCCCCCACCATGATATGAAAGTATAACATTTGAGGATATTTTTTTAACGTTTTTTTGTGGAATCCCTTATGTGGCCCAGCCTCACCCAGACTCTGCCTCCAGCGCCCCCACGTAAATTGACTTTGAGAGCCCTGCTGTAAACTATCCAGAGAGTGCTGTATAACGGTTGTGGGTGGTATATAATCCTAAACGCTATTGTTACTGCGGCTGCTGATCTTTGATGAGAATGGTATGGGATTAGTGTATCCGTCCTTGCTCTCCTTGACCTCTCAGAGGCCTTTAATACCATTAACCATGGTATCCTTTGGGGCTGGTTGCAGGGCTTGGGGCTGGGAGGCATAGTCTTGCACTGGTTTTGTCTCCTTTCTCCAACACAGGTCCCGATTGGTGTTGATAGGGAATGAGAAGTCCAGTCCATGGCTGCCTTTGTGGTGGGTGGCAGGGTTCAGTATTTCACTCCTTTTTAACATCTACATTAAGCCATTGGGTGAGATCATCCACCACCATGGGATGAGGTACAATCAATATGCTAATGATACTCAACATTGTATCTCCATTCCCAGTGATACAAATGGTGCTGTGCCTGGAGGCTATGGGGATCTGGATGCGGGATAACAGGTTTTGGATGAACCCTGATGAGACCGAAGGGCTTTGGGTGCGCAGATCTTCAGGATCCGGGACTTTTACTATTTTTATTTCTGGAAGGCTAGTACTACCCCAGACAGATCTAGTGCGCAACCTGGAGGTTCTCCTGGACTCATGACTCCTGCTTGAAGAGCAAGTGATAGTCATGGCTCACTTCGTGTTGTGTGCCAGTTATGCCCTTTCCTGGATTGGAAGTCCCAAAGAAGAGCCTCTTCTGCCATGGTTCCTGCCCCTTGGAACATTGTGCCCCCCTCCAAGATGAGATCAGCACCCTTTTGATCATCCCAAAGGGCTTGAAGTTTGGACTCTGCCAACTGGCCTAAGGGCCCCAGTGGGATCAGATTATTCTGGAGGGGGTTATCAAACTAGGTAAGATTCCCCACCCCCCCCCATCCACCAGATGCTTTTGCTTTCTTTCTTACCATCTATGTCAATTTCCAAGTAATTTAAGGTTGCTATTTATTGTTTGAGGATTTTTCTTAGTTTTTAATTATTATAAGCTGCCTCCAGGAGAGATGGGCGACATAAAAATTGAAGCAACAAATAGTAACTAAATTTGACCTCCACACAATCAGCTCCACTTTGAATGGCATGGAATTTCCTTAAGGATTCTAAAGGATGAAAGACATTCCGAAGCATGAGCCAAAGGAATCCTTACCCACGAGGCAGCAGTTATTCAAAGTCTCCAAGTTATTTAATTGCTCAGAAAAGCCATTACTCTACTATTGCTGAGAAAACTGCATGAAGGTCACCATTAAATGAATAGGAGACAAGATTTACTGGAAGGAAATTTTACCCTCAGCTTACCTCCACACTGTGTTCTTCGGAGGAATCATCATAATCATTAGCAGGTTCCTGGCTGTTGAAATCTCTCAAGTAGGATCGATAATCCATATCTCTGTAATCATGGTCCCTCTGATTCCGGCCTTCTGAGTTTTCATCCTGAACCTGTTCAACAGCGCCATATCGACCTGTCCGATCCCCACGGCCACCTCTACAATGTACAAAAAGAAGAAATGCTTAAAAAAAAGAATTGTAAAGTACACTACTAGGAGGGGAGCACATGCCCTACTTAAACTTTCTGTTATAGCTTCTTAACACCATGATTGAAACAGAAAAACACAAGTAGTAGTAGTCAGGGCATCCAATGAGTATTATTTTCCTTACTCTGGTTACTCTGGTTTATAAGAAGTGCGTTATATACTTATATTTATCCATATATCTGCCCATCTCACAATCAAGTCATTCTGGGCAGCATACAACAAATCTGCGTTCATGAAAACAACATGGGCTGAGAGCTTGTGGCTTCAGGACAGTACTGAAGTTATCCCAGGCAGCATGGGAGATGGATTAAAGATGAGTGTTGTAGACTGACATTATTTAAATGGCTATAACTTCCTCATTATGAATTAAAATCAGCAAGGGAGTATTGCTCTGGCTGCAACTTAAATTACTTGCATGCTAGAGTACAATGAATAGGGTTGTTAAAGGCAACTATCATTCAAGGTAGATGGACAGAATTTTTGTGAAATCCTCTTCAGTACTATGTTCAGACTAAAATTCCTAATTTACAGTAGCTGTTTTTCACCTATTAAAGTTTGTTAACTGTCAACTCAACATATTGTGATATGTTTCATTCCCTAGCCAGCAAGCTTTGCTGCTGTAGTGAATTGTTCTTAACCCTCACGAAGAAATCCATGGAAATCGGAGCATTCACTGCACTTCAGTAATGATACTGATAATCCCTTATAATAGGTATGATTGAAATAGTCCTAGTCATCAATAAGGCATCAATTTAGGCCAGGGGTCGCCAACCTTTTGGACCTCAGGGACCACCAAACTCGTAATTTTAAATCCCACAGACCAGAGACTCTGGGAACCCCCCCCCCAAAGTCTGCAGGAAAATCTCCCCCCTCCATTTTCCTTCCGACCGATCATTCTTAATTTGGGATCACAGGATCCCATCTCCAGCTCTGTTCTCAGGGAGGGAGGAGGGAGAGAGGGAGAGGGAGAGGGAGAGAGAGAGAGAGAAGAAACGTTTGGCTTCATGCAAGGAAAGCAGCAAAAGCAGCAGAAGTCTTTCTTTCTCTCCGCCAGAAATGAGTCTTTGTGACACTTGCCGGCACAGTCTCTTGGAGCAGGATGCCTTGCAGGGTCCCAAAGACTCATTTCTGGCTGAGTTTTGGGGAGAGAAAGAAAGACTTTTGCTGCTTTGCACGCAGCCAAAAGCAGAAGAAGCGGAAAGAAGCAGCCCGGTGGCCAGGCCAGGCTCGTGCGGCAAGTTCCCCCCATCACTACTTTTCCCCCTCACTACTACCTTGTGTTGATCGCAATGCAAGCAACACAAGCCTTGTGTTCTCGCGGGTCATGTGGGCAGTGCAGCCTTGTGTTCCCGTGCAGCCTGGATAAATTGCTTTAGGGGTGACATTTCTCTGTGGACCACCAATATTTTCTCATGGTCCCACTGATTGGCAACCACTGATTTAGGCTAACTCAGTCTTTAAAAAGATGACCCATTACTATTTCTTATAGTTCTGTAACTTGGAAGGTTATATGAATGATGACCCTGCAAGTTATGGCTTTTCATTTCTTTTTGCTGTTCTAGTGATGAGAAACGCAAGCAAAGCAAAGCACACACTGTTTCCTAGTACTGCCAAGCCCTTTTTTATCACTGCTTTCTCTGGCAGAGTGCATTAAATGCCTTTCTTGGGCTAAATCTTTTCTTTACTACATTAAGAACAGTGGACAAATACAGTAGATTATATTGTTAGTCATACACAACTCTCATATTATATTGTTGCTTTGCCCCAGAAAGATTTCACTATATTTATAAGGCCAGCTCACAAAGGTTCATGTTCATCATTACAGATTATACATGCTTCCTATTCTACTAATAATGATGCTGAAGCTAATGATGACTAAAGAGAGAAAAGCCTTAATTTTGTTACTCATTTAGTTTTAATAAATTATATGACATCAAGTTGCTTCCAACACCTAAAATCATATAGGCCGATTTTGTCTGTGACAATCTATGTCTAATCTGTTCTTTTGGGTCTCCCAATACCAATACTCTTTCTATTTTGCTTCTTTAACTTCCAACTTTCAGTCCCACAGAGTGCCATAGGAAATATCATGGTTTGCACAATTCTGACTTTTGTAGGTAGACACTTCATGGCATTTGAATGATACATCATGGCTGCTCTACCAAGTACTAATCTATTGCATATCTCTTGACTGCTTATTCCTTTACTGTCAATATTTGATCCTAAAAAACAGAAGCTATCCACTGTGGTAATATATCATAATCATCATATTCTGCAAGTCCTCGTACAGCTTTGTATAGATCTGGGGGTATCACAAACGCTCCTCATGGGGGCAGTAGTGCCTTTATGATGGGAGTTTGGTCCTGTTGGGGTCTGCAAAGCTCAGAGACCAGGAATGTGGGTGAGAGTTCACAGTACCCAGCCGAGCCATTCCCATGAGACCTTTGGTGCCTGGATATTCTCACGGGAACTTTATCATCTTGCTGAGGCCCGGCTGGAGATAATGCTGCTGAGCTAATGTTGAAGTCATTGTTTTGATTTTGTACTTGCATTTTCTTAATAAATACTGCTACCCGAGTTCTCTCGGGGCTGGCATTGCTCAGGCGTTTCCCTGCGTCTCTCATTTTTCAAATGTCAGACCACCACAAGTGGTGACCCGGCGTGATAGTTTGAAAGGCTATACGTTCCGGCGTGATAGCTTTGAAAGCTATCGTTTCCTGCATCCTATACTCATCGTCGTGGACGTCGACTGGGCCCTCATCTTCTTCGCTGGACGGAGATAGATTCTTTTCGTGAGTATGGGGGAGGTCTCTCGAAGGCTCAGACAAAGCATCTCAGGAATTGAGAGAGATCACTGGGAATAGTTTTAAGTTTGGAGTTCATAGTAGAGGACATGCAGTAGGAAAGAAAGAAATTGAGGACTTATTACAGTATGTTTGGAAACATATTCCGTGTTATCCAGAGGGAGGTAGTATTAAAGTAGAGTCCTGGAAAAAGATAGGGAAATTTTTGCACGAGGAGCCTCGTGCCCCTTCTTCAATTTTGTTAACCTGGAGGGTGCTTATGGAAGCGTTAGCTACTCATGAACAACCGCTCCTAGCACCCCCCGAAGAAGGTTTGCCGCCTTACCATGCGGTACGTTTATTGCCACCGACAGCACCTCCAGATAAATCCAGAGGACTGTCAGGCACTGAAAATACTTTGTCAGAAGATAAGAGTTTGCCTTTAAGAGTTCAAGTAGATGCAGTTACTGCAGCTATTCAAGAAGCAACAGATAGAGGGGAATTATCAGGAGATGATTTGGTAGAATTTGGAGTGGAGATTCAACTTAATCCAGTAGAAATTGGTGTGGACGTTGCTTTAAATCCGCAGAGAGTGTGGAAGCCTTTACCTCTCAAGATTTTAAAGGAAGTTAAGCAAGCAGCAAAAAGAGTATGGTGTTAGATCGCCATATACTCAGGCATTGTTAGAAGCAGTTGGTTATGGAAATAAAATGATTCCGGCTGACTGGAGAGCTCTATTTAATATGATTCTAACTCCAGCTCAATATTTGGTGTTAGATCAGAAATGGAGACAGCTGGCAGTTCAAAGGGGAACAGCAAATGTTACTCCAGATCAGCTTTATGGAGCTGGTAATTTTACAACAGTGGAACTACAGCGAGATGGAATGCCAGAGGAGGGGTTCATTCTTCTCCCACAGTTAATTTTCCAAGCCGTACGGGCTCTCCCTGACGGCGAAGGTGGTGAGAAGACCTTTACTAACATCAAACAAGGAAACAATGAACCCTATGAAAATTTCATTAGCAGATTGAAAGTGGCTATTGAAAGGCAAATTGACAATCAATTTGCCCGGAACGAATTGCTTTTGAAGTTAGCGGTAGAACAGGCAAATGCAGATTGTAAAAAGATTCTGAATCCACTTATCGCGAGCGGAGAGAGAGAGATTGCTGATTTGATAAACGCATGTAGAAAGGTGGGGAGTCAGACTTTTAACATGGAGACTTTAGCTCTGGCTCTCCAGGCAGGAAATGCTAATAAAGGCACTTGTTTCAATTGTGGGAAGCCTGGACATTTTAAAGCGCAATGTCGGGCTCCTGGAGGGGGTCAAAGTCAGCAAAAAAAGAGATCAATGGGACAGGGTGTGACCTAAATCAGTAATCAGTATATCAGATGCTCCTACAGTCTTTACTGATGGAGGAATTGTTTTTTTTTTTGGTGCTTGTGTTTGGAAAGATAAATTTGGAATTTGGCATACAAAAGTGACATCAGAGCAGAAGTCTGCCCAGCAGGCAGAACTTGCTGCTGTAGTTTTGGCTTTTCAAAATTTTCAAAATCAGGATTTTAATCTAATAGTGGATTCTTTGTATGTATATAATTTGTTACCCTTTGTAGCAGGTTCTTATTTGTCTCCTGGAATATCACCCAATATTCTACGTTTGCTTTTGTTGTTGCAAGGATGTTTGGAGCAGCGTGTGAATGTGTGTTTTGTTGCCCATATTCGTAGCCATAGTAATTTGCCTGGAATTTTATCACAAGGCAATGCCAAAGCTGACAGTGCTGTAACTTCAGTTCTCACTGTCCAGCCATGGGACAGCCATAGTTATTTTCATCAAAATGCTAAAGCGTTGGCACATCAATTCAAGCTTACTGCTGCAGAAGCTGCTGCCATAATTCAACAATGTCCAACTTGTTCAAAACAGGGCACGGCTATTCCTATGGGAGTCAACCCCAGGGGTTGAAACCTTCAATGATTTGGCAAATGGATGTTACTCAATATCCATCATTTGCACCTTGGAAGTATATACATGTGACTGTGGATACTTACTCAGGATTCCTAATGGTTACTCCTCAAAGAGGTGAAGCGGTTAAACATGTCACCAATCATTGCATTAAGACATTTTCAGTTGCTGGTACGCCTCAAACTTTAAAAACAGACAATGGTGCGGCTTATCGGAGCACAGTCTTTGATCAGTTTTGCAAACAGTGGTCCGTGGAACATAAATTTGGAATTCCATACAATTCCACAGGACAGGCTATTGTGGAGCGTTATAATGGCACGCTCAAGAACATGTTAGCTAAATTAAATAAAAAAGGAGGGAAGCTCCTGGGGCTTCCGGCAATTCAAGATCATTTAAATCTTGCTTTGTATACTTTAAATTTTTAAATTTGTCTGGTAACCCCCTGCAGCGCGGCCAGCAGGCATTTTCTTCTCCTTCTACAGATGCAGTGAGGCCTCGAGTGTTGGTGCGATTCCTTCCGGATCCGGCATGGGTTCCCGCTGAGCTGATTACGTGGGGACGTGGTTATGCAGCAGTAGAACATCTTGGTCAAATTCGTTGGGTTCCTGGTCGTTGCATTCGGCCTGATCATTCGCAAGCGCCTTCGCAGGTGCCAGTGAAGGAGGTTTCGGAGGAGCAGGATGGCGTTCCTGTGGTTCCTGATTCCGTTCCTGTGGTTCCTGATTCTCTTGATGCCGGCAATCCAGGCGCGGCGCTGTGAAGGCTGGGAAAAGATGACTGCTTATCTGAGGTTACCAACTTGTATGCAGCAGGTTCCTTTGGGGAATCGGACTAAATTAATCTGCAAACAGCGGCATCCTTTGATTTTTCCAGCATATTGGTCCTGGCATAAGGATCAAGACATTCTTTACTCGGGACCTGATAAGGATATTATATCTTCAGCCTGTGCTACAACTCTGATTCTTTTAAATGTTTCTGTTTCAGACTATGGACAATATTGGTGTCAATTGGAGTTGCCCAAGTTACTTTACACAACCTCTCTTTCCATTCGTCTTATGCCTCCACGGACTCTAATACGGAGGCGGAGAGCTGCTATTATCTCAGAAACTAGAGACCTTGGTGATAATTTATGGAAAGAAAACTCCTACATCAAGGACGTTCGGATTGCAGCAAAGAGTTTAAATGTAACTAATTGTTGGCTTTGTATGCATGTACCCACCTTTGGGAATAGCTATGAACTATAGAGATATTCATATTTTAAATAATTTTACTGTTGCTATGTTTAATGATACTGTTAAGAATATTAAGATGTTAAATGAAGAAGTGTCTGAAATTCGCCAAGTTACTTTACAAAATCGTTATGCTTTAGATATAATGTTAGCTGCTAAAGGAGGAGTTTGTGCTTTAATTCATTCACATTGTTGTGTTTTTATACATAATTATGAGCCTAACATTACAAGAACTGTTCATGATATGGAAGACCGCATAGCTGAACACGAAGCAGGAAAAGATGGCTTCAATAAGTCACTTTGGGCTTTGCTATGGGATTGGCTTCCTGACAGCTCATGGTTACGTTTATTGCTTCAATTAGTTGTAATAATTGTTATTATACTTATTATATTATGTTGCTGTATTCAATGTATTCCTAATCTATTTCAAATGTGTACCTCAGCTTTAAGTGTACGAAATCAAGTTGCGAGGAACTGTGTATTATGCCACTAAAACACCCCTATCTTTGAATAAATAAAAAAGGAGGGAATGTGGTAATATATCATAATCATCATATTCTGCAAGTCCTCGTACAGCTTTGTATAGATCTGGGGTATCACAAACGCTCCTCATGGGGCAGTAGTGCCTTTATGATGGGAGTTTGGTCCTGTTGGGGTCTGCAAAGCTCAGAGACCAGGAATGTGGGTGAGAGTTCACAGTACCCAGCCGAGCCATTCCCATGAGACCTTTGGTGCCTGGATATTCTCACGGGAACTTTATCATCTTGCTGAGGCCCGGCTGAGATAATGCTGCTGAGCTAATGTTGAAGTCATTGTTTTGATTTTGTACTTGCATTTTCTTAATAAATACTGCTACCCGAGTTCTCTCGGGGCTGGCATTTGCTCAGACGTTTCCCTGCGTCTCTCATTTTTCAAATGTCAGACCACCACAATCCACCATTTCCATAGCTTCATTGCCAATTCTAAGGCTGGTTGTTCTACCTTTTGTCATTAATTTTGGGTTTGTTTCACCATGTTATGCCTGGACTGTGGCTTCCTGACCTGTATCTAAGTTTCTTGTGAGGACAATGAGATGTCCTGAGATTCCCATTTTTCTGAGCATATTACACAAATTGACACAATTAAAGGCTTTTCTATAATCGATGAAGCACATACTAACATCTTCTTGATATTCTTTGGCTTTTCAGTTGTTCAGAATGCATCAGCAATAATGTCTTGTGTTGCTTGGTCTTCTCTAGGCCAGAGTGAGCATCTGGCATATCCTTTTCCATGTAGGTCTCTAATCTGTGTTGGATGACTCTAAGCATTATTTTGCCAGCATGTGAAATGAATGATATTGTACAATAGTTTGCATACACCATTAAAAATTTTGGGGGGGGATTTCCGGTTGTCTTCCTGTCGTGTTGGAGTGAAATCTACAATCTTGCGTGGTTTTGCTCCAGGCTCCCTCGTTGGAGGGTCCCAATTGGGACTGGAACCACCCTGGAGGGGTGGTGAAGAAAGGGGGATTGGAGGGTTGAGGGGAGCCGCAAGGAACCCTCCTCGCCAAGGAAACCCCCCTCCGAACACGAGCTGCAGCGGTGGTCAAAAATGGCCACCATGAAGACAGGAGGCAGTCCGGGAAAATAAGAATGTGCTATAGCGGAGAAGTCGTGAGCAAAGTGTGAACCAGGCACAATTTATGGACATTAAGGTACCCCGGAATTAAGAAATAAAGAAATTGTTAGGAAAGATCATAAAAGCGGCGACCAGAGAGAGAGAGAGGAAAATTGGAAACAGGTGGAAGTGTTAGAACTTTGAAAAGAACTAAATTGAAAGAGGAAGTTAGAAGAAGAAAAACTGACTATAAAAGACTTGGAAATTAAACTGGATAAATATATGATTTTGGCACTAAACAGGCATAACTAAATGCTGAAATTGAATTTGTTAAAAATAGCTAATAATTGGCATTATTGAGTAATTGGAATTTAAAAGCCTAAAAAGGGAAAGAAAGTGAAAAGAAAGGGTGGAACTTGGACATAACAGAGAGCGCCACCTAATGGTACAGGAAAAATTTCAGTGACTCTTTGAAAAATGCTTGGTCCTTTTTTAAACTGGAACTTGATATAAAATGAGAGGAACTTTGTAATAATAATACAGAAACCCTGAAAAGTGAAAAACAAGAATATTATAAAGATAAAAAAGAAGTGTGAAGAAATTACCCTGGGATTATTTGGTGACTTTGGAAAAAATTGAAAGAGAAATTAACAGAAG
Source organism: Pseudonaja textilis (assembly GCF_049901715.1). Lineage (NCBI taxonomy): Eukaryota > Metazoa > Chordata > Lepidosauria > Squamata > Elapidae > Pseudonaja > Pseudonaja textilis. The sequence continues at coordinate 142,875,275 of NC_141991.1, forward strand.
TAACCTGGAAATAAAGATTTATGGACATTGATTGTTGGAAATAAATATCACAGACACTGGTTGAAATGCACAAAAATGGCAGAACTTTGTGTGGAAATAAAATTGGAATTAAGAAGCATAAAGGAAATGATACATGAAAGAATGGAAATGTGGAGTATTGCATTACAAAAATTAGAAATGGTGAAGCTGAAGAACAAAAAAGTACAAGGAGAACCAGAAGGGGAGGAGTTGTACAAAGAAGAAGCCAGCCCTAATGAACAAATGGAACAACGAACATTAAAACAAGGGGAAAAAAGAATGAAAATTAAAATTTGGAAGTTTGAGGGAAGAACTAAAGAGGGAATTGTTTGGAAAGTCAGACAAAGAAAAAGGAAACAGCAGAAAAGGGAATTACAGAAGAAAGCTCAAGAGAGGGAGGGGGATAAAAACTGGAGTAAGAAAAGGAGGGGAAAAATAAAGGAAAAAAGGGGGAATAAGAGAAAGGACCAGAAAATAAGAAGATGTAGAAAGCAAACAAAAATGAAAAGAAATTAGAGAACTAGAGATAATGGGTAGATAAAGAACAGGAAAAGGGTTTCTGCAAGGGAATGTGTTGTGATATATAAGAATATAGATTTTAAAATTGAAAAGAACTGGAACTGATATTTCTTCTTCATTTGACTTTTTTAAGGATTACCGTTAAATCATATATAGACATAACTGGAATAAATGTGAAAATGGGAAGTTATGATAAGAATACTAATCATACTTAATAAAATGAAGAATAAAGTTAAAATGCATTTTGAGGATTGCAATAGAAAGATTAATATCAGTTTCTATAATTAATTCAACAGATTACCGTATATACTCGAGTATAAGCCGAGTTTTTCCGCACATTTTTTGTGCTGAAAAAAACCCCCTCAGCTTATACTCGAGTGAGATTCCCTCTGAAAAGAAAAATGGTGTGGAGCTCCGGAGCTGGGCAGCCGCTTCCCTGCTTCCGTGTTTCCTTTGCAACTTGTAAGCATGGGGGTAATCGGAAGCAGAAAAGTTCTTACATGAGGATGTATTGTTTTTTCTTTATTTAACTGTTTTTAGGGGGAAAAGTCCACCGTCATGTGAGAATGCTCAGACACGAAATCTATCCGCCTGAAAATAAGTGTGTGTGTGGGGGGATTTTAACAGAGGGAAGACATAGGAGAAGGCAAAAGCGACGGAAGATCCTTCAGGGGAAACTGAGGGAGACTCACCCTTGGTCCAGATGAGCCCCCTTCCCTGCCCCTAAGGAAGTAGAGGCAGCCAGCAAGGGCAGGCAAGCCCGCTTCGCGGACTCCGTCCGTCCTCGCTCCCACCCAGCCACCCAAAGCCACGAAGTCCCCCAATCGCGCAGCCCAGAATCGCCCTCCCTCAGGGGGCAGCAACGACGCCCGGTGTTTCCTGAAACAAGAAGCTCCGCCGTGCAATGAAAGCGCCCTGGCTCTAGGCTCAGAAAACAACACGAGCCGAGGTGGCTTGTTTCCTCAGCCCTAGCTGCTTTCAGTCCGCTCGGGAGGAGGAGGAGGAGGAGGTGGTGGCGACGGTGGCTCGCGTTATTTTCTGAGCTCTAGGCTCTAGGCTCGCGATCTCAGAAAACAACACGAGCCGAGGTGGCTTCGTTTCCTCAGCCCCAGCTGCTTTCAGTCTGCTCGGGAGGTGGAGGAGGAGGTGGTGGCGACGGCTCGCATTGTTTCCTGAGCCTAGAGCCAGGGCGCTTTCATTGCACGGCGGAGCTTCGTTTCAGGAAACACCAGGCGTCGTTGCTGCCCCCTGAGGGGAGGGCAATTCTGGGCTGCGCAATTGGGGGACTTCGTGGCTTTGGGTGGCTGGGTGGGAGCGAGGACGGACGGAGTCCGCGAAGCGGGGCTTGCCTGCCCTTGCTGGCTGCCTCTACTTCCTTAGGGGCGGGAAGGGGCTCATCTGGACCAAGGGTGAGTCTCCCCTCAGTTTCCCCTGAAGGATCTTTCGTCGCTTTGCCTTCTCCCTATGTCTTCCCTCTGTTAAAATCCCCACACACACACACACACTTATTTTCAGGCGGATAGATTTCGTGTCTGAGCATTCTCACATGACGGTGGGTCTTCCCTCCCCCAAAAAAAAAACAGTTAAATAAAGAAAAAACAATATATCCTCATGCAAGAACTTTTCTGCTTCTGATTACCCCCATGCTTACAAGTTGCAAAAGAAACATGGAAGCAGGGAAGCAGCTGCCCAGCTCCGGAGCTCCACACCATTTTTCTTTCAGAGGGAATCTCACTTGAGTATAAGCCAAGGGGGTTTTTTTCAGCACAAAAAATGTGCTGAAAAACTCGGCTTATACTCGAGTCAATAAGTTTTCCCAGTTTTTTGTGGCAAAATTAGGTGCCTCGGCTTATATTCGGGTCGACTTATACTCGAGTATATACGGTAATACATTTGAAATAATAAATGACTTAGAATGTAATTGAGGGAAAGAATACCATGTAGAATCTGACTTAAAATATATATATGTATATGTGATATGTAGTAGTTAGGAGATTGTTATTAATTAGAATGTGATAATTAAAAAGTGATTACATTATGACCAATTTTTACTGTGAATTAAAGGGGAGTAAATTGAGGGATGTATAAGACAAAGGGGTGGCACACTCAAATTGATAATTAAAGGGGATAATTTTTGAACTATTAGAATTAAGATGAAACTTACTGAATAATGAAATAAAAGTATGTGATAAAATTGCAAATGTGACAGATAAAAGTATAATGAATATAAAAATGAAATAAAATTTTTGGATATTATAAAACAAGACATGAGAATAATTAAAGACAAATTAAATAAGCTAAGATATGAATTGAAAATGGAGAAAATAAATGTGATGATTGTAAGAATATTTGAGAAAATTTATAAGAAAATGGGAAAAGTAATGATATATGAAATTGAATATGAAAGATGTAACTAGGGTCATGTTTGTATTGAAATGTAAAAACCTGGAACCACATTGTTCACCAAAAGAGATGTTTTTAAAATATAAAAAAAAATACAAAAAAACACTTTTTTGGTATTGGAACATAGATTGTCCTCTTTTAATTGTTTTGCTCCTGTGTCATTCTTCAGATTTGTTGGCATAACTTGAATAGGACTGGGTTATTTTTTTGCTTACCCTTTTTAGTGGGTATTCCATCAGTTCTTGCAGCTTTCCAATTTAGTAATGACTGGACTGCTGATATAACTTTATCTTCTAGTACCAGAAGTTGTCATAAATAACAAATATCTTCTAAGGCAGGGGTCACCAACCTTTTGGATCTCAGGGACCACCAAATTCATACTTTTAAATCCCGAGGACCACTAATATGAATTTTTTTTAAAAGCTAATATATTTATTTTTTGTTAATGTTACACACACACACACACACACACATACACACACACACATACATCGTACACAAACACACACACACACACACACACACACACTTACTTATTTAATTATAACAAAAATGTAAATGCTTAATGATAACAAAATAAAATGTTCTGGGCTGGAAGCCTCCCCCATCTGGCACCTTCCAAAGAGACAGAAGAGCAGGCTGTGTGTGTGTGTGTGTGTGTGTGTGTGTGTGTGTGTGTCTGAGCGGAGGGGCCTCGGGGCAACTGCTGTTGGGAGAAGCAGAGGGAGAAAGGGGGCTTTGCTCTCCTTGGGGGGCAGCGCCCCTTGGCTGCCACTCCAGGGGCTTCTCAGCAGGCATCTGCCTGCAGAAGGACTGCCGCTCTTGGTGATTAATTGGGGGAGGGTAGAGGGAGGAAGTGGGAGCTCCTTTCAGATCCTGGGTGGAAGATTGAGACGCTCAGGTCTGCAGCCTAGGAAAAGCTGTGGGGGGCTCTTCCAGCCTCACCTGGAGACAGGCAAGGAAAGATGTCCCTGGGGGCACTTCGCTCGCTTTAGCACTTTGCTGCCAAAACCAGCCACAGCCAGTGATTATTTGGGGGTGGGGGGGAAGAGAGAAAGTATCTCTCGCATTACCAGGGGAGGAAAGGAGACAAAACAAAGCTCACTCTTTCACTGAGACCTACAAAATGGCAATCTACCGTGTTCCAGGAGTTCTTCAAAATCATCAAACGCTCCCACTTGCGGTTCTCGCGCCTCCCGGCTCAGGTCCCTGAGATGCACGATCCCACACACGGCAGCGGCAACAACAGTCCCTGCCCCCAGTGCCTGCCGTCAGCTCTCCCCATTAGTTTTCTAGCCTTGAATTGCTCCTGGCTCTCTCTCTTTCCTCCCCCACCCACCCACGTGCAGGCAGGAAAGGGAGACGGAGCCTTGCACAGCTCTCCCCTTTTCCAGCCCTTGCTGCCACTCCCAACATTGAAGCCTCGGAAACGCAGGCAAAGCCACCACAGCGGCAGCACCCTGAGTTGCTTGCTTCTCCACTACTGCCTCCTCCTCCTCCTCCTCCAGCACCACTTCCTTCTCTGGGTAGGGCATTTCTTAACTAACCAAGCATGCTAAGGCAACTCAGGATGCTGAAACAAGATGGCGGCGCCCAAGCATTCTTTGCGGCCTGGTACAAAACAATCCACGGACCGGTACCGGTCTGGGGCCTGGTGGTTGGGGACCACTGTTCTAAGGTATCTTAGATGTTGACATCTCTATTATATAGTATTTTAAAATACTTCCAACTTCCTTTGAATTGGTTACCATATGTCATGTCCTTTAGGGTACTAATTTGAGGTTGGAACTTTCTTTGTAAAAGACATTCCTTTTTTCTGTTTCTTTTCAACTTCAATGTCTTTTTAAATGTTACTGTAATATACTGCTTCTCATCTCGTCTAACAGCTCTTTGAAACTCATTGTTAAGTTTCTTTCCGTCTTTTTTTGTCTTTCTTGGCTTCTTGAATTTCCATGATTTATTCTAACACCATTTTCTTTCTTCTTTTTCAACAACCTCTTTTCACATTTATCCTTAATTACTTGTTTAAATTCATTCCATAATTTCTCTGATTCTCTATCAATGAAGTTCAAGACTTCAAAGTGATGCGTTTCTTGAAAATTGTTGGTATATAATCAAGATCATATCCTGGAAACTGACTGGCTTTTTCTTTAACTTAACTTTGAAATAGTTCATGGTTTGTTCCACAATCAGCACCAGATGATGCCTTTGATGCTATATTTGAGTTCCTCCTTATTATTAGCAATAATATAGTCAATATGATTTCTATATATTATATTTGGTCATGTCCACATATCGAGGATATCATTTTGGTTGTATGAAGTTTTAACAGAACAGATCCTAAAATTAGCATTGATTTCTTTTCAAAACGTCTTTGCTTAACAACATTACTTATCTAACCCTAGCAATTCTTAAGAAAAAAAGACACAACATATTTCTTCCTAGGCTGTAAAGTAATTGAAAGAATATTTTACCTTCTCTCATACTCCATTGCTATCTGTGAAGTACAAATGCCTCAGGAATCTTCCAGCACAAACCTTTCAATGGTTAACTGCCATTCCAGAAGGTCATAAGAAGTGGATTATAAAGATTTCTGTAGGGAAAATAAAATACAATGTTTTTATTCAAATGCTCATGTAGCTTATAATCCCAGCAGCAGTAACTTCTAAAGCAACTTTAAAACCAAAACGTTTCCAGCTTCATGTGTACAGGCTTCATAATTTTTAAATTAATTGTATTTAATATTTTGAAGGAAATGAAAAAGAATATGAGTAAAAAATACAGAACATGTAAACACAAGAAATAAGATACAGATAATTATTCTGATTGAACTCTGAATTGAACACACTTGGTCAATGCAGTACTAATCACTGACAAAACTATGAAAAGTAAGCACTGCATTAGATCACAAATAAAATTGAAAGATCTGATTGAGATATAATTCTGTAAATAAGAAAAACAAAATTCTGGATATGGCACAAATCGATATATTGCATTATAAGTCAAGAATGGTTACAGGTTCTCAAATCTGCAATTCCGCACAGCGGTAACCCACAATTTCACAAAAACTCCAACTATTATCTTCAACTTTGCAAATACATGTTAACATAAATATAAATCTAACATCTCATTGCTAGAATCAGCTAAGTATATAACTAAGGTCAAATTTGTATCACTGGTTATTATTAAATAATGTGAAGAGTTTATTGAAAACTTTTCGTAAGGAAAATGGTAGTTTCAGAAAACATAAGCAGATAAGGACAGACCACTACTTTTCCCATCCATTTCCTGAGCTTCAGAAAGAGACTAAATTCTAATCTTGCACATATTCGTACTAGTTAAGACTTTACAAATGCATTCTTAGCTTTTTAATAGACTGGCTATCTGGCCTTGAGTACATAATTCCTGTGTTTTATCAGTCAAATAATCTTCTGAATTTTTGATGTCTGAAACAGATTTAGAAAGATTTATGGGTCGAAAGCACTTTGATTCTCAGTATACAAAGCCTCCACTAACAAGTAAAAAGAGAATCCTTTCAGAGTAGAAACATTATCTGTTATTCTCTTGTAGAATTCCAGAAGTAATTATATTTCTTAGAGAGCAATTGCTTATTAAAACTAAATTCCATGAATTTTCAACATGGAAAACAACAAATACATGTAATTCAAAATTGGGAATTCTTTGTGAGCTCCACAGCAAATGTTATCCTCACCTTACAACAGTAATTGAGATGGGAATTGCCACTGCTAATTGACATAGATGTAAAATGCAACATCACATGACCAGGTCACTTAGCAACAATTCCAATAGTCCCAGTTGCCATCATTAAGTGGGGATCATACATGACCATGAATGCCAACCTCTCCATTGACTTTCCTGGTGGGAACCCAGCAGGGAACATCGGAAATCACATGACCAGGGAACACACTGTAATGGCTGGAACTCCAAGGACCAGTTATAAATCCCCTTTGTTCAGTGCAATCACCAAGTTTGAATGGTTGCTAAACAAATGGCCATACCCTAAGGACCACCTGTACTTTGCTACCATTATTTACACACTAACTATAATGGTTCTCATGAGGACCGGAATTCACTTTTTAAGAAATAAAGATGGGAGGGCGGAGCTGGCATCGCGATGATACGGTATGCGATCTTGGAGGTCTGAGATCGCTGCCGTTATCTTTGCTCCTGGACGGTCCTATCGGATCTAAACCGTCCTGAAGAGACGGTGAAAGTGAAGAGTGCATCCTGTCGATCCCAGGGATACCGCAAAGTCCCTGGTAGATCCAGGAGAAGCTCTTCTTACCAGTGGCAAAGAGGCAGCCATTAAAGCTGCTGAAGTTGGGACAGCTCCAAAACGAAAGAGAATAGAAAGTGTGCCGGTTTGGTGAGAACTTTTTCTTTTTTCTAAGATCTGAAAGGACCCCCTAAGGAAAAGAAAGAATCTGTAAAAGTTTTGACAGAAGTGATTAAGCGGCAATTTTAAACAGGAATGTCAAAGTAATGGTTTTTTCTCATTGCTGGATTTTCTATACATAATCTTATATTTTGAAACTGGACTGTTTTTTTCTTTTCCATCTATTTTTTTTTCTCCTTTTTGATTTTGTACCATTTTAGGCTAGAGACTCCCTTTTAGTTATTTCTTTTTTAAAAATATCTTTTTCTTTCTTTTTTATTAATTCTTATTACATTTTGCTTGGAAAAGGAGGGGGAAAGTGAAAGCAAAGAAACTTTGTAACGCTGCCAACTAGAGGCTTGGAAATATTCTATTTCTCTTGTGACCAGACAAAGCTGAGAAAGAAAGAACTGAGATTTTTTTTCACAGACATTGCTACCGTGTTTCTCACATAAGGCCGGGCCTTATTTTTTTTTTGACCCCTGAAAAAATGGCTAGGCCGTCTTTTCGGGGGTGACTTAATTCCCCCCGCTTGCATCCTCGGGTGGGCGGGAGGCGACAGCTTGGATGTTCGGGAGACCTTCCGCCACCGTTGCTTTCCCTTCTCCCTTGCTGCCGCGGCATTAGGGAGGAGCCCTGACTGGCCGCACACGGCTGCGCCAAATGCCGTGGCGTTGCTCTAACACCACGGCAGCAAGGGAGAAGGGAAAGCAACAGTGGCGGAAGGTCTCCCGATATGAAGTGCCCCACCAACGCAGCCAGCACCATATCCGGGCATGCAACAAAAGTAATTCCTAATGGCAAGCCCCCCCCGCCATTCCCCCCCCCATTTTGCATGTTTAATATGGGCCTTAATTTGGGGGGAGGGGCTTAATTTGATTTTATGCCAATAAAACATGGTAGGGCTTCCTATTGGTGGAGGCCGTATTGTTGGAGAAACATGGTATTTGATAAGATAGAGGGAAGAGCATGGGAGAGTATTATTGCAGGTGCTATTCTGGGTTTCTATCAACAGCTGGAGTCTGGTGTTGAAGTTTATAGGAAAAGAAAAGGTGATAAGTTTCCGGAGAAGAGTGTTATAACAAGAGCCTTGGATAACTAAACAAAGTGCAGTGTGTTTTCTTGATTTTTCCTAAGCTGTGCTACCCCTCCTCAACAGTTTACTTTTTGAAATAGCTATTTGGATTTTTAGTTCTTTGGAACTTGTCTTTGTTTTTTATGCTTGTCTTTGGAAGTTAAATTTTTATGTTTGCTTTTTATTTTAAATGAAAAGTTTTGGATGATTTTGGATACCTTATGATTCTTGATGAATGTATATTTTCCTTTATGTACACTGAGAGGCATATGCATCAAAACAAATTCCTTGTATGTTCAATCACACTTGACCAATAAAGAATTCTATTCTATTCTCTCATCTTCCAAAATTTTGATTACTTTGTCTTCATTTTGATGTTTTGAACTTACTTTGATGAGAATAGCCAGACTGTGAATTACTGGCTTAATATCTAGTACAAAAGAAGCATTTTTTCATTAATAAAGCCATTCTGTCAGTGCTTCAAGTTAATCTGGACCAAAACCAAGAGTACCAATACTACTTTTATTGTGGGGTTACAGAAACAAAGTCTTGTAAATCTGAAAGCACTTCTCTACTGCCTTACTTTTCAGAGAACTGAGGGGCTGGGTCTCTTCTGAAACATTTCCCATGCTCCTATTTCCTTTCACAGGCTGAGATAGCTCTTGTCTGACTACTGTCTAAGCTGAAGGTCTCCCTCATCTCCCAAGATCATTCTCACAGCCCCATTGCACATGTTTATCAAAACAGCAGTACTGTAAAGTACCTGCATGCAATATATACCCACATATGTCCATCTGTGGATAAGATGACCCTCCAATTTTAACCAAAATATCATGAAAAATGTGACACCATCAAATAAGCCATACCTAAAAAAATATTTTTTTTAATTTTCACAATTGGCTTATCTGCAGATAGTGCATTCTTTGTTATCATTTTGGTTAAAAAATTCAAGGATCTGCTTAGATGTAGATGGGCTTATCCATGAGTATATACAGGATACAGGGGTTCTGAGGGGAAAAACCTAGCATATATAAAACCAATGCTTTGTAAAGTGCAGGGAAGGAGTAAAAAAAGTCAAAGTATGAAGGCATTAGACAGAAAGAGAAAACATAGCTAAATCTAATTTATATCAAAATTATCACTGCATCACTCCATACATATCCTTCTATCCTTGCAAGCCAACCTTGTTTTTATCATTTTCATACACTGCTTTTTACATTTCCTTTTATTTTTAAATTCTCAACTCTTTCCTTTGAAGGACCTTTACCAACCCCATTCAACCAGCTATGACTTTCACATCTTTCTCTTCCTTCTTATATTGTATTTGTGATTCAGTCTGATTCTCTCTACATCACTAAATCATCCAAACATGTGGAAGCTTCTCATTATTCATAATAGTTATGTTGTATAAAGTCACAGTGAAATACTGAATTAGCAAATACTGAAACCTCAATGTATAACTCATTTTTTTTGCTTTTCTTCATATCCACAAATGACCATGAAAGTGCCACAAGTATTGATTTTGTGGTTACAAATAAATTTCAGCAAGTAGGTATATTTGCAAATACAGAATCAAATAACAGGAATTCCTCCATTTCAACAGCTATTACCCACTTCTTTTTATCAATATTATAATCCTAACATTTCTCCATTCCTTTTCCTATGTTTCTTAAATACTCTATCAAGATACAGAAACCATTCTACTTGTTCTAGTTCAGATTCATATAAAACTTAAATATTAAACTTAAATCAAATTTAGGAATAGTGAAATACGGAAGACTCCATTCCCATCAAGTACTGCAATTTGAACCATCGTTTCTCAAAAAACAGAAATAACAGAATAAGAGTTAGAAGGGATCCTGAAAGTCGCCTAGCCCAACCTTGCTTAGAACACTGCGATCATGTCACCATAAGCCCTTCTTTTCACTAGACCGATTCCTGTAACCATTCTTCATATATTTTACCCCCCAGCCCCCTTAATCATCTTTATTGCTCTTTTCTGCACTCTTTCCAGAATTTCAACATCTTTTTTGATAATATGGTGGCCAAAACTGGATGCAGTACTGTACTGTGCAGTACTGTATTCTGCAGTACTCTGGTCTTAACAGTATTAAGGCTTTATAAAACGGTACTAAACGACTGTTTCTACTCGAAAATAAATGTCAACGAATTCAACAGAAGACACTCCTCGGTACGAGTGGGCTTGTCATATTAAAGAAAGCACTATTACCACCAACTGGCATACTGGGGGTTCTTTGTTATCATAGGCTGCATAGACATCGTTTTTAAGTGTTACAGACTAACTTGTCTCTCTTACATTTCCTGGCCGTTTAGCTCGCTCCGGTTTCAACATTTCCGCTTTGAAGCCTGCGTTTCGCAGGGCCCGCCCTTCCGATCCCCGGAGACAACAAGATCCTAGACCTCAAAAAAGGTCGATGTTTGTTGACCTGCACCTACCACAAAAAGCCACGTTCATATACACACCAGGGCAAAGGAGGCGAGCCCAAGCCTCTCTCAATAGGAGCTTTCCCCGCCCTCTCCCCACCACCCCAGCCCGCACTACTGAGCAGGTTTCTTCCCCTTCCTCAAATTTTGTATTCGGATACGGGGGCAAAAATCGGGGAGGGTTTTTCAAACGCGGAAAACACCAAGCGGGCTTGGGATCGGTTTCCGCCAGCATCCAAGGCTGGGCGGTTTTCTTCTCGACCAGGAGGGAGGAACGACGCGTTCTCCGAGGTTGTCTGCGGCGCCTTGAGGCCTAGCTTACACCGCCCGTAAGAGCCACCAAGCCCCACCTTTCCCGGCCTCCCCTCTCCCGCCGCCTTCCTCACCTTCCCCGGGGCTCGCGACCACCGAGCCACCCGTCTCGCCTCGCAAAATGGCGGCGCCTCTCCAAGCCGCCTTTCCTCCCCCCGCCTCCTTCCCAAGACTCCCTTCGTCACGGTCGTCGTCGTCGGTGACACCGGAGCGTTTCGACCGCCTTCCTCGTTTCCCCCCAGCGCGCAAGGAAAGCCCGTCCGCGCGCACCCATTGGTTCGGGAGCCGTCGTAGCGACTGCCTGCTCTGGGTTAGGATTGGAAGGGGACTCCGTCGCTTCGAGCTCGCTCGCCTTTTCTTTCTCGCGCCCGGTCGCTGAGCTGGTCCTCCGAACTGCTTTGATTTCGTTTGGTTCGTTTGTCGGCGGATGCGAATGTGTTTTGGGATTAGTAGTTGGAGAAAGATCGGCTCCCGTTTGCAAAAGCCTCTGCAAAAGGAGTTGAGATGCCCAGCTGTAGGAACCATCCGTTTCTGCATTAATTTCCTAGGGCATCATATTGAACAGCACACTAACTTCACCAACTAGGTTTGAACTACGCACCAAAACCCAGTTCAGTCTACTACGTTGTGTAAACTTAACCATAAATGGAAATACTTAACCGTTGCATCTTTCCTTTTATGATATATGAATTATGCATCTTCCAAAGAGGCTTAGAAACTGGTGAACCATTATACCTTAAAAATATTAAATAATATTTAGTGGCACTGACCTTGAGGGAAGAATACAGCTGGAGCAGACATCAAGGGAATATTTTTACCTGTCTCTTCCTTTTAAGTCACTTTTGCCATTGTGAAGTCAGGAGGGTGTTGTTCTTTGACTCAGACTGCTGAGGGACAGTATGCTGACTCTGTAAACCGCTTAGAGAGCACTATTGAAGCGGTATATAAGTCTAAGTGCTGTTGCTATTGGAGTAATCTCCCCTTTCCATGAATTCGTGAGACATTTTCTACATAGATTTTTTTTTAAAAAAAATAGTTGCACTCTTAATAGTTGCAATAAGGAAAACTGACAATTGAGCTGAAGTATGCTTTTTAAAATAAAGTAATGAAACATTCCTTTTCAGAAGAAAAGGGATAGGTGGAGCAATTGATCTATTATTCACCTGTCAAGCCTATTAGCTTCGCAATGCAAATTCCAGGCAGCAGAACAGGGACTATTAGAAGAAAAAGCCATAAGCGGGAGATTTATTTTTACTGATAAGTCTTTGGCGTTCACTACCACGTTCCAACAATCTAAATTAGAGATCTCCAAACGTGGCAACTTTAAGACTTGTGGACTTCAAGTCCCAGAACTCCAAGCATAGCTGGCTGGAGAATTCTGGGAGTTGAAGTCCACAAGTCTTAAAGTTGCCAAATTTGGGGACCCCTGATCTAAATAGTATTTAGTCATACACCATCACAAAGGCTTTCTCAAGCGAGGGCTTTTATTATTATTATTATTAAAATAATCTCTCCGCAGTTCCGAAATATCGGTTCTTCTCTACTACTGCCGTATCCAGACTTTTTTTTTTTTAAAGGAGCGTGAAGCATTCGGTTTTTCCCCCTCCCAGAGCAACTTCCGGAGGACCTGGTTCCACTTCCGGTTAGATTGTTGACCATGGCGGCGTTGCGGAGGCTGGCAGGCTCGCAGAGGTTGCTGGGGTTACCGGTTCGTGCGGTCTCCTCCGGCCCAACAGCGAATACCGCGGTTTCAGCCCGGATCTCCCCGGCCTCTCGCTCTGCGGACGTGGTGGAGTGGCACCCAATGGAGAAGAAAGAGGAGAAGAACCCTTTCATCAAGGTGAGAACTGTTCAGAGGGGGAGAGCTTAAGGGGCAGCTGAGTCCGGGCTCCGTTCCATTTCTGTTTGGAAAAGAGATGCGGTTTCTTTTGGAAAGAGACTTCGTTTCCCAAGAACAACTTTCAGTGCTATGGTGCCCTCTGGGTAGGTCGGGCTACAGTTTGTAGGATTCTCAGCCAGATTATTATATTATATTACAGATTATATAGGGAGCATGCATAAACTCACCAACGTGCCTACCGTCCCTGTCCTATTGTTTCTTTTTTGTTTGTTTCTTTTTTTCCTTATATGTATCCATTTCATGTATTCATAACCATGTTTATACTTATACCCGTTATAATTGTTTGACAAAATAAAAATAAATAAATAAATAAAAAATATTTGAACAGCGATCTGGCCAACACATCTACAGCTTTCTAAAATGTACAAATGTCTATCCTGGAATTATGAGTATTTGATGGGCTCTGTTTGTAGCTGCAAAATAATACCCTTTAATGCTAACCCTGTGTTCCAAGGATGCAACTACAGGTAGTCCTCAACCTGCAACACTTTGTTTAGTTACAAGGGCACTAACCATTTTTCACACTTACGACCATTGCAGCATCCCCATAGTTACACCAGTTACATTCGATGCATGACAACTGACTTACATTTATTATGTTTGCAGTATCCTGGAGTCATGTGATCCCCTTTGGCGACCTTCTGACAAGCTATGGGGAAACCAGATTCACTTAACAAACACGTTAAGAACTGCAGTCATTCACTTAACAAATGTGGGAAAAAGCAAAACTCACTTTACAAATTTTTCACCAACTTAAATTTTGGGCTCAGTTGTAGTCGAGGATTATCTGTACTGGAGTAAATAAGGGTAATAAGAGTGTTTGAAGGATTCTGCTCAAGACTGCATCCTTTATGCTTCTTTCACTCAGGATTTATGTTGCATGGAGAGATGGGGAAACTAGTGCTATGTAAGTTTTCTTCACTCTGTTAAGTGAAAATGTTAGTATATCTAATTTCAGTCTTTCAGAATCCTGAATTGCTGATATGATCACAAGAGAGACTTGTTGAGTTTAGGCTGTAGTTTTGAAACAGTTGTCTTTTTTTCTTTCTATTTTAGAGAGTCATTATGTCATAGAAAGAAAGAATCTTGAAAATCGTCATCTCCAAACCATATTCAGTGCAGTATGCAACTTCAACATCAGTGGGAGATAGAAGGTTCTAGAAGGATTTTTACAAACATTAATCAAATAGCTGTCACAACATAAAAGATTCATGAACAGAGACAAATGATTCTGATTTTTCACTCTAGTGTATTGTTTAAATTGAAGCCTAAGATAGCACCATAATATCTAAGTAATATCCACTTGGTGATTAGCATTATGCCATACATATTTTTATATTATATTAGGCCTTGCTTTTTCATGGTAAGGCCCGTGGGATTGAATAAGATTAATGCTTATTCTCACAGGCATGTGGAATGTCTTGGTCAGGTATTTAATTCTTAGTTTCATTCCCATTTATAAATTGGTACTTTCACGGTTTGCAGAATTGTTTATGTGAAATATGTATGAGTTCAGTCTTTTAAAATAAAATTTCAGTTATATGGGATTTTAACATTCTCACTTATCTGGAAATAAATTCTGTCTTGGAAGTTATTTCTCAGCAAACATTCATAAAATTGTGGTATAAAGTACAGTTGTGATATATGGAAACAAGCCTTGCTTTCGTGCAGTGCATTAACCACCAAAATCTCTCTTATGTGCCTGCATGACATAAAAACTAAAAATCAACAAATGATAAACAAATAACTATAGAACTATGGATACAGGAGTTCCAAAGTAGCTAATAAAAGTGTTAATTATATCTTGTTAAAAAAAAATAGCAACCATGGGATCTTGTAGTGAGCAATACAATGTACTGAACTACTGATCATGAAGATGTAATTAAATGTATACTATATTATTTCAGTAGAAGAGTATATAAATGTTTTTTTCTTCTTCCATACAGTTGTGACTAGTTCTAGAGATGGCTAACCTTTTTGTCATAGCATGCTGAAAATGTGTGTGAGAGAGTGCACACATGTGCCTGCAACCATAATGCAATGCACGCGCAACCCCCATGCTCCCCCACCCCCCTGCACATGTGCACACGTCTCCCGCATGCGCCCACCCCCCATGCATGCACGGCAGATACCCCAAAATCAGCTGGGTGGTGGGAGGCGCGCACGCATCCACAGTAGAACCGAGCTGGGGCGAAGGCTCACATGCCCACACATGCCATAGGTTCACCATCACGGTTCTAGAGTTTGCCTGGACAAACCTCCCTACAGTTTTGTTGGCCAAATTTTTCCAAAGTGGTTGCCATTGCCTCCCTCCTGTGGCTGAGAGAAAATAACTAGCTCAACATCATCCAGCTAGCTTTGCTCCTTGAAAGTGGAACTAGAACACATTCTCCATAATCTAGCTTAATGTTTTAACTGCTACATTAAACTTGGTCTCATAAATGCTGTAACTGGTTGCAACTAATATAAGACAAAAGAAAGAATTAAAATAAAGGAAGTACAGACAAAAATAAGTATGTATAATAAACAATTTTTTTTAACTATATACTTTCCATAACAATTATCTATTAAAGATAGACCTGAGGTTTGTGAGCATTATATAAACATCAATTCATTAATCACCTGATTTCTTTTTCATAATCTTAATATGCGATTTAGTGATTGGTTTCCCATTTTACATTAATTATAGTAGTTTGTTTAAAGCAGCATGTTGTATGAGTCTAGACAATTATACTTATTCAAAATTCTGTCATTAAACAGGCCATGGCATAGTGGAACCTGTCTATATGATTCTCTACTCAGAAATAAAAATCAGTTGAATGCGGCACATATTGGGAGTGATCCAGTTGGTTGGAAGATAGGCAGCTATATAAATATTTTAAATAAATCAAACTGAACATCAAATATTTTACATAAATAAAATGTAAACTGTTTTTTGTATATATTTTCTTTTTGCCATATCAAGCCACTTCAAAAAGTATAACTTTTTATTAAAAGGATGGTTGTGTCTTCAGTTTTTACCATGCTTGTAAAAAATATTAAAATCAGCTATTTTAAAGAAAAGAAGAATTGTAATTTATATCTGTATGGATACCTTTTATTTGGTTACAATTATTCAGTTGTATGTTTTCAAATGAAAAATTCTAAAAGGGATTCAGACAATAAAATGTAAGGCTGGAAATTCTGAGAGGTCCAACTTTTGAGTGATTGTTATAAAGCCAAATATTATCATGAGCCATGGTGCCACAGTGGTTAGAGTGCAGTACTGCAGGCTGCTTCTGCTGCCTGCCTGCAATTTGGCAGTTGAAATCTCACCAGGCTCAAGGTTCATTCAGCCTTCCAGCCTTCCAAGATGGGTAAAATGACAACCCAGATTGTTGGGGGCAATATGACTCTGTAAACTGCTTAGAGAAGGCTGTAAAAGCACTGTAAAGTGGTATATAAGTCTAAGTGCTATTGCTAAATTTCTCTCTTCTTGCTGGATCAATACATATGTTCCAAATCAGAACACCCACTCCATTCTAAGTAATTATTAAGGTAATCTTCTCCAACCCCTTTTGTGGGAGAGATTAAAAAAATAAATATTCAGACCTATTAGAATTAAGTAAATGATAAATCATCATTTTAGCCATGGTCCACTGTAGGGTGAAGCCTTCTTCCACATGTTTCCAACCTCTACAGTCCTTAGCTTTCTTTTGTTGATTAGGCTCACAATACTTGCTGATGTTGTAGGTCTCTTTTGTGGATGGTTTTTATCAAGTGGGATCCATTCTATGACTGCCTTAGTCCACCTGCTATCAATTCTTCTAGCTATGTGATCAGCCCATTTCCATTTCAATTCTTTTACTCTTGATAATATCGTATACTTTTGTTTGTTCTCTAATCCATGTGGCAGGTCTTTCTATCTTGTCTTGTAATGCCGAGCATATATCTTTCCATGGCTCTTTGCACCACTTGTAGCATTCATATTGATGGCGACGTTAGCATCATGTTTCACCAGCATATGTTAGAGCAGGTAGCATATGCTGATTGAAAACTTTTTTCTTCAGGCGTAGGGGGAGGTTCTTGAAAATCATGCTTAGCTTGCTGAATGCCTGCCAACCACATTTAACATGGTGTTCAATTTCCTTCGTTGCATCACCTTCCATTGAGATCCATTGGACAATGTATACTATATATAGAGGTCTACTACATCTAGTTCTTCGCCAGATGTTTAAAAAATATTTCTTTGGTGAATTTATTAAACATAACCTGGCTCTTTTTCAGGTTTATTTTTAAGCCAAATGGTTCTCCTGTTTTGTGCAGCTCTTTTATGTGTCTTTGTAATTCTTCCAGGTCTTGTGAGAAGAGAACAACATCATCTACAAATCTGAAATGATTTAAGTAATGGATATTTATGATACATGGTTAGTGATTAGATTAACCTATTATGTTAAGATGTAATTTGCTTTTATTACCACTTGTGAAAAAAAGCCACAGTGGTTTAATGTGATGCATGAGCTCAGCCAGTGAGGGATTTCTCTACTCTTCTGTAACTTGAACGTCTTTGCTGAAGACACTGTTAAAGAAAGGTAAAGAAAGCTGCTTTGAAAGAGAATCATAGAAAAATAAAAATTCAGTTTTTCCCTTAGCACTTTGACTGGATGTATTTTGTTTGGGGATTTAAAGCATTAAAGTTCTGTATAAGTTTATTAATAATGATTACTCAATTGATTATTATAATCACTGTTAATATATTACATCAGCTCATGTTTTCTGATCAGAGATTAGATTTTTCCTAGTAGAAGGAAATGTCTTCCCATGAGATTATAATGTTACTGAGAGTGACTTACTAAAAGAGAGTAATGAGAAATTATTGTGATGGGAAAAGCTGTACTTTTTTTAAGAGCACTTTATTTTAGGAATAAAATACATTCTTGGATATGATTATTTTTATTCATAAAGGATTTTGTGGTTTGATTTTGTTCTTTTAGTTCGTATTTAATATTAAACGAGAAAAATTCAAAAGGAATGAAATGTTTCAGACCATAAAATAACACTGATCTGCTACAAATGGGGTGATTCCTACCACTTTAACCAAATAAATCTATGTTGGATTCCAAATTAAATCATATAAAGATAAATTATGGAACTATTCAAGAATGATATAAACCACAGTGTTCTAAGTTAAGGGATCTATGAACGTGAGACAATGAGACTTGCATTACAGAGAAACATAAAATCAAGAACCTAAATCAAATTCCTGGCTAAAATCTGTTATTTATTTCTACAGAAATAAATCTCCCAGAAGCAAAGACCCTCTGCTTCTCTTCCCCCTTTCAAAGGAAAAAACACTATTATTTTCTAGTCCAGGAACTCTTGCCTTTATTTTTAAATGACTTTTTTTTTCTATCTCTAGCAGAAGGCTGAATTAAGTAAAATTAGTAATGGCAGTCTTGTACCAGAAACTACTCTTTTGAAAGGACAGATTGATTGTCCTTCGTGAAGGGATAGCATACACAACCACTTTTAATAATAAACTATTATGGCAATAGAAAACTGTGCTTTAAAGCTCAAATAAAAAATTTAAAACAACAGATTTCAGTATCCTTTGAATCTCAAGGTTTCAGCTCCAAGAATAAATAAGCTAGGAACTTTTAAAGAGCTAAATAGATACTATACACTTAAATGAGTGCTATTAAAAATAACCTTCAGAAGTCATTGGAGATTAAGTAAGCTTTCCAGTGGCTAACCCTTTTATATAAATTGTTTATTATTGTCATATTATTTTGTAGTCCTTGGCCTTTTCAGAGATGAATAATCTTAAGCCAGTATTTTCTTTCCAATTTTGTAGACTTTTAGGACAATACATATTCATTGTTAACTTTAGAGAACATACAGGGTTCAGGGTTGACCTGTGGAGTCCTTGGTGCTCTCTGAATTTGGCTTTTTTTCTGCAGACTTTTCATTACCAAACAAGGTAACATCATCAGTGCTACAAGGAAGTGGGGTTTCCTCTCTGTTTACAGGTAGTCTTTGATTTACGACCACAATTGAGTCCAAAATTTCTGTTGCTAAATGAGATAGTTCTTAAGTGAGTTTTGCCTCATTTTATGATCTTCCTTGCCACCTTTGTTAAGTGTCCCAGCAATTATTCAGTTAGTAACACAGTAGTTAAATGGATCTGGCTCCCCCTTCAACTTTGTCAGAAGGTCACCAAAGGTGATCACATGACCCCAGGACACTGTAACTATCATAAATATGAGCCAGTTGCGAAACGTCTGAATTTTGATCCTGTGATGCTGCAAAGGGTCGTAAGTGTGAAAAATGGTCATAAGTCACTTTTTTCAGTGCCATTATAACTTTGGTCACTAAACAAATGGTTTTAAGTTGAGGACTACCAATACAGCAGCTTGCCTTGTCATAGTTGGTGGGGTATTGTTTTTTTCTTTGTAGTTAGTTCCTTGATTAGGCTGATTGATTAAGCAGCAGCCTAACCTTGAATCACCGTAATTCAACAACCATATGCCAACCCTGGTATTCAGCAAATCAAGAAACTACCATGGGGGAAACAAAAACCCCATCCTGGATTTTATTGCCCTGAAATAAACAGAAGATTTTCCTACTTGTCAGTGCTAGGAAAGAGTTTCCAGGCTTTATAATGTCCTTTTGTTAAATTTCATGACTTAAGGTACGCTTGGCTTCTCAGCTACATCCACTGATCTTACAATAACTGTTATATCTGGCCACATGGTGGCGCTGTGACTCCATGTGCCATTATAACTAGGGTTTTTGTTCTGTTTTTAATTGCTATATAGCATGTGTGATTGTTATTCCTGCCTTCTGTGTAGCTTTGGTGCCTCAAGGAAATTTTAAGTAGCAGGGCAAGAGAGCAAGCAGTTCGCATTTACCATTACCTTTATTGAAATGTTCGATTCAGTCATCTCATTATCTGGTTAAGCAAGACAAGAGCTAAAAGGACATCATAATATCCATTGTGTTTAGACAGAAATGTAGCTATTTGCTACTAGGCGGGAAAATGTATTATTGGAGGAGTTGGATATTGCTTAATTGTTTCTTATCCATGTATGTTTTTTCCCACCCATTGCTATAACTTCGGCATCCTCTCCCAGTTTCAGTTAACTAAAATAATTTTCTTTGTTCCTGTTTCTCTAATTTCTTTCTCTCTTTTTGATATGGATTGTGGTCTGATTGTTGGTAAAAGGAAACTACAAGAAAGCATGATGGTTTACTTAGAGTAGTTGCTAGAGAACCGATGAATACAGATTGTTACCTATTCAGGCATTTTAGTGGAATTTTCTGCTACTGAGAAACTATGTCAACATTGCAAAGAGCAAACACATCTCTACTTGACATGATGCAAGAAAATGAAAATCTCAAATGCATTATAAGATTTTGACAAAGACTACGTAGCTGAGAGTGATGTTGAAAAATCCATGTTTTGTCTCTTGAATGAACAACTAAATACGTATGCTTTTCTCACTTGAGTCAAGAAGCTAGAAACCATCTCCACTTGTTTCTTGATTTACAGGGCCCAAAGCTACTGAGAATACAATAGCGGGTATGGCAGAATTTAAGACTGTGCTGGGGATCTTGGAAAGTTCTTTGACTAGCAGTTATTTTTCCATATCCCACATCTTACAAGCTACCATATATTTTTTAATCAGTACTGGTATCTCTACCATAGGATACTGGTATTCCTTTGTATGCAGTTGAATCTTCAATTCAGTTGGAGCTGAATTTCTAATTGGCTACTGATGAAGTACAGCTTCAGCAGCAGTTTACCATAAAATACGTGAAGTTATTTGCATTAGCCGGTACACACTACTCACTGCTGCACAATTTTCCTGACTCCAAATATTTATCATCCTATATATTTCACCAAATATAATTTCTAGTTTATAGAAAGGTAGGATTATGTGGGTTGCTGGGTTTTTTCCATTGGTATTATGTACCCAGTGCTATGAATGTTTCTGTTGAGTACTACATAATATCCTATTGTGAATATAAAATTGTATTATGTAATTTCTCAAACAATACGTCAGGAAGTATTTTCTGATTTTTTCCTTTGTGGGAATATATAAATTTAGCTGTAGTGATTTGTAAACTATAGCGGTTAGTTTAATGCATTTTTAACTATTTAAAAGCCTTGGAGAATAAAAATATCCTTTCCTACATCTGAAAAAATAACAAAGCAGGAATCAGACATACTTTGCCAAGAAAGGCATTCTGGAAATAGAAGGCCAGAGTTGAAAAAAAAGAATGTCATTTGAATTAACATCCTTACAATTTAGTCAGATGTTTCTTCCATAAAATATCAGCACTGTTATGTGCACAAAGGTGGAAAGATTGGACTTTACCCACAATGAAGGAATGATAGTGCAGGTGATGGAAGCTCATGAAATGTCCAGTTTGACTGCTTTAGAGAGAGGACATTGTGTAAATTTAATGATGATTGGAAATCTCTTATTGACTTTTTATGGGAAGCAAAAGAAGTCATAATATATTGTTTTGAGGATTAGCTTAAAAATAATAAATTATGGAGAAAATGTAAACAATGCTTTATTTATTTATTTAAATTGGTTTGCCGCTCACCAGAGCACAAGTCAACTCTATAACCATAAAAGAGATTATTTTATATTTTTCCTTATAACTGCTGCTAGAGAAAATTGGAAGTCACTCCTTTACTGTTCTTTTCTTTACTTTTCTTTGATTACTGCACCTTTGTCTTTGCTCTTTTGTTTTTTCTTTCATTTTTCTTTTTTTCCATTTTAAATATTCAGATTTTTATTTTGCTTTTAAATTTTTATTTAAAAAAAGATTCTTCCACAAAATGGCCCCTTTGTCTGTTATTCTTCTTTCTGAATAGGTTTCTGATTTTCTGTCTCAGTTGCTTTGTTATTATGATAGCCATATACTTTCCTATACCATAGTACTGAATTTGATGTCTGGTAAGTAGGCGAACAGCATTTTCTCTGCCAAAGTTATGCAGTCAAGAATTCACTCACTTGTGCCTCTGAGACCCACTGTTTCCATTACTTTGGTGATAGTGAAGCCATTATGATACTGTGATGTCCTGAGTTTTAAGGGGCAATGTCCTTGAAAGTTAGATTACTGTCACCAGAATAATCTATGAATTTGACCAAAGATGGGATGAAATTAGGGCTTTTCTATAGTTATGAGAGATTAAAAATAGTATATTTATATAGATTTCTTTTTCTTGATTAAAAATGGTATCTTTACATAGATTTCTTTTCCTGCTGTTTCTGAGAATACCTTAGAGCAGGGGTCCCTAACCCACCGGTTTGTAAACTGGCACCATGCCGTGGCATGCCAGCAACTAAGCCTGGCAAACAAGGGAAGCCCCATCCGCAGGATGCAGGCAGCGCATAAAATCACGCCCCCTTCAGTCCACAGAAAAACCTCTCTTCACCAAACCAGTCCCTGACGCCCAAAAGGTTGGGGGCCTCTGCCTTAGAGGTAATGCTATTTCTGATGATGGCTGAACTTTAAGAGATTTCCAGATAAATAATGTGAGTTTTGGGTTCTTCAGAGAAAACTCATAATTGTGCCATTCTTGACTGAACTTGTTGTAGAAGTAATAATCATGGTCCTTTAACACCATCAGTAGAGACTGACAAATAATTTTAAGTTAATGTGAATTATGTTTAAAAAGGGAGTTCCTGTGTGGGATGGAAAGTTGGTGTGATTCTGTCATTGACTGCCCTCCATTAACAAATGGACTGTTGTATCATGTATTCATACCACTCTTGAACAACATCAGGGGCAGCCTTTTTCTTAGCATAATAAACAAATGCTGTGTTTGTTAAAGATTATGCAGAACACTAAGTGGTAATGTATTTTGTTTGTTTTTAACTAGTAAGTTGCACAAACGTAGCTAATTGTAGATTTTGCAGTAACTAAAAGTAATAGAAACCATGGCTTAGCAAGATACAGGACTGCAGTCAAGCAAGAAAGAATGAGGATGAAAGGAAAAACAGCTCAATTGCGTTATAGTTTCAGGAAAGAGGAGAAAGTAAATTGCAGGGAAAGAAGATTATTTGTAATTGAGTTCTGAAATCCCCTCTGCCCCCCAATTCTTTTGGGAACAAAGTTTTCAAGATTAATTGAAACTGTACAGTACTATCATTGTGTCTCCTGCTTCATTTATAAGTACGCTTCCTTTCCCATCCTTCATCCCTCAAATCTGGGCACAGTACCAACTGCATCTTGACACCTTTGATCTACTTTCCTTTTTCAGATCTCATTTCTAATCCTTGCAATGATACTATGTGGGTCAGAGGAAACATAGAAATGCTGGTATAAGATTTATTGACTAAACAAGGGAAACTTCTACTGTAGCCGGAATTTGCAGCTTCTTGTTTCTCAGAAATAGGTGGTGGCTGTATTGGGATAGAGAATTGTCCATATCTTAAGATGTCACAGAGGTTTTGTGCTCGCTATGCATGCTGAAATGGGGACACTAATTTTGTCCACAACTCCTTTTTAATACTTTCTTACTTGGCCTGTGGCTGGGATGATGAAAATCCTAAATCCTATTGTTAAGGAGCAGCTATGGCTTTGCATATGGTGCTCTGATGGCCGGGGTTCAGAGCCAGCATATCTGTTGGGTGGACAGCTGGGATCCAGGCTTCTTGGAAGCATTGAACAGCTGGCTGATCGCTTCCCTCCCAGGGAGGCATTTCTACTGGAGCATCTGCCTACTGCACCCATCCTGCTTTTTCCTAGTAGATGCCCAAAGCAGCAGTATCCCTTTACTCTTCTTCTAGCTGTTCCATTTGAGTTCCATTGAAAGAAAGAGCTGGATCAGATCCAATTTAAAACTTTACACCTAAGAGTACAACATATAAATAGTGCTGTTGTGTCATCAATTGAAACAGGAGCACCTGTTGCTTGCATACCAGTCCCATCGTATTTGTGCAGGAGAATATGGAAATGTGAACTTTGAATTGTGAAAATGTCACCCCCTAACTCTGATCTCAAGAATATGTCCTTAGAGGTGAGGACTGAGTGATTGCTTCTTGTTGAATGAACAGGACTGTTGGAGCAATTATAATACAACCATGATCCAGAGAACTACCTCACTAGGTGAGACAACAGGAGTTCGAGTTCAGAATGGGACAACTTGCCACAGTCAACTTGCCATGAGGTACAACTTGCTGCAGGACAATTTAACAATTCTATTTATTTATAATGAATTATTCTAGTTTTTGCCGTTCACATTTTATTCTGTCCCTCCTTTTATATCATTTTTTAATGATTCTTTCCCACTATTTCTTTGATATTAGTGTAACTCTTGTCCTGCAGTGAATTGACTGTAGCAAGTTGCCCCACAGCGGATTGGCCATGGTGAGTTGTTCATGGCGAGTTGGCCGTGGCAAGTTGGCCACAGAGAATTGACATAGACCCCAGGAGTTTGCCAGAAGGACCCAGTGGAGAAGCCTCTAAATTTTTTCCCTATAAATCGTGAGCTGGTATTTGGCTAATCTGACAATCTACTGAGAGAGCAAAAAGCACTAAAAATCTTTCAACTCATTGTACCCGAGTAAGCAGAATTGAAGTTGAATGAATGAATATAAGTCAACAATTATGATTTGTGACCAGTTGCTTAGCAACCATTTTAAATTAAGACAGACAGGCCCCCAAAACATTACTTACAACCCAGATTCAAAGTTCTAGTGCCAAATGCTCACATTTTGGGTGCTCAGCAACTGACCTGCAATTTGCAGCCATTTGTAGTTATCCCTCGGTCATGTGACTGTGATTTACATTTTTTGCCAGAAACCAGGCAATAGGTTCACTAGTCACCGTGATGCTCACTTAACAGCCACCCAAAAAAAAAAAAATTGTGTCAGTTATGTAATGACCCAATTAACGACCAGCATGACTTAAAGACCATAATTCCAGGCTCAATTGTTGTCGTAAGTTGGGACCACCTATATACTCCTACTTTAAAACAAACCAACGTATATTCAGTAAATGCTGGCTTGTACATTTCCTTGAAGAAACAGGCAAAGGATTAGAGCCCTTTAACTGTTGAGAAAAAATGAGGATTTATCAGTTGTACAAGGAGATTGTACAATAGAAGCTGACAGTAAAAGCATTTTCAGCTCAGGGAGACAACCAAAACGGAGGATTAACACCAATAGCTGCAAGTAATAACTAGAAGGATAGGATGTGGATGATATTCTGTACTGTGGGAACTGAGAAACCGTTTTTAGAGGTGAAACATGTTCTGAGCATTTAATAGGAAGAGAAAAAAAACATCATAGTAAATTTATAAAGGGCAGAAATATACTCTGTAAGAAGGCTAAGAGAAAAGCCGTGATAATTTGTGGCTCACTGCAGGAAGGAATCCAAACAAATAAAATGATAAAGTAAATATAAATAAAATAAAATAAAGAACAGCAACAAAAATGCTAAGAAGAAAACAAAAATAGAACACCTCTCATGAGCAGTCAACACTCAGATAAGCAGGGTGAACACCAGGAGAGCAATCCAGCAGTAAATAATACCCTAATCAAGGAACTACCTAATCAAACACTCAAGTAGTAAACAACAGCCTAATCAAGGAACCACCAAGGAGAAAACAATCCCATCAACACTGTCAGGGGAAGCTGCTGTATATCAACAGAGAGCAACACCCCGCACTTCTAGCACTGAAAAATGAATGGGGTTATACTGCCATCTTAGGCTAACGGGCAACTGGGGATCTTCTTAGAGTCATAGCTCCTGCTTCAGGAATAGGTGACCGCTGTGGCTAGGAAGGCTTTTGCACAAATTTGTCTATTCCCTCCCCCTCTCCTTTCTACTGTGTTGTTATAAAACTTGATGCATTGCATTATTTCAGTATAGTGATGTTTATATAATTAAAGATTATTGACATTCTATTATTATAAGAGTACTGAAAATAGGGAAAAGTACAAAGTATTCTACATATCACCCATAATTTCAGATATCAAACCTCACAAGCATAACATAATTTGGTTTTTTTTATTCAAAATTGAATATTATACTGAAAAAAGAACTGCTGCGACTCACATCAAAGTATTTGTTATATGATAAAGATATTAATCTTAAACAAATTGTTTGATATTAAATATTAATACTACTAAATACTAAATATTATTGTAAGTCATCCGGAGTCATCATATATGAATTGCATAGTATAATAATGTGTTAAATAAATAAATAGTCTTAATTGTTTGTTACTAGGATCGTGTGTGTGTGTGTGTGTGTGTGTGTGTGTGTGTGTGTGTGTGTGTGTGTTTATGGGTTATGGGAGGGAGGGAGGAAATGAAGAAAAAAGAAAAGAAAAAAACTCCTAGACTTCTGATTTCCTCCTTTTTATAGTTTTGCTAATTTGCAATATCTGTAGGCATTTAGATCCCATTAGGAGCTATATTATATTTGCCCTGCAGTGTAATGTCTTGAATGTATGACTTTTGGTCTAATTTTTGGCTTAAATTAAATATACACTTCTATTGTGTATTCATTATATATACTATTAGTTTTGCCATTAATGCTTACCCCCCCCGCCCCCAATTTTAAATTTCAAATCAGATATTGTTGGAATTGTATCTTTTTCCCCATTAAGCAAAATTTATTTTTGCTGTTGTAAATGTACTGTATCTCATTAAATTATGATACTGATTTTCTGAGAGCATACCTAATAAGAAAAGTTATAGTTTCATTTCTAATTTAAATTCCAAGAATGTCTGTATTTTGCAAGGTATGTTTTTCATGTAGCAAAAGCTTCCTTCAGTTTCATGACATTTTCAACATTTATCATTGTATAATTAGTGCACCCATTGTGCCCATAGCTAGACTGGGAAGACAATCACTGATTGTTATATTTGGACTGTTGCAATGTGATCTATGTGTGCCTGTCCATGAAGGCCACTCAGGAGCTGCAGCTAATCCAGAACACAGTGGCAAAGGCAGTTGGGAACATGTTACAGCATATCCATGTAAAAGCATTGTTTTGTGAGCTTCCTTGCTTACCAATAAGTTTTCAGGAATAATTTAATGCTAGTTATCGTGTATAAAACCCTTCAGGGCATAAGGTCTTGTGGTTTATGGGATCTGCTATATTCCATAGCTCTCATACATCCTATATACTTGTAATCAGTGTGTTTTGGCTTTCATTGATTAGACAGTGTAGCCTGATGGAATCCAGGTAAGGTGTCTTGTTTGTCACAGCACCTCCCCTCTGGAATGATCTCCCCCCCAGAGATTGTATAGCTCTCTCCCTAGCCCAATTTAAAGAAACCCTTAAAAGCTGGTTCTTTCCCCAGGCCTCAAGTTAACGGTTGGTGGATGTATTGGTGATGTTTGTTTTGATAGTGTTGGTGTGCTTTTTCCAGGTGTTAGTTTGTTTATTTGTGAGTACAGTAGAGTGGAGTGGAGTGGAGTGGAGTGGAGTGGAGTGGAGTGGAGTGGAGTAGAGTAGAGTAGAGTAGAGTAGAGTTTCTTCTTAATTCCAGGTTGCTTCTCTATTTGGTTGGTTTCCAATCATTGTTTCTTGTCCTCTGGTGCTTTGTAAAATAATTTGACCCCTTCTTTGCAGCAGCCCCCCAAATTCTGGAATACTGCTATCATATCACCCCCTTTTTTTCCTTTTCTTTAGACTAGCCAAACTTAAATCCTGGAGCTGTTCTTCATATGTTTTAGTCTCCAGGCCCTTGATCATCCTTTGTTAGTCTTATCTTGTATGCTACTTTAGAGTTGGGATATTGTTGGAAAGCCTATATATTGAAGAAATAAATACATTTAATAAATAAGTAGTTATGTGATATGCTGAAGAAAGGGTAAATGCACTGTTGATTTGTACCATTCCAAATCATGGAAAGGATTGTAATGGTTATACTTTATTCTACTTTGGTGATACCCCAATTTGTCCTGTTTGGGGTATCATGCTGTAAGGTAGATTTAGAGAATGACAGTGACAATGATCAGAACATTAGATATTCATCCATATGAAAAGAGACTAAAGGAGCTGACTATGATTTAGCCTGGAGAAAAGATGACTGGATGGGGATACTACAGGATTACTATTCTCGAAATATTTGAAAGGAGATCACAGAAGAAAGCAAAAGTATTTGGAGTGCCAGATACAGAAAAAAGGATTTAAGTTTTTGAAAGACATATTTTTCGTATTTGTTGGAAGAGGTATCCACTGGCTCTGGTTAAAAAAAAAAAAGTTAAGATGGTAGCCACAAGGGTCTGATTGAAGCTCTATCTGTATACAATGAACATTAAAAACACTTTGATTGCTCTATTTCAGCCATCATGTTGAGTTTTTTTATTAACCCTACTCTGTGGGAACCCCTGAGCATTAGAAAAAAACAACAACCTTGTAACGGTAAATGCAGTTTAGCACTAGAACTAATTATTAAGAGAGGTGCAGATCTCATCCTCATTTGGTGTACTCAAACGAAATCTAGATTGTCTGAAATTACTTATTTTGTCATATTTAAGAACCGCCTATCTGCCTGATAGAGGGAATCTGAGCCAGTGTAGGATAAAATATTAAAAGCACGAAAAAACAATATATAAAATAAAAAAGAAGCAAGAAATGTTAAGAATCATTTAAAAGGCAGGGCAGAGGGCTTTCAGTCCAGTCCCATGACCTCATGTTCATGTGCTTTAAAAATGCTTTAATTTGGATTCCTTTACTGAGCGGATGATTAGGCTTGATCATACAGTATGGCCATTCCAACCCTGTGTTTCTGATTGTACAGTGGAAGGTGCCCATGCAAATTAAACCTGTCTCTACTCAGATTTGGCACTTAAAATTTATCAATTGAGAGGAATTCTGTCTCATGTAGACTAGAGGATCTAGACTGGTAGTAGCAATCAAGGAAATGTAATATGTATTTACACTGAATCCATACATTCCATTGTAAAATGAATTGAGACAAGGTCGTTTATGCAACCTTGGAAATATAATTTTGTCACTAGTATCTTTCAATAGCATGGAGGCCATTTATAGTTTACTGTTTGCTTTATATACATTTATAAAAGAAATAACAAGCAGTAGGCAATTTAGGTAGTGGTGAAAGGAAAGAGACTGTAGAATGCCTATAATCTGATCTGGTTGGATCATTAGTGCTGTTCACAGCATTTCCTGGCTTGCTTCCTTTCACAAGTATTGGACTGCAGCTTCATCCATTCTTAATCAATGACCATGGCCAGAGAAGATTATGAGGTGCCTAATGTGTGTCATTAGAAAGATAGTAAATTGGAGAAGCCTGAATTAGAGGATAGAGAGCCAAAGTTATTAAGTACATTATTTGCTATCAAACAAGATAGGTCAGCATCTTCTATTTTGTCAATTGTATGCAATGTGTTCAAAGACCATGTGTTCAATTAAACTACGGTCTGCTAAATGAGTCATAGCTCACTACAATCATTTCCTTATGTGAGGTAAAATCAAAGAAGGAACCTTAAGGTTATTTTGTGAACAATTGTTGTATTGTGAACTCAACCATTGTCTTGTAGGCTGCATACACTTCTCAGTGTTTCATTGCTATTGCTAGCACTCATCTCAAGTGACAGTGAATGTTAAGTTACTTTTCAATGTCACCTTGTTTGTTATAGGAAACAATACATGGCTTAGACAGCTTCTGTTTCAATGTTTTATTTGACCTCTCAAATTTTCCTTAGTGTTGAGTGTTTCCTCTTTGATGATTGGGAAAGCATTGCTCTTTATTGGTATTTTAGAGCATGTATTTTAGAGTATGCACACCTATATGTCAATAAACAGCAATATTTATAATCATGAAAAATGGTATTCACTAAATAGATAGGTAAGGTAGAACAATAAACGGATAGGCTAGTCTAAACATATTGGCAATATACCCATCTTCCCCAATTTGTTTATCATAAAGTAAAAGGCATCTGATGGGGAAGTAAATGGACTTATCCTTAATTTTTCCAATGCCATATTTTTTATCAGACTTTGGCCTACAATATGTCCTTTCAAATTATTTTCCTCTTTCATTTTGTGATACCATAAGATACCAATATGCCTAAGCCAGCTGCTTTCATGATACCGGGTAGATGTTCTGCTATTATCCATTTCGTTATCCATGTTAGACCGCTACCATCATAATATAATTTAAGATTAGGAAACGCAAGACCACGTCTTTCTTTTTAATCTTTCAAAATTCTAAATCTTTCTGTTGTTCCCCTCCCCCCACTCGATATAAATTCTTGAGGCTTTGGGAAAAGGTCAGAGAAGAGCAACTAAGATGATGAAATGCCTGGAGACTAAAACATATGAAGAACAGCTGAAGGATTTGGGCCTGGCTAGTCTAAGGAAAAGAAAAATTAGGGGTGACATGACTGCAGTATTACAATTTTTGAGGGGCTGCCACAAAGAAGAGGGGATCAAATTATTCTCCAAAGCACCAGAGGGCAGGACAAGAAACAATGGCTCGAAAATAACCAGAGAGAAACAACTTGGAATTAAGGAAAAATTTCTTAACAGTGAGGACACTTAACCAGTGGAACAGTTGCCTCCAGAAATCATGGGCGCACCATCATTGGATGTGTTAAATTTATATTTTATACTGACAAAGAAATATTTATAAAATATCAATTTAACATAAAAAGGGGCGTTGGTTCTTACCTGATACGCTTCTTTTCGTAGAGCTGTTGAGAGTGTCCAGGTTGGGAGGAGCTCCAGTCTCGGCTCTCACAGGCTGAGCTTGAGATTGAGGCACGCCTCTCACCATCACGTGGTCCTCCGGGCGCGCCCCAGTTTTGCGAAGACGAGAAGGAAGGTCCTGTTCTCATCTTACTCAGGAAAAAATATTAGTTTGCTCGGTCGAACAGCAGGGTTTCCCACCAGACGGCCTACGGGTGGGGCTGGACACTCTCAACAGCTCTACGAAAAGAAGCGTATCAGGTAAGAACCAACGCCCTTTTCCATAGAGCTGTCTCGAGTGTCCAGGTTGGGACATACCAAAGCTTGGCTAGTCCTGCGGGCGGGCTCCCGTCTGGAATGGGACCTCTCCTGGAACCCTGATGACCCGCTGAGGGCACGCCCAACAGGAGAACCCCTCGGAGGTTGGAATGCCTCAACGAGAGGGCCTGATGAAGGAGACGGGGCTGTCTAAAGGTAGCCCTGCCGGGATGCCACGGATGCTTACTGAGACCGTGGGGCAAGGAGACTAGGTAGAGCGGCCAAAACCTTGTTAGGGACCCGGCACGAGGAGCCCAGGCAGAGGCGAGGATGGAAGTTCCCTGAGAAGACCTAGCCAGAGTGAGGGGAGGCGCCTCAATAACCGGAGGGTCACTGTTGCAGGGTGGCGATGGGACGCCCTAGGGTGTTATGGGATAGACCCTGTTGGGAACCCCGAGAGAACTCCAGGTCAGAGTGATGGAGGGGAGACGTAAGGGAGTTCCCAAACTGTGACCTGTGCTAGTGGGGACCAAGTTTGGTTCCGCCCAGAGCGAGGCGGTCGGCCCTGCTCAAGAGCCAACTGACCGAGGACCGCCCAGAGGGAACTAAGGGTAGTAGTGAGGACCAGGGCAAGGGGTCCGTGTATCTGGATTATGAGGCTGTGGGCGGGGCCCAGAGAAGGAACCCCAGCTAACATGGGGTGGGGATAAATGTGTTGCCAGCCAGATGCCCTGGGGCAAGGTGAGGAGGACAAGGGTGCTCCAGACTATGAGCCTGCGTCCGGGAGCCGTATGGTCACCGGGAGTCTTGGTATGGAGAGGTAAGGCAGATATGAGGATTAGGCTTCCCCAACGGTTTGGGCAAGGCTGAAGAGAAAGAGATTTTGCAGGAGTTAAGTGTCAGAGTGGAGCCAGACTAGGCGAGAAGCCTGAAGAGGAGGCTTTCTCGCTCTCCTTCTCCTCGTTTTTATACTTGTTTCTTTCTTTCTTTCTTTCTTTTGGGAGGGGCAGCCACCTGGGGCGACTGCATTATCGGGAACGACGGAACGAACCTCTCCCGGATCCCCGGGAGGGCTTCCTGACGCAGGTGCCTCCGGACCTGTCTGGTTCCGATCGGTCAGGAGGCCTGTAGGGAGATGATTGGTAGTACCTGGGGAAGGAGGAAGAGCGGGAAGAACCTTGGCGAGAAGAGGGAGAGGAACCTCTGAAATCAGACCTCCTAGCAAGAGAAGGGAGATATTTGCGCTTGTTGCGGGTCTCGGCCAGGAATGGGTCGAGAACCGGTCCAAATAGCTTCCCCCCAGAGATGGGGGCTGATGCTAGCTTAGCCTTGTTTTTTACGTCCGCCTGCCAGTGGCGGAGCCAGAGAAGGCGACGGGCAGTAACCTGGGACGAGATGGCCCTGGTGGAGAATTTTGCAGCCTGGAAGGTGGCGCCTGCAGAGAACTCGGCTGCGGCCAGGATCTTGGCAATATCCTGGTGCGCTCTGAGATTAGCTGCGGGGACGTGCTGCTTGAGCTGCTGGAGCCACTTGATGGAGGTTCTGGTGAAAAAGACGCTGGCCGTGGAGGCCCTGACCGCCCAGGCATCAGAGAGATGAGCGCGGCGCAGGGCCAGTTCAGCTCGTTTGTCCTCGGGCTGGAGAGCTTCGAGGATTCGCTGGGAGTTGAGCGGGAGGCCAGACCTACTACGGGCTCGTCCACAGGGGGATCGAGCAAGGTAGAGAACTGCGGTTCAAGATTGAAAAACCGCTTGTCCTGGGCGTTGGGAGGAGGAGGAGGCCCCGAGGAGGCTAGCTGCCTTGGGACCATGTCAGAGGATATGGGTGGGACAGGAATCACTCGGTTTCCACCACAGGCTGGGAGAAAATGGAGTCGGGAGGAACCCCGATGCCGCTGGGTTGGGTGGGGGGAGGGTTCAGGCCCGAGGTATTCCTGGCCTTGAACAGGAGGGACCTAAATAGATGTGGTTTAAACAGCCCCAGAAACGCGGGCTGGCCTGGAGAGAAGCCCTCGTCCTCCGACATGTCCCCTTCTGGGGGCCTGCTCCCGAGAGGAGTTCACTGTCTACGACAGACCCCATTCGAGATCCTCCTCGTCCCCAAAGAGGGTAGGGTCCCCGAGTTCCTGGGCCTCCATCTCCTCCATCTCCAAGGGCAGGGTCAAGTCCCCGTGGAGAGCTACCTGACCATGCGGTTGCTGATCCTCGAGCCTCGGGGCCTCAGGCCTAGGGGCCAGACCGGTCAGCTGCTGAAACTGTTGTGCTATCCCGTGCCGGATGGCCAGCTCCATCGCTCGTTTGAGATTTTCGGGATTTCCCACCGTGGGGGTGGGTGAGGCTCCTCCGGGCGCAGACCTGCAGCAGCGGGGGAAGGTGGCCTCAGGGGCCTGTCCAGGCTGCGATGAAGAGGCAGAAGCAGGGGAGGAGGGAGGATGGGTGGAGGTAGAGGGAGTGGGATTGGAAGGGTCCAGAGGCACAGAGCTTGACTCCTTAGAGCATCTGTCAATCTCCTTTTCAAGGGCCCTGTGTCGCCTAAGGGCATCCCTTTGAGAGGCTTTGGATGTTTCCTGTGCTTGTTTGCGCAGGTGGTGAGACTTAGCCTTGGCCTTCAGTGAAGTGCCACGAGATGCATTGTCGTCTGCCATCTGGAGAGGAGAAAGGAGGGAAAGTTCTTGATTAACGTGAGGTGATTAACAAGGCTGGACACAGCCTAAGCAGGGGCCGGAAACCCAGTACTGCTTTCGCACCCCCTAGGTCAAGGGCAACAGAGGTGCTTTGCACGTTGTTGAGAAGTAGGGCCTAGCCCAGAAGCCATTTGCCAAAGATGGACGCTAAAAAACCGCCCTGCCAGGCGGACCGGGAAGGGGGATGGCGGAGCTGCTACCTCCCTTGCTGGGGAGAGACTGTGTAGCCAGTAGACTCCTATATCTAGAGGAGTACCAAGGCAGGATTGCAAGGTACCAGCAGGGATTTGGACATTCCAAGGATCTGCCCAGGAATCAAACACAATGCGGCCTGCAGGTAGGCCTCGAGCAGTGGCAGGCGTCCCTGGGGCTACCAACCAAAAATTTTAAAGTAAAGTGCCATCACGGGTCCTCGGACAGTTGCATCGTTTGGATGCGGCCTACGAGAGGCCGGGTATCCTAGCGCACGTTCGCACCCCCTTTGATCAAAAAAATTTTTGTATTTAAAATAGGAGGCTGTTGCACAGCAGGGCCTAGCCCAGAAGCCAATTAGCCAAAAGTTGAACGCCAGGCAGCTACCCTGCCGGACGGACCGGGAAGGGGGATGGCAGAGCTGCTAACTCGCCTGCTGGGGGAAGGGCTACAGAGCCAACTAACCCTGGTTAGCCTGATAGAAACTAAGTGCAAACAGGCAAGGATATAGGCAGTCCGAGTCTGCCTATAAAACCTTAAGAAAAACCCTGTTATAGGCCTCTGAAAAATGGCGCCCGGCCATGCGGCCACACACAAGATGGCGGCGACTCCTGCCACTCCCAAGATGGCTGACGCCACAGGAGCCCAAAATGGAGGGCGCAATGACGCAGGCAATCCCCAGCGGCTATCACCCAGGAGAAGTTAAAAAGGCCCGGAGGCCACAAAGAAGTACCTGGGAGAGGCAGGGAAGCATCTCCCTGGGTTAGAGGGGCGTTCGTGGGGAAACGGCCAAAGAACAAAAACAGGCAGGAAAGAACGATGCAGCTTCGCACGGAGCGAAAAGGCAGCAATCGGAGGGGGCAGCGCTCGAAGCGCTGGATTCTCCCTTAAAAGGATAGTGAAACAATTCCCCTTAGAAGAAAAAGGCTCCCTAGGGAGCTCAAACCTCAGTTTCCTGCGCTGTCTGAGAGTCCAAGTTGATCAAAAAAAAAGAAAACACAAGGTGCTAGAACGACCAGGAGCAAAAGGAAAACCAGCCTGACTGCCACGAGGCTGAGCAAAAACTGGGGCGCGCCCGGAGGACCACGTGATGGTGAGAGGCGTGCCTCAATCTCAAGCTCAGCCTGTGAGAGCCGAGACTGGAGCTCCTCCCAACCTGGACACTCGAGACAGCTCTATGGAAAATAGTTTGTCGTTAAAGCGACTGCCTACAAAGGCTCCTAGGTTGGGGCTGAAAGGCAAAAGTGGAATGCTCCGTCCCCTTGAAAAAATGGGAGAACTTACAATTGTCATTAATAGGAAGGATTTCAACAATTAAGATGAACATTTTACCCAGAGTCTTATTTTTGTTTCAAACAATACCAATTAGGCTTGGAAAAGAATATTTTGAGGATTTAAATAAAATTGTTTTGAAGTATATATGGCAAGGTAAGAAAGCAAGAATAAAGTTAAAGTTTTTACAGGATGCTAGATTTAGAGGAGGGTTTGGACTGCCTAATTGGGAGTTGTACTACCAAGCTGCAAACTTGATGGGTTAAAGAATGGATAACATTAAGGAAAACCAGATTGTTGACATTAGAAGGTCATGATTTGTTGTTGGGCTGGCATGCTTTTTTTATGGTACAAGGGAACTAAAACACAGGGTATTTTAGAAGGCATTATATACGGGAGTCTCTGTGGTTGAATTGGGAGAAGATAAAAAAAAAACAGTGTTATTTGAAAATTCCAGTTTGGTTATCGACGATAGAAGCGTTTTCTTATCCTATAATCTATAAAAAGGAACAAACAGTTAACTATGGGGAATTATTAGATGAAAAGGGTGAACTTAAATACGATGCAAAAATTGGAAGAACAAGGTATACGGATGAATTGGTTTTCATATTTGCAAATATATTCAAAGTACTATGAGGATTCCAAAGCAGAGGGATTTTATGATAAGCAAACTGACTTGGATAAGATTTTGATGGGTACTGATGAAAAGGTGATTAAAAAATTGTATGGTTATTTATTGCAAATTAAGCTTGAGGAAGAACAAGTTAAAGAAACTATGATTGCGTGGGGGAGGAATTTTGGATATGGGATTGATTTAGAGAAATGGCAGAAATTATGGTCGCAAAATTATAAAATGACAATGTCTACAGCCTATAAAGAAAACTTGTATAAGATGTTTTACAGGTGGCATTTTCCCCGACAAGGATAGCAAGAATGTTTAAGAACAAATCCGAAAAATGCTGGAAATGTCATCAGAAACCTGGTTCATACTACCACATGTGGTGGACTTGTGAGGATGCTAGAAAATATTGGACTAAAATCCACATGTGGCTGGAAAAAATGACAAAGAAGCATATAGACTTGAAACCGGAGTTTTTTCTATTGGGAATACTACCAGATACTTATAGTAAAGAGTTGAAATATTTGATTGTAAATGTATTGACTGCTGCTAGGATTGTATTTGCAAAAAATTGGAAAAATGAGAAAATTCCATTGCAAGAAGAAGTTGTAAAGAAAATTTTGGAATGTGCTGAGATGAGTAGATTGACTTTTGAAATTAGAGAGCAAGAAGATAAACAATTTTATTTAGTTTGGGATCTTTTCTATCAATGGTTGAATGATGAAATATTAAAATATAAAAGTTAGATAATAAGGAATAATAATGACTTTATTTTCCCTTTCCTTTTATTGGTTTTTGATACTATATTTATATAATAGTTTTCTTTGTTTCTTTCTTTTTCATATTTGGGATAGAATTGGTATGATTATAAGATTTGTTTTAGAATAAAATATTTAAAATATAGTTATCTCATAAAGGCATGACCGAATAAAAGTTTAGTCAAATTTTTTTTTTTTTCTCTTTAATAGAGATACTAGGATTTATAAATTTGTATTGATAAGAGTATTATATAAAGTAACTGTAATTGTGACTATGAGGTGAATGCACAAACCGATGGACCAACCGACTTACGGTGTGTACAAAAATATGGGGGAGCTGATACTTTTATGTTTTGTTGTTGTGTTTTTTATGTTAAAAAAATAATAAAAATTTATATAAAATAAAAAAAAAAAAAAAAGATACCAATATGCCTAAGCCAGCTGCTTTCATGATACCGGGTAGATGTTCTGCTATTATCCATTTCGTTATCCATGTTAGACCGCTACCATCATAATATAATTTAAGATTAGGAAACGCAAGACCACGTCTTTCTTTTAATCTTTCAAAATTCTAAATCTTTCTGTTGTTCCCCTCCCCCACTCGATATAAATTCTTGAGGCTTTGGGAAAAGGTCAGAGAAGAGCAACTAAGATGATGAAATGCCTGGAGACTAAAACATATGAAGAACAGCTGAAGGATTTGGGCCTGGCTAGTCTAAGGAAAAGAAAAATTAGGGGTGACATGACTGCAGTATTACAATTCTTGAGGGGCTGCCACAAAGAAGAGGGGATCAAATTATTCTCCAAAGCACCAGAGGGCAGGACAAGAAACAATGGCTCGAAAATAACCAGAGAGAAACAACTTGGAATTAAGGAAAAACTTCTTAACAGTGAGGACACTTAACCAGTGGAACAGTTGCCTCCAGAAATCATGGGCGCACCATCATTGGATGTGTTAAATTTATATTTTATACTGACAAAGAAATATTTATAAAATATCAATTTAACATAAAAATAGTTTGTCGTTAAAGCGACTGCCTACAAAGGCTCCTAGGTTGGGGCTGAAAGGCAAAAGTGGAATGCTCCGTCCCCTATTTGGGTAGACTAGGTTGCCCTGATAGACCGGTCTCACCAGAAAAAAACACTCCATCACTGGATGTTTTTAAGAAGAGTCTAGACAGTCACTTATCTGAAATAGTATAGGTTCTCCTGCTTGAGCAGAGGGCTGGACTAGAAGACCTCCAAGGTCCCTTCCAGCTCATTCATTCTATTCTAAATCTGTTTTACTGTTCTTGCGAGTCCTACACTTTTGATTATCTGGTTATAAGATGGTGCTATGGAAAAGAGCTGGTGTGAGAAGCTTTTGGTCCATCTAACTCAAATCTTGTCTAAACTGATGGGTACTATCTTGCCGGGGTTTTTATTCGATGGTTTTCTTAAAACCAGATCAGGAGTTCCCAGGATTTGAATCTTAAGATTTTACACTTGCAAAGCATCAGCCATGCAACTGAATCACTTCAGCCTTTCACACTGCACTTCATGGAACCTCACACAGTGATAAGCATTATATGTCTTGCCTTAAGGGATTTAAATGCAGGTTAGATATTAATGTCACTAAACGGCAAGAAAAGTTAGGGAAATCTTATTAAAACTGAATATTGCTTCCTTCCCAATTGTTAGGCCATAGCTGATCATTCAGCCTCTGTTTTGTGACATGTATCTGTTCAGTGACATTATTAATCAAAGGTGATGGTAGTGAGATGCTGTGTAGTATCTTGTATTGAAGCATTCTTTAGTGACATTGGGAATTAGCTTGCACAATCTGCAAACCACTTCTCATTGTACTTGCCAGCTTGGAGTCTGGCCTTGGAGATGTATTTCTGATCTTACAATTATAGTTCAATACTAGGCAACTGATGTTTGCCCTGAAGAGGGTTGTGATGGCTAATTTTTTCTAAGTAGTATGATGTCTACTTTTTCCTAGGACAGCAGCAGACTGTATCAGGAATATTAGAATCGCAATCCACTTCAGTTCACAATAAGTGAATAGTTAAGAAGCCCCTGCTGTAGAGAAATTAGATTTTTCCAGACTGGCAATACCGCTGTCATAAATCTCCTGCCAGGTTCGTTTTAGCAGCCGTTCTCTCTGCAAATCTCAAAATTGACATTACCCAGAAGCCAGAACAGACTTATACCTTTCATGCTGGATGGAAATGTAACGTCTAAGCATCTTGGGAGTAATTTTGAACCTGGCTCCATAATTAGCCCTCAGTACTGGGTGGGCTGGAAGAAGGAGGTGGGAGGGGACTGCCAGAGTCAATGCATGGTACATTGACTGCCGTACCTTTAGTAAGGAGCTGGTTTTGTAGCTTTAGGCAATGTTTTATACAGGTTCCACATATGTCAGTACTGATGCTGCAAGGAAAATACAGCAACTGTGGAGCCCTGGGGGCAGGCATTTATTAGGCCCTGGGGAAATTAATTGTAATGCCTGCTGTATTTCTGAAGGCTCAGGAGAGAAAGGAGAGAATAAATTTCTGCCTGAGAAATTTTCCACCAAGGAGAATGTGGCTCATGAAATACTAAAATGTTGCCTCCCCTTCAATCGGTGAGTTGGGCTTTATGGTGAAGAACTATAAACTACCAAACCATATGCTGCAAGAGTTATCCCTATATGTTATGCTATATTAAGTGCTGCCATTTAACTCTGAGCAACACCTATAAAATATACCAAACACAGTCTCAAAATTATATTTAAAATTATAGAAAAATGTCCCTCCTCCAAATTAAATTTTTCAAGCATAGCCTGTCCTCCTCCTGTACATGATGGAATACCCAAGTCTTAACTGCTATCCTGAATCCCAGAAGGGAAAGAACAGGGTGAATCTCCATGGAGTAGGAATTCGAGAATATAAGAACAGCAATTGAAAAGGTATCCTCCCAAGCCACGATCAAATGGTTTGATCTTAAGCAAGGCCCTGGAGGAAGCGGATCCTCTTCAACTGATCTAGGAAAGGCCACAATTGGCACATAATACTGTACAGAAGTTCTTCTGAGCATAATTGCCACCTTCTGATTAAGCGGAAGCTATGAGGCAGGAGGACCTCCAATCTGTGGGCCATCTCTGATCGGAGGAATACAACTCTGTTAAACTTTAGTAATTCTGTGGAATTGATGGTTCACTAGCCACTCACTCAAAGCCATTCTGTCTTGCCTCTTAGAGATATATGTTCTGAGTCTATTTCTCCCCATCCAACCCCAGCTTCTAGGTGCAAGATTAGCATTTCTGTTGTATTACCTGTTTGACTCAGGCCCAAGATGTATAACCAGATATATATAGAAGGCAGGGGGAATGACCTTGAGGAACTGGAGAAAGAACTGCTGTCCAAACAGTGGTCACATTAAGAAAAAGCAGAACAGTAATGTACACAAACACCTCAGCCAAGCCTCTTCCTAGTTTGCATGATGATAGAAAGTAAAGGCGAGCTGCATTTAGATTTGCAAGATTCTGCTGTTAAAAACTTTACAGTGAAAACAGTATTGGCTATATTACTTTGGTTTCCTAATCTAATTTTAGAAAGGCTGACAGTATAATCATCTATTTACTTTCAGGCCATTTTACAATATGTGACTTCCCCCAGTAGTTTTGCGCAGATATTAAAAAGATGTGGAGAGAATAGTCTGAGGCATTCCACAGAGAAGTCATCCATAACCAGATCTCTCCTACCCTCCTCTCACTGATTGAAACCATCCCTTTAGAAAGAAGAACTATGACAAAACAATGCCTCCACTCCAATCCATTTAGGTAGCCTGAAAGGATACTGTGGTCAATGGAATGGAAAGCCACTGAGACATCAAGAAAGACCAAGGGACCTGAGACTTGACTGCTCAATGCCCAAATAATCCACTTTGCTTAGGGTCCTCTGGAATTGTAGGGCCACCATTTTCTCTACAATGTTCTCTGTAAAGGCAAGGTTGGGGACAAGTCCAGAGATGGGCGGCAATAGAGATCAATCAATCAAACAAATAAACAGTTGTGTCAAACAAAGGCTTCTTCAGTGAGGGCCTACTACAACCCCTTAAAGAGGTCATGGGAACAATCCTTCACTCAAAGAAGTGGTTAGAGTGCAGTACTGCAGGCTACTTCTGCTGAACTGCAATTTGGCGGTTCAAGTCTCACCATTCTTAAGGTTGACTCAGCCTTCCATCCTTCCGAGATTGGTAAAATGGGGACCCATATTGTTGGGGGACAATATGCTGGCTTTGTAAACAGCTTAGAGAGAGCTGTAAAGCATTGTGAATATAACTCTAAGTGCTATTGCTATTATCACTTGAATCCAACCTCCTGTCACCTCATAACCAACCAGGGTATCCAACTGAAAGATGGCAGAGTAGATATTGCAAAGTACCCTATACACCTTCTATAAATATTTTTAAATGCTAATTCAATGTAAATTGAATCAAAATTTGGTTGTCTTGGCCCCACCATTTTGGGGGGTGGGTGGAGTGCAGCCCCCTGCTTCCCGTTCAGATCTATGACCTTTGGTTGTACAACACCCCTTTGAAAGGGATGAGAAGGAGGATAGGTCTGATTGAAAGGGGGACAAATGGGGGTAGGAAAGAGTAAAGTTCAGAAGATGACAGCTAGTTTTCTGTCAGAGCGGCGTGGCTGCTGTCGAACTCTTCCACTTCTCCTCTGGCCCAGTAACCTCCTTCAAATTAAAAAGGTTAGCGCTGCATTTCTGTAGGGAGAGTACTTTTGATTGCTTCTTTGAAATCAGGGGACTCACTTCTTCCTGCTTGAGCATGAGTTATTTTCCAGGAAGTTTAAATTTCTGTGTGTTTTTTTTCTCTACCAATGGAAAGAAGCTTAAGCAAAAGATAACAAAACCATAATAGTATAATCAAACAGCAGAACGTAAACTAATAGGACATGAGCAACAATAAAATTAATAAAATAAATCAAGAAGGACTTAAATTACAAGCAATATAACTTGAGATTGTATAGAGGAGGACCCAGAGTAAAATAAAGCAGAATATTTTTCAACCAGGTAATAAAATGCCAATGGGAGGATAAGTAAGCTTATTGGGAAAGGGAATTTCCCAGTCAGTTATCATTGCAGATCCACTGATACTATACATGTAGTAGTTGTACTGCCAAAGGTGTTATGATAGGATTTTTCCCCCAAAGACCTAAGCCAGAAAGAAAGATCACGCTGAAGAAGGCCATGCTTTAAGTACCATTGAGTCACTCATTTGGTCTGGTGATAAGGGTATCAAAGTAGAACTATGGAGATTCTCCCCAAAATAGGACTATGGAGATTCTCAGTCATCTAGGCCATGGTTGTCCCAAAGGTGCTTTTTCAAGACGCAATTGGATTTTTTTTGTTTTTCTTTGAAGACATTTAGCTTCTTGGATGAGAAATGAAACATCTTCAAAAGAAAAACAACAAAGTCCAGTTGGCTCTTGAAAAAGCACTTTTGGGATAAGAGACTATGAGTTCTAGTCCCTTCTTAAGCACAATGCCAGCCGGGTGACCTTAGGCCGGACACTTTCTCTCATCCCTAGGAAGGAGGCAAGGGCAAACCACTTCCAAAATCTTACCCAAAAATCTGTAGGGATTAGTCCAGGCAGGTTGCTGGGAGTCAATATTGACTCAAAGATACCCCTAAAAAGTTCTTTAAATTGCTTGATATTAGTAATATAATATCTTTGTGTTTACATGGATAGGCAAATTGTATGTGCCAGTAACACTTTGGATGAGACATTCTCCACGAGGTACAGTTTCTAAACACTTTACAAGTCAACCCATAAAGGTAGGGCTTTTACCATGCAACAATATGGGTTTCCTCAGTGTGTTGTGAGAACTGTAAAGCATACAAGTTTGCATGTTTTCAAACTGTAATTTTTAAACAGATTGGAAAACAAGATTATTTATTGTTCTGCAGAACCCAGTTATAAAATATATTGATACAAGTATGTGACTAAGATTTATGACAATGAGTTGATCTGCTGATTAAGCCGTTGTAAGGGTAACTTTTTTAATCTGTGTCTTTACTTTATAAGCCTTCAACATATCCACCCTGAGTTCAGCTAAAGAAACATAGATAAGCTTCACAACTAAATAGTCGCAGCAGTGTTCCTTTCAATAACCTGGACATTTTTCATGTTACAGTCAAGATATAAAACAGAAGCTGCTTCCCAAGGCCATCAAGAAACTAAAATAAATCAAAAGTATGCCACATTATTAAGGCTTTCAATCAATTAAAAATAGAAATAATTGATTGACTGGGAATTTTTTAGACTGGTAGTTTGTGAACGTATAATTATGGATATTTATAGAGGCAGCCAAAATGTTCTAGACACTCTACAAAAAGTGAAACATAGCAGAATCCCTATCCTCATGCCAAAAAAAAAAAAAAAATGGGGGGGGGACTGGCAAGTTCAGGTAGTAGTTTTTTAAATGATGACAAGTTATCTCATTAATCTTGAAATGGTAGCTGTGGAAGGCTGGAGAGTGGAGGAGTAAATGGTAGGCTGTCCTGGCCAAAGCAAAGGGATAGCCTTAGTGCCACTCATCTCTCTCAAAGATAGATTAGGGTGTTTGGCCTTAATTGGACCTTGTAGTGGTTTCATTGTATTACATACAATATAAAATAGAATCTGCTCTTCATTGTTAAAAATATGGTCTGTTTCAGCTTTGTCCAAAACCAGTGCTGAATCAGTCCTAATTTAGAAAGATTCAAAAAGTGTTTCAATTAAAGAAAGTTTTTGCTTCTTTGAATTAGACTCTTCTGATAATATATGAGTAATTCAAAGGACATACAGGCATTTCACACAACCACAACATAGCTTAGTTTGATTTACCCTGTTATTAAAAACTTGCAGTGGTGCCTTGTAAATTGTAGCAAGTAGCTTAGCACAATGTAAGATCTCAGCCTATGGTGGATTATTCAACTAACTAATTAAACATCATGACTTTAAGGCAATGTGTGAAGCAAATCAGTGTGACTTTGAAAATGGATATATTTCTCCGTAAGGAAAAAGAAATATGAGGGAAAGCCCACTGTGGGAATGGAGGCAGGGATAGTTTTTTAAGTAATCACTCTATCTGAGGAGCCATCTTTCCCCAATGAGACAAATCCGCTACGGATCCCAACTGCTAAGGAATTGAAGTCAGCAAGGCCTTTTCTGCTGTGGCTCCATCCATGTGGAACACTTTACCACTGGAGGTAAGGACTTCCCCCTCCCTCTTGGCCTTCACAAAAGGTATCAAAACGTGGCTTTGCTGGCTGGCCTGGGGCCCCAAGGGAGGTACTCAACACTGAAGGTGACTGAAGGGGTAAGAAGGTATCATCCCTACCCCGTCTGTCTCTTAGCTCTCTTAGTTCCAGTTTTTAATAATATCTTAATGTGTATTTTTAATGTTTTGACATTTTAATTATTTTTTGTGTCTTTTATAACTTGTAAGCCGTCCAGAGTCACCTTGTCAGGGAGATGGGCGGTGTAAAAATGTAATCAATAAATAAAATAAATAAACTATTAATCACAGCCTATTGTTTTACCAGGTCTTCCTATACGCAGTGCTCTGTGGGAGTAAAATAATGTGTTGTATTTCCAATATTCAGTAGTGTGAGGTCTGCCTGTCATGTATAGTAAT
Organism: Pseudonaja textilis; assembly: GCF_049901715.1. NCBI lineage: Eukaryota > Metazoa > Chordata > Lepidosauria > Squamata > Elapidae > Pseudonaja > Pseudonaja textilis. The sequence continues at coordinate 142,919,460 of NC_141991.1, forward strand.
GTTACTAAGGGTTTTTTTGGAATCAGCATGATGGTAATCTTGGGTACTTAGACATTGGTTACAAATAGAAAAACTGAAATTATATATTGTTTCATAGTTATCAACTGGATGATTATAATCTGTGGCATGAAGGTTTTGTTTGAACTTTGGATTCAGACCTTGAGTTGAATTGGGCAACTTTTGAATAGGTCTGAGGCGCATCAGGTTATTTTCTGAATTGTTGTATCGGAATCTACCGTAAGTGAAAGTTTATGGTCAGTTGGTATACATTATCAAGTGAAGTCCTATGTCAGCTCCATTAGCAGACCAGAGCAGAAAATCCTCTGAAAGGCTAAAACTGCATTTTATCTATAATAGCAGAATCTTGCAAGTCTGATTGTATTGTACTTCCTCCCCTCTTCTGAATTAGAAAGGCATTTACCTGATCCATTTCCAGATATTATTTCATTCTTTAAAAATACATTTTGGCAATTGTTTCTGAATATCTCCTTCAAAGTAATCTTCCTTACTCTTTACACTCTGTACTAATTCTTCTCTTATTTGTTTTCTTCTTTGAACATTTTATGTAAGCTGAAGTTTCCTTAAAGGCTAACAGATGTGAGAGAGAATCACACACACACACACACACACACACACACACACACACACACACACACAGTGTGAATGATAAGGCTGTCCATGGACAGCTTATACATAAAAAACAATATAAAAACATAAAACAAAGGAGAAAAACACGTGGTGTCCTGAAGAACAAAATCATCCAGCTCCACATTTTTCACAATTCTCAATCTTAGTATTAGATTGCCCCATTTCACTAAACAAGAGTGGGTTGTTCATATAGGTCTAAACTTGCAGCTTTTGCTTTTTACTAATTGATGAATACTAATTCAGCTTTTGCTGGTGATGTATGAAAGAAGGAATTTTTATGACTTTACTGTGCCACCTGTTCTTTTGGTGAATCACTGCAAGATTGTCATAAGTTTGAGCATTCATAAAAATACAATTGCACCTGAGAATGTGAAGAATGGGGAGAATAGGGTAGTACCCGTTATGGGGCTGCAGCATGGGCACAATGGCTTTGTGGTCTCCTAGAAGAAATATATTGACTCCCTAGCTTGGAATGTTGGGCTGATTGCCCATGAAAGAACAGATCATAGTCCTGCTGTCCTGCAGCAGGAAACCAAATTGTAGGCTGTCTCTTCCTCCTGCCTTCTCCAATGGCTGAAATTGGCTTTCTTCTTTGAAAAAAGAAAAGGACCTGCTTGCTTCCACCTTCCTCTTCTCTATTTCGGTCATGTCGTACTTCAGATTGCCTTTTGGAGAGAGGAAAACCAGTCCCAGGAGACTCTTCCATCTCCATTAAATAAATTAATTGGTGAATAAAGAAAGGGAGCCCTGGGGAAGTACAGGTTTAAAAGTACAAATAGGTATATTTGTATTTTTTAAATTAAGGCATATTTCACGAGTAGAAAAAGAGAGCAAGGTTATCTGCCCTTTGTTACCAAAGGGAAAAAAGAAAGAATGGACTGATTCTACTCTGAGAAAATTGAAAGTATATATTTAAATTCTACTGAATAGGGGAACTCAAAGGAGTCAGGATACACCAGGTTTGGTTGGTTCAAGTTACAGCAGGATGCTATTGCTGGGTGTTTTAACCTTCTTGAGAATAACAGTATGTCACAAAAGAGGACCAAATAGAAACGGTTCCTCCCATTCAAACTTCTGTCTGCAGGGTAAAAAGGGCTCACGCTTACTTTGCAAATTTAATAATAGCCTGGCTTTGCAGGGCCACAGTGGGAAACATGGATTGAGCCCACAGAAGCATCACTAACTTGACTGTTGCTGCATGCAGGTGCAATTATTGTCCAGTAAGATGATGGTTTGTAGACTGACTTGCAAATGAGCAGTGAGGTATGTGCAATTTTGCGTGCCACTTTTGAGTTCTAAGAAGCCATGTTTTCCTTGCTTTTATGCGAGTTATTACCTTTCAGAAAGGACACTGAAAACTTGTCTTCTGGCACTTTTGAGTGTTTAGGGAGTGATTAGGAATGACAACTACTTTCTCCCTTGAGATCTACTCTTCAGCCATATTCATCTACTCCTTGCCTGATTTTTACATCTTTTGATTCTGTTACACTGCTACACCCATATCTGTTCATAGCGTTGAATATGCACAATGCATATGGCATTTCATTGCAAGTCTGTCCACATAATTTGAGTTTTTCCTATTGCGGGAATTTATTTGGCAACAATAGACAGCTTTATACTTGAGATACCCTCGTCCTCCTCTCTCTATTGACTGTTACACTCTAAATAAAAAATATGAGGTATGGCGGTTTTAAATTTTGACCACTGATGTCACAAAATGCATCCGTTTCCAAGATAGACTGACTGAATAATTGCTGTACAAAGATTGCCTGAAGAGGTGGAGGTCATGGAAGTATACAAGAGATGTCTGTCTGCTTCACAGAGGCCCCTGTAAAAGTATTGTGTCGTTTCCAACAGAGTATTTGACAACAAGTACAATGCACAATTAGGTCTGGCAACCAGAAATGTTAATGGAAGGGAGACAGACATGAAGTTCAAGAGGTCATTGCTCAGTCTGTATCAACATGGCAACTCTGACTTGTCATTCCAAATTACCTCTCCCCCACCTCATAAATAAATAAACCTCTCCTGATGTCTGGTATCAGAAGAGATTGCCTGAAAAAAGGAAGAATTACATGTGATATCCCAGGAATTAAGAGAAAGAGAAATGTGACATTTAGTAAAGCAGCTGCTTCAATACAATAGTTTCAATTTTATTGAACCTTTTTGTATTATTGAAACAACAATAGTTTTATGAAATATGTGAGAATTTAAAATATACTAAATATATTTTATTGTAGGCAATATGCCTTTGGGGGGCATTTTCTTTTCCATCTCATATTAGCACTTCTCAATTCAAAATAATTTAAAAAAAAAACATGGGTGGGGGCTTCATCTGTTACACTAAGACCAAAATTCCACTGAATTATTCCAGGGTGGACAGTATGCAGAGTAGATGAGTATGATGAATATTTTCTCTTTCTTCTGGTACAATTGATACATATGTCAGAATATTCATGAACTGGCAGAGACATGGTAACAAGGTCAGCCAAGGAATAGCATGGCAACAGATCTGGGAATGGGAGCTGAATTGGAAACTGAAACTGGAAGTAGCCTGAGTGCTGTGCTGAGAACTGAAACTATCTGCTCTGAGCTCTGAAGCTGCTGCTTGTGTTTTGTTTGTAACTACCACCACATTGGAAGAATCTACTATTTGTGTTGTACATTTTACTCATATGTTGTTATGTATATAAAAAAATTAATGAATCCTGCTGAATCAGACATATGTGTGTGCTTTCTGGATTTGATTTCTGCAATAAACTCTAACAGCATATCACTAAGCCATAATGTGATTTGTTTTGGGGGGGGGCATAGCATGATGTAGGAAACTGGTTTGTGCAATAAGCTATAGTTAAACAATCCTGCCCTAATACTATGCACAAATGCAATACTGTTTTGTGTAGATGGATGGGGAGGTAGGTTTTCTTCTGTCTTTTTGTGGAACCTTAGGTTGAAGTTTATGGCACCCTGGGAGCTTAGTCTACTGGCAGCTACTCCTTGGAAAAGGGCCAACAAAAAAATGAGTATGAATTGGAAGAAATCTCCAGCATTATTGAACAATGCCGTTGAGATTCATTCGGCAGACTAATTACTTTGTATTAAATGCGGTGAATAATCACCTTGGGTTTTTTTCTATTTTATTATACAATGCTTGATTTCTTCCGTTTTTAATATGATTAAAACTATCTTTCAAAGACTGCCAAAGCTGCATTAAGAATCATTCACAAGGCTGTTGGTTATGTCTGTTAATCTCACCCATCTGCCTTATCCCATCTAAAAAGACTTGCAATATGGCCAGACGAGGAGAGATGCAGACAGAGGATGTGAGACAGCTATTAAAACTTGAATAGTAGCCTTAGGAAGAAAAAAAAAACCATACCCGAGCAGGCACCTGTTGTAAAATCATGCTGACTACTCATTAGAAGCCTTGTTATACTCTAAAGTACCACTGTATATTTCCCATCATTCCCTTGCAGCCATGAGTTTAGCACCATGCTGTCTCTCTATTAAAACAACTGGAGCCTGAAGTTCTAGAGCTGAAGGGCATGTTATTTATAAAAGGAAGTTGTGAATATTGGGCGGCTTCCGCCTTTGAATACCTCCACAGTAACAGTCAACCTCCCCAAAAAGTCAGAGTTTTATTAATACATTCGCACATATCATCCAAAAAAGAATGAATAGGATTTGAGTAAAATCTGTTTGAGACATTTCTAGGGCTGGGGCTTGTTATATCACTTTGTAAGAAAGCCGTGTCATTTTTCTTTCTACTACAATAACTGTAAAGATTTCTTGCTTTTCTTCCTGGAGGATTGGTTCCAAGAACAACGTATCTTCAAAAATATATCAGAGGAGGCATTGAGCTGCTGGCCTCGCTTGGACTTCAAGCGCCAAACGTGGTGTTTTGTGTTGGATGGAGGAACATGCTTGCTCTGAGCATGATGTGGGTGAGGAAGGTCAGGTATCACAGCAGACTTGCCAATAAAGAAATAATAAGATTTTACTGACAGCTTGTCATGACAGACACCTCCACTTATGAATCTGCCAAGTTAATGCATGACACAAAGCTGGGCTTGCGAGGAGGGGAGCAAAATTCTGTAATTTTATTCCCCCCCCCCAAAATAAATCTCAGGATTTTTGTGACACCAGAATTGATGCAGAAGAAACCCTAATGATTTGAGATGGATGATGCTTATGTCTCTGGAGGTGGCATCTTAGGATAAGGATGGGATCAAAGAGCATTGGGAGTCTGGTGATACCAAAGAGTCTTTTACAATTTAACTACTTTTTCCACACAAACACAAGTTAATGTCTGAATGTGGGTGTCCTAACGAATATGTAATGTTGATTTCCTTTAAAGAAGGCTCAAGCTGTTGCCAGGGGGAGGTGTGAAGCTAACTCTTTCTTATTCACGATTGGAGGGGGCAGAGCAGCACCAAAGAATGCTGCCGTGTCATTGTTATGGAATTAAGACAGTTATGGACTGTATACAGCAGTGATGTCAAACTCAAGACCCGGGGCCAGATCCAGCCCATGGGGTGCTTAGATCTGACCCACGGGGCCACCTCTGAAAACGGAGCCCAGGCACCCAAGTTCCATTTTCACTGGCAGAGGGCTGCAGGAGGATTCCCCCCCAGGCCCGCCTGGGCCACCACAGGTGCCCCTGACACAAATGATGTTGAGGCGGCCATGCCCAAACACAACCCTGTTGCAGCCCTCCATGCAATCGAGTTTGACAACCCTGATTTACAGTTTTAGAAAATGAATATTGAACCAACCTTTATAATGAATCCACCTGTTTTTTTTTAATGCACCTATTAAAAACTGAAGCCTAGTCAAACCATAGTTTGGGGCTTTATTTTAATTCTTTGGGTTTGTGTTTTGCCCTTCCCACAAAGGTTGTGGCAAACGTATATTATGTTGCTGATTGCTTGTAGCAACCCTATATGAACAGTTTAAATTATGAGAATCACTTCCCCTAGAATAATTGTGCATTCTTGGGTAGTCTGTGCCAGGTCTACATAGCTTCAGCTTTACCATGTCAGGAATAGCATGCCAAGCCTGTCCTGTCTTTCTTTCCAAACCTAGAAAAGCCATTGTAGCAATTTAATGACTCCTTGCTGTTAAGTATGGTCAGTGGGTCCCATAAGAACGAGGCTTGAGTAGTGAACAAACAGCTCTTTATTTAACAGGAAGAATTCTGAGATAAAAACCCCAGCTGCGGCAGCTCTTTTTATAGAGCTGGCCACGGCTAGGCAGCCAATGACAGTTCTTTGAGTTTGCCGCGCTTGGTTTTACCCAATTGCGGCAAGCCCCATTCGAACCAATCATGAGTGTTATCCAACGTCCAATCACGGCCCGATTCGTCCGGACCAATAGGAATGCAGGTCTACAAGCCTGCTTAGTATGGAACACTTGCCTTCCTTATAGACTTGATGAACGGCCTTCTGCCTAGCTCAGCATATCACCGTGGGGATCTGACTTAAGAGATGATGGGGGATTTGGAAGTAAATGGTCTCTCTGCCATTTTCAATAGCACTATCCAGATGGAAGTTTGTATCTCATGGTCGAAAGCTGTATGTAATTGAGCAAGAAGGGCTCTGATCTTTAAAGACCAGAGTTGTTGAAGCCTATCTTGGGAGCCTAAAACAAGCAAATGGAAGAAGCCACTGCCAGGAAAAAAAAAAAAGTTTATAGATTCCTCCTTCTGCCACCCTCTTACTTACTCTAGTCTTGGGGCATGCAAAGCACCTGCTAATTTTCTCTGTGCTGTGTAGCCTGCATGCATGTATGCATACATATGCATGGAATTGCCCCTCCTCTTTGGAAAATCTCTTCAATTATTTAAGACATGGTAAAGCTGCCCATGTTTTTTTTAAAAAAATAAACTGCTAGAATCTGAAATTGCTGCCTTGTCTGAGGGAATGTTGCAAAGCAGCATGTATGGAGTTGGGATAAATAAGAAAGTGGAGGGAAAAAAAGCATTGGGTCAAGGTCAGAAGGGTCTCATTGAAATAACCTCCTTATCCCCATTCAGTTTAGCCAAGTTGCTTTCATTTGCATCACTTAATGATCCCTACTCGTTTTTTATGCTTCTACTTCAAATGGATAAGGCACCGACTCTTTCTGAGCATGTACATTTTGCTGCTTCACCACTGAAGGAACAAGTTCACTGTAACCAGACTGGGTACCTATGATATTTGAGAGCATGTTTTCTGGGTATAACTCCTAGGTTTAATTTCTGAAATAATGAAATAATTCCTGTTGGTCGTGGCCTTGCCGTGTATGTTGCCACGTTTGAGGGTAAGAGAAGAAAACAATATGGTTTATGGTTCAGCTAAAAATAGACTTATACGTGAAGCATTTTCGGGGAGGAAAAACTTTTGTCACTGTGACTTCCCAAAACAAAACATTGCCTTGGCAGTATTTCTTTCTGGTAGGGTGGTAACATGTTTTGATACAAAGCCTTGGGGTCGTATCAGAAAAAAGCAAACTAAAGAAAATTACAGAACTTTGTGTTATGTTGGATGTGGGGCATAATGAGCAGAAAGCAATCTTAAGCACTTTTGTATCATAAGATTATTAGTGCCCTTCCTTTGGTTTATTGAAACGAAAATTGGGGTTGGGCAGAGGTTTCAGGGTTGGGGACTGCACTTTGACTAAGTGGTCAGGAACAAGCAGTTCTAAGCAGTTTTTATAAAGCTGCCATGTCAGGTTTCTCTCCCTTCCCCTCCCCAAATTGAATTGTCCCAGCTCAGCTACCAAAAGAAAGGAGGAGGGGAAATCTACTGAAGATATAGCTCAGAAGGACTGTTCTTGGAGGCTTGCTGTGTGACTCAGCCTCAACTAGTTAAGGAAGGAATGAGGAACCCCTGCTGTGTGTGTGTGTGTGTGTGTGTGTGGCATAGGCGTGGGGGTGGAGAGAATGGGTGGTGGCACAGCCTAACTCCATAGTCCAGACTGGCTCTCTAACCAGCTAGTTATCTTATCCCCACCATGCCTGGACAGAATTCCCGAGAGTGAGTTCATCACACCCATGAACCTTGGCTTCTGTGCATACCTATTGGCTTCCCTGGAAGCCAGGGAGAACAAGAATGTGTCCAAGGGAAGGCAGGTAGGGCTGCTGCAAGAGAATTTTATTCATTTGAAGGCTGCTGTTCTGCCCCTCCCAGCACCCAAGCTCTTAGATTTGTCCTTCACAACCCCGGCGCCTAGAACTGGGCAAAAGGGGTATCCAAGCAACAGCTGAATGAGATTGCAGCTCTACAGTTTTTTATTAGCCTTCTGAAATCCCTTTTATTTCCCCGTTCGGTACTTGTGGTGGCAAGAAGAGAAAATAAAACCCCAAGTGTCTATGCATAAATAGACAGCGGCCGAAAACAGGTAGTAATAAACTACAGGTACAGGTTCCTGCTCCTGCATTTGAGAAATGAGTGGACTTCCCACCTTAAAGGTGTCCTCTGGATGCTGCAAGGTTGAATACTAGGAGGCATACCGTCTTTCAGTTTACCATTAGAGAAAGAGACTGCTTCTAGTTCAAAGCCCTCGTCTCATGCTTTCTCGCTTTAAATCTCCTCTGAATCATGTAGGCTCTGACTAGCCCATTTGTTCTTGCAGTGAGTAGATTATATTATTATGCTACATTCACCCCAATAATATGTATATTCTATAAATGAACACATATATTTTATTTATTGCCTCATGTTACAGCCCTGCACCGGGAAAGGGTATTTGGATGAGTAAAGAAAATCCGAAATACTAATAACATTGCTTTGACTCTAAAATCTTGCTTACCTTTTAATAATCTAGACTGCATGCTAGAGTCTTTTTTGAACTATAGCCCCTTTTGTGCCAGTACCATAGACTTCCAAGGAGTTGAATATGCTTCCCTTCCCCCTCTGTTCCCACTTACAATTCAAATTGTGCTAATCACTAGGAAGGTTATTGTTACTACCTAGCTAGTCTTAGGCTGGACCTGTTTTAGAATAGAATTCTTTATTGGCCAAGTATGGTTGGACACACAAGGAATTTGTCGGTGCAAATACAAATATTCTCAGAATACATAAAGGAAAAGATACATTCGCCAAGAATCATAAGGTACAACACTTAGTGATAGTCAGTCTTAGGGTACAATAAGCTATCAAATCATACTAGGAAACAGTCAATATAAATCATAAGGATACAAGCGACACAGTTACAGTCATACAGTCACAAATGAGAGGGGATGGGTGATAAGGAGTGATGAGAAGATTAACAGTAATAGTAGTGCAGACTTTGTAATAGTTGAACAGTGTTGAGGGAATTATTTGTTTAGCAGAATGATGGCGTTCAGGAAAAAACAGTTCTTGTGTCTCGTTCTGCTGGGCAGTGCTCTATAGCGTTGTTTTGAGCGAAGGAGTTGAAATAGTTTATGTCCAGGATGTGAGGGGTCTGTAAATATTTTTTTGCTTAGCACCTGCAATTTAAAGGGAAAAGAATTTCTCTGAGCATTTGTTTCCATAGTGTCCCTGCAGTTGGCTTCCTTATACCTGTGGTTGCTCTGTTGGTGTGTTTCTTTGAGCTTTTTTGCACCTGCCTTTAAAAAAAGAAAGAAAGAAACCCCAGAAGTGGCTGCTGATTTCCACCGTTGACAAGCCATGGTGATTAGCATCTCTGGCTAGCCTCACACCTTTTTGAATAGGGCATTGTTTCGCCTCATTCAATAGGTATATGTGTGTTTCTTTAGTGACCAGCCTGCCTCTGGGCAAAGATGTAAGCTCTTCTTTTGCTGCTGAAGCAACAGCTGGGGGGCCGTACACATCTCCAAAAGCATCCTCTGTGCTTCTGTTCCAGTTCATGGTGGCAAGGCAGAAGAGGTTCTTTTGTAGCGAGAAGGGCAAGTTGGACACCAACAGAGCCTGAGACTTAGAATGGCTGTGCACAATTCTAGGAAGATAAGGAGGACAAGAAGTATGGAAGCAATTGTATCATAAACATCATGTGTACTGATAGCCTTTTTCTGGGACATTTTGTTCTGACCCAGCTCCCCAAACACGACAAACCCCCCGTTGTGAACTCAAAAGATTTCTCCTCTCACAGGCTAACAAGTCCGTCTGTCCGAAAGACGAATACTTGTCTGCCACACTTACTCATCTCCGCCCGCTGCCTTTTATCCCCAGAGCTAGGGTGAGGCCTCACTAGCAGCGGTGGCTCTTCCTTCCCCAGGATCATCAGCCCACGGCTTTCCACTGCTCTCTTCTTCTCCTCAGCCTCCTGCGCAGCCACGCGTCAGGCACTGGACCCAGTTGTTCAGTGGTGGGATTCAAATTTTTTTACTGCTGGTTCTGTGGGCGTGGCTTGGTGGGCATGGCAGGGGAAGGTTACTGCAAAATCCCCATTCCCTCCCCACCCCACTGACCTGCTTTCCAGCTCTGTTCTCCTGTGCAGGGCAACAAAAGAAGACCAGCCAATCAGCTGGGACTCGGGAGACAGAGAATAGATGGGGGCGGGGCCAATCAGGGTCAATTTCCAGTTCTCCAAACTACTCAAAATTTCCGTTACCGGTTCTCCAGAACTGGTCAGAACCTGCTGAATACCACCGCTGCAGCTGTTCCTCCCCTTATTAATCAACCACCTCCAGATCTGGGGGCTGTTGATTGTCTATCTGAGGGCTGATGGATGGCCCAGGCTCCACCTCTTGTCTCTCTCTCTCTCTCTCTCTGCCAGCTCCATTCTCTCTTCCCCCTCAGAGCTCCTGATGCTGACCTTGACTCCCATCTGCCTCCTCCTCCTCTGATTCAGCTACTGGGGGCGCTGGGGGCCAAGAGGCCACAACACATTTTTATATAAGAGAATCTATCATAGGCACGCATGAACGCACCTGTCCAGTCCAGAAAATGCTTAAAGTTTATACCTTACTCCCCTTCCCTACTTAAGAGTTGTCTCCACTAAGTGTATTCTAGTAATTTTCACCTTTTCCTTTCTGCACAGCTGGGGAAAGATTTTTGGCAACATTCATTTTGTTCCCCTTTTTCCCATCTGGCTTCTAGTCTTAGCAAAATGGCTTCAAGTTTGTTGAACACTTCGTGTAAAAAAAAAAGTGATGCATGCTGGAACTGAGGTCTCTGGTGAGCCCAGAGGTCAGATCCATGCCTTTCTAGTTTAGAACTGGTTTTTTTTCCCCAAAACATTTCGTTTTTGTGCCTTGGCAAACGTTTAATGGAATCAATTTGCAAAGTTATTGGTGTGAAGTAGCACACATAAACATCACGCACATACCTCCTTAGTTGAATCTTTGTTGAAGTAAGCAGGTTAGAGAAAGATTTTGAAGACAGGTGATAACTGATAAAATTAATTTCTGGGTCTCCCATTCCTTCATAACTTGCCCTCATGTGTATTTCAAATTTTTAAAACTTTTTGAAATTCCTGTTTTTAGAAATGGGAGATAATGGCCCTCAACTTCTGTTATCCTCCAGGAGCATAGTATGTTGGATGGACAAATACAGACAGAACCTTACTTAAAGATGAAACCTCCATGGCTTTGGCATTAGAATGGTGGTTTTATTTTTCCCTAAAATAAAACAAGATGCCATTTTCATTATTAGCGTTGGATTAGCCGTGCTATTTTTCTTTTGATGGCGAGGTTTAGAATGAAGGTATATATGAAGGTGAACTTTAAGAAAAAATATCAAGGGGGATATGTTGAATATACCCTTTGAGCAACTGTAATCTAACTCCATTTTGTGTTTTTACATTTCAGAATCCAGACTTTCATGGCTTCAGTGAAGATCCTGTTGCTGACGTGCAGAATATGCGCACTGCCTTCTTCTTTGGAATATCTATTTGTCTCGTACTGGGCACTACCTTCCTGTATTATCTGCCTGACCATAAGTAAGATTCACAAGCTAAATTTTGCTTTCATTGGTGCATTGCCTTATAAGACTTTTGTGTATTTTGTCATGATGTTTTCAAACCCTAAGACCAGTGGGTCTTCATTTCCAAGTTTTCCATAATTCCATTTATTTCTTGCTCCTTCTGGGTTCCCTATTAAGGGATGCATCCCTGCTTCCATGCTGGCAAAGTTCACTAGATTTTTTTTAGTCTCATATTTGCCTTTCCTAGTACCACACTATCTTAAAAAGAGTAGGGCCATTACAAATAGAAATGAAATAAAAATAACCTTGTGAGAATCCTCTTTAAGGACCACCTAAAGATATCCTAGAACATGAGATGACAGGGTACCAGCATTCCAGGGACTAGGAAATAGTTCTGTTTTATCCTATGTCACTTGTATGAAAGGAAAGGGTTATCTTGGATGCTTTTAAACTTATGCTGCAATTTACCAGTGTGCATTTTAGCTGCACAAGTGAGGTAAAGTATAAATGCTGACCTTCTCTTATAAGTATAGGCTCAGTAGTCTGAGAGGTGTATTAACTAATGAATATTGGAGTACTCTACCATTCTAGCCTGACAGGGTACATTCTTTCTCATAATCTTGGCACACCAGCAAAATGTTAAACATGCACACAAATGTACAATTTCAGTAGGTTAGTGCAGAGTTTGTGGCCCCCCAGAAACTTTCAAGAGTTGGTAACACCCCGAATTCTGGTCCTAATTTTCAACATGAAAAAGTAGACAATTATTATCTAGAGGAGTTATATTTAGATAAATGTGTGTCTCAGTATACTCATCAATGAATTGAAATCATGTTTACCTTTTTCCTGGACCCTTCCATGTGTTCCAGAACAGCATTCAAAGGTACACTCCATGATCCAGAAAATGTTATGTCCCTCTGTATTAGGGGGTTTCTAGCTCTTTATCAGAAATGTTGCATAGATAAGGGTATGGGTATGGGTATCTGTATGATACGAAGTTTGTTACTTGCTTTTTTAATAACTTTTTTTCCAAAGTAACATTTGCACATGAGTTTGAATTTTTATATTATTGTATAATATAAGAATAGTAACCAACTCAAGCAGCCTAACCCTAACCCAACCTGATACCTTCCAGGTATGTAGGAACTGTGAGAAATTTTTTTCTCCCACCTCACAAACACACACACACACACACAGACATGCAGAGAAAGAGGGAGAAGGAGAAAGAGAGGGGGAGGGGAGGGAGAGATTTGTATCATGTTTGGGAGCTTTCACTATCTTTTGTGTCCTTTTATGGCAAGATAGGGAACTTGTGCGGAGGAGATCAGAGAGAAAGATTTAGCAGAGATGGAGGTTATTACAGAGAAAAAAAGAAATCAAAGGCCTCGAATCTGCAACTTGTGGTAGGTCTAAGTCCCTTTAGGGAGATCAGTGGATTTGATGGACAGGAAGCTATCAAAGCAGATTCCCTCCCACTCAGCAAGAAGCAGACATCATGCTTTGATTAGAAATTAAGCCTGCTGAATTTGATACATGCATCAGATGCCAAAAGAGTATTCTGTGTTCGGTACTCTGCCTATAACTTTGCTGTTGTTCCCACCCCTGACATTGCCCCAGATGAGCCCATCCCTATGAAATATTGTGGCATGAAATTGTATCTTTCACAGACAGGGCCTCAGTTTGGTGCCAGTTTTCACAGGTACTGAAGAAGACAGTGGCTACTATCAGCTTGGAGGGCATCTGTACCTTGTACATTTGCAAAGGCTTAATCAAGGCGTTAGCAACATGGGACCCCAGAGCTTTATGTGGCCCTCAAAATCCTCCTAGGCTGTTTTTACAGTTGCCTAAAATGAATCAGATTGTTTCTTGTTGTCTTGATTTGGCAGGAACTATCATCGCCTCACCTACTGCCATCCTGCCCTCCCAAAATGCTTTGAAAGTTGTCCCATCCTAGTTTAACCAACCAGTCGAGATTCAATCAATATCTCAGTTAACTTCCCCGTACAGTTTCTATTTCTATCATCAGCAGAATTAAAACCGGGAACTTTTTATTTCAGTTTCTGTTCTATGCCACACAAAGGTGACTGTTCTTGGATAAGGGAAGCAAAAATAAACCTCCCATTAGGAATTGGGATACTTTCCTTATTAGTTTTGGTTTGGGGACAGAAAAATTTTGGAACCATGGAAAACTACATTTTGAGCAGAATTTGGAAAATCCCGTTTGGAGGCATTCCTTTTTTTTTTCTCCAGGGACCTTGAGCAGAAGAAGAAAAGGAAGAATGTGTCATGGCAGATGGAAAGTACTAAAAACAAACAAGAATGTCTGTTAACAACAATATCATAAGAGGAAATGGAATGAGCGATATAGCTTGGATCAACCAGAAATAAAATGAGACTGTTTATATTGCTTTTTCTAGTTTTTACATTTTTGAAATCCACCAATTGCAAGAACAGGGATCCTTCCTTCCTTCCTTCCTTCCTTCCTTCCTTCCTTCTTTCCTTCTTCCCTCCCTCCCTCCCTTCCTCCCTCACTTACACTTAAATTAGAAAATCTAGGATTGCTCACACAAAGACTAGAAATTGAATAGATTAAGATGAACAGTACTTCATTTGCATCATGAAGATTAACAATTCAAGTAAGATGACACTTTTTCATCAATCAGACCAGCCACCTGGTTCTTTTGCCTAATGATTACAGTCATGACTGGAAATTCTGGGAGTTCTATTCCCAATGCATCTGAAAAGAAGCAAATTAGGGAAGGATGTTTGATAGGATAGATTTCCACCACCCCCTTTTTTCAAAGATCTAGCAGTCCAAAAGAGACCATTGTGACCTGCAGCATGGGCTATGGAGAAGGGAGGCATCCCTGTTAAATAGCTGCATGTTCTGAAGCTACTAAAACAGAAACAGTGACAGTAAATCTATCCTTGTGCATTTTTATGTGTAGGTAAACAGGCTCATGTGATCTTAGAATTAGCCATCTGTGCCAAGGATTAGGGATTCCTCTTGGTGTCTTAGATAATTCATAGCATGACTTCAACTGTGAATTCAAGACAGTTGGCACATCTGAATGTTATACATGGATCCACAGATTGTAAAGAATTTTTATAGAAACCAGTCTGGTTAGGAGGAAATATAAAAGTGTTAAATTGTGGGTTTCTCTTCCTATGGAAACCCATATAAGAGAGGAGAATAGGGCGTTATGAAAAGCTGTCTAGTAAGTAAAAGACAAAAAGCCTACTTCCATTGGAACTGAGAGGTGGGCTGCAAAGTGAATGCAAATAGGTTCAAAACTACCCCAGTAAGTTATGGAAAGACCCTATTTTGCTGTCCTCCCAGTCTCAGCTACCTTGCTCAAGGGTCTTTGTCTGGCCAAGAGGAATCAATGGGAAAGGGGTACAGAAGCATAGGATAAAGATTGCATTCTGCCTCTAGGAAGCTGTTCCTGCATAATAATCAAATAGCCATCGTTTTTATCCTACTTGTGGATCAAATAGGATTCAGCATCTCCCAAGGGATAATTCACATAATACTTTGGAGCTAAAGTATTTCCCTTTGCAGAAAGAATTTCAATCTTTGGTGTTTTTTTCATTTAGTGAAAAGACCAAGACAGGGGGGAATGTAATGGAATTACATGTCATTATGTGCAGCCTCATATGTATTTCTGCCTTCTGAGAAAGGCTGAAAAGGATAAGAAATCCAGGGTGGTTTCTGATCTCTCAACCGCAGCTAAGTGAATGAAAAGGACTGAGTGTCGCTCACTTTGACGCAATTGCAGTTGTATGGTATATGGTATTGTGGGTCTTGCCATGATGTGTGAACTCAATATTATCTAGCTTTAATGCTATCCTGCATTATTTCTCAAACAAGATGACTGAGCGGGAAACTAGTTAAATGTGAAGTTAGAATGGCTGTCATATCTATATTTGGCAGCAGAAGGAGAAAGTACACAGCCTTCCAGTCTTCTTCAATTTGCTTAAACATGATTAAAACATTACAAGAATAATGTCTCCCCCAGCTCTCCTTACCCATCTAAATAAAACCACATCTAGAAGACCTTGGCCCTTTTATAAGAGGCTTAATAAAGCTGTAATTTTTATCATTCTTCTGCCTCCTTGTTCAACCCTTAAGGAAGGAAAGGAAAGCTATAGAGTGGTATTTCTCAACCTTGACCATTTGAAGATGTGTGAACTTCAATTTACAGAATTCCCAGCATGGCTGGCTGGAGAATTCTGGTGGCCAAAAAAACCACACATTTTTAAGTGGCCAAGATGAGATATATTGACATAGAAAGTAGGATTGAAAGGTAGAGTTGTGGGAAGCAGAAAACAACCAACTACACACACACGCACGCGCGCGCACACACGCGCACACACACACACACACACACACACAGAGTTAAAGAACTGTCCATCCTTTACCAAGTACTGTACACACAACTGCAAATCATTTTTCTGCAACCCATGAAGGCTGATACAGTTGCTCCCGACTGTTGTAAAGGAAACTATATTTCTCAGGATGCCAAACGATGAGCACAATTAATGGACTCAGCATGTTTGTGTCTCAAAGCAGTAAATTTGGAAATACGTACAGACAGGAACTAGAAGTACTTCAGCTTAGAGCATAGCCTTGGGGTTCAAGCATCAATGACCAGCCTTGCCCCCTTCAGTCTCTGGAAGCCATCGTGGTGCTCTGTGTGAAAGCACCCCTCCCAAGCCATATGTCAGCTCTTCCTCCCCACACCGGATGGAATCTTTTCAGTGTCTTCTCCAGTCTTGCCTAGCTGGATAAAAGAATTTGTTTTCAGGCAAGATAACCTATTTAGAAGGGGCATTGTGGAAATTCACTGGTGCTCAGAGGAGTTATTTTGGGGGGATGCACCAGCTGGTGCTAGGTGAGTGCATATATATATAGCCTATGGGATATAGATAGACCAGGTCCCAGAACTCGGAAGCGTGTTGTTTTGGCTGGCAGGGAGGGGCTGGCTATAGCCCGGCTCCGCTGCTGACGCACATAGAACCTTCTGATCAGAAGCAGCTTGCACAGTTCCTGTTCCCATGCGATGGAGCCTGAAGACGAACCCTGTTAACAAACTGAGCTTTGCTCCTTTTTTTTTTGCACTGAGAAAGGAATCCAGGAGCCTTGGTGGCTGTCCCTCCCATCTTCTAAGTGGGCGTTCCTTCGGGAGCAGTACAAAGCCCACTCACTCAATTCTCTCTTCCTCAGTTCTCTTTTGCTTCCAGTTCTTGTTCAGGGTTTAGGTTCGGCTTGAATGTAGGGAGATGCAGGTTAGCAGGGAGTTCAGAGGGGCAGGGTTGCAGCTTGCTGTGCTGCAGGCAATACTCAAGGGTGCTTCCAGGTATCAGGTGTTTGCGGAAATCATCTTCCCTTTGTAATGAGGGAATTGGTACTCATTAAGTCAACACGGAGTTGTGCTTAGTTTTGGTCCGGTGTGTTATATCGGTTTTGGTAGGTAATAATAAGTCTTGGTTAAATGAACCATAATTTAATACCGGATCATAGGGGTGCATTTGATTATTCCTTCGCTTCAGCTTAAAGGCAGATATGCACAACACTAGCTTTACCAATCAATCTTCTACAGCTTTACTACTTCCAAATATATATCTGTGATTCTGCCGGCCCAGCCTTAGCAGGCATGCTTTGAAGAATTTGCAGAATTGATCCCGTCTGAAGACGCTCTATGTGCCAAATTTCAGTTAAATAGACTGTATATCAGAGAAGTGCATTTGGTTTGCTTTTAAACAAAAAAAAAAAAACAATGCTGCTAGGTGTGCAGTCTTATTCACAGGGTTGTGACCTGTGCTGAGCTTTTTTTTTTTTTCTGACTGCAGATACGCAACGTTAAGCCAGCAGCAAGACTTCAGGGTTGATTCTTCCTAGACTTTCATCTTCTCCGATTGATGGAGACTCTTTCTCTCTTCTTCTCCTCCCCGCATTGTCCCCATCCCACCTTTTCATCTTTTCTTGCTGCCTCTCTACAGCAAGCGTGTTTGTGCCTTCTTCTACAGTTTTCATTGTGCCGGCTTTGGCTTTGCTTTCATAGGGTCATTTTTCTCTTCTGCTATTCTTTCCTGGACTGTTCCTGTTGTTCCTTCCACACACATACCCCCCCTTTTTTTCACCTGCCACCTATTTCTCTGTGCTCTTATCCTTAAGGTTAGTTTTTAATGCCTGGCCATTCCTGTTCCAAATCACTGCCTGCCTTCGTTGTACCCCTTTTTAATCACTAAAGCAAATAATTAAGAGAAGCAAACTCCATTTCATATCCAGTTGATTCCTGTAATTTATGTCTTATACCTACCTGGTACATATGTACATACTTACTTCCTCATCACCGGCACATCCAAATAATTTCTCCCAGCTGGGGATTAAAAGATGTGCTTGTTAAACTGGGTTTTGTTTTGTTTTTAAAAAGCAGCTGATATAGAGGGGCTAGACAGTTCCAAAGGAATTGCCTTTTTTCTCCTTTTCTGTGAACCATCATGTAGTATTCTGCCATCGCTACTCACCATGGAGAGTCATATTCACCTGCTTGGAGTCAGAACTCCGAAAGCCATAATAAGGATGGAGGAAGCTAGTAGATTCGCCAAGACCAGATGATAGGTTTTAATGAATGCTGGGTAATGCTGAGCAAATTGCATGTGAGCTCATCAAATTTTGGTCTCCGTGGTGCAGAATGCTAAGTATTCTAATTGTGAAATGATGCAACAAAAGACAAATGAGCTTTTGTGGAGACCGAGGCTCCCCTGGCCCAAACGAGTTTAACATTTGCCGGGGGAAGTTGGGTGGCGAGCCAAGCCCATTTCTGCTTCTGAGCAAAACACTCTTCTATCTTTCCTACAGTGGTAAAGGCTAGGAACCCGATGGGAAACGATTCAGAGCCCCGGGTTGCTTGGAAATGTAATAGGTAGCCCAGAATATTTGCTGCAGTAACTTGTACTTGTTTTTATGCATGAAAAACCTTTTCTTGTGACTGCTGCTTGCTGTGAAAAAACACTAAAGGGCAGCAGGAAATCTTCTCCTATTTTTTTTTGTCTACTTACGGCAGCCACAGCTCTGCGGCTCTGCTGTGTATCTCTTCTTCAGGATCTCAGTCTCCCCTAACCTCTCTCTGGCATGTAACCTTCTGAATGATGCAGGTGTCCGGTTCAGATGAGGAGAAGAATGCTGGGCCAAAACAGGTGGTCCTCGACTTAATGACCACAATGTTGCTAAGTGAGAACATTTGTTAAGCGGACTTTTGCCCCATTGTATGACCTTTCTTCCCACAGTTGTCAGGCGAATCCACCGCAGCTCTTAAATTAGTCACAGGGTGGTTAAGTGACTCCGGCTACCCCATTGACTTTGCTTGTCAGAAGGTCGCAAAAGGTCATCACATGACCCCCACCTTCTACCCCGGACACTGCCACGGTCGTAAATAGAAGTCAGCCGTCCACATTTCGATCGCATGACCGTGGGGAGGATTGTATGGGTTGTAAGTGTGAAGACAAGTCATACCACGCTTTTTTTCAGTGCCATTGTAACTTGGAACAGTCACTACCTGAATTGTTGTAAGTCGAGGGACTACCTGTAGTCTGGCCTTTTACCCCAACTGTCCCCGGATCCAGTCACACACAAATGGGAGGAAGCTTGGCAAAAGACTGGAGGTGCATCCATTCTCTGTCTGGAGTGCTTTGCCTATCAGTGCGGAGGAAAGCTGGCTCCCTCCGGTGTTCTGGGGAGGCACCTGATTGCGAGACGTAACTTATCTCTAATTGATGGGGGTCTCATTAGCGAGGCCCTCAGGGAGCCAGTAACGAACACCACGGCTGCAGCAAGCATCTCTGACCGCCTAGTTTAGGGGGGTGGAGGAGGGGGACCACGGGGAATTGAGCTACCAGCTTTTAGAGAGCGCAGGTCAAGGAAGGAAAAGATACAGACAAACCCATGCTGAGATGAGAGGTCTTCTGCTTTTCTGATACAATTACCTGGAATCACAGGAGCCCACGTTTCCTCACAGAGCAGCCCACGGCCCACAGGAGTTTTAAGTTTCCTCGGAACAGCTCAGGAGAGAGGGGAGGGAAGCCTTCCATTTTACAGATGGCAGTCTTGAGTCATGAGGCCCGATTAAGATTGTGCGGCTGGCCGAGGGCTGCTGTGGCCCCTGGTCTTGGGCTGTGGTGGATTCCTGCTCCGTGTGCCGTGTCTCGTTTTGCTTCCGCATTTTCTGCATGTCCCGTCCCGCCTGGGTGTGAGATAGCACGCTTCATCAGTCCTTGGTACATATTTAATATGCAATTTCAGTGCTGGTAAGGGGCATCAAATATTGCTCTGATTGGCAGGGGAGAAGGGTAATCTGATCTTTTAAATCTGTCCTTTGGAACTTCCTCCTGGGCTGGCTTTTTCTCCCGATTCCTTTTGAAGGCTGTTGCTAACAAATGATGCTCCCCTCTCGACATTCCTTCATTCTTAACAACCTTCTTCCCCTAGAAGTGTTTTCGCTACCACTTAAATGTCTTTCTGCCTACCATTCCTGATTCAGCTGCTCATTGGTCCGGCAAACTTCTTTATCTCTAGAATTACCGCAGTCCCATTTGTCTTACCAGAGGGGTTCAGATGAAAGCTCCCAACCAGCCATTCATATTTGGCTTAATGAGCTGACGAGGCAGGTCTTCTGTCATTGCAGAATGAGGAACAATAATTAAAAGTTGCTGTGGGCCACGGTTTGGCATTGCTGTTCTTCCAAGAACATCGGAAGAGCAGATTCCCTGACTTATTATGTCTCTTTCCAGCTCATTCAGGTGGCTAGAGCAGACTGATTTGTCTCGAGAAAGCACGTATCCTTCAGAAGCAGTGCACCACGGGTGGTAGACGCATATTAACATATATTTTTATTGTGTGACTGATCACCCCAGTGCAAAACGCCGCTGCTCTGATAATGCCCTTCTTTGGCATCTGTCTTCTGCAATACCCAAAATGTTTCCCACAGTGCCCTCTGCTGGCAGTGGAGGGTTTATTCTTTCCCCTGCATTCAGTCTGGGTTATGTCTGGCTGTCTATCCACCTTTCTCAACCCGGCACCCTCAAGCTGCGTTGGACTGCGATTTCCCTAATTTTTGTGGGCAAGGTATAATGGGAGTTGAAATCAAACACACCTGGGGAAAATAGGTTGGGGTTTGCACTAGCCTTTCCTTGGAGAGAGAGAGAGAGTCCTAACTGCTTTAAGGGCAGGAAGAAGGATATAAAAGTAGCATGGCTTTACATCTGTATTGTTGACTGAAGTTCAGTCTTGCTATTCTGAGGTTTCACTTGAAGGTGAAAAGTATCAATAGAAACCAACAAGTAGCATTTGAGATTACAGTAAAGACAATTCGGGCATAGACTTACCAAAAAAAACCCTCCCTCTCAAGTGACAAGAAAACAGAAGAGGACGGTCCCTTATACGCTCGCGCTTAAGAAGCAACAATGGAGGTGGGCTTGGACTTTTCCTGTCTCTGAGCTTCCCAAACTGCTTGATTAAACATAATGTTTTTTTATGCTCAAATTGGTCTTTTTAAAATGTAGAACTGCGAATGTTGGCAGCATGTGATTTTTGAGTTAACTAGAAAAAAAATGTAAACATACTGTACCTTCTTTGGAGTAGAGAGATACGGGTGGGGAATGTGGGGAATGACGTTGAAGCAACTATTGAGAAATACTTTGTTATGTAAATGAAGAAGCATTCCTTAAGTCCTGAGAAGGGAGAGAATATTAAGAAGAGAGTCCAGTTGGCGCTTCCCTGACTCTCTAGATCAGTGGTCCCCAACCTTTTTTGTTCCACGGCCCGGTACCGGCATCACAAAATGATCCGCGGCCCAGTACCGGCATCAGCACGCATAACAAGGCAAGGCGAGCCGAGCAACCAGCCAGCCAGCCGTCCCCCGCTTCTCCCCGCCACCTTCAACTCCTCCTTTGTACCTTTGTCGATGGGCTTCGCTTCGGGACGGCTTCGGGATGGTCACTCGGCTCACCTTGCCTTGGGTGCTGAAAGAATCCTTGCGCCTTAGTTTCGTTTGAAGCCCCCCCCCCTTCGATGAAACTAAGGCACGAGGATTCCTTCAGGACCCAAACGCCGCTTTCCAACGGAAAAGCTCACCCGGAAGCACTTTCTCGTCAAACAAGATGGCGGCGCCCAGCAAACCGGCAGCCCGGTAGGAAATGTTCCACAGACCGGTACTGGTCCGCGGCCCGGTGGTTGGGGACCCCTGCGCTAGATGAAATGTAAGAGGGGGAGGGGAGGAAAAGCCCAATCCAAACTTGTAAAATTCTGTCATTCTAGCCTTATATCTTATACAGTATAAAGTAGAATCCTGGTCTTGGGGTAAAGTCTGTTTCTGCCTCGAAAGATTGATATTTGACACTTGAAGGTAGAGCAGCAGCCTTTGCCCTTACGAATCCCAGGCAGCCCCATGGAGATCCTTTCAACCACAGGTAGTCCTTGACTTACAACCATTGGTGCAGTGACAGTTTGAAGTCACGGCGGCACTGGAAATAGCGACCCCTGACCATAGCAGCATCCCCATGGTGGTGTAATCAAAATTTGGACGCTCAGCAACGGGTTCGTATTTATGACCGTTGCAATGCCCCGGGGTCATGTGATCAGCTTTTTGTAACCTTCTGACAAGCAAAGTCAATGAGGAAGCCAGATTCACTTAGCACTAAATTAAGTCACTAAAGTAACAACTGCAGTGATTCACTTAACAACTGTAGCAAAAAAGGTTGCAAAATGGGGCAAAACTCACTTAGCCACAGGAATTTTGGGCTCAATTATTGTCATAAGTCAAGGGCTATCTGAATTTCAGAGGCACGATTGCTAAAAGAAATAATATATTTCTTTAACATATTAAAGAAATATATTTAATATATTAAATCCATCATTTTAAAGCATGTAACTTAAAAATAGTAGTGCAAGCCCTTAAAGAAGCATTAGGTAGTTAAACATGAGTAGCAACCGCTCTCCTCCCAAATGATTTTAAAATGAATATTTCAGCCTATTTTATCTCATTGTCCCATCTATTATTGCTTTTATAAGGAAATCTTAATTGTTCCTGCCACCAAACGTTTGGTCATCCTTATGATTTGTCAGCGGATCAAGATTAAAACAAACCATGGTTAAAACATCCATGGCTTATTTTAACCTTGCTTTGCTGACAAATCATAACATTCTGGTGCATAACAAATGCTGAAGAACAAAGTATGGTTTACATGCCCCAGAAGGCTGGATCCACCATTGTGTAACGCCAGAGCACATGAAAGCCAGTTGGCTAACTTTGGGTAACAGTCCTTCTAAGTAAGCCCAGCGCATTTCGCAAGATTGTTGTGAGAAAAATAGGAGGAGAAATAAATATTAGATACATTCACCACCTTATTTGTTATTTGTAAAAAAATAATACGGGTAGGGTAAAAAATAAATACATAAATAATAAAATGCCCACAAAACCAGTTCCCTGCCCTTTTCATAATGCCAACTGTTGCCAAATCCTTCCTGTTAAACTGGGCCTTTCAAAGGAACAAGGGTTTATGTTTTCCAGCTTTATAGGCCATTGGGCATAGGTAGCATGCTGAGAGCAAATTGGGGCAAGGTACAAGATGGAAGAGAACAGAATAAGAGAGTTGGAAGGGATCCTGGAGGCCCTCTAGTCCAGCCCCCTGCTCAAGCCGGAGACCCTTCCAGACAAGTGGCTGTCCCGTTTCTTCTTAAAAGACTCTAGTGATGGAGCACTGACAACTTCTGAAGGCAAGCCATTGTACTGGTTAAATTTTCTCACTGTTAGGAATTTTCTGCTTAGCTCAAGGATGCTTCTCTCCTTGATTAGTTTCCATCCGTTGCTTCTTGTTTTGCCCCCAGGTGCTTTGGAAAATAGGTTGATCCCCTTTTCCTTGTGGCAGACCCCCAAATCTCGGAACACTGCAATCGTGTCACCCCTAATCCTCCTTTTCCACTTTTAAGTGCAACTTGAAAATTAAGTTCAACTTCTTTTCACATGGGCCGACATGCCAAACACACCTAAAACAGTAGGCTATACACCAGTAAGAGATTCCGGGCCAGCTGCTTGGTATCTACGCTTGTCTTGCTAGGGAACCTGAGCAGGTCGAACTGGAGAATACCCTGAGGAAAGTGATTTAGCAAAGTTGGGCGGGTAATGAAGCTCTAGTGCAGAAGAGGATCTTACTGCAGAAAGGGGATGTGTTAAAGTTGGAGCTAGAGAAAAAGGTAGAAGGTAGAAAGCTAGCAGAAGCAGGATGAGGCCCTTTGCCTTTATGACACGAACCCCATTGTCTATTTGCTGGTTGCCTGAGAAGAGGGAGAGCCTGCAACGACTGGAAATAGACACTTCTCCCATGACAAGCTTTTGAGCTATGTGCCAGTTGGACAAACCAGTTAATTCTTAGTAGACTGAATTAACTGAATTATGTGTAGGATTTGTGCATTTGTATGCTCAAGAAGAGTTCTTTCTTGTTGGGGTTGGGGAGATGAAAGGTGTTGAGAAGAAAAATGGATAGGCCCTGGTTCAGATTCAGCTTCGTTGCACAAGAATAGCGTGGCATCCAAGATGGGAAAATGTAAAGTGTCTTCTTTCCCTCTCTCTCTGCTGGAGTTACTTAACTTCCTGCTTTTCCATTTGAAGGAGAGAAGGAAGCAGCAGGCGTTTGAAAACTAGGCCAGGCCTTGTTTCTGCTTTCTAATTCATGAAAGCAGATGGCTGCCTCTTTAGATTTTAGATTTATGTAATATATACATACAAACCGTGTGGCTCAAATTAGCCACTTGGGCATCTCAAGTCAGACTCGCTCTTTCTGATTGAACTGATTAAGTTCAAGCAGGAAACTCAAGTGATCTGGAACGGTCTAAATATGGAATGGAAAATGCTTGGACAGATGGAATGAGTGAAAATCTAACACGAGATCTCCCTTCCACTTGTGATTTTTGATCTTTCTGTGAGTGGCCCTTCCCCAAATCCCACAAACTGGAACAGACTAGAACTGTGCCCAAAAAACAAACAAAAAGGAGATCGTGTCTTCATTCCCACCAGCTAAGCAGCACGTTGATGACTTCTTGACGAAGCACTAATTAAGGCAAGCAACTTTGCGCTTCATCTCGGCACAGTGTAATTAATGCTGTAGCTTTGATTGGGTTCATACTCTTAACTTCGGTCTGCTGATGGCATGTCAAAGATGCTACGGACAAAACAGCTGGGAGTGCCGCTGAAAAGCACTGCCAGAGCATGCTGCGTAAGAGAGAGCATGGAAGAGAACGGTCCCTGGGAAGTGGTGGGACTTGGATGGGTCAGGATGAGTGCTACGTGATCTTTCTGTTCCTTTCAAGAGCCTTTATATCTTTTTTGATCTGAGGACATTTGGCTTCAGTCTAGTCAAGCTAAATTCTACGTCCCGGACAGTTTTAGTTGAATCGAATTTCTTCAGAGTCCTCAGAGTCATGAAAAGTCTTCACTTTGAGGAATAGATTTCTCTATTAACAGGCTTGCCAATTCCATTCTTTCTGGGAAATTCTAATGCAGCTTTTCCACCACTCCATTTTTCCTTCTTCCAAAGAAACACAAATTCTGTAATTTCTCCCTGTCTTAGCCATAACAACAAAAACACTGATTCCCGTTAAAGCACACAGCTTGAGCAAATGATGTAATAAGCACATTTGCATCGGTATGAAATAAAGAACATTTCTGTAATGCAATGTCTAATTTTATTTTATTTTTAGAAATGTTTTAGCTTATTGCTATGTATTACCCAATATATATCCCGTTTCTCTGCTCACCAAGGCAGATTAATACCTAGCAGTTCTTGTTGCTGTTTTCCCTGGAGTAGGACCAAAGGCCCGCTTGAATACAATATCTACATAACCGCTTCTGGATGACACTTCTTCATAATTCACTCAGAACTTCCTTCTGTTTTCCCCTGTAGGATGCATCATTGGGCTCGCCGGGAAGCCGAACGAAGACTTAAGGAGCGAACTGAACAAGGGCTGCCCATCCTTTCCTCTTATTACTATGACCCTAGCAAGATCGTGCTGCCTCCTGAAGAAGAAGAATGATCACTTTAATGTTTACTTGTATGTTGAGAATAAACCTCTAATATATCTATCCTGGCTGTCAGCATTCTGTAATTTCTCTCTCTCTCTCTCTCTGGGGTTTGAGCGAAAGAGATTTAGCTTCTTGGTCTTCTTACTGTATGGAGCAGGCTAGACATGGTTCCTTGGGGAGGGGGAGTTATTTTTTTTTTGTCTGTGTGTAGCTACTTTTAGTACTAGGTATCAATATCCTACCTGAAGTGCTGGGGCAGGAACTGCATGCGTGAGGCCTTCCAAGGTGAGAAAAGGAATTGAGCCATAAGGCTGGCAGGTGCAGAATATTTCCAACAGATTCCAGATCTGAAAAAAAGGATGTAAACACCAGAGTGGAGAATTCTAACTATATTTTCTTTGGGGAGGGGGGATAATGGAGGGATTCTTGCCAAGCTTCTCCTTAAAGCTATTGAGAGTCTAGTTGAATTTGGCTACACCATCCAATCCCTGGCATAATTGTACCCTGAGCGATGTGTGTGTGTGTGTGTGTGTATCTATCTATCTATCTATCTATCTATCTATCTATCTATCTATCTATCTATCTATCTATCTATCTATCCCTGGCCAGTTTTGCCATAGCTCAACCTGCTCCTTCTGCCTACGGTGCTTACCTCACAGCCGGCCAATCCAGCATGAACGTATTACTGCCAACAAGCCTGGATTCCAGTTCTCCAGGGTCCTGGCATTGTACCTTTTCCCTTCACGTTGGAGTTTGATAAATACTGCTTGTTGGCCGCACAAGGATGAAGGCATTGTGCACAGTTATTGGTACTGCCATCAGATTAATCCTTCTGGCAGGGCTATTAGGCCTTTAAGGAGCATGTTAAGCAGAAATCCAACAGCCATGCTGTTATATCACTTGCATTCTGTTGTTTCTGTTGGATTTCTGTCTGCTGCACATGTTTTTAGAAACACAAGAGCCTGCTTATGGAAGGAGAGGTGCAACGAAAAGGACAGCTCCTTTTTAGGCACAGGAGAGTAAGAGTTTCTGCGATCTGTTTAGTCATTTCCTTTTCAAATTTTTGTGTTGTATTTATGTTTTAAAAATCAAGGGTGCTGTCATTCCTACCTTACATTGCTCTTCCCTCACTTCTATTTTTAAGGTTATCTTTGAATAAGGAATCCTGTGTCCATTTTGGAACAAGCTGTTGATAGAATAGATTAGAATAGAATAGAATAGAATAGAATAGAATAGAATAGAATAGAATAGAATAGAATAGAATAGAATAGAATAGAATAGAATTCTTTATTGTGATTGGACACACAAGGAATTTGTCTTGGTGCATATGCTCTCAGTGTACATAAAAGATACATTCGACAAGTGTCAAGAATCATAAGGTACAACACTTAATAGTCATAGGGTACAATAAGCAATCAAATCATACTAGGAAACAGTCAATATAAATCGTAAGGATACAAGCGACAAAGTTACAGCCATGCAGTCACAAATGGGAGGGGATGGGTGATAAGGAGTGATGAGAAGGTTAACAGTAATGCAGACTTTGTAAATAGTTGAACAGTGTTGAGGGAATTATTTGTTTAGCAGAGTGATGGCATTCGGGGGAAAACTCTTTGTGTCTAGTTCTGGTGTGCAGTGCTCTCTCGCATCATTTTGAGGGAAGAAAACAGTTTATGTCTGGGATGTGATACTTAAAATATAACTGCAAACTCCATTAACACACACATACACACCCCTCCCTGCTGCCCCTACATACTGGGTGCTGGTAATCAAGGTGTCAGCTATGGAATTCATCGCTGCCACATAGTTGAAGAAAGTGGGAGGGGGGTGATGTTAATTGAGTAGCTCTTAGTAGACAAAATATATTATTTTGACAGTTCAAGGTTACAGCGTATGGTGCAGAAAGA
The DNA here is from genome assembly GCF_049901715.1 of Pseudonaja textilis. NCBI lineage: Eukaryota > Metazoa > Chordata > Lepidosauria > Squamata > Elapidae > Pseudonaja > Pseudonaja textilis. Next base: position 142,946,943 of record NC_141991.1, read on the forward strand.
ATAAAAACTTACTTAGGGATTGGTGCATGTGATCTGGTGATGAAGGAAAAGGGAATGGGTTGTAGCTTGGGACTTTGCGGGGAAACTGGGAAGATTTAGTTCCAGATTTCCCCAGTACGGGCCAGGTACTGTTCTAATAAAAGTACTTTGAGATGGCGTGTGTCTTGGAGTTACTGACAGGAATGGAATTTCCCTGGAACAAGGTTTCTCAAGGGATTACCCTGAAAAAAGCCTGGCCCTTCTGTGCCCAGCTTCTGTGTGGTGAGAACCAGGCAAAAGATCTTGAACATTAGGCCAGTCACTCTCTGCCTCACCTTTTTTGTTGTGAGGGAGAATAAGAGTGTTGCGCGTACCTCCTCCATTTCCTGACTGAAAGACAGGATACACTGCCCATAAATAACACGCAGAAGCAAAAAGACACCTTTGAGGTGCAATTCTATTGCCCTTTTTGCCACTGCAGCCTTTGTGTTAGATTGTGTAGGGGAGAAAATATTATTTTTGCCAGAGATGTGTGGCTTTATAACTTCTTTTGTCATCCCAGCTGGGCCTTCCTTTAATGCAAAAGTGTCAAACTGGTGGCCCGTGGGCCGGAGGCGTCACACACAGGCCACGCCCACCCCAGTTCCGTGATACATTACGTGACTACAATGTGACATGGCGAATTTGACACCTGTGCTTTAATATAAAGGAAGAAAGAGAGCCTTTTGCTATGCACTCTCTACCCCCCGCCCCCTATCTTTTATTGAACAGGTGAAATAAAAAAAAAACAGCAAGGATTTTGTGTCATTCACAGGATCGAAATACAGGTAGTTCTCAATTTACAACCCTTTATTTAGCAATTCTTCCAAGTTGTGACAGCACTGAAAAAAGTGACTTATGACCTACCCTTCTACTTACAACTGAAGAGCGCTTGGTAATTAGCATGCATTTACAACTGTTGAATGTCCCAGGGTTATGTAATTGTAATTTGTGACCTTCCCAGATGGCTTCCGACAACCAAAATGGTAAAAGCCACTTAAGGACTATGCAATTCATTTAACAGCGATGGCCCAAAGACTGTAAAATCAGGCATGACCTTCTCAACGACCACTTCAGTTAACAGAAGTTCCATTCCCAATTGTGATGATAAGTCTACCGAAAAGTAGCTGAAGTCGAAAAGGGGCACAATTATTTAACGGCTTAGGTGGGCAGGGTGACCCCGTCTCTTTTCTTCCTCCCCTCTCACCCTATTGGAGAAAACTGAGGATGACAAAAGAAGGCCTGTTTTATCATATATTATCAGATAATGAGGACTCCCAACTCCCATCATTTCTGACCACTGGCCATGCAAACTGGAGCTGAGGAAAGTTACCATCAACTTTTTTTCCCTGTTCCTGTATTTCTTGTGTATTCTGCTGAAACCTTTTTTAGAATACAGACGAGGCCAATTTCAGGCACTGCAGGCTGCTTCAGAAAAGAGTGTTGGAAATAAGGAGAAACAAAACATATTGGATAATCTTCCGCCAGCTGGTTCTGGTAAGCCAAGCCTCCTGCCAGCTGCTTTTCAAAAGGAAAGGAAACACCAACTTTTGGCCTCTTACTTATGGGAACAGCAGCTGCAGTCAGTCCTCAAGCTTTACAGGCGGTCATCGACTTACGACCACAACTTCGCCCCAAAATTTTATTGTTAAGTGAGACAATTTTTCACGGAGTTTTGCCCCATTTTACGACCTTCCTTGCCACAGTCGTTAAGTGAATTTGGCTTCTCCAGTGACTTTGCTTGTCAGAAGGTCGCATTACCGTATCATATCCCAGGATGCTGTCACCATCACAAGCATGAGTCGCTTGCCAAGCATCTGGATTTTGATTGCTTGACCAAGGGAATGTTTGCAACTGTTGCAAGTCTGAAAAATGGGCGTAAGTCATATTTTTCAATGCCATTGTAATTTTGAACGGACACTAAGTGAACTGTTGTAAGTTGAGGACTACCTGCTAGTTGCACCCACACGTCCTGCTTTGTTCCAGATTCAGTGACTGGGCCACTTCTCACTTTGCAGGTTGTGCGAGCGGTTCTTTGTGGGATCCGACTTATCTAAGCCTAGTTTAGCGGGCCCTCTGCTTGTTTCCTGTGCACATGCTCACAGCTTTCCTCGTGTGCTTTCTTCTCCCTATCAGCCTGAGAGAGGGTCGCTCTGCAGATCGTTCCATGCCTAGAACAGTCTCCCTCGAGTTGTGCAACTCAGGTTTAGAGCAAGAACAAGAAACTGTAGGTCTGGTGGAGGGGAGAGAGAGAAACTGCATCTCAAAAAGCAGCTATGACTCACATGTATTCCTGTGCGAATCACACACACACACACACACACACACACACACACAAATGTGCGGGCTTCACAAGCAGGCAGCCGTGGGAGTGCAGTAATGCTTTGGGACCTCTGCTTTCTCATTATCTCTGCCCCACCTCTTCGCTCCTTAAGATGAGCACAAAGGTTTCCGCCCCCCCCACCACCTTCCTCCCCATTCCAGCCCTGCCGTGTGTGTGTGTGTGTGTGTGTGTGTGTGTGTGTGTGTGTGTGTGTGCGCTTCAATCCTCTTTTTCTCCCCTCTCAGGTGTGGCTGATACCCAGGCATCCTAACTCTTCACCTCCTTAGCTTTTTCACCAGGTTTTGCTACACTCTCTCTGGGAATAACAGCTCCTAATTCAGGCACAGCTGTTCCCATTCAGCAAATGGTGCTAATCTCCATTCACAGCCCAGGCAGAGCTGTGATATCATCTTGCCAACATGTTGAAGCTTTGTAGACGGCTGCACTGCTAGGCCTGCCCCTACGGTGCCTGCGTTCTTTTCCATGTGTGGCAGACAGACATATGGAGGTTGTGAGTTAAATCTAGGGAGGTTGGGAGCGGGGGGGGGGGGAAGAAAGGGAGATCAAAAGCTGACACGGTCTGGGGTTCACAGAAATGATTTGTGTTCCCTGTTAAACATATGCCTTGGTCGTGGGAGAGGGTTTCCCGAAGAAGTGAGAAGACTCCAAACACTTGCTGATGGTGAAAATTAAAATGAGAAAGTTTAAAGCCACTCACAACACATTTGGATTTTGAACAAATCGTAATCTGTAGTCATGGGAGATTGAATCAATGTATTAACTGTGCCAGGATTCTCAACACTTTGAGCCAGTGGGCACAATTTTTTAAGAATCTATAGCTTGCCCATTAGGAAAAATGGCTGCTAGAATGGGAGTGGCGTAGCCAGTCTCAGAACAAGAATGCTGGGAAGAACTTGGCTTGGAAGACCCTAAAAAGAGGCTCATGGGACTCCAAGGAGCCTCCTCTGCATCATCATCTACCTTTCTTCAAGGTCTCTCCTTCCTATCCATGTTGTCCTTGCAATATTTTGATAGTCTAAAACAGGGGTCTTCAAACTTGACAGCTTTAAGACTTGTGGACTTCAACTCCCAGAATTCCTCCTCCAGTCACATTAGCTCAGGAATTCTGGGAGTTGAAGTCCACAAGTCTTAAAGCTGTCAAGTTTGAAGACCCTTGGTCTAAAATGACACGTTGCTGGGTTTATGTGACATTGCCCCACCATTGAGATGACATACATTGAGAAATCATGTATAATGCCTCAATGTCAAAAGGGGGAAGAGAATGCAGAAAACAAAGAATAAAAACCAGCACTGATGATGTTACCTAGTTTGGGTAATGAAACATTTGCAAGAAAACAAGCAAGCTCAGAGAGCTCCAAGGACCCCTCATCTCAACCTTGAGCTACAAATATTCTCCTTTATTGGGGTTCCTCAATAAAGAATATGATTGGAAAAGAAGTTTCCTTTGTCCTAGCCATCAGTCAAGTTGACCAAAAAAATTGCCTGCCCTTAGGTTTCTAATAAACGTTTTCAGTTACAGCTCTAGTAGCTAAATGAAAACTTAGTCATTCTGACCTCTTTTTTGAATGTCTCATTCTTTGAATCAGATCTTTTGTGTTATTTTTGTTAGTGTTCCAACCAAAATCTGGAAATTGCCAATTAAATTACTCTAATAATCTTGTTTTATAGGTAATCCAAACTCTAAGGAATTTGAGATATAGCTTAGGGAAGAAATCTGCCCAAACCCTGAAGGACTTTGGCAGTCCTCTAGAAGATCTCAGTGAAGGAGATGCATTGCAGATGTTTTGGATCACAGTTCCCATCATGTTCCATGCAACATGGCCAACAGAATTTGTTTTGATGTTGCAAAGACCTGGTAAATGAGGACCCAGATTGTTGGGGGCAATTTGCTGACTCTGTATACCGCTTAGAGTGGGCTGGAAAGCACTGTGAAGTGGCATATAAGTCTAAGTGCTATTGCTATAATCCTACCAATGGGGCCATGTTTCAACTTGCTCTTGGCTAAATTTATATACATCTGTGGTTTATTTGGCTTTGTAATATGAATTTCATCCCTTACAGTTTTCACCATAAATCAGGATTAATCAGGTGGCAGCATCCGTGGGCCCATGTCTGAACTTGGAAGGGAGGCAGAGTTGGGCCAGGAGGCTACTTGACAGAAGACTGCGGAGTTGGAAAGTTGAAAATCTCTCAGAAAAGATTTGAACCACATGCTGTTGAGGGTGCATAAGCTCGTGCTTCTACAGCCACACCCTATACGTGCTAATGTGTGGGTTTAATGGGGTTTATATACGGTGGAGAATCAAAATGGGGAGGGCGGGAATCTGAGAATGTTCAAATTGCAGAAGCAGCAATACCAAATATTCATCAGATGAAGAACATTTAGCAATTTCATTTTCTGCTGGCGATGAGCAGGTCTTCCCTTTTCTTAATGGACAGAGAAACGTTCTTTATTGTTCAGATGAGAGTGACAATTGTGTAACTTCTCCATTCTTCCTGCCTCTTGGGCTGCATTCAATTCAAAACCTTTACCACTGCATTTACAAAGTGATGGGTCTTATTAACTGGAATGCCCTGTTGATCAGGAAAAAAAGAATCACTTCTGAAGCGCACCAGCGCACACGCACACGGGGTGTGTGGCGGGGGGGGGAAGAGAATGTGTCTTCCTGCCTTTAATTGGAGCTTAAGCTTCAGAAATCAGCTCTAGCTTTTCCTAATACAGAGATGAGTGTCAGTCACTAATGGCTGCAAAGCTGTACAGCTTGTATGGACAGACAAGGGAGCTGCTTGAAGTTTAAGGTGTGAGTCTATTTCCACCTGTCTGAGGTGAGTGAAGACAGGTACCTCTCGGCCACTTAGCCTCATTTTGTTTAGCAACAAATAGGATGACATAGAAACAGAAGGAAAAACATAAGCTAAACCTTGGGAGGTGGGTGGGCTTTAAAGCAAAAGTGACCTGATCCTTAGGGGGCTTATGGCTAATGGTGTCTGACTCCCAAACATACCCCAACCTCCCCCCCCACACACACACAACCCCCACTCCCGGGATCTCTGTTCTCATTAGCACTCAGCTCAGCTACATATCTCTGAACTCCCCATCCCTGTCACCCCCTCCCCACTCTACACAGAGCGTGCCCCTTCTCTCTCTCTCGGAAGAAACCGGTTGGGTGTGCAGGAGAACACCATGAGCTTTCCCCACATACACATAGGGTGAGCTAGGAGGAGCACCTGACACAGTCGAGATAACAGACTTCAGGAGAGGAATATTCAGCTCCCTTCTGGGCCCAGAATTATAGCGCCAAATAAATATTCAGCTTTTGCAAAGGCCCTGTTCTTGTTTACACGATGCCACGTGGGAGTAAATGCTTGGATGCACACAGCTAGGATGCATATGGTTGCTTATGCGCAGTTAGGTGATGGCAGCCGACCCTGTGGAAGTCAGATAGCAAATGTTTTAGAAACCCGGGGTTTTTTTTTCTCCTGTTTCTTTTTTCTTATCCCCCCCACCCCCCTTCCCCTGCCCTCATCTGGGCATCTCTTGTTTCAACCCAGGGTCTGGTCCAGCCATTTGTGTATCTTAATCCCCATCAAGAATCCTTGATTATCCTATCATTTTTATACCGTGCCATTCTATTCCTGGCCGTGTCTGACTCCCCGCGCTTTCTGGTTCCCGTGAAGAGAAGCTGGCTGAAGACCGTGAATTTCTGGCCTTTTGAGCTGGGTTGTTGCGGAAGGGTCAACCCTCCTCCCCCTCCTCTCCCCTCGCATGTCTGTAATCTAAAACACGTCCCGCTCCACCTGTGGTACGTCCAGGAAAAAGTGAATCCGATCCAAGGACATCCCCCGCCCAGCCTATAAAACAAATACATAAAATGTATTTTGCCTGCGCACCCCCCCCACCCCACGCCACGCTGGAGCAGCGCTTCTAATCTGTAGAAAAGCTGCTTTTGTTTCTCGTGTCCGGGGATTAAAAACCCTGGACGGACCACAAATCTTGGCATCGCCCCTGAAAAGGAGACCCGCTGAAGCCCAAGAGGAGGATCCCTTGGAACTTGTCCGTAGTTGTGATCCTGCCCCATCTTCTGAAGTAAAGACAAGGCCGCCTTGTGTGCGGGCGTTACGCCGCGCGCTTTGTACCCACGCCCCGTTTTTTTCCTGAGGGAAACCCACACGACTGCCCGCACCCCAACTTCTCAAATCACCCCCCTCCCCTTTCTCCTCCACCCCGAAGAGACCCTGCTGTGCCCGTCGATCACCCCCACCCACACCCCCACCCCCGGCAAGGAGCACCTGCTTGCGAGCCCATGCTGCTCGGCGGGGAGTCTCTTCCCCCTCACACGCAACTCCTCAGCAGCCGACGGCGGAGAGAAGCTGAGCGAAAGCGCGCCGCGCAGGTGAGGCTCCGGGGCAGCGCGTCTCTGGGCGCCCCTCCAGGCAGCCGGGATTGGGGAGGGGGAGGAAGGGAGGCCAGCCCTTTGCTTCTGAGGGGAAAAAAAAAAAAGACACGCTTGCCCGCCGTTGCCAGGATCTGCCCTTACGCGCCTCTTCCAACCCAACCGCCTCCCCCCCCCGCCCAGTCCCCCAGCCCCAGCTCTCCTTCTCCGCGTGGCTCTGGGTCTCTCTTTGCTCCGTCCCCCCCACCTTCCCAGCTGCCGCTCCCTCCCGCTCCTGCCTTCCGCTACTTGGGCTCTTTGCCAGCGCAGGCAGCGCTCAGACTCTGCCCAGGAAGCGCAGAGGCGGGCAACTCCGTGCCATGGCTGAACCATCCCGGACGGCCGCTCCTCTGCCCCGCGGCAAGCAGTAACGTAGCCCGCCAGCCCGCCAGCCCCAGGTGGGGGAGGGACACCCAGCTCCACCCCAGGTAGGACGGGGACACCAAAGCGGGGAGGCGGCTGGATCTGTGGGCCGAGGCTGGGGAGTGGGGTTCACAATTGGCTGGGCAGACAGAAGATGGGGGGGATAAGGCGGGGGTGGGGTGGGGGTACCAGAGCATCCAATGGAAGAAAGAAGTAGGGCGGATGCTCATTTTGAAGAGGAAGGAGGGCGTGTGTTGCTTGATGGACAACGGCGTGAGGGTAATTATTTTCTTGACACCGGATGGTCAGAAAGTTTAGAAGCATCTTTAGGACAAGGGGACAGAATAGGACCATGTTTGAGGAAAGGCAGCTGTGAGTATATGCCTCTGTGTGTGTGTGTTTGTGTGTGTGTGAAGTGAGTATTAAATAAAAGAGGCCGGGAGCACTATTCCACAGAAAGGAAAATTACTTTGCATGCGCACACACAGGCAGTGATACTTTCGTTTGGGCATCAGATGCACTCAGAGGCTAAAAGGTTTTTGAAGAAGCTTGTATCTGAATATCCATCTCATTTACCAAAGCAGGGACAGTTTACAAACGGACTATTCTGCACATATTCCCAGGATTGGTGTAATGTGCACCATATGCATATGTTACTTTAAGCATACCCATAAGATCATGAATGTGCAAAGCATCCATTTATTCATGGATGTCTGCAACAGTGCGTTCGTATGTGCTCATTCGTGCGTAATAGGCTCCTGTTAGATTGCCCTGCCATTAGTTGGTGTCTTTGGACCTTGATGTGTGCGCTTTGTGCTTTGTGCCTTCACAGCTTATAGGGGCAACTTCCTTGAGATTCCGTCTGCACAGAAAATCACTTACTTTATTTTCGCTGTCATTTGCCAAATGACAGTCTCTAGAATAGACTGTCTCTACAGGGGTTCCTGCAGAGCCACTGTCACAAAACTGAATTGTGGCTTCAGCCACAGGGTTGGGACCTTTGGGAGATATGGGCAATGGATTTGGCATCTAAGAATAGCTAAACCTCATGACTGATCATACATAAAATCATACATTGCAATGTCCTACCTGTCAATGAATACTTCAGCTTCAACCATAACAACACAAGAGCACACAATAGATACAAACTCAAGGTTAACCGCACCAAACTTGATTGCAGGAAATACGACTTCAGCAACAGAGTGGTCAATGTCTGAAATACTCTACCTGACTCTGTGGTTTCTTCCCCAAACCCCCAAAACTTTAACCTTAGACTGTCTACTATTGACCTCACCCTTTTCCTAAGAGGTCTGTAGGGGGCATGCATAAGCGCACCAACGTGCCTACTGTCCCTGTCCTATTGTTTCTTTTATTTTTCTTACATGTACCCATTTCATGTATTCATAACTATGTATATGCTTATACTTATTACCTTGTAAGCAATTGACAAATCAAATAAATAAATAAAATAAATAAATATGCTTTGAGGATACCCTTAATGGATCTCCTTAACACTCCTTCCTCTTATCAAGAATCCCCTTTGTCCACCTTTCTCTGCAACCCACAATTTTCTTTTGAGTTGCATTTTTTTACCTTCTCCCCATTGTATTCTTTTACAATTTGGGCAAAAGATTGGATTGACTTGAGAATTTACAGAAAACCTTTGATACTCAGTTGATACTCAGCTGATTCATGTTGTGCCTAAATAACATCCAACTGATTGAAGAGCATTTTGTGCCTATGTGTATATCACACAATCTACAAACTGGAGCTGGCAGAAGGTGAGGTTTGAGGATGCCAGGGGCTAAAAAGTCTCAATTTCCTCTCCACCTATTGTCTCAAAAATCCCCCACTGACGGGATTAAAGAGAAAACTTTCCTTGGAATTACAGTGATGAAGTATGTTGAAAAGTTATAGAAATATTATAAGACAATGCCTTATTGACAATGTATCAGCAATGACGTTCAAACTCTGGGTGTTTATGCAAGTAACTGAGTAAAAAAGTCTGTCCTGTTTATATGTGCTTGCATAATTAGAAGTTACAAATTCACAGACTAAAATAACACCGCTTCAGAAAGAGGCTGAAATAAAATGGTACTCTGGAATAGATAAGATTTCCCTGCTTTCCTCCTCAAACAAATACATATACAGCATTTTCCCATGAGAGCAAAACATTTAATCCATTTGGCAACCAATACAAAGCAGGAAAATAAACAGCATTGGCTATCATTATAAATGCATGGCATTTGCTTGCCATGGTCCCAGCTTGCACCGGAGATCTCTCCATGGCTATGGAAACTGCCACCAGAAGCAACATACCATTGAATCCCAGGAGCTGGAAAACACAAATGTGAAGAGACTTTTTTTTCATGTCCTGCTTATAGCTTTCCCAGAAGCAGCTGAATGGAGGACAGGATGTTTGGGCTAGCTGGAATGGGATCCTGGTCTGGTGCAGCCGCGTTTTCATTATTGTAGAACCTGCTTTGTATTCAGTCCTGTTCTTAGGTCCAGCAGGAGCCATTTAGGAAAGCTGTTAATCTCAGCCAAGTAAAGACCTGACCTCCTTCTTATGGGCATATGGTTTTGCAATCTGGGGGTGGTTCTTCGGAGAGATTTAATTCTGGTGGCCTTCACCGTGTCTGCAAGAATTGGACCAACCCTTGCAGATCCCTTCCTTGAAATTAAGGATAATCAAAAGAGGTGCCACTCATTTGGGCAGGAACAAACCATGAGCCTAGCTTCCAGCTCTGTTTGGTCTTGGGCAAGCCCCTGGCCCTTCATACAGTGGGTTGTGTTTGTTTGTTCTCTCTCTTTCTCTTGCAGAGAGTGCAGTGGACTTGGACTTTAGTAAGTAAGCTGTGAACTCATTAGCACTCATGCCAGCTCGAGCGATGTTGTCATTCTAAGTGAAAATACATTTCATTTTACCTCCTTTCCCTTCTCCCACATCCCTTCCTAACCTTCTACCGGTATATATCTTGTTTCGTCTTCAGTGGGGATGAAAGGAGTGTTTTGGGAGACGTTACATTATCCCCACCAGGTTAAATATTTTCCTAATTGCATTCAGCTGAAACAAAGGGACATGTTTTATTCAAGGCTCAGCAGGCAGAACCAGAGACCTGTGGTCTGAAAAAATAGAAAGGATGATGGGAAGGTACAATGGTCAGGTTCACATAGTCATGAGGTGGTTTGTTTGGTTTTGATGGGGTGTGCGGTCTATATGCTCCCATTGATGGTTTAAAGAGTTCATTAAAGCCAAGCAACTGTAGCTTGTGACATAAACTATAGGACAACAGCACAAATTGTACTTGTGATATTTCCACAGTGGTTCTCCCACATCCCACCCTCAGCCCATCCCAGTTTGATCTCCTAATTAGCCGGAGGATCACTGGGATTCTCTTTGTCCAAAGGACCAACCTCTGGTATCTGCTGGGAAGAGCTGGGATCTGTTTCGCCTTGGCAAATTCCTGCTGAGCTGCACATTTTGCACATTTTGTATGCTGTGTTTGAATTTGCCCTTGTGACAATCTTGTCTGACTGGGAGGGGAAAAAAATAAAAAAGCAAAAGGCTGGCTGACAACTGCCCTGGTAGAGTTGTGTTCGCACTTCAGTGGTGAGTATATTTCTTTTTAAGTGGAAAGGTCAATCACGAGGCTTGTGCCTAGGACCCAAACTATGCATCCCTCATAGCTTTGCTGTATTCTAGTGAGAGATGAATAAATGCGAGAATAAATAAAAAGTACAGTAAATAGAAACTCTTCCTTACAGGGAGGGATTTTTTTTTGGGGGGGGTGTTGCTGACCTGAATTGGGAGGGACAGTGAGGGAGGGAGAGTTATTAGACTCAGTCTTGGCTTGTGGATTTATTAAATAGTCCTGTTTCTCAAAATTTTGGGACTGTTTATCTGTTCTCAAATATGTGAACAGGGTATCATCTAGCCCCCACCTGAGCATCCATTTTAGCTCCTCCAAGGAAATGCTTTTCAACATATTCACACCTCTTGATGCCAAACAGGGGTAAAACAATAAATATAGAGAGATTTGAAGGTATGTGTGAATCAGGGAACTGGATGATGCAAGAGCATCCATGGACTCAGAAAAGCTGCACACACACACACAAAATGGATTTGCAGAAACGGCTGCCTGCAACCCTGTATTACTCAGGGACTGTAGAATCTGGAGGAAGCTGCATTTATTTTATTTCTGGGACAGCTTTTTTCCTATCACAAACTTTCCTTTGAATGCAGATGAGTTTAGCCAGCAGCACTTACTGTACCCATTTGAACCAGCTTCCATATTTTTTTACTTGTTGCCTTTCCTGTAATTTACCATGAGCACCAATGCTTGCTGGTGGGGTTAACAAGGTTAACAGGATTAACAAATAAAGAACAGACGGGAAGGATTTCCAGGATTTTCATGAGATTCGCTTCTCTGCTGGACTGAAATCGGAAGGGTTATTTGAAAATAACATAAAATCAGTTATAATAAGCAAGATGATAGTGGCTGTTAGCAGCCGTAGACATTAAAAACCACTTTGGGAAGTGAAAAGTATATATATATATACTGTGTTTCTCATATAATAAGTCCGGGTCTTATTTTTTTTTGAGCCTCAAAAAAATAGCTAGGCCTTCTTTTCAGGGGTGACTTAATTCCCCCCCCTTGCATCTTCGGGCAGGCGGCGACAGCTTGGATGTTGACCTCAGCATTGGTGGGGCACTTTGTATCGGGGTTAACGCAGGCAGCACCATATCTGGGAGTGCAACAAAAGTACTTCCTAATGGCAAACCCCCCCCACCATTCCCCCCATTTCGCATGTTTTAATATAGGCCTTAATTTGGGGGGAGGGGCTTAATTTCATTTCATGCCTATAAAACATGCTGGGACTTCCTGTTGGGGGAGGCCGTATTGTTGGAGAAACAGGATATATGTGTGTGTGTGTGTGTGTGTGTGTGTGTGTGTGTGTTTTATATATATATAAAAACACCTTGGCAATTCTTATACGATTTTCCTGAAAGAAGAGTAATGTTTGAGATGTGAAGCAAAATACCTTGTTGCTGTTGTACTGTATTTCCCTTAAGTTTGAAATAGAGCTTGCCAGTTCTGATTGTGGGATGAGTAGGGATTTTTTTTTTTATTATTTGAAGAAAAAGGGGGGGAAAAACCTCTTTTCCCTAGGTGTAACTGTGGAACAAATGAAAACCAGGGACATATGTGCTATAGGAATGGAAACCTTTGCAAACATAAGTTTTAGTCATCTCAAAAACAATTGTTTGCTTTCTATCTAAGATATGGTTTGTAAAATGCCCTTGGGTGATCTTATGGCAACGGAAAGACTTGAAACACAAGGTTGGCTAGCTGTAATTGCAGGTGAGAAACAGAGAAACAGAACTGCAGAAAAAGGGAAGAATTCTGAGAAAGGAGTTTTGACTCTTAACATGCCCATATGCAGTTTTTTTTTGTTGATTCCAGTGTTTACTGGGCTTCTCTAAATAAAAAACTATGCAAATACCAGGGTCTGAGGTAAATTCCTTTTATTGTCCCCTTGGATTTTGTACAGAAGAGTATGATATTACTTCAAGCACTTTATTTCATTGGTCTTATGCCTAAAAAGTCCTGAATGTTTGGGATACAACTTCTCATAATCCTCCAACGGAAATAATCTGAAACTACTAAACCACCCACCCCCACCCTGGTAAGGGTGGGCAAAGTTATGAGCGCCAATTCAAAGGACTGCAGTGTGAATCAAGGATTATTTGATTTGATCCTTGCTTATTCTTCTTCCAAATGCAGCCTTCCAAAACGTGGTGTGCTCCAGGTTACTTGGATTATTTCCCATAATTCCCTATCAGCAGAGATGCTGACGGGGGATGGCATCAGTTCAAACCCAACGCACCAAGCTGGAGTTAGCTGCTGTAATGCCATGAGTTCACTGGAAAGGTTATCCTGTTGTCAAAAACATGCATTGCTGGGAATCACATGCTGAAATATTGAAGAACCAAGTAAAAATCCTTGCATTCTCTGTTTAGTTATTAATGTGTACAATCTTTATGCCCACACATCCAGGAAAACCATTACTCTCTTTTTATTCCAAATATATGTTTCTGCTTCAAGGAAAGAATTTTTTGGGGGGAAGTGGGTTGAATTTTGCTAGCTTTGGGCAAGTTGAGGCTGTTGTCTCAGATGACTCCTTTGTAATGTGTGTTTTTTAAATATATTATTATGATGATTATTATTCTAAAGCAATTGAACTGCTTGTGAGTTTTAATATATTTAGGGTACAATGGACCTTGACTTAGGGACAGAGTGATAAAACGTTTACTGTTTTGCCTTAGGCAGCATGTGCTTATTTCAAAAGACAGTTAGCTGGATTTTTGGGAGCCCAAAGAAGAGTTTGAGCTGTTTTTATCTACCGAATGTCAAGGCAACCAGATTTGCAAGGACCACTTTTTAAAACTGTGTGGGTTTTTAAAAACAGTAGGTCAGCAAAATCGTTTGCTCCAAAAGGAGGGCAAGGAAAATAAATATTATTTAGTACTTTAAGCAGTTTGGAGGTGGGGAGGTGAGTAAGTGGGTGGCTGACCTCTGTCAGGTATCAGATCTCTGAAATTCTTGAATGGTGCATCATTGTAGTGCAAAGAAATGACTTTGTGTTGCTTCCTTTGTGCTTCCCCAAATGTAACTACTCTTATTTTATGATCAGAATAAGAGTATCTTGGCTCAATGGGCAAATGCTGGTGGGAGCTCATGGTGTGCTGGGTAAGTGTAAAGAGAAAGCCGAGAATCCTAGGGATAGAAAGAATAGACTGTATTGCCTTGGCTCAACCTAATTTATGCTGCCAAATTTTGGGAGCTACCATTACGTATTTTTTTCATGGGTGTTCAGGTATCTTCAGCAGGCCTTGTTTTCATATAAGAGGCCGTTGAAGAGCATCCTTTGTTGGCAGTGATTGTGACTGCCCTAGAATGTCTCTGTGGTTATAATTTAGTAAGGCTAGGAGTACCTGCTATGTGTTTTGTCAGGTTTTAATATCGCTTTACAATGTGTTTTTACAATGGCAAACCACTCAAGCATCTGACAGGGGTTGCATCCAAATACTGTAAACTGAATAAATAACAGTCTTTCTGGAGAATTCCCAAAATGTAGCAAACTGTATGGGTTCTGGGTGTACCTTTTGAGTATGAGCCGGTTTAGGCAAGCCAGTCCATCTGCAGTGCATCATTTGTGATTCTGCAAAATGAGCAGGGCATTCCCATCACTGGGGATGGTGGCCTACTTGCCAAGAGGTGCATGAGTCAGCTGGCTTATGCAGCTGAGTGTGGTTGTTTATGGCTTCAGGTTTTTGCCACTGCAAGGCCTACTGTGCATGTACTACCAGGCACGATTTGATGGTGTGCGTACATCATGCCAGGTAGGTAAAGATTATAGATATATCCCGCACAATGTGTGGGGCACAATTGTGCTCACACCAATAGCCCTGGACATGAGTCCTTTGACTGTGTCATACAGCCTCCTTATCGAGTTACCTACTGGTAACTCAACCAGATGACAACAGAAGTGGCTTGATATAGAGCTCCCAAGGCTTACAATCACATTGTTGTGTGCTTGTATTTCCTATATCATCTTTGTCAGCGTTATGTGTGTGTTGCAGGGTGTAGCTGGGCTCCCCATCCATTGTGGCCCATTAAGTTACCTGACAGTATTGCTAGCGAGTTGCTAGGTTGCCATGGAAACTCCCAGCTTTCTTGGGGGTTAAAACACCAATAACAGGGTTAGAAGAACTTTCCCCAGGCATTCTCTGTCAGCAACAGGTTTTGAAACTATAAGTTGAGACCGATGACGGAAGAGGCCTCTTCAGACCAGCCTGAAGGACCGCTGCCTTGGAGCAAGATAGCAGAAGGCCAGACCACCAATTTGGCAATGGAAACTATCCCAGCTCCTATGGGATGTACAGCTATTTCCGTAGCATTTTGGGCACACCTAAGAAGGTAGCTGCATCCTTGGATTGCAGCCCTGGCTTCCTGGTGTGACGTGGATCTTTCCACCAAAACCCCCTTTGATCTCCTCACTGCATTGATCTTTTTCTTTTCCACCTGCCTTCTCCCATTATTCCCCAAATCCTATCCTGGCAGCTTGATTTTAGGTTTCTTCATGACCTTACCTCCAGTCTGGGTTCTCTTGCCTGTAAAGTGACAAAGTTATTTATCCTCTACATACCTACCTGCAAGGTTTTTTTTCATCCAGAGGCTCTTTCATCCAGAGAAATTGCAAACCAGATAGTACCATGGCAATTATGAGCCAACTGCCTGGCAGCGTGATGGCATCTCCTTATGGATTCCACAGGATTCCTCATATTTTTACATATAAGAAGAATACTGCCCGATCATTGTGACACTGAAGCAAATGAAACCGGCTTTCTTCTAAAGATGGGCATAAATAGTTCAGGTAGAAATGGATTTCTACCAGAAAGCACTAAGAGAACACTGTGCCAGATTTCCAGCAGAATGAAGGCAGTGGTCAAATGTTTCTAATCTCACTGTAATCTTTTAAGCCATCCCTTGTCCTTACATTTCTCATTCTCTAGATTTCTGCTCCATGTTTCTGAGGTTTCCCATAGTGGAATACAGTGAAAATTATTGGGTGCCCCTCAAACTTCACAATGAAATACCTCCTGAATTTTGGCCAAATTCTCCTTGTTTTCCCCAACTTTTTTTCTAGTTGTCCAAAACATTTCAGCACTGGACATTGAAAGGGCTTTCTTTCACCTCCTTTAGAAATGAACAAGTGACAATTTGTTGTCATAGGAGGATGCATAATAAGAGATTCAAGATTGTCATCTAAAGAAGCCTCCCCACTCTGCCTCTCAGGGGCATTTGAACACTGGAGATGCGTTACGTTCTGGAGACCTTCTCTACCTAAGACACCGCTTGTAGCTTCCCATCCTTTACAGAGGGCTGCTATCCTCGTCCTTTCTCCCCCACCTTTTTTTCATCTCCACTTCTGTCTTCTCACTCAGTTGTTATTATTAGTATGAAGTATCATCATAGCGTGTGTCTTCTTTGGAGCCTCTAAGGAAAGCTACAGAAGGAATTTTGCTTATTTTTCTTTGTAATTAAAGGAAAAAGAGGAGAAAATAAATAAATCATTCATTTCTAAAATATTTTAAAAATGATTTACAGTATGGGGGTGGGGTCTTTCCCCCAGAAGCCCTTTAGGGGCTAAATTTCTCTGACAGCTGATATGAGGGCAAAAAGGTTCTGCTGAAATAGAGTTCACAAGAGAGGGAAATTTGCATCCATTGCAAGAATTTCTGTTTTAAATTTGTTTTCTCTTTGTTTGACTTTTGTTGGATAGCGTAACTTGCCCAGAAAAATAAAATACCATACCAAATGTCAATGCCAGGTCAATTTTATTTCCATTTTGTTTTATTTTAGGTGATATCTCTCCTACATTTTCTGCCAATCGAAGCCTTCCAGGAAGCTTGTATCATATGTATTATTAATAACTTGGCAAAAATTAATGAAAAAGAACAACAAAGTGATAAACCACAAGAATCTGTGTTGCCAAAGCAGAAAGCTCTATCTGCAACCAATTAGGATATTTCAACAGCCTAACACCGGCAGAAGAATCTCATTTTCACTGTGTTTCTCAAGAACCAATGGAAATGATTTTGCATACTTTCCCCTGGTTAGCGAAGAGCTATCCTAGTCAACTCTTTGTTTTTAGATAAAGATAAAGAATTCCGTAAGGTGAACTCAATTGCTGATGGTTACAGGGACTTGTAATCACATCTGTTTATTGGGAATAGTCCTTATTACTTTGTTCCTGTAAAAAAAAATGCTTAAAAATTTTTTTTATTAGTGTGAAAAGCAAAAATCAAGAGCTTTACTTCCTGCCCAGGGTCGCTAGAAGTTCAATATTCTATACATCAGAGTTAGAGCAGCCATCAGCTCTCTAAAATAAGATGATTCCCACTTCCATTTTCCTAGATCATGATGGCTGGAGAAGCTGGAATGATATCTAAAGAACCTCATATTCTTTTCTCCTCTATCTACGCATTCATCTAAGAATAAATCCACTAAACCCAGTGGGGATTCTAAAGAGATATGTAAAGGATTTTGCTCTGTACATAGCTGGATGTCTTTAATTTGTAAAAAGGCAGTTGCTGAAGTACATTCGGAATGGTTGCCAATAAAATGTGTCCTTATTTTCTAGCATATATTTTATAGTACAGATAACCGATTGGAAGAGCCAGTTTTGTGTAATGGTTAAGGCTACAGGGCTAGAAACTGGGAGACCACCAGTGAGTTCTAGTCCTATCTTAGGCACAAAACCAACCGGGTGATCTTGAGCCAGTCATTCCCTCTCAGCCCTGAGAAGAAAGCAAAGGCAAATCACTTCCAAAACATTGCCAAGAAAACTGCAGGGAGTAATCTGGGCAGTAGTCAGCAATGATTCAAAGGCACACACGCACAACACTCCCCCTAACAATTCCAAATTGGAAAAAAATAAATATTGCAGAGAGGGCTAAATTAAAGGCACAGTAGAGCTCTTGGCAATGTGTTAACTAGGAGCTTTGTTATGCAGAGCAAAACACTCAGGCACTGGTTCTTAATATAAAAGATGGGGATGTTGCAACTGTGGATCTATTTCCCTTTCCAAGCAGAAATATGCAATCCAATATCCAGTAATCCAATACTGTAGTTGTTTTTGTGAATGGATTGATTTTGGCAGAACTTTCCATTGCAATCTTAAGTTTGCTTTACACACAAACATGACCCTGTGAAACCAGCGGAACAACCAAATCAATGGTGGGATTCAAATGTTTTTACTACCGGTTCTGTGGGCGTGGCTTGGTGGGCCTGGAAGGGGAAGGATATTGTAAAATCTCCAGTCAGAGGTGGTATTTGCTGGTTTTCCGAACTACTCAAAATTTCCAGTACCAGTTCTCCACAACTGGTCAGAATCTGCTGAATATCACCTCTGGACCAAACACAACAGATGAATCTACACTATTGATTTTGTCAAACTTACAATGTGATCCTCCAACACAAGTTTTCCCCAAAACAAATCCCACTGCATTCAATGAAACTTATTTTCTGAAAAACTATATAACCTCAACAATCTTCCCTGGAAAACAATACGGGATTTGGTCAAATTTAGAGCTGTAAAGCAACCACAGGAAATCTGATTAATTTTATTTAAAACCCAAGTTTCTCTTCTTTAACTTTACCCCAAACAGTTTATTTTATAGCTTGATTATTGTGTCTGTTTGCTTCTTCTTTCTTCCTGTCAACATGCTGATTGCAAGCATAGCTCTAAGCTGTTTATATACTATTCCCAGGTTGTAAAATTAATGATGTGGTATGTGCAGCCTACAATAATGTATTGTTGCAATTCTGTTGAAATTGAAAGCTTTTGCTTCAAGAACATATTGAGAAAACTATTACCAAATAAATCACTTTCTATCCCAAATCCTAAACATTTTATAATGTAGGCATTGATTAACTATAGTCTGCTCATTGCCATAGATTAGGGCTAGAGAAGAAATGACTGATTAAGGCCGAAAAGCAACCAGCCAAACTACAAGATCTTCAGCCAAGGACAGTTCTAAAACAAAAAGGGGCTTGGATTATTTTTGAGACTTGAACAGCAATTGAATTTGCAGGAATTAGGAGCTATGTTTGCAAGCGCACAAAACTGGTGTGTCGTTAAGTTGCTTTAATTTTCCATGCCGTTTTCTCTCCAACACCTGTTTCCTGACCTGTGGAGGCCTCTGGATTCCGTGTCTCCTTCTTGCCTCAGCTTTCCAGCCATACTAAGTCTCCTTTCAATCTTTACCTTCTCTGCTTTCTTTTCAAGTTTTTGGTGGTATGGTTTCTTTTCAATACAATAACCATTTCAGGAATTGGGTTTTTAAAATCCCCCCACCCACCCCTGTTGCATTTTAAGTTTCATTTAATTCTACTGAATGATTTACATTTTAAATATTTTCTGAAAAAAATAATCTATATACAAATTTAATCTAATTTGGTAATCATTTTTGGATTATCTTCTACTCATAGACACATCCACATCTCTTAACTTAAAGGATAGGTTTCCCTCCCGCAACTGATAAGATTAATTTTTCATTTTGATTTATAATTTATATTCTTCTAATTACGGTTGCTGATACCTAAAATTAACTAATAATTACCTGCACATGAAGATATCCAAATACGTACAACAAATGTTACTTTGAAAATGTGTACTCAGTACACTCAATGTTATGATGCTTGCCAACTTTGCCTGTTTATACTGTACTTCTCTACCATTTGCCTCACTTTTGGTTCTTTCTTACCTTTTAAAATACTAAAGGAATTAAAATAAAAATAAGTGTGTGCTCCTTTGGCCGTAACCTGTACTGCCTTTTAGTGACTAATAGGTAGTTCAAATCATGGTTGCATTCTGTCTTTCCTACTGTTATACAAAGTGAAGCTGTAGGAAGATGATGTAATGATATGTGAGAAAGACCTTGAGAAAGATGTGGGGGGAAGAGAGAGAAGAGATGCCGCCTAGGGAACAGTCAGTTAAGAGAGGGCATAGCCTGCAACTGCATAATGGGCAGTAAAAGAGGCACAGAAGGGATTTCCCTCATTTCTCAGGCTGTTAAAGGAGACAGTGGGATATTTGTACTTTCAGATTTGCAAGATTCTACAATAAAGTAGAATTCGCTCATCTGGTTTAGTTTTCTACCTGGGAAGGCTGACAGATGTTTCCCTATTCACATTCCCTTTTACCTCCTTAGTTAAGAGGGACTCCATTATCTGAGCTGCAAAAAATCCAAGTGAGCCATAGATGGCAGTAAAATGATACAGAACATTCTTGCTGTTTGCTGCCATGGATGGTACCAGTAGTTCTCTTGATTCCTGCAACCCAGACGTGGATTGTCTGGGCAAAAGCGGGTTGGGTAATTTTAATTCAGCATGTTGTAGGAATCCAGCCATTGCTTTAAGAAATTGTGTACAGATTGTGTAACGTACATCATCACATTAAGAAATAATATAGTTCATTCTTTGATATTCTGTGATATAAATACTTTATAGCACTCGTGTTTTATTAACCTAGAGTCCTAGACTTAGGGTTCAATGTCTTGTGTGATGTTTTCTGAATTTTCAGGATGCTCCTGTCTGCTAGTGTCAACATTAACAGTATTCAGGATGAGTTGGCTGGTGATGAATTTGCTTAAAAGTGTCCCAAGGGCAGCCAATTTGGGAAAAGCCTTTCTTCTTAGTTAATAGACAGAAGAAGAAAAAACACTCAACGTAGGCCTTGCATATATGTATGCAAGCTTTTCTCAGTCTGTAAGGTGCAAGTGCTCTTGCACTGCTGCGTCTTCGTAATTGGCAGTGAGTAGAGGCTCTGTTGGAAGGCCTATTCAGTGAGTGCACTTAGGCTCTGGAATGCAATCCTGAGTCACTTCCTCATTAGCAATGATGGAGAATTAGGAGAGCCTTTGGTGCATAATTCTCATGCCATCTTTAGTATTTTAAATGCTTGGCTTTTCCCTACTATTTTGTGGTCTTCTGGATTGATTTTGGTAGGGCTGATATGAACCAGCTACTAGTATATCAGATATACATATTGAGCAGGGAGTGACCAAATATGACATTGATGCCATCTTGTCAGTGGTGGTATTCGACCGGTTTGGCCCAGTTCTGCTGAGCCGGTAGCGGCGATGAGCAGCAGAGACCGAAACGGTTCTCTCCAACGCTCTACTGTTGGGTCCGCCCGGGCTCCCATACTAACCTTTACGTCCTGCTTTTGAAGCGCGCATAGCAACTGCTGCGCGGCAGCTGCTGAAGTGTCACGGAGAGTGCAGGATTGCAGGAGGGGAGTCGAAACGCCTCTGCGCCTGCGCGAAGTATGTGTTTGGCACGCGCACACGCCATGCCCACTGAACGGGTGATGAAAATATTTTAAACACACCACTGCATCTTGTGACACTCTGCCCCTTTCTCTGCCCAACCAATTTGTTTTTCGTAGTCCTTTTCCCTGAAAGCCTTGCAAATTTTGCAACTCATCCCGGTCTCTGCCTTCCCCCAACTTCAGTGTTTCATCCAGTTCTTTCTTTTCAGCCCAGTATGCTTGCTTATTGCCATCCCTTTCCCATTCTGTTGCTTTCTGTCATTTAGTTTCCTGGCCTTCAGCCATCTTCTCTAGGCTGTACTCTTGGTTTTGTTCTCCTTCATTTTGTAGTTTATCTTCCTATCCTCTTTTTTATTTGCTGGGATCAGACATCATGCTCAGCCCTAATATGGTTTGCTTAGGTTTGGTTTGTTATCATTATAATCACTGTGGGTTAAGAACGGATTAAAAATATGTGAAAATAAGATTACTGATTATTTTCCTCAGCATCTTGTCCTTAGGCCTTTTTTCTTTGGCAAGTCTTCCTATGAGTTTCTTTCTCCATCACTGCCTATTCTAGTTTTTTCTTTTTACTGAATTACCTGTCCTTTGGGTTCCTGTATCTTAGTTTTCTTATTCAAGGTGCTCTTTTCTCACGTATCATCTGAACTCTGTCTTTCTGCATATAGCTTTTTTTTTCCTTTCTTTCTTTCTTTCTTTCTTTCTTTCTTTCTTTCTTTCTTTCTTTCTTTCTTTCTTTCTTTCTTTCCTTCCTTCCTTCCTTCCTTCCTTCCTTCCTTCCTCTCTCTCTCTCTCTCTCTCTCTCTCTTTCTTTCTCCTTCATGGTGTTTTTGCTGGAAAAACATTACCATTTTACTTTCCACTTAGAAATGTTAGTGTTTGTGAGCATTCAATTGCTAATTGTTTTCCCTCTTCAGTTAAAATTCTTTTAAACATTCCATGACACTATAGGCCATCAGCCAATGGATAGGATCTTGGAGACTAATAGACAGTGGGCAAAATCTAACACTGGCAATGAAGATTCTCATAGAATGGGATTTTCTATTCAACCCCTTTCCTTCCCTCAGTGATGGATTTAAGCCACTGGATTCCATATAACGGACAGCTGCCAATTCTACTTTATATAATAGGTTTTATCTCATGAGAACATACAGATTTTGATCTTTTTAGGCACCTCAACCACAGGAACTGCTCAAAAGCGAGTGACATTAAACTTTATAATTGATAATCCTTCCTTCCAGGCTGCCTATTTAAGAAAATGGAGCAAAAACTCCAGAGGATCCACCAACTTCTAAAAAAAAAATGCTAAAAATTTCCTAATTCCAGGTTTCTGCATCTTGCAACTTTTTTTTTCTTGCACCAATGGAATATAAAGCACTGGATAAGACATTTAGCAAATTGGTTGTCAAAAGGGTAGATTTAAAAAGTCAGAAAGAAACAAAGGCCGAAGAGATAGAAATTGAGTGAAAATTCTAATCCAAACCATCCATAAAAGAAAATTGAAATATTTTACTTCTGGGCTCCATGCAGCTGCCTCAGATATTAACTTCAGCTCTTTAAGTGTGGAACCAGAAATCTATATGGATCTGTTGCTGAAATTCATGATGATGATGAGTCATCCAGAATTAGCTGCATGAATATGGCCCCAGCTCTGAATGTTTCTTTGTGCAAGGAAGATCAAGTCTGCTGTTGCTCTGTTTGAACAAGAAGGAGCATCTGTGTCTGCCCCTTGGGGTGCCGAGTTATCTAGAATGCACTGTGAAGCTAGATTTGGAGAATGGATAGTTTGACCATCCCTTGAGTTGAAAAGGCATTGGAAATTTCACATGGGTGTCACAGCTCATCATGATACTGAGGAAATGCCTTTCAAAGTCTCCTACTAGCACTATTACAGCAGATTTCACACTAACAAATTTGAGTTGATTTCTATAGTAGTTCTCAGATCTAACAGAGACTACATTTGCTGGATAAACTGACACATGCTTAACTACCATAAATATATAGCAATTAATAGTTAACCACAGTTACAGTTAAGCAGCTAACACACATCCCCACCTCCCAATTACCAGATACGTGACATCTTCCTATCCTGCCTTTTCTTTTCCCCTGAAGAAACACCAATTTGAAATGAATTGGCTGAGAGAAAATGACTGCCCCAAAGTTTACCCAGTGGCAGAGGAAAGTCTTGGGACTCCCTAGTCCAGCGGTCCCCAACCTTTCTGACTCTGCAGACCAATAGTAGCAACGGGAAGGGGATGGTTTCGTGCACATGCCCTGTGCTTGCGCAAATGTAGCTTTGCGCACTTGCCCACTGCTTATGAGATCCAGTTCCCAATGGGCCACAGACCGGCACCGGTCCATATACAGGGTGTTGGGGACTCCTGCTCTAGTCCATCCCAACATTGTAACCACTAGGACATGCCGGTGTAAATCGGAGCTAGTCATACATTATCCATTTTCTTCTTTTTGCAGGGATAGTATCCCAGTAATCATCTGACAAATAACAGAAAGCTCATGTACAACCATTACACAGGATTCAGGGAATATCTAATGCTTCCCACATCCTCCTCTTTTCCCATAAGGTAGCCCTTCAAAACTGCAAAGGATAGAAAACAAATATGGAATACAGAACAGATGTTCCTGCTATATCTGACCTAGTTTGATTTAAGAACAATAGTTACTCACCATTTACCTTGAAACATGGTACACGTTACACCGTGGGTTCTGCTTGACCAAGACAAACTTATTTCAATGACTTTACCTCTCAAGATGCATATTTCCCTCAAAACATTACACCTGCACCATGTGGTATAATGTGTGATAATTTAGAGCAAAACTTAGGAATAAGAAACTAAGAACTAGTGACCAACTTTACCATTTTAAATGACTAGGTTTAAATAATTAGGAGCCAGTTGCAATCTCATATACTGCATACAGACCCTGAATGCCACCTTGAGATTTTTGGAGACAGATCAGACATAACTGTACTCAATAAATGAAAAGAAGGAACATCATAATAGCTAGATGATGCTATAGCCTACTGTTAGCCCTAAAATAGATTTGGACTTTGATGTGACGCAAGACACACATACTTATATGCCAAGTCTTAAAAACAGTTGGGAGTTTTTGGAACTGCCTGTCAGGATTATGAAGGAGGTGAAAAACTGCAAAGATAGCCTGTGACATTATGAATCAAAATAGAATATTGTCTAAAAATCTGCAACATCATACTTACTTTAATCTTTCAAATACTGCAAAACTTTGTTCTTCTCCTTTTGGGAACTCATTGTTATAAAAGGAGGACTGTTTTTATATGTAGAAGTTCACATGCAAAAATATTAGAAGAAGCCTCTAGGAACCAGCCATCATTAACAGTTGTTCACATGGATGCAAATGAAGTCAGTACAGAATGCCAAAGAAAGATTATGAATGTTGTTGTCCAACATATCTGGAGGGCAGCAGGTTGGGGAAACATATTTAAATCCCATCAAAATCATTGGGACGTATCAATCATAATTTCATTTAATTAATTGAAGTTTAACCTCCTAAACAAAAATTTAAGTGCACTTGGCCTTCTATAAACTGGGATGCTCAATAAACTTGGAGGTGAAAAGTATTCTATTCATGAAATCAATGTGACCTCACATCATATTATAGGTTCCACCTTATATGGGAGATGGGTTGCATAAAAACTGAATAAATATGTAAACACACTATCATACTTTTCTCCTTGATAATGTGACTTATAGGGGAGATGGGAGGCATAAAAATTGATAAATTTTTTAGACCGTTTAGACGGTAAACACACTATCATGCTTTCCTCCTTGATGATGTGACCTAAGATCTTTTATTGTCTCTTTGGCCACAGGAAAAATGGAGGACTTCTAGAGAATTGGAGAATATGTTGAAAGTGTGTTTCCCTCTAAGTGGAGAGAGAGAGAGAGAGAGAGAGAGGCAGCACTTAGGACTTTATCCTCAGCTCTAGAAGATTTCTCATTCACTATGTTTAAAGTATGAAGGTCATGCTAATGAAGCACGAAGGGAATTCTGACAGAAAAAAGGGGTCATAAATGCATAGACGCTTCAAACTATGACATAACCTGAATCCCCTCTCTCCACTGAAGGGCAATGCCTCCTATTAAGAGCTAGTTTGGAGTAACACATGGAGCTTCCAAGAGAGGATAGAAACAGGGGGGGGGGTTGGTGATAAAAATAGGGAGGTATTCTGCAAAGAGAAAAATGAAGCCGTTGGTTCGCAACAAAACATGCCGATCCTTCCGATTTGTACTTGGAATCTACGTAGCAATCAAGGCTGTACGAAAATCTGCATGGCCAGCTACCGCTTGCTTGAATATTTCCTTTTAAAGCTGGCTGCTTGAAGTTCTATCTACAGCAAAAGACAATCTCCATCTCTGACTTACAACCTGTAGGGAACTCAGGATAAACAGGCTCGGAAAAGTTACACCGAGACTCACAGTCAGCCCTTCTGTCTCTCTCACCCCCAGGATGCCGTTTGGCTGCATCGGACTGCGAGATGAAAAGAATTACAACAGCCTTTCTGACATCACTGACAAGTATGAGATTGGACAGCTGCTACGAGCGTAAGTAGGGACCCTGCCTGAAACTACTTCCAGTTTGCTGGAGTCCTAAGGGCCACCTTAGAAAACACCTGGATTTGCAACCAGGCTCCTAATAATTTGAGAGATGCATCATTAAGGAAGCCTCTTCCTTTCTTCTCCAGCTATTAGATCTCTTGCAGTAACACTGCCACATCCAACACACTGTGGCATAGAATAACAGAGTTGGAAGGGACCTTGGAGGTCATCTAGTCCAACCCCCCCTGCTCGAGCAGGAGAGTCTATTCCAAATATTAGCCTCTACCTAGGATCAAACTCACAGCCTCCTGATTGTGAGGTGAGAGGTCCACCTCTAGGTCACCGGAGCTGCATCCTCTCCTGGTCAGCCTATTATGAAATAGACATGTGGATTTCAAATTGCTGAACACTACTACACTACCGTGTTTCTCATATAATAAGGCCGGGTCTTATTTTTTTTTGAGCCCCGAAAAAATGGCTAGGCCGTCTTTTCGGGGGTGACTTAATTCCCCCCCCCTTGCATCTTCGGGCGGGCAGGCGGAGATGGCTTGGATGTTGACCTCGACGTTGGTGGGGCACTTTGTATCGGGGTCAACGCAGGCAGCACCATATCCGGGTGTGCAACAAAAGTACTTCCTAACGGCAACCCCCCCCCACCATTCCCCCCCATTTCGCATGGTTTAATATAGGCCTTAATTTGGGGGGAGGGGTTTAATTTCATTTCATGCCTATAAAACATGCTGGGACTTCCTATTGGGGGAGGCCATACTGTTGGAGAAACAGGGTAGTAGGTACACTACTTTTCCTGCTGCTACCAGGTACATTCCAGGTTCTGGGCCTTGGACCTCCTGGTTGTGGATCTATGGCCTCCTTTCCACTGTGGATTAATAGCCCCTCTCTCTTTGCTTGTCTTGCTCCTTGTGCTGAGGTTCCTGAAATGCTGCCTATGATGCCATCAGTGGATACGGAGATTCATCTCAGCCTGTACCTGGCCAGCCGATTTGCTACGAGCAGCAGAAGGCAGGAACAGCAACATAGGTGCTGTGAAATAGCTTATCTGATGGCAGCTGCATTACTGGCTGCTGAGAAGGATGAGCAATAGCTAGTAGATGGCTTCCCATTCTGACTGCCAAATAGACAGTCTTCTAGGCCATATGGTATTTATAATATAACACAGCTCAGTTTCAAACTTTTTCAACATAAAGATTATGACGCTCAATGAATAACAGAGGGATAATATCGATGCATACAACAGTATTGCTAATATCAGATCACCAAAACTAATAATAATGTTAATAATAGAAGAGTTAAAAGGGTTAGAAAACTATTCTAACAGAACAATTCCTCTATGTTCTCTATTGTGGCCCATACCCTCTGGAATAACATTAAGGACCAGAAAGCCCTTAAGATCTGGTTCCGTTTCCAGTTAGTATGGTTGTTATTAGCTGGTGGAGCCCCTGTGGTATTCTTGTATTGTTTGTATCGTTGGTCATGTAGTAGTTCTAGTCCTATGCCTGTTTAGATGGAGTTACTGTAAAGATGGATTTACTGTGACAGTTCTGGGCTCCATTATGGCTATAAGTCAAGAACTATTTATAGCTAAAAATTACAACTGCACTCCAATAGTTTCCATATAGGATAGCTTACAGCTTTAAGAGCCTAAGCAAGCACCCCACTCTGTGCTAGGATTTCAGTGAGGTCACTCAACCTCTGTTAAACTGAGCCCATAGAAGAGTTGAAATATGAAGTTCTTATTCCTGTCAGCAATTAGATAAATGCCAGTGATAAGGCTTAAGGTCAGGAAGTCTTTTTTTTTTTTTACAGGTGATTCTGTTTTATGTCCTTGCTGAATAAATTTATTTAATGGCCTAAAAACTGTTTATTCAAGGCTTCCCAAAAATGTAAATCAAACTTGGAAATAAAATCAATCACTTTTATATTACCCCAAATACACAAAGGAATTCTAGATGTTTCAACTTTGCCATGGTGTCTTGCCTTTACGTATTAATTCTATTTATATTCTATTTTTTCTCCACTCCAAGGAGGTAAAACACTATACAAGCTCTTCTGTCTCTTTCACACACACATCAGATTCCTACAACAAGCACATGAGGCGGGCAAGGCTGAAAAATGGTGATCATATTGGGTTTTAAAATCTCTGTAGTCTGTTTTGCTTTCTTTGATCCTAACCAGACAGCATGTAAAATATAGTTTTGCCACTGTCTATTACTTCTGATAGCTAAAACAGTTTTAATTACTTGATGCCAGGATAAACAACAGGGATTGGACATCTCTTTCCATTTTGGCTCTATACCATGTAATGATATTTGGATGGTAACTATAGAAAACAGAACATCAAGCTAGCCATTAAAAAAAAGAAACCAGGGTTCTTTCTGATCATTATTCCACAGGAAGGAATTCTGTGAGATCTGTGTGGCCCGTGAACGACAGACAGACAGGCTATACATCTGCAAGAAATTTCTCAAGAAAGATGGGCGCAAGGTGCGAAGAGCAGCCAAGAATGAAATCTTCATCCTAAAAATGTAGGTTCCTGGTGTGTATATGTGTGCGCTCATATGCAAGAATGGACGTTATCCTTCTGCATCCTTGTGTAGCAAAAGGAATTTCAGTAAAAGCCACCATCTGTATCACTCTAAATAAAGATAACCCTTTTTTTTTGTAGCAACTACCAAATGGATTAGATATATCACACCAAGGCTGTATATATCCAAATGGCCACTAGATGGCCATGCTTTGTTATCATCCAGGGCACGGCTGTCAAACTCCGGGACCATGGGCCAGACGTGTCACATGCTGGCCGTGCCCACGCCCGGTTTAGCAAAGGGAGGAAAAGTCCCAATCTGTCACGGGATGATAGGTGAGTTTGACACACCCCTAGGGTTGATCTAGGGTTGCCCAAATTTCTGCATCTTCAGATGCCTAAATTAAAGGGTGTCTATAATGAGTTAATGGACACCCTAGCTAAGTTGTAGTCTATATGTTCAGTTATGACAACAGATGTACGGGGAAGGAACTTGAGCGCACTCGAGTAATGAGAAAGGGAACAGAGAGAGACCAAAATATTGGGGAAAATTAAAACAACAGACAGCAGCAAACATGCTGAGGTATTAAGGAGCCATCTGCTTCTTTGTTTTCCTGGCAGGCATCTGTGCCCTTTAACAACTGTACCACTAGATAGGAAATTGTTCACTACAGCTTTCTCCCCCCCCCCCACTATTTTTGAAGAGTGGCAAAATATTCTCTTAATGAAAACGGCATCTATGGGGAAAACATGAACAACAAACGGTCGGATAAGAGCTGTGCAAGATTGCCAAACTTTAGATGAGGCAGGGATGGATGAGAATCCTCTGATCAGCTGGCTATGGATAACTGCGAAAGCATCCGTTTCCGGCCTCACTTGGGAACATTGCAATGCTGATCTTTCCCACTGGAAAATGGGTCGTTGCTGGCCAGTAGAGGATGGCAGAATGGCTTCTCTTTTCAGATTATTTAGTGACACATAGGACAACGGACTACTGTATAAGTTTACTCATTTACATATCCACATTTTCTCCACTGTACCAAACTTATGTAGATGTGGTTCCAAGGGTATCTTCTAGAGCAGGGATGTCCAACCTTGGCAACTTTAAGACTTGTGGACTTCAAGCTTTGCTGGCTGAGGAATTCTGGGAGTTGAAGTCCACAAGTCTTAAAGTTGCCAAGGTTGGACACCCCTGTTCTAGAGAGTCACTGAGCCAGACTCAGCTTAAGACCCTGTCCTGGGACCACTGTAGCAAATCTCTGGCTATCCAAATGATAAAAGAACTGGGCTTAAGATCTGGAGAAACTGGCACAAGGGGGGGGGGGAGGGAGGGAGCTCCCTGCCAATCAAAGCTCGATATATATTTGCCGCAGTAGAGTAACAATGAAAACTACAGGTTCCTCAATATGTATGTTTCCCTGCAACCAACAGATCCCTAGAAGCAGGGTTCTACCACACTAGGCAGCACCCAAAGCGCAGAGAGATTTCAACCCAATACACAATGGCAGTGGCAGCATACACGGAACAGCACAACCAAGTAGCTGGCACTGTATACAGGAACATCTGCACAGTGTGTGAGTTAGACCCTCCCAAATCCAGATGTGAGATTCCACAGAAGATCATGGAGAATAACAGGGCTAAGATCCTGTGTGATTTCCAGATTCAGGCAGGCAGGCATGTACTGGCCAATCAAGCCATACATCATTGTAAACAGTTCATTTAGTGACCGTTCAAAGTTACAATGGCCCTGAAAAAAGTGACTTATGTCCAGGGGTGGGATTCAAAATTTTTAACAACTGGTTCTGTAGGTGTGGCTTAGATGGTGGGCATGGCTTGGTGGTCATGTTATTGGCTGGGTGTGGCCAACTCAATATCACTCACATCGAGGCACGCATCTCCTCGCCTGGCCTCTCATGACTGTGGGGATGCTGCAACAATTGTAAGTGTGAAAAATGGTCATAAGTCACTTTTTTCAGTGCCACTGTAATTTTGAATGGTCACTCCACACAAGCAAAATACCAGCAAAGGAGGGGAAAAAAAACTCCAGAAAAGTTCCTGAGATAAGAAGTCTAGTCCTGCCAAGAACATAATAAGGGTTAAAGGAGAGGCACTTTCTGTAAGCAACACCAGAGTGTTTCCTTCCTGCCTTCCTTACAGGATTAGGCCAGTAATTTCTTCTAACAACCGGTTGTCCGAACTGCTTAGAATGTTAACAACCGGTTCTAGCGAACAGGTACGAACTAGTAGAATCCCACCCCTGTTTATGTCCATATTTCACACGATCTTTGAAGCATCCCCATGATCATGTGATCCAAAATCAGACGCTTGGCAAATGACTCATATTTATGACCGTTGCTGTGCCCCAAGGTCATGGGATCACCTTTTGCAACCTTCTGACAAGCAAAATCAATGGGGAAGCCCGAGTCACTTAACAACCGGGTTACTAACTCATCAACTGCAGTGATTCACTTAACAATTGTGGCAAGGAAGGTCACAAAATGGGTCACAAAAACTCACCTAATAAATGTTTCAGTTAACAAACAGAAATGTCGGGCTCAATGGTGGTTGTAAGTCGAGGACTAACTGTAGTAGGCGAGGCACAGAAGACAACATTTGGGATAAATGTATCAGTGCCAAGTGACAGCAAGTTCAAGATGCTTCCTCCCCACCCACCCCAAGCTGGACTTGCTTGGTTTTTTTTTTCTTTTGAAAACTTTTCGCTTTTCATCTTTTCATAGGAATAAAAATAAGAAAACCCAGTTGCCTTTGGGAGGGAGGAGGGAAAACACCTTTGGGGCAACCATGACCTGGATGATTGAGAATCTTCGTAGACATCAGGAAGGAGCATGAAAGCTGGAGAAATACCAGGGCCTGAAAGGAGGAAGTAGAGAAGATGTGGAAAGCAAAGGTCAAAGGGGTGGCAGGAACACTCAGGGTTGTAACTCCTAAGCTGGAAGAGGGGCTCGAACAGAGCCCAGGAACAATATCAAATCTCTCTGCCCAGAAGAGTGCTGTGCTAGAACAATTAAGATACTCTGAAGGCTTGTTAGTTTTACTTTTTGTTGTTGTTCTTAAATAATGCCAACATTATTATCATGGTCTTTGCAAAATTATTTGGGAAATATTCCTGTTCCTGTTTTTTTTTAATAGCACACAAACAACTGAGGCATAATTACAAAAAAACCTCTCCATTCCATTCCATTAACAATGCTAATGTTCTCCTCCAATTGCAAAATATTGGATAGTACACAACGGCAAAAAACAACATCCAATGAAACCACAAATTAGATACCAAAGATAAATGTCCTCAGATGGGGAGGATGTGTGTCTACATTTAACCTGTTTTCAGAATGCTAAAAAGGTAGTATTTCCAATGGTTTAAAAAAAAAAACAGGTCAATTTTTTGCTTTAAATTCATCTCGAGTGCTTTGAGTCCAACAGCTGTTATGTAAGCAAGCAAAAAGTAAAGCAATGACAAGGAAGAATGAGATTCACATCTTCAGAGAAAGAATGAACATTCCCTTCTCTGTCTCCATCATTCATTGTAACTAATGCTGCTGTTTCTTTCTTTCTTTCTTTTTTAAACACCTTTCATTTCCTGACCTGCTGGCATCACAAGAACTGTTTTAAGTTTCTTTACTGTTTAAAGGCCAGGTATGAATTATTGAGATAGCCCTAGAGCAGACTGAGATTTCTGCTGACTTGGTCTCTGTAGAAATGAACTCTTGGGGGGGGGCAAACAACAGAGCCAGGCAATAGGGAAAAAGGCAACGCAAGAAAGATCTCAGCAGGGAGGAGATGGAGGATATCACAGGCCAGGTAAGTTGATGGCAGGCAGAATTATGATGACTGGGCTAAGGGGAAGAGGGGAAACTGAGGTCTCTCTACATTTTTCTTCCAGGGTGAATCACCCCAATATCTTACAACTGATTGACACATTTGAAACGAGGAAGGAATTCTACATTATCCAAGAACTGTAAGTTTGATGGGAAGTGATGATAGATAGATAGATAGATAGATAGATAGATAGATAGATAGATAGATAGATAGATAGATAAGATAGATAGATAGATAGATAGATAGATAGATAGATAGATAGATAGATAGATAGATAGATAGATAGATAGATAGATAGATATAGGCAGATAGGCAAAAAGAATACAGAACATCAATATTAATGTACTGAAGATATGTTCTTTTTTTTCCCCAGGCTGAAATGCCAGCTTTATTGTATTTATATCTTTCCAAGGAAGTCAAAATAACATATGCAGCTTTCATATACCCTCATTTTGTTCTTCACAACAATCGTATTAGATGGTTTAATCAGGAGAGATGTTATTGGCTCAAAGAAACCAGAGATTTTTGTGGCTGATATGAATTGAGTCCTTTCCATTTCTAGGCTAGGATTACTCAACACACACACACCCAAACCAAGGATGCATGGGGGCCCCAAGCTGCTCTCAGAAGACTTGAGAGCAAACAGAAAGCCTTCCCTAACATTATCACCAAATCATGGCTTTTAATACAACAGGAAATAATAATTCTACACATGAAGGGGAAATCATATAACCAATTGAACCTGAATTACATTTTAAGGACATGAAAGGGAGTTTTAAAATTGCAGCTACCCATTTCTTTGCCCTGGCTGCATCCACACATTTCTGGACTGCAGCTGTTCACATGTCAAAGAAGTCATCTTTGAGATGGAGAAGGTTGCCATTTGGGCCCCAAACTAAAATTGAACTATACTTTAAGCATGATGGATAAACTGAACCAATGAATTCTGGTTTGTAAATATGCTTTATGGTTTATGTAAATGCAGCCAAATATATATTTTTATAGTAGATGATAGTTAAGCAACCCTTGGCTTAGTGGATAAATAGCCCAGCCCAAGTGTGACTCACCCGCCTTCAGATTGCTCCTGTTTTAGCATTCTGAACAGAGAGATTTTGTATATGTCAGGCTCTACTGTGGCATGATATGCACTGCGCCTTTGCCTATTACTGAAGCATACCATAGCTTTGCTGCAGGAGTCCAGATGACCAGGAGATGGTAGTAAAGGATGAGCCTTTCCTGTATCTTTTTGTGTGCCGGAGTGGCCGTCTGGCCTCTACTCAATTCCACCTGTCAAGTTGGCTGTGGTATTCTCTACAGGGCTACCGGCGGCGATGTTTTTGACTGGATCCTAGACCAGGGCTACTACACAGAAAAGGATGCCAGCAACGTTGTACGGCAAGTGCTGGAGGCATTAGCTTATTTACATAATCTGCACATTGTTCACCGCAATCTAAAGGTAAAGAAACAGCACGGAATGCTAAAAACCAAATATTTTCAGAGCAACCGTCCCCTCTAGTGGTTTTATCTGGGATAGCTATCCTTTGAGCACTGGAAGACATGGGCTGATATTTTCATGATATTTTCAGGGGGGCTTCCTGTTGCGAAGGAGAGTGCAAGGAAGGTTGCTAATTTGGAGCTCTTTCTTTTAGCTGGAGAATCTTATGTACTACAACCAGAACAACCGCTCAAAAGTGGTTCTGCGGGATTTTTATCTCTCACGTTTTGAGAATGGTGCCATCACAGAACCATGTGGGACACCTGAATATTTAGGTATGTACTTGCCTTTGGACAGAGAAGAAATATCTCAGACTTGGGATACTTTCTCCCTGCTACGCTGCAATAACTGGGCTGAAAAGTAGAAGCTTCATACGGTTTGTAAACCGTCCTGAAAAAGAACTACACAAGACAAAAATTCAACAGGTGGTTTTTCTCTCTCCATAAGACAGAAAAGCTCAGCTCTTAAATTTCTGCCTTTTGTGCATCGACAGAATTCTCCTGGGAAATGTGAAAATAGCAAACCTAGCATCTACCTCTGACTGTGCGGGATATATCTTGCTCACATTTTCTATAGTTGTCTTTGATCCATTTGTGTCCTCCCAGCTCCTGAAGTGGTTGCTCGGCAACGCTATGGACGTGCTGTTGACTGCTGGGCTGTTGGAGTTATCATGTTTATTCTGTGAGTTCCATTAGTGTGTGTGGGGGAGAGGGAGGGGAGGAGGGGGAGGAGAGAGAGAGAGAGAGAGAGAGAGAGAGAGAACGCCTGCTGCGCCTGCATGGCAAAATGCACAGAGAAAGGACAGGTCCATCTCTTTGCAGTTGCTAGGACTATCAGATCTAGGCAAACAGCTGCTAAATAGAAGCGATATGGAAAACATGAATTCTTTGCTGCCATCTAATGGTTATCAGGATTTCTGTAGCCTAGATATGCTATGCTAGGCAGACACAACAACCTTCCTAATCGAGCACATTTGAAGCACATCATTCCAAGGAGTCAGGCGAAAGCCAGCAGGTCCCAGGCTAGAGGGGGCTGTTATGTAAACATTTTTCAGCCACTTCAGCAACCAAGCAATCCCCTGCCATGTATCCTTTGGAGGGATTGGGAGAAGGATTTCATTCATACAACACTCCCCACCGCCCCCATATTCATTTAGAAGGATCAGGGGAAAAGTTCAGTATTTAAATTCCGGAGCATAGTCACACAGAAACCTCCGACTTTTTTGCACTGTAATAGGACAACCAACAGTTGTGTTTCAGGCTTCATTCTTGTCTGCAGTAAGATTCTAAACTAGCCAAACTGTGTCTTTTGCCAAACCTAGCTTAGACCCGAATTAACATTAAGGGACTAGAGACCTTTGATTTACTGCCAAACTTGTGAAGCCTAAGAGTCATGTAGGGACAAGTTGTAAAATAAGTTGAAAAATCACAAGACGTTGACCAGCATATTTGACTATATAAGCATAAATGTTACATAAGAAAATAACTTTGTAGTTTTCATGACTTCTTCTTCCCTTCCTTACCAACACAGATTGTCTGGGAACCCCCCCTTCTATGATGACACAGATGATGAAAATAGCGACAGTCACAACCGCCGAATCTTCCGCAAAATTCTGGCTGGGGAGTATGATTTTGACTCTCCATATTGGGATGATATCTCTGTCTCTGGTGAGCACTATCCAGTCTCGTTAGCTTCTCTCCCATAGACATGGAATTGTTTTTATGTACCACACCAGGCCAGGAGGAAATGGGACACCCTTGAAGACAATTCTTCTCTGCAAGTTGGAGATATGCAAGTTGTTATGTAAAGGAAAATGCTTGCTGATTTTAAGAAAGCAAAAAAACAATGAGGGAGATTGCAACTCTGCCTCATTTGCTATTCTAGTTTCCTGTCTGAAAACGAAATATTTAAAACTGCAATTCCCCATGCATTAATCTGTTCTACTTTCTTACTATGGTTCCTCTTCATCTCCTGCAATGAGGATCCAAAATCTAGTCACCTGACTCTCCTTAACATTGTCTAATTCCCTATCTTTTCTTATTTTCTTGCAGCTAAAAAGTTGGTGTCTAGACTAATGGAGGTGGATCAGGACCAACGAATCACAGCCCAAGAAGCCTTGGGACATATCTGGTGAGTGGAACTCTTTCAAACTGGAGCAAATGTATCTTCTGTGAGGTCCTGTTACCAAATGCCTGACCTAAAATAGCTTACGTGTTATATTGCATCACCTACCTAGTTATGTATCCCACATGTATCCCATGTAATGGTATCAATACTAACAGGGCAACAATAAATATTTTTAAAGATATGGCCATTTTTCTTTCCAACTCATTCCCTCTGTTCTCCCATTCATCCCCCCAATGCAAGTTTCTATCTCCTAAAATAGTATTGCAATGGAAAGACTAAATTCAAACATGTGGTTTGCTATGAAGTCATTGAATGATTTGAGGCTAGTCATTATATCGGCATTATTCTATTTTGCAGAATTATTGCAATGAGAAAAGAAATGGGTGGAGCACAATCACTGCCCTGAACAATTTGAAGGAGGAACATGTGAAATAACACTATGTTTTCTACTTTTGTTCTTAATTTGTTGAAGCTTACATCTATGCCCATATTAATCTGTTGTCCCTATAGTTGACAGACATGCAAAGAGGGAAGTGTGTAACTCTAGCAAATGTTTACTGCATCTTTAATAAAAAGCATTACAAACTGTTTCCATAGAGTCTGGTGTAACTGCTGTTGTGATAGGCACATTTTTTCACATAAATAGGGCGGTCCAAAGCCATTCCTGGATTACCTTGATAAGTAGAAAATCAGTACTGTATCTCAATTTTGATGTTAAACCAATTTGTTAAGCAAATCATATCCCTAAATTCTCTGTGCACATCTATTAAAAAACTCAGTTTATCATGTTTTAGTGGTCATTTATTTTTGCTATTCTGCTACAAATGATTTATGGTTTGCTGTTAGCTCTTTCCTAATGTCATTAAATAAGATCATTCAGGGGTTCATCTGTATGAATAAATAAAACCTCTGATAAAAGAATCTTGCTACAGGAATAGAGAACAAGCATTCAGTTCTCTAAGGAGGTGCACATAAGATTGCTCTACATAAAATACATTCCATATATTTAGGAACACCTCTTCTAAATGTTAGATGAGTTACCTAAAATAGACAATTTGTAAATTAGATACAGACCTTTTGAACTGTTCCTAGATTTTGAAAATCTGCTTACATTTCCCTGTTTGATTTAGATAATTCTTCATCCCTCACAGTGTGGGTTCTAAGCCATAATTCTGCATTCTTTCTTTGTTCTCAGGATATCTGGAAACGTTGCTTCTGAAAAGAACCTCAAAGAAGGGGTCTGTGCACAGATTGAGAAAAATTTTGCCAAGGCCAAATGGAGGGTGAGTCATTGGAATAAATCAATTCTGCATTCTGTACACCAGTTAACAAAAAAGATTGGAGCAAATCCAGAGAAGGACCTGAAACTTCAAGGGAGTAGATATTAGGTATGAGGAAGACCTTCTAGATAGTAAGAGCTGTCAATCAGTGGAAGAGGTTGCCCTATGGAGTGGGTTCCTGCTTTCCTGGAGGTTTTTAAACAGAGGCTGGAGAGTAATCTAACAGAGATAGTGAAGGGAATCCTATAGTTTGCAGGTTGGATTTGATGACCTTCCAACTCTATGATCTATAACAAAGGGAAATATGGTAAGTAATCAGAAAATAAGATATTTTAAGAGATAGGTGGGGAAAAAAGTGTCTTAATGGTGATAGGGCAGAAGGACAGATTTCTACAGATGGGCTCTTGAGGAAGAATTTTGATCTTTCAGACAGCCTGGCCTCAAGTCATGCAAGGCTTACAGGACATGTAAATACAACCATATTTTTCATTCTTCTCCCCTATGAACCTTTAGAATCCAGTGTTTTAAGGAAACCATTGGCGCAAATATATTGCTAACTGTTCTAAGGCTACAAAAGGAGGAGAAAAGGAAACCACCTTCCTGCTTTTCAACATTTTACTTCTTTAGTTCCAGCAGTTGCAAGCTGCAGATGCCTTAAATCTCTACCAGTTCTTCATTCAAGAACCAGTATCGTTTGGTACTTGGATGAAGAACCAAAAAGGGCAGCAGTTCAGATGCTCATTTCATGCCATTTCTTGATATTGCTTTTCTTATTGCAGAAAGCCATTCGAGTCACTACATTCATGCAACGTCTCCGGGCCACAGATGTCAGTGGCCGCCTCCCGGTTACTCCTCGTACCTCTATGAGCGTGGCTCACGAGGTCACCATTGAAACTCCCAGACTGGCTGAACATTTGGAAACTCCATGTTCACTAGAGGAGCAAGAGAGCAAGACAGAAGTAGCTGCTGAGCAGAGAGAATAATTGCTCTTGCTTCCCGATGCTTTCTCTGCTGGATCAACACACTCTGCTCTTCGAAGGGGAGGGTTCTGTGGGATAGCAGCATGGGGGAGCTTCACAGTGGTATTATCCATTTCCCTATTCCTGCCTATTGGTCAGGAACTACTTGGTTTGATGGACAGGCGACTGGACATCAGGGCCAATCAACCACATCAAGTTATGTATTGTATATAGGAAATAAAGCCTGAGGATCAGAGGTACCATTAGCTAGACAATTTTCAGCTGTCATCAAACGCAGTATACACCTCATACCTTTATGGGAGTATAGGCCTGCTTTTGAAGCCTTTCCCAGTAGCCAGTACAAGCCATGGCCCTTGTCCTCCAGCTTTACTTTTCCCCATGCAATGAACCCTTATGCCTTGCTGAGTGACAGTATCTCTCAGGTCCAAAGACCAAGGTCCCACAATATTTTGCATCCCTGCCTCTGTGGTTCCACAGGGGCTTAGAAGACAGCACAGTTTGATCCACAGTTGCTTCCCTCAGGGTGGAAAGCCAAAAAGGGGGGAAAACTTCACCTCCTACTTGTAGATACTCTTAGGAACTAAGAACGCCTACACTGCTGGGTAAAATTATCCAAAGAGAATGGAAAAGAGGGTAATGCCAAATTAGCAAAGCAAGAATCAGAAGACTGTCCATTCCACAAGTCAGAGGTCAATTTTCCAACTTTTTACCCATTCTGCAGTGCTGGTCTCACATGTAATTGTTAGCAGGGACAGCTTGGAAAGGGAGTGATGACGAATTGTTACTCTGTTAACTTGAATCTCAACCTCAGCTGGACTGTGGAAGGAGGGCATGGAGTAAGTGGGATGCATGTCCAGGCCAGCTGCATGTTTTATGAAGATGTTATTTTAATACAGAAAATCCTAGCTGCCCTCTCCTGGTGCTGTCTTTCCCTCCTCTGAGGCAGCTCTGGGAAAGAAAATAAACAGGGTCTTTCTCTGATTATTGTCTTTTTTAAAAAAAAGAAAAAAGAAAAATGTGCTTCTTGGTGATGAATTTATCATCCAGGTACCTCAAAAATTCCCAAACAGATTTGGAGAGAAGAGTAAGAACCTATTTTTAATTTTCCTGCTTTGAAAAATACAAGATTGTGTTCTCAGAACACACTTATTTAGGCTACAGAACCCATTCATTCAGGCTACTTATAAAGACCTAGCAATTTCAGTTGCACCCATTGCTAAATCGGAGTGTTAGCCTTGATTAGTCTGTTTGGCTAGTTCAGTCCAAAGTATATAGCCTAGAAAATGGGTTAACTAGATTTAGTGACCAAGTTAAAAGTGTTGGGTTATTGCAGCTTAAATACATTACAGTGCTTAGACCTCTTTCCAACTTATCAGTCATCCTATGTTAAAGTTATATTTTGATTCCCAGTAAGAAAATATATTGAAACTGAAGCATGGAGAAACCTCAGAATAATCACATGTTTTTGACTGTTGATTCTAAAACAAATGAAGTTCACGTTAATATTTTTTTTTTAAATCCTTGCCATCCTATGCAACCTACTGCCCTCCAGACATGTTGAACTACAGATTCCAAAATTTTTGTTTAACACACCAGGAGGAAAACTGGGTTTGCCTCTCAATTGAGAAGAGGAATTTTGCAAAATATACAATACATATTATGTATTTTTTTAAAGTGAATCCTTTTGAATTCAAATGGAACATGAAATACTATTACCTATCAATAAAGTTGATCCACCTTGAGATAGTTCAGTTGTCACCAGAACCAGCAACCTTCTTATACCCAGGGCCATATATCTGAGAGTTACCCATCTTTCATACATCTCCAAATCAAAGCAAAAGATGTGTCAGAATAGTTTGGATACTTTTGGAAGCATTTTTTGGTTCCCAAATAGCAGAGATCAAGCTATTGTGCGTGCTTTGGAATAAATCTACATTAAAAAGCAGAACCTTGATATTGTATACAAGTTTC
The DNA here is from genome assembly GCF_049901715.1 of Pseudonaja textilis. Taxonomy (NCBI): domain Eukaryota; kingdom Metazoa; phylum Chordata; class Lepidosauria; order Squamata; family Elapidae; genus Pseudonaja; species Pseudonaja textilis. The sequence goes on from NC_141991.1 coordinate 142,986,833, forward strand.
TAGTCATTTTTGGTTTTGATTAAGCTGTATTTTCCCTGTCCCATCATATGCCTCCATGTCAAATGTGAATTTACCTGAGGAAAACATTGTGGACCGAATGATGCCACTCCTTCAACACTAAAGTGATGATCCCAAGTGGTTATGATTATTCAAAGGATAAAGAAACCATTCTAAGCAGGTTCTATTTAACTAAGGCCATCAAAGGAGGATATGTTTCCATTATTATTTGGTTCAAATGAACCTGCCAAATTCTCCCATCAATCCTCTTCTTTTCTTATGCTCCTCTGTCCAATGCTCCTTCATTTTAACGTTTCTCACGTAGATGTCTATTTCTATTTCTATATTTGATCTCATTCGGTCCTCCTGCTCCTTGCATCCCGTTAACGATCGCCCTCTGCTTCGGTCCTTTTTGACGACCACTCGTCTGATTTACCTTCAATTCACGCGACCTCAGCAGCCACGTGCTCACTTACCCATCCAGCCGATTATAAACTACATTGCCCAAGCAGCCTTGCGCTCGTTGAGCTCCACCATTCCGAACGTGGTGGTGGGGAGAACCGCCGCTTTGATTCCGCTTCTTTCAATCCAGCAATTCTTTCCCCCAAAAAGGATCTCCACAGGAAAAATAGCATTTCGTCATAATACTGCACAGGGATATTTATATGGCTGACAGGAAAGCGGATGGCACCGCTCAGGGAGGTCTGAGGCACCTTTCTCCCCTCTACCCCTGAATGAGCTAGGCCGACTCCTTCATAGCAGGCGGCGACGAGGGCCTGCAGGCATCTGTAGCGGCGGGAGCAGAAGCCGGAGTTGGAATTCAGGCGGTCCAGAGTGGGGGGTAAGATCCGAACCGGGGGAGGCATGAAGAAGAGGGCAAGGAAGGGGCGAGAAGGGCCAGCTTTCCCTCTGGTGCGCGGGGGCATCGGTTAGCAGCGATGGTGATAAAATGATGGGCGGAAAGGCTGAGAGTGGAGAAGGAACGTGGGGGGCGGAGGCGGCGCGTTGAAGCGCAAGGTCATTTTGCTGATGGGGGGCATCAAGGTCTCTCTGGAAAAGGTATGCCCGGGGAAGAAAAGTTCACAGCCTGTCATGCAGTTTGCAGGGTGTGTGTCTGTCGGTGGGGTGGGGTGGGGGGTTCCACTTCCCCACCCCCAGTATTTCCCAGCTGGGCATATTTTTGTCTTACGGTGGGATCGAGCAATATGGATGGGTTTACCGAAAGCATTTTTTCCCCCAGCTCGGCCATCCTGCGCCCCGTTGATGCTGAGTTTGGGTCCCGTCCGTTGGTAGATAATCAAGACAGATGCATATACGGTACATGCATAAGATAAGCGAGAAGGTGTAGTCACTCCCCTTTATTTAGCTCGGGACAATCCACAACGTTTCCTATTCTTTATATGAGACGCATCAGTGGTCAGGGGAACCTCACTATCTCCTGAGCCAAAAAAAAAAAAAGGAATCTCAAAACTCCCCAGAGACAACCTAAGTTTGGATGTGAGGAAAAACCCGGCCTCAGCAAAGCAACCTGCTCTGGCTCTCTCTAGTGATCAGTGGGATCCCTTTCTTTATTCAGCATTACATTCGTGGCACGTTGGCCTGGAATACTGGCTTTAAAAGGATTGGTTAATCTGTGCTAGGTATTTTCACTTCCAACCTTTTTCTGGGTTGTGCTCATGGAACAAAAACCCTGCCTTTAGTGCTGCTATGAAGCCTCTAATAGCATCTTGGGTCTTGGCTCTTTCTTTGTGTATTTGGAGGAGACAAAGGGTTGTAATCAGTTCTGTTGCAAGGCTTGTCAGGAAGGGAATGTGAATTTAAATGAGGCAGGCTTAACTGGGCTGCAGAAATTTGGACAACCAGTATATGACAGAAAAGAATTGGGATTACTGCCATCTAGTAGCTGTCTGGAGGTTTGCAGCCCAGACTTGGTAGACCTAAGGAAATCTCTATGAGAATAATGCAAGAGAAATTTCCTTTATCAATAAGTAATTATGAGAATTGCTTTTTTTTTTGGCGAGTTTAAACCTGACACCAACAAAAAAGATCTACTTTTAGGTAATTTGGGTAACTTGCAGTAGATTTGCAAGCACCTGATTTTTAATTATAATGCCTCACTTTAAATTATGCTGATGAAATATTGAAAGTTTGGACACACTTGGAATGGGTTTTTGTGTGCAGGGCTGTAAGCTCTATTCAGTTACTCTTACCCCAGACTTCAGTTTGTGTATCTCCAGGATTTTAATAAGAAGACAAGATAGATCCCATAAACCTGAAGACTGGCAGTCTTCTTTAACTCTGGGAGTAAGAATGTCCTGGTGTGTACCATAGGAGAGCTGGACGGATCTAATATTTCTCTGATATTTCTTTCTTTTAATTAGACCACCTAGGTTGCCAGTTGGAGTTCTGTATATGGAGGGAAAATAATTTTAGATAGCCGTATGCCGACTAAGGTTAAACATTTATGCTTCTAAATATATGGCTCCAAACAAACATTTAAATCCAGGATCAAAACTTAGCTTGCAATTCTTTCTCACACACTTCTTTCACTGTGGCAGCCATTGAAGCAAATTTGTTGATGTTAAACAGTTGTAAAAAAAGAACCTATAAATATCTTATTCCTGCATATCTACAAAGGAATTTATATAGATATCTGCTCTCAGTACTTGATGTATGTGGATTTATTGAATCCATGAAAAATAATGAATAATCTTGATTTAGCTCCTCCATTTTCAGACATGCCTTAGGCTCCAGTGAAGCACTGACCTCTTACAAATTACTTTTCTGGAATTAGGAATTGGGCTGTTAGATGATAAATGCCTTTCACAGTCACAGTTTTTATTTTAGAGATTGCTGTCCATTCCCATCTGTAGGAGAAAAACCCTGTTAGTTTCTCACTTGTATAAGTCTCCTTTTTAAGATTGAAGCAGGAGGGAAATCTGATATTAAGAGCCTCTGAGTCTCTTGTTGGGGAATAGTGTGAAGTCACATTAGTACAATAGGCTTAAACACAAGACTGCACAGTGAATATGACACTGCTTGTGGCTTTGCCTGGCATGCTGTCCTTGCCTCCTATCTGCAACAGGCCGGAATGGTTTATAAACAATGAATTTGGCTGGCTTATAGCTAAGCATATCTTCTAAACTCAAGATACATGTGCTGAAGTGTGTTATTGTGTATGCAACACTATAAATGGTCCTGTTAACGGTAGTCAAAAAAAATCTTTGCAGACAGGATCTCAGAGTTTGCAAAGGCCTTGTTAGCAAAGAAAAGAATCTGAGGTCTCATTTGAATTTTTTAAAAAAATCTTGATTTTATCAACTAAACTTTATAGTTGATTAATAAAGTCTTCAATCTTTGTCAGAATATAGTAATTCTTTAATACTTTAAGGCTAAACTTAACAGAACTATGGAATAAATCTGTATTGTTCAGGAAAACAAGACTGTGTTATTGTCTTTCAGTGAAGTCATAAAATAGTTTGAATAAGTACCCCAAAATGTAGAATTCATTCAGTCTTTTTTATACATTTTGCCTATTTCTTATAATTGATCCGTTTGACCTGGTTAACAATGGTTAATAATGGCCACCTGTTAATAAGCTGTTAAAATACTTCGGAATACAATTTGTGCTTTAAGTCAGAAGTGATCCAGAATGCCTCTCCATAAGTTACTACCAAACTTGTATTTTTAATGTGATCCATAAAGAAAATTATTAAATAGTGGGTAGAAATAATATTTTATGTATCTGATTACTCTGGAATAATTTTAAATAAAAGTCAATTTAAATCAAATTTAGTTTTTGACCAAGCTCCATTAATTTTTGAAGGGTAGTCTCTGACATGTCACCTCAAGAGGTAGAAGAAGACTTACACTATTCTTTGTACATATAAAGTACAAAAACCTATAAAGACATATAAAAATATATTAGTATGTCCTTTTAGGATAGAGGTTGGTGGTTGACAATGGCCATGTTTACTGAGGTTCCCATGGGAATGTCAATGGGTCCTTCAGTAGCCAACCTAGACTTTTAAAGAGGAAATGCTATCTAGCAAAACAAAACTTGAGTGATATTTGAGTTCTTCACTGATGGTTCACTTCTTGAAATATTTTTTTATAAAATCTAGATGTTATTTGAGCCCTTGTCTGTAGTGAATTTTATGGCTCATTGTGTTATTATACTAGTTCAGGAAAGATAGCTGCTCCTTAGTCAGATATCTGTTACCATGCATCATAAAAAAATTGTGTACAGCTGCTATAAATAGACTGATAACTTAGCATGACTCCTTAATTCTGGATCTATCAACATCCTGGCCTTACTGCCTAGGGGAATAAACCAAGCACTTATTATTTTCCTCAAGGCCAATAGAGTTGGGGTCATTTGTATTTCTGGAGGGAAAGTTTCTCATAAGGCAGGTATCTTGACAGAGAAGATAAAGAAGGCATGTTTCTAAGGCCCAACCAGGTAAAGACAGTTTCACCATGAGGATCTGGATACCCATTCTGCCAGATTAAGGTGAGGCAGATAGAAACTATCAAGGATATCTGATCCCACAAATTACCTGGCCTCCCAACCACTGGGATTCAGTGCAGCTCATACAATAGCAGTGCTCTTTGGATATAATGTATATTATTGACCATTCCACTGCATTCTGGAGTTTTTGTATACTCTTCAAGGGAATTCCCATGTAGAACACATTGCAATTGTGGGGGAATAATGGGAGATCCGACAATAGGAGGTTAGTAAGTATGAATCACTAAATCACTCCTGTTTGAGCAGGAGCTTTGAGTCTAGGAAGCCCCCCCCTCCCCGATAGTCTACCAACTTTAATGGGGAATATAGCCAAAGGTAAAGAGGGTAAATCACTAGTATGGTGCGATGTAAACCCCACAGCCACTCATTCTATCAAGCTTGAGCCAAATCTGGTTCTTCCCCATCTAGACCTGTACAGTTTGCAGGCACTGAGAAACACTCCACTACCTGGGGCAGAGATGTACAACTGTGTGTCATCCGCATAGTGATGATATTTGACCCAATGCCAATGGGTGACGTTGCTCAGAAATTTCATGTAAATGTTAAATAGCAGGGAAATAAAGTGGTCTAATGTTTATAACGCACCAAGCTTGAAACTTGGAGATTGTGAGTTCTAATCCTACCTTAGGCATGAAAACTGGTTGGGTAACTTTGGGCCAGTAACTCTTTCAGCCCAACCCACCTCACAGCATTATTGTTGCAGGGAAAATAGGAGGCGGAAGGAGTATTAAGTATGTTCACTGTCTTCAGTAATTAATAGAATAATGAAGGTCAGATAAAAATAAATAGACCTAAGCCTACTCCCTGCAAAGGGCAGGTCTGTGGCTAAACCTTTCCCCCAAAACATCACAGTTGGTGCTAGTTCTGGAAGAAGGATAAGAGTTGCTGGAAAACTGCGCTATAACCAAAGTCTTTAAGGCAGGATACTCAATCTTTTGGTGACTCCATATACCTTTTTTTTGGTTTGGGATTACAAAATGGATGGGGATAGCTGAGCTGGGTTTTGCAATAGAATTTGCCCCCTTCCCCTTGATTTTATAGTTAGCATCCATTTAGCATATGGTATCTACAGAGGTGCAATCACTGACATACAATTTTAGTTTAAAGAAAGCATTAGCTTAATTTTAAACTAAATATATATTTAATATATATATTGATGTATATATATTCAAGGCACCTGGGATGATCTCATCACAGCCACACCGTGTGTGTATGTGTGTGTAGGTAGGTAGGTAGGTAGAAAGATAGAAAGATAAATACGGGAGAGAGACAAAATGGACAATTCAATATAGAAGATAAAATATTAAATTAAAATAAAACCAGTGGTGGGATTCAAATAATTTAACAACCGGATCTTTGCCCTAATGATTTCTTCCAACAGCCAGTTCACCAAACTGCTCAGAAATTTAACAACCAGTTCTCCCGAAGTGGTGCGAACTGGTTGAATCTCATCACTGGATAAAACCATAATAAAATCACCGTAATATAGACCCCTAGAATTGCAATGGGATAGATGTTATAATTTGATATCTAAGGAAGCTAACATTTAACTGCTTCTGATGTGGCTGTGTGAGATCATCCCAGGTGCCTTGAAATTTCATGAGGAGATATTCTTGAACTATATGTGTTAAGATTTCTTTTGCTGCATCACAGTCATATTGCAAGCTCTCAGCCAGTCCCCACTTAAAGAGCTTTGTGTTAGTTGTAGCATGGCCTGTCCTGTGGATTCTCCCTTCAGTAAAAAAACTACTCCCAATTCATGGGAGTCATAATCTTAATATACCAAATGTAATATACCTTGTGGGTACATTCCTTGTTGGAGCTGCACCACAGAAAATGTATATGAAGAATACTGATGAACGGGTACCCCATATCTGGGAGAAGAAATACAATTAACAAGGGGAATTAACAAAGGGAATAAAAAAAGATGGATAGAAATAACTAAAAACTTAAACTTCATCCATAGTAGCCAGAAAGTGTGATCCCTATTATGATTTTATAGCTGTGATGTCTTTATATCATATTGTTCATATATTCTCCATCTCAAAATAGGGGCTTTTCAGGGCCAATGAAAAGGAACTAGGTGGTTGCCAGTTGGCATCTCCTGGCTTAAATGCCAATGGGCTTTTGTTTTCCTAACAGTGGAATCATTTTATTCCTATTTAAATAGCCACATGTTCAAATAGATGGGCAAAACAGAAAAATGATGGTAGTCCAGAATAGACATATGTATTATATGCACACATCAGTATTTATATAAAAAGTGATAACCTTTTTTATTTCATAGCTAGTTGGGCTATGAAGGCCTGTGACTGGTGAGGTCTGGGTTCAACTTCCCATTTGGTCATGAAGCTGACTGAGTGACAATAAGCTAGCCACCAACTCTTGGCTTACTCCATCTTCTATTGATGATTGCAGATAGCTCAGATTACCTCACAGAATTGTTGTAGGTGGGAGGGGAGGGAAAAGACTATGTATGGTGCTTCTGAATTAAAGGTGGGCTATATATGTAGGAAATGAAAATGACATTTTTCATGCTTTATAATTCAGATTTTTTTACATAGGAATAGATTGTATATTTATCACCATACCAACTCCTGAAAACGCTTGCCCAGATTAAAAGGAAACAAGGCAGGCACGACACAGTGCTGATTTTGGAGCAGAAGAGAACAATTAGTGTTTTCCTCTGGCACGAGTGAAATAGGTAGGACTGTGGGGGAACAGTTTTATATATTTTTATACAATTATTCAGTGTATTCAGTGTGATGGTCAGTGGAATTTCCATGTTCAATGGTCAAATACCTTAAATAACTAATCCCTGAAGGAAGATTATAGAGGAAAATGGACTTGTTTATGCTTTGTGAATGTCAAAACTCTGATGCACTTTGACTAGATAGTATGGAAGTAGAATATTAGGAATGCAGAATTTTTTGTCTAATCCAGTGGATTTTTGTTCCATTCCTAAATAGCTTTATATGTGGACAAGATATTTTCTGCTCAGGAAAGCCAAATGTGCAGACACTACAGTACTATCTATTTAGGAAGGAAGCCCAATGTTCAAATTTCCTTTATGAGAGCTGCAAGAGCGCACGCTGCAGGTGCCCTTGGAGAACCATCTGCAGGCTTCAGCTTGTTGGAAGCTGCTGGTTGTCTGTGAGCGTTTGCTGGAGGAAGGCTGGGCCTAGTGTGAACAGAGGGCCTGTGGGTAGGCTCTGCAGATGCTGGGCTTGCTTCCACTCCTTTCTGAAATCCGCAGCCCAGTTTTCCAGGAGTGCTTCCAACATGAGTTGCAGAGTGTGCTCTGCGCCTGCATCTTTCTGCTTCCTTCAGTTCTGCTTCCACCCCCAAATACTGCCTCCTGCAGAGCCTCCACCTTTGTCTGGGAACTGCCATCGGCTCTTCCGCATCACCCAGCAATGGAGAGCACCACAGCTTGCCATCCCACTGCTTCCTTCTCAACCAGGCCTGGCAAGCTCTCTTTAGCAGAGAAGGCTCCGCTGTCCTGTTACACATAGCACAGGGCCTGAATCCTGGACCAGCAGCAGCGGGGAGAAGATGTCATAGGTCAGCTGCAGGCAGCGGAGGTGTCAGGGTCAGGCAGCCTAAGGGCAGAGATGCGGGGTGGGGTGGGGTAGATAGGTGGGTTGGGGGACTTGAAGCAAAGGCGAGCACAATAGAGGAGAAATGCTCCTTACCTAATGAAGACGTTGTCTAACAGCTGGAACTGGAACTATTGGAACTGTGATCACACGATGGTTTGCCTAACGACCAAATTGCTCGGCAATGGAAATTCTGGTCCCAATTGTGATCGTAAGTTGAGGACTACCTGTATCTATTGATTCTTCTTGCAGTCTAAGATATTTTCTTTCTTTTTTTTACAGACATTTCATTAAAGAATACAAGTACAAAGATAAAAACCGATACAAATTATAGAAAATATGAAAAGTAAAGAAAAGTGAAAAGAAATAGGAAAAAAAGGAAAGAAAAATAAGATATATAGTTGATTACTTCCCCTCCCTCCGCACAAGTATAAACAGTGGATAATTTAACACCTCTAGTGCTTCCCAATTTAAAAAAGTCTCGTATTCCTATATCTCATCCCTTCTCAGTAATCAAACTGCAAAAGCATATCAGTCCTAAATCAACAAAAGTCATTTGTTCTGTCCTTCAAATCCCCTCTTACATTTCTTTATTTTCCAGCCAACAAAACTTTCCCATTGGGACGATTTCTTAAAATTAATTTCATATATCCTTTTATAAAGGTTTAAAGACCCTGCAGAAAATATTCTTTCAAGTCTCTTAACTTTCCAATATCCACATTGTAGTCCCCATTTTTTCTCTTTTTCAATCCTTAGATTTATATGGAACTTCTTTCAAATCAGAGTAGAAGGAGGTTTTTCCAGCTATGTACTACAGCTTGTTCTTTAAAAGGTTCTTAACTTCAAAGAAATAGTAATCAGCAATTTCCTAAAGTAACTAAGAGAGGAAAGCAGGCAAATGTAGTGACTTTGAAAGGTACCCGGACCATTGCCATGGCTTTGGCAAAATGAATATTCCCTGGCCCTCAGAATGCTGTTTTAGGATCTCTTTGCAGGGAGATCCTGTGTGGATCTAAACACCTTTTCTCCTTAATCCAGAGAGAAATTGTTTTTTTTTTACAGACATTTCATTAAAGAATACAAGTACAAAGATAAAAACCGATACAAATTATAGAAAATATGAAAAGCACATTCCAATATTTTCTTAATAACTTCCTCCTGTGTTGGTATTTTCTCATTTTTCCAGTTTTTAGCAAATATGATCCTAGCCGCTGTTAATACATTTACAAGCAAATATTTCAATTCTTTACTATATATTTCAGGTAAAATTCCCAATTAAAATGTCTCTGGTTTCAAGTCTATATGCTTTTTTGTCATTTTAGTCCAATATTTTTGGCATCTGCACATGTCCACCACATATGGTAATAAGAGCCAGGTACCTGATGACATTTCCAACATTTTTCAGATTTGTTCTTGAACATTCTTGCTATTCTTGTTGGGGGAAAATGCCACCTGTAAAACATCTTATACAAATTTTCTTTATATGCTGTTGACATTGTCATTTTATAATTTTGGGACCACAATTTTTGCCATTTCTCTAGATCAATCCCATATCCAAAATTCTTTCCCCAAGCAATCATTGTTTCTTTGACTTATTCTTCTTCCAGTTTAATTTCTAATAAATATCCATACAATTTTTTAATCACCTTTTCATCAGTTCCTGTCAAAATCTTACCTAAATCAGTCAATTTATCATAGAAACCTTCTGTTTTAGAATCTTTATCATACCTTGAATGTATTTGCATATATGAAAACCAATTCATCTTTATATCTTGTTCCTCTAGTTTTTGCATAGATTTAAGTTCACCCTTTTCATTCAATATTTCACCATATCTAACCGTTTGTTCCTTTTTGTATATTATAGGATAAGAAAATGCTTCAAAGTTGATAGCCAGACTGGAATTTTCAAATAACATTGCCTTTTAGTCTTCTCCCAGTTTAACCACAGAGACTCCCGTGTATAATGTCTTCTAAAATACCCCTGTGTTTTAGTTCCTTTATATCATAAAAAAGCATGCCACCCCAACAACAGATCATGTCCTTCTAATGTCAACAATCTAGCATTTCTTAATGTTATCCATTCCTTAACCCACATCAAATTTGTAGCTTAGTAATACAACTCCCAATTAGGCAAACCAAATCCTCCTCTTATTCTAGCATCTTGCAAAAGTTTTAATTTTATTCTTACTTTCTTACCTTGCCATATATATTTCAACACAATTTTATTTAAATCTTCAAAATCTTTTCCAAGCCTAATTGGAATTGTTTGGAACAAATATAAAATTCTGGGTAATATATTCATCTTGATTGTTGATATTCTCCCTATTAATGACAGTTGTAAATTTTCCTATTTCACCAAGTCTAGCGCTATCTGCTGCTTAAGTTTAATATAGTTATTCTCTTTTAGTGTACTACATCTTGCTGTCAAATGTATCCCCAAGTACTTGATCTTATTTGTGACCTGGATTTTCAATTCATCTGCCAGTTCTTTCTTTTGTCTTGATAACATATTCTTTGTCAAAATCTTTTTGTCTTGATTTATTTTCAAACTAGCCACTTTCCCATATACCTCTATCTTTTCCATCAATTTTAATGCTGTTTCTAATGGGTCCTCTAAAATGAAAACCAGATCATCTGCGAATGCTTGCAATTTAAATTCTTCCTTTTTAATTTTTATCCCTTTTATATCCTTTTCTTCTCTAATATTTCTGTTTAGCACTTCCAAGGTTAACACAAACAACAAAGGTGAGAGTGGGCACCCTTGTTCCTTTTCTTATATCAATAGAGTCCGTCAATTCTCCCTCTATCATTACCTTTGCCGTTTGCTTATGATATATAGCTTCTATTGGTTGGATGATTTTTTTTACCAAAACCCATCTGTTCCAGCTGCAATAACATAAATCGCCAGTTCACATTGTCAAATGCCTTCTGTGCACCTAAGAATATCAAAGCCATTTGTTTTTCAGGGTGTGCCTCGTAGTATTCCAAAGTGTCCAAGATTACTTTCATATTGTCTTTAATTTGTCTCTTTGGCAGAAATCCATTTTGATCAAGGTGAATAAAATTATTTAGGTATTTTTAAAGTCTTTCTGCCAATATTGAAGCAAAAATGTTATAATCTGCATTTAGTAGGGAAATAGGTCTATAATTATTGATTTGTAATGGGTCAGCCTCCCCTTTTGGGACAACTGTAATATAAGCTGACCGTGTTTTAGCTATCTTATTCTTTAACATAACTTCATTCATAACTTCTAGCAATGGAAGATTAAATGATTCTTGTAGTGTTACAAAGTTTCCTCTGTTTTCACTCCCCCCCGCCCCCGCTTTTCCAAACAAATTATTATAAAAATTAATTAAAAAGGAAAAAGGGTTTAGAAAAAAAAAAAGCTAAAAGGGAATCTCTAGCCTCAAATATTATAAAGACAAAAAGGAGAAGAGACAAAAAAGAAAAAATAAGGTAGAAAAAAAGACCAGTCCAGTTTAAAGTAAAAAATCATATATGAAGAGTCCAGCAAAAAAAAAAAAATTAATTTGACTTCCCGTTTAAAATCGCTGCTTAATCACTTCTGTCTGAGATTTTACAGATTCTTTCTTTTCTTTTGGGTGTCCTTTTAAACCTTAAAGTAAAGAAAAGATTCTCACCAAATCGGCACACTTTCTCTTTCCGTTCTCTTTCATTTCGGAGCTGTCCCAACTTCAGCAGCTTTAATGGCTGCCTCTTTGCCGCTGGCAAAAAGAGCTTCTCCTGGATCTACCAGGGACTTTGCGGTATCCCTGGGATTGACAGGATGCGCTCTTTACATTCACCGTCTCTTCGGGACGGTTTAGATCCGTTTGGACCGTCCAGGAGCAAAGATATCGGCAGCGATCTCAGACCTCCGAGATCGCATGCCGTATTGTCACAACGCCAGCTCTGCCCTCCCCTGGTGCCTCATCTATTTCTGAATGTAACTTGTACATCTGGCTATTCTTATTTTGTGCATTGCTTAAATCTGGATTCCAAAATCACAAACAACATATTAATAGTATTTGAAATAAGTGCAATTATTGGGCGGTTTAATCATTCTTTAGTACAGGTAGTCCTCAAGTTACAACCACAATTGAGCCCAAAATTTATGTTGCTAAGTGAGACATTTGTTAAGTGAGTTTTGCCCCCTTTTATGACCTTTTCTGCCACATTCGTTAAGTGAAATACTACAGACGTTAAGTTAGTAACATGGTTGTTTAAGTGAATCTGGCCTCCCCATTAATTTTGCTTGTCAGAAAGACACAAGAGGTGATTACAGAACCCCAGGACATTGCAACCGTCATAACTATGAGTCAGTTACCAAGAGTCTGAATTTTGATCACATGATTATGGGGATGCTGCAATGGACAGAAGTATGAAAAATGGTTACTTTTTTCAGTGCCATGGTAACGGTCACTAAATTAATTTGTAAGTTGACGACTACCTGTACTATTCTATGTTGTTGTTACTTTTGGAATATAAATTGATATTTTCCAGTCCTTTGGCTACTGTTCTGTTTTCCATTCCTGTTTACAGACTACAAATAATGTTTAACTGTGTCATCTCATAAAATTGAAGTTTTTCTGGTACTTCATCCAATTCTGCAGCTTTGTCATTAGCAAAATTTTCTAGGGCTAATTTAAGATGACCTCCAAGGTCTCTTCCAACCTTATGATTCTACATTCTAACTTTACTTTCTAGCAAGTAGACCTTTGTGTAGACATCAATTTGGGAATTATTTTGGTGTAGTTCTCCCATGCAGCCATATCACCTTTTCTTTATATCATTTTTCTGTGCCTTCTTTGTCTTTTAGAGTGCTCGTCTTTACATAAGTGGTTCGCTTGATTTCTGTTTTTAAAAATCTTATTATCCTTCCCATAGAATTGCATAGTTTCTTTAGATATAACTGCTTGACTCCTTTTTGCTGGAACTCACCATGCATATTTTTCTGGGTAGTTTTGTTTTGCCTTTTCTTTAGTTACTTTCAGTGTGTCAGTGGATACTTATTTCATCTTTGTATAGTTTTTCATTTGGTGATATTTTTCTTTACCTCCTCCTTAATGATGTCATAAATCTGTGGAGCAATTTGCCTTCAGAAGTTGTAAATGCTGCAACATTGATAGTTTTTAAGAAAAGTTTGGACAACCATTTGTCTGAAACAGTATAAGACTTCCTGCCTAAGCAGGGAGTTGGACTAGAAGACTTCCAGGGTCCTTCCAACTAATCTATCTAGTCTAGTATAATCTAGTCCAGTCCAGAGTTCTCAAGGCCCTATATTTATCAGATCTAATCAGCTAAATCTCTTCTGTATGTCCAATGTATAATCAAGTGGCATGTCAACTTCCTGTTGCTCTGATTATTGTATTCTTTTTTCTTTAGGTTAAGTTGTAATTTTGCAGGGAGTTTGTGAGCTGAATAAAATTTCTACATCTTTGCTACAGATAGGGATTTGATTTTGAGGTTGTTCATCTGGTGACATGCAGAATAATTTTTGAGATTACTGAAAGAAATATTTGTTGTAAACATTAAATCCCCTTGTCAGAATGTTAGCCTGTCTCCTATTTAATTTTGCACAAAGTCATTCTTCCAGATGCCATTTTCCTTCCAATGTTAGCATTCCAATCTCCTCTAATTAATATGAGGTCTCTTTTGTTTTTGTTTTCTTTTCTATTACATTGACAAGGAGTTGTAAGTTGCCATTGAAATATTCAACTTCTGCATCTGTGGTTGGCTGAGCATATCAGCAGGTGGTCATCCTTTCAGCAGCCACATTATCAATATTAGTGCTTTTCTTGCTTACGCACTGTTTGTTCTTCCTGAGTAGCTTGATGGATATCTTCTAAATCTGGGGTGGGTGTGGGGTGTGGGGGTGGGACCTCAGCTTTCTGTATCATATTGTGCTGACATTGGCCTTGTGAATGTCCATTTGGCTTCTGTGCAAGATACTGAAATGGGTATTCATTTGCTTCACCAGTCTTCAAACAGTTTGAAATCTGGGGGAAACATATACTTTTATCAGTTGGACGTTCTGAGTTTTTTAAAAAGTTCATTTTGGAAGAAGAAATAATTTTATTTAGTTTGTATAACATATTAAGCCATGGTTTGCTAGTTGTATGATAAATGGTAATTGCTTGTTCAGCAACCATTTAAAAATTGTAATCCATAAACCATTTAAAATCACAGTGCCTAGATTTGGACAATATGCTAACCTAAACTCAAGCAGGCCATATTTTGGCTTAGCATCATGTGTGGAGTTAATTTTTATATCAAACCTTATATGGAAAAGCATTCATTTTTTGCATACATATTCATAGCCAGAAATGAAGTGGTAAGTGTTACATTCTGGATATGTAATATATGTATTTATATATATGCTAATTTTAGAAGTGACAAACCTCGTGAAAGGATCTCTGATAAATTATCTCTAGAGCTGTGCAATCGCAAAACTCCACAAAAATGCTAAATTCAAGTATAATATTTTGCATGTTAATATATCATGCAGCAAAGATTAAAAATCTAGAAATATATATTTATATGTTGTTTTCGACTACATTTTAAAATTTTATACGGTATACTTCCATTAACTGCCCAAGGCAGCAACTTCAAGTTCAATCCCTGTGCCTTTTGTAGAGAAAATCAAATACCAGAACTGAAAAAGATGCTGGTTGGGATCATGTGCCAAGCAAACCAAGCATAGTTTAAGATGTATGACTCAAGTTATTGCAGATGGTAAAGAGTGGCTTATGACTTAGTATATTGAGTGAAGTCCACCTGGAGGAGTGGTATATTATAAGCCTTTTCTGCTAAAGAGCTCTATCTAACAAGACAAGCTTTTTTCGCTATGGCTCATGCTCTCTGGAACACCACCCTTCCCAAGGCAAGGTTAGCTCCATCCCTACCAGCCTTATAGAAAGCCCTTAAAACACACACACACACACACACACACACGTTTGCAGCATTTTGGGGATTCCATGGGGACAAGAAGCCTGCAAGATAGTTGTATTATATGCTTTCCATTCTCCTGCAGTCTTGGTTTTTATTTATGTTTGTTTTTAATATTTAACTGTCTGATTTATTTTATGCTGCCTAGAGTCACATTTAGTGAGATGGGCAGCCGTATAAATTTGCTCAAGAAATAAACAAGATTTATTCATTTAACCCTATTCTTAAAAGCCATGTCTATGTTGATAAAATGTGTGTTGTTGTGTCCAGAGGTACAGTAATCTACAGCTAGTTTAGCACTTTTCTACATATAAATCTGCCACGCTTAAAAGGCTGGCAAAGAAGTACATTGGATTTTGTAGATGATTCATGAGTTCATTCAATATTCCCTTTAGGAGTGCTCTGCCTTCTATTATAGTGAAACAGCGACACACAAAGGATTTTTTAAAAAGAAATGATTTCTGTTTTATGTTTCTTGTTATCTATTCCTCCCAAAGTATTTGGGACATGGGACAATATGCATAGTGTATAAGCTCCATCTTATTTTCACAATACCTTTGGGTGAATTGGGTTAAGCTGAAAGATAGTTGTCTGGCCCAGGGTCACTAGATGACTGAAAAATGTCTTGAGCCCTAATCCAACAGTTCATCCATTAAGCAGGGACTTTTGTCATTCATAATTGCTGACTGTGCCTAGAGTTATAGCAGACTGTCATGGGAGAACCTTCGCTGTGCTCCCAGGTTGCTTTTTACTGCCACATATTGCTTTTTTGGTGATGGGCTTTTTAATTATTTTTATTTATTAGATTTATTATTAATGCTGCATGTGGTAGTCCTCAACTTATGATCATTCTTTCAGCAATCATTTGAAGTTGCAACAGTAGTGCTGAAAATAGGACTTATGACCTGTGCCCAAAGTTACGGTCATTACAACATCCTTGTGGTCATGTAATCAAAATACTTGGCAGTCGACTCACACTTACAACACTGTGTGTGTGTGTGTGTGGTGTGTGTGTGTTTCCAGTCCTCACACCTGTCTGTCTCACTCTCTGATTTATGCTCTTTTGGCCACCTGCACCCTGCCTTGTAGGACAGTAAATTACCCAGAATTGTGTGTCTCTGATGCTATTTGCTATGCCCCTGGAAGACTCAGTCACCCTATCCTACCCCAGCAAGTGCTAGCAATCATTCATCCACCCACCTTCTCTACCAGTTTCTTGCACTCACCTTTTGCCTTTGGCATCCAACCATTGTGGCCAAAGGAGAAGTGCCCCCCATGCCTTTGCTGTCTCCTTTTCAGACCTGCAGTTACAATGTTATTCCAGGCACTCGTCCTTTTCTGGCTTCCTGCATATGACTCCCCCAGCCTGCTGCGGCAGCGCAGTGCCAAGCTGCAGTGTCCATGAAGCCCCTGCAAGCATCTGTTTGACCAATTGCCTTCTCTCTCAATTCCTCATGCTTCTGCCTTTTGCACCCAGCCGCTGTGGCCAAAGAAGAAATGCCTTATTGCCTTTGCTGTCTCAATTCCCCAGTGAACGTTCCTTACAAGTGGCTGTCTGTGCTTTCAAAATGTTGCACTATCTTTGGAAGCTGTTAGGAACAACAGCCGGGCAGAAAAGGCAACAGGTTGGAGCAGGGAATTGGGAGAGAAAGCAGCTGGGCAAACAAATGTTTGGTGGCACTTATTGAGGTTCCATGGGTGCTTTAGCTTGGCACTGTGCTGCTGGGGTATGCTGGAGAGCCATATACAGAATTGTTTGTTGGAGAAGTAGGAGTGCCTAATGTAACATGGTGACTATGAGTTCGAAAAAGAGACAACAAAGGCAGCAAGGCACTTCTGCTTTGTCTATGGATGACAGTTGATACATGTAATAGAATGTGTGAATGACCTTGGGGGACTGAGGAAAAGAGATTCGGCCTAGGAAACAATCAGACAAGAGAAAGTGGGGCCCCCAAGGGCTTAATAGTTAGAGGAATAAACTTAGGAAGGACCCAGTCTGATTGATCAAATGGTTAAAAGTGGCAGTGGGAAATTTGGATCCTTCAGACTTGCAAGAACCCGTTAATGAAGACTTACAATAAAGAATTATCTCATCAAGTCATGTTTCCTTTCCAGCTTACCTGAGAGGGCTGACAGTTGATGTGGAGAACTGAGAGAGAAGGCACATAGGCAAATGAATCCTTGCTGGTGTTTGTTGGTGGGGCTGAGGCTTCCTAGGGCCAAGCAGTTATGGGGCTGCTTTCCACCCTGCAAGTCAGTGTGCCAGGCAGCCAGAGATGGGAGGGAAATAGGGCGGCGGGACTTAAAAGCCCATAATTCTGGGTTAATGACCTAAACAAGGAGTGCCAGGATTTAGTTAGTTGGGGTCATGTGATGTCTCACTTTATGACTGCACTGAATTATAACAAACTTGGTCCCAATTGTAATAAATAGAGGACTATCTGTATATGGACACTCAGTTGACTAGTGATTCAAGGCAGCTTTTAAAGCTTTTCGCATAAATTGACAGGCAATAAAACAACAAAACACCTGCCCCAGGGGAAGAGGAAAACTTGAAACCCTGGTTCTTCCAATAAGCACTAGGGCAGGCAAGAGCTAGGGTTTTTAAGGCCTTCCTAAAAACCCCTTAACCCATCTTTCCTCTATGACTTTCATGTGACATACAGTATTTTCCATTTACTTTTGTCCTTATAATATCTCTGTAAGGTCTGATGGGCTGAGCTATGATTATTTCAAATGTCATTTGTTAGCAACTTTTACAACTTACAAAAGATATAAACTTTCATATGCCTCATTTCACTTAATCAGATGCAACAGAATGGCTAAAGTGATAAAGGATTTATACTGGGATGAAAGAAGACAAGTAGTTATTCAGATGCAAGGTACACATAAAAGAGAGACTACAGGGAGCTTGTCAATTAATAACTTGTAAGGTTGTTGAGGCCTTCAGATTAGTCTAGGTCAGGGGTAGGGTAACTTGGCTCTTTTATCACTTTTGGGCTTCAACTCCCAGAATTCCTGAGTGAGCCATAAAAGGTTCCCCATCCCTGGCCTACTGGTTTTTCAGTTGTGGGGGAAATCAATTTTTGACTTGAATGGGACTGTTTAATATACATTCAAAAATTGATTTCCCCCACAACTGAAAAACCAGTAGGCCAGGGATGGGGAACCTTTTATGGTTCACTCAGGAATTCTGGGAGTTGAAGCCCAAAAGTGATAAAAGAGCCAAGTTTCCCTACCCCTGGCCTAGGTTATAGCAGATATTTTCATTTTTGTTTTTATTAATTGTTATTTATGATATGTGAAAGAATAGTACAGTGTTTTGTAAATGAATTGAGGTGGGATGAATGTGGTTTGATATTTTTGAATATCAGTTTCCAGTAGGCATAAAAGTTCAATGATTGGTATCTCTTGATATCCTATAATTGTGTCAAGGCAAATAGCCATGATGAATGCTGATCCACAAGTATGCAGCAATTATTACACTTGTTCTGTGGAGACGTGTGTAGTCTGACTTTATGTTGACAGCTTGACCCTTTTTTACTGTTGCTGAAGATTTGTACTGTAGTTTCATTTTACTCATGCATGATTTGAACATAATGCTTATGATACTTCTTAAATCTTTAGTATTGGGTGTTGGTTTCACCAGTATGAAAAAGCAAGAATGGTTGCTGGATTGTGCAATAACAAACATACTGCCTGTTATTATGTGGTTGAGCTGGACATACATGTTTTGGTAAAAACAAGTGGAGATATCTGATTGAAATGCTGCCTATCACAACTTATTTGGGACAACTGGTTTTTCCATTATTATTTATACTTGTCCTATTTTATAGTTGTAAAGATAAATGTGATTGTACATTGCTCAAAAAAATAAAGGGAACACAAAAATAAGACATCCTAGATCTGAATGAATGACATATTCTTATTAAATACTTTGTTCATTACATAATTGAATGTGCTGACAACAAAAGCATACAAAAATGATCAATGGAAATCCAATTTAGCAATCCATGGAGGTCTGGATTTGGAGTTACACTCAAAATTAAAGAGTTAAAAAACACTACAGGCTGATCCAACTTAGATGTAATGTCCTTAAAACAAGTCAAAATGAGGCTCAGTAGTGTGTGTGGCCTCCACGTGCCTGTATGACCTCCCTACAATGCCTGGGCATGCTCCTGATGAGGTGGCGGATGGTCTCCTGAGGGATCTCCTCCCACACCTGGACTAAAGCATCCTCCAACTCCTCGACAGTCTGTGGTGCAACGTGGCGTTGGTAGAAGGAGCGAGACATGATGTCCCAGATGTGCTCAATTGGGGAACAGGCGGGCCAGTCCATAACATCAATGCCTTCGTCTTGCAAGAACTGCTGACACACTCCAGCCACATGAGGTCTAGCATTGTCTTGCATTAGGAGGAACCCAGGGCCAACCACACCAGCATATGGTCTCACAAAGGGTCTGAGGATCTCGTCTCGGTACCTAATGGCAGTCAAGCTACCTCTGGCGAGCACATGGAGGGCTGTGCGGCCCCCTAAAGAAATGCCACCCCACACCATTACTGACCCACTGCCAAACCGGTCATGCTGGAGGATGTTGCAGGCAGCAGAATGTTCTCCACAGCATCTCCAGACCCTGTCACGTCTGTCACATGTGCTCAGTGTGAACCTGCTTTCTTCTGTGAAGAGCACATGGTGCCCGTGGTGAATTTGCCAATCTTGGTGTTCTCTGGCAAATGCACAGTGTTGGTGTTCTCTGGCAAACGTGCTGCACGGTGTTGGGCTGTAAGCACCTGTTTCTGACCGTTTGAACAGCCACATGCACATTTGTGGCCCACTGGAGGTCATTTTGCAGGGCTCTGGCAGTGTTCCTCCTGTCCCTCCTTGCATAAAGCCGGAGGTAGCGGTCCTGATGCTGGGTTGTTGCCCTCCTACGGCCTCCTCCATGTCTCCTGGTAGTGCCTCCATGCTCTGGACACTACGCTGACAGACACAGCTAACCTTCTTGCCACAGCTCGCATTGATGTGCCATCCTGGATGAGCTGCACTACCTGAGCCACTTGTGTGGGTTGTAGACTCGGTCTCATGCTACCACTAGAGTGAAAGCACCGCCAGCATTCAAAAGTGACCAAACCATCAGCCAGAAAGCATAGGAACTGAGAAGTGGTCTGTGGTCACCACCTGCAGAACCACTCCTTTAATTGGGGATGTCTTGCTAACTGCCTATGCTTTCTACCTTTTGTCTATTCCATTTGCACAACAGCATGTGAAATTGATTGTCAATCTGTGTTGCTACCTGTGGACAGTTTGATTTCACAGAAGTGTGATTAACTTGGAGTTACATTGTGTTGTTTAAGTGTTCCCTTTATTTTTTTGAGCAGTGTATATAAGAGAAGAACTAACACTCCAAAACCCTTGATAGGCAAAATATAAGTGTAGGCTTTTATGCTTGCTTCCTAGCAAAGGTATTTTTTATAAGTATAGGGTTTTCTTCCACACTGGCAAAATATTTCTCTTGCTGTCCCAAAGGTGCTTTTCCAGGAGGCAACTTCCTTGTTTTTTCTTTGAAGAGGTTTCACTTCTCATCCAAGAAGCTCTTCAGCTTTGACTGGATGGTGGGGAATGGAAGAATTTATATTCCTTGTAGAGGGCTGGTCATCCTTTCAGAGGATCCTTGAAGCACTTTGAGATTTATCTGTGTCCTCAGGGTCACCTGAGTAGTGCTAATGGTTCCTGTACTCTACAAATTTTTTGAAAATCCGTTCATACTCCCAACACCATTTGAAGGGTGTTCATCCCAAATTCCACAGCTAAAAGTCTATCGAGATTTTGAGTCATCCAGGTCATGGTTGTCCCAAAGGTGCTTTTTCAGGAGGCAAGTGGACTTTCAGCATCTTTGGGACAACCATGATCTGGATGACTGAGAATCTCTATAGATTTTTCCTGTTGAAATACCTATCTTGCTTGTAGTTCCTTTCAATAAGGGATTGTATTTATCTTTCTAACTCAGGAGTGAGATACACATTTCTATTCCTTGCTTAAGGCGTTGCTCATTTCATTTCCTCCGTCTTTGCGTGAAGTTTCGAAGGGGCATGGCCCTGATACTGCAAAGGCCGCCTCTTTTTACCTCAAAGCTGAGGCCAGGCTTCCCCGCATCAGATTTTCATCATAAAAGGAGGCAGATTCCCCAGGTCAGTGGGCGTGGCCCCACGGTAACTTTTCTCCTTTTAGCCTATCAGGGCGAGCTTCTGTGTGACGGACGCTGGTTGGATCCAATGGAGTTGCGCCGAGGAAAGGTTGGGTTTAGTCGCAGTCTAGTTAGGAGCGGTGCGACACTGGAGAGGTTTTTGTTCCGGGCCCTGCCGCGGCCATCTTATGTCAGTGCAGGCCGGAGGAGGAAACAGCAGCAGCGCAGAGCGGTGACTCGGCAGCAGCGGCGGCCGCGGCGGGGCCTGGCACAGCCTCATTGGTAACCTTTGGGGCCTTTTTCTTTTCCCTCTCCCGTCGCCTATTTCCCTAGAAACAGAAGAACATTCCAAAGGAATCTGGTCTCCATAGAAACAGCTTCTCTCTCCCCCCGCCCTTTTGTGTAGGGTTCCTTCTTCCAAGCCGGCAAGGCCTAGAGCACGTCTCGCCGGCAAGTAGCGTTACGGCCACCTGCTCCTCGTCTTGCCTTCCGTCCCTTCCCTTACCTGCCTGGCATTTCCAACTTTCCTTGCCTTCCAACGCCCTATTTCTGGGGCCAAGCTCTTCTTTTTCCTGTTAGCTTTTGCGCGGCGTTTTCAGCCCATTCAGAAAAATGCCCCCCTTTTCTCGCTCTCTTCGTTTCGCCCCTCAAATTCCCTCCCTCTTCTGTGAAGACTGAATTGGAATAACTCGCGTTTTCTCACGCAAAGGATTTGTGACTCTTGGTCGGTCCTTTCCTGAAGGAATGGGTGGGGAGGGGGGGATAGAAGGAGAAAGCGTGGACTGCCGTTAGCTGCTGTAATTTTCTCCTGGTTTTTTCCCCTCCTCTGAAGGGGTGCGGGGGGGAATGCGGGTTTCAGAGAAGAAGAGCCCGAATAAAGAGTCCCGGGGCGGGGAAGGGAGAGGTTAGTCACCTGGGCGTAAATGTTAAGTTAGTGTGGGAAGCACTGCGAATTGTTGGGGTGGGTTCTTTCAGCTTCTAGCCTAACGGTATTTGTGGAGAGGCCGTATCAGCTCCCTTGTGCTTCGTTATTACAATGTTCGTCGGTTTACCCTGGAGTTACAAAGGAGATAAAACAATCTCAGTCCTGCCAGTAAATGGCAAGCAGATTTTTGAAGGGTGTTTTTTTCTCCTCTCGTGGAGAAGGGCGGGGGGCGGTTCTAGGGAAATGTAATGCTTCAATGGTCTTTGAGAGGAGTATAATCCAGTTGATTCTAACATTATTGGCTCTCTATATCATTGTCCGCGGTTGTTATCTCAGTATCTATTCTCAAAATGACAATTGTTCCACTGATTTTCTCTACAAATCAGTGAGTTTGGCTTTCCAAGAATTTCAAGGTTTGCTATCTTGGTTTCTAAACTTTAAGAATTCATTTTTGGAGAATGTATTATTGAATGGCAGACAGAACAGGTGCTGTAGTTTTGTATCTTACTGGTTCATATATTAAAAAGGATATGTTAGGAATTTTGAGGCAATCAGGGCAATTCCCCTTTTAGGCATCTCTGGGTGTGTCTTATAATCACATTTATCTCTGTCATGTAATCCCATCTAGTTGAAATAATGTAGCCCATATTCTTTGTATTTATCTGCCTGTGCATGTGTATCATGGGGCAGCTTGAATGTGATTCTGGTAAGTCTGCCTTAACTGATTTGTGACTTAATTGTCTTGCACAAGAAGCTAATTAAAAGATTGCTCTATTTAACTCTTATCCTTTATTGGTAGTCCTTACTTAAAGTGTATACTGTAGTTGACCGGCTATATCTTGTAGGTTCAATAAGTATTGACAATTAATATGCCATGTCATGTATCCATGGCAATTATTTCTGTTAGTATTTCTTCAAATACTGTAATTTTAACTTGAGATAGCTGTAAAGAGAAAGAAAGCATGGAATGTGTTTTCATTCATGGCTTCTGGGTTTTATAGTAGAAAAGCTCAGAATCATATCAGATTAGAATTATCTGTGTGTTTTAACTTCCTTCCTCATGTGGGCCAAAACTATTTAGAGTGTATGATCTCCAGTTCTGTTTTACACTTTCTTTTATAGAGGTCAAGAAGTTTGGGAGCTGAATTCCAGATTGGATTCTGAATCTAATTTTGGCATTTATATAAGATCCCGGGACATGGCCTTTGTTTTCCTTTTTGTTACTTTTTTTTTCATTATCTCAGGATTAATTTAAAAAATTAATAGTAAGTCTTTGTAGCCTATGCCTTTGGACAGACATACCAAATCTCAGGTGTTAAGCATTTTGAGGGATCTGATGAATTACAAGACATGGGACTTGTAGCTGCTAAATTTAGACAGTCCATGAAACTAGTATGCTTTTTTATAATATTTGTGCCCATTATTATGCCTTTACAAGTTCTTCTCAAACCTCAAGCAAGAAAGTTAACATAAATAAAGTTTAAATATAGGTTTCTGTGTAAAAACTCACTCTTATGAAGCTTTGTCCTAAAGTTGTGAAATTTTACAGACTGTCAGATCTTCAGCATCCATAAAATTTATTTTATTTCTAATCTGGCTTTTGTCTCTTTTATCTCTTGATTGACAATTTTATTTTTGGAATCAATTTTATCTAGCATTGATATATGCACTAGTTTGCAAAATTGTCAATCAAGGGACATATTGAGCCAGTGGAAATGGGCATTTGTTAGATGGAAAATCCTCAGCTGGACTATATTTCAACTTGAAATATAGCAGAGATTATTGTATTTGTGATAAGTCTTTTTAACTCCCTATGTTCAGAAGCATATCTGATATGATTGGTTGATCATTACATAGAATATTCCTGCTTATTGCTTTACTGAACCATAACAGGAGAATTATGCTCTATATTTCCTGAAACCTATCTTGTATATGGTTGGGGGAGTGGGGGGATTGGCTTTTGCTGGGATTAAAAATTAGATATAGATACTAGAGTTAAGATATCCTGTATGTAATATGGCTTTGGGGTTTTCAGGTCATTTAGAAAACAGCACTAATGAGTCTAGAATGGGAAGCTGTAGATCACAGAATTGATACAACATAGTGACTTATAGTTAAAAAATATATATCTGATTACATACAAATTTTGTTGTCAGTGGCGGAATAAAATTTAGTGTAATTTCACATAAAACTATTCCGGGCTTAACCCCAAACTTCGAGCAAACTGTTGATATGGCAACTTATTTCATTGCTGTATTGTTAAACAGTTTTGAGTATCTAAAATTCTTATTTTACAGCAAATCATTCATGCCAGAATATCCAGCTCCATTTTCTGTCTGTCCTTATGAGAAAGATTCCTTTTAGAACTCAACTTCTAGTGACTGCATGGGCACCTCTGATTTTTTTCTTGTTTGCTCCAAGTCACAGCTGTTTATTTCACCATTGTAGTC
Organism: Pseudonaja textilis; assembly: GCF_049901715.1. Taxonomy (NCBI): domain Eukaryota; kingdom Metazoa; phylum Chordata; class Lepidosauria; order Squamata; family Elapidae; genus Pseudonaja; species Pseudonaja textilis. The sequence goes on from NC_141991.1 coordinate 143,011,469, forward strand.
TTTGTCTCATATGGTTGCAGAATCACCTTATTTTGCACTGTATCCACTTCAGTTAACAGAGCAAAGTTATCAATACATAAAATTAACAGAGCTTTTTTTTTTAGCCAGCTTGTCACAGAGCCTGATTTCTATGTCTAAGGAAGAATTAGAATGTGTTCTTCCCATTCCTAGTCCAGCATCATAATGTCAACATCACATTGACTCTCACAGTTTATTCTACAGTTATTTATATACAGTGTCATTTTGTGTTACTGCTTTTTCCTCACCCAGTTCAAATAAGAATAAATGCTTTTAAGGGACCATATAATGTACTACATGTGTTTCATCAAGATTTATCAGGATTAATATCAATATGACATTTGTTAAAATGACAATGTTATAAAATGTTTCAAATTATTACTCATTGGTTGTTCTAATTGCTCTTCAGGCTTACAAAGAAAAAGTTTTATATTTTGATTCTGTTTCAATTGTTTTACTATAGTGTAAACTTTGGACTATTTGAATGCCCGTTAAAATGGATATATTTATGCTGCAGACTAAAGCTTCATAAGTCAGTATGGTGGGAATAGCAAAAACTGTTTTTGTTTTTATTTGAATTTGTATGACAAGTGTCCAGTACACCCCAGTGGATTTCTTAAAAAAAACCAATAATGGTTGATATTTAATCTAGGACAGGGGTGTCAAACTCGTGGCCCAGATGAGTCATGCATTGGCCACACCCATGCCTGATTTAGAGAAGGGGAAAAGTTGCAATACATCATGTGATGATGTGAGTTTGACACCCCTGATCTAGGAGGTAAACATTTTCATTCATTATATGTGGAAATTCTTCCAAAATTCTTAGGATAAATTTTGATAATGGAGAAGTGTATATAGTAAAAGTTATCTTTGAGGACTATCAGTGCTGTGTGGTAGTCTTTTAGTTCAATGAATGTACTGGCTAAATAAAAATTGTCATTCTTATTAGAGATATACAGCTTAAACACACCAAAAAAATTGCTGAACGCAGTGCTCACTTGGTTTTATTAATCAAAAAGCTGACAGCTGTGGTTTCCTCAATGGTCCCTGCATAAAGGATGGATTAACTTTTAAGTAATGGAAGCTGTGCTTGCCTGGGCTTATAGTTGTAACGCTGAGCATGTTAGGTCCAGTTGTATGCCTCAATCAGCAGTAGCAGTGTCCTTTTATAGTACAGGACATTTTTTCTCTCTCCCCCGAATAGCCTTAAAATCTACCTCAGAGAGATACAAATTTGTATGCTGCTTTATTTTCAGGGTCTAACTCACTTACAATTAAACAATTATAGTAATATACCAATTATTGAACCAGCAGATCAACTGCTAGTATCAGAAACATAACAATGGAACACAGTCTCAAAAAGACTATTGTCTGATAATATAGCCATAACTCAAATGTAACGTGAATGTTCTTTCTTCAAAAGCTGAACAGAACAGTTTATAACTAATTATAATTTAATTTTAAATATCCTTTTGTTCCTGATTATGGCATTGGTTACTATAAATCAGTATTGTTATTTAACTTTGTAAGTCTTCCTTTCATTTTTTTTTCATTTTTACTTCATTCTGTTTATATTTTTTAACTCTACATTGCTTAAGGCTTTTTATTTTTTCTATTTCTTTTTTCATGAAGTAGTAGAAACCTGTTGACCTTGTATATATTCTTCCACATATTGACAAAATAATATACTCCCTATTTTTTTTTTTTGCCTGATTTTGATTTGAAATAACTTGTGTTTCCTACTGTGTGATATGCCTTTTGGTGCTCTTTTCCAGATTGCTTCTCTTCAATCTGGAAATTAACTTGCTGTTGACATTTTCTTGCTGGATGATTGAATATGGTACATTCTTTTTCAAAAACCAGCAGGAATTGTATTTAATCAGAAAGTAAAATGTTACATTGGTGTGGAACATGAATAACTGCAGTCATTTTGTGGTTATATGGAACAAGAAATCCTTCCTTTGTCTTTGTGATTTGTTTTTACAAACAGATAGGAAAGATTACAGTTCATCCATGACTTATGACCACAGTTGAGCCCACTGTTTCTGTTGCTATGCAAAACATTTAAGTGAATTTTGCTCCATTTTACAACCTTCTTGCCACAGTTGTTAAGTGAATTACTGCAGTTAAGTTAGTAACACAGTGGTTAAGTGAAGGTCAGTGTAACCACACTAAATACAAGTCAGTTGCCAAGCATCTGAATTTTGATCACGTGACCATGGGAATACTGCAATGGTTGTAAGTGTGATAAATGGCCATATTTCACTTTTTTCAGTTCTTTGTAACTGAACGGTCACTAAATGAAATGTCGTAAGTCAAGGACTATCTGTACTTATATAACACTAAAATCATACATACAATACACAATTGGGAGGAAAGGTAGTAAATACTTCAACTTTGCAGAAACTGAATTACATGGAAACTTTCAAGCATTGTAAGCTTATCTTGCAGCTAGCATGACACTTAGATTTGAGAATCATTACAGCCATTGAACCAGTTGTTGTTTTTTCTCTTTCATGCTGTGATTTCTTAAGACCAGATCCAGAGTATTATTACCTTGCTGTTAAAACAAGAGTATCAGCCCTTCTGGCTAACATGTATTTTTGATTATTATTTTCTCTTGACTGAGGAAATTCATTTGTGTCTAAGATCATGATATATGGCATCATTGAGCTGGCTTAGGATATGGCAGAAGAACTGGATGCTCTTTTGAATGGATGCTCATTTATTGAGCTTGTGAGTGAGGGTTTGCAATAATAAAATAATTGTAAGTAACTAATGAATAGAGGTGATAATGAGATGATGAATTCATACACAACAAGAATAAATGTATTATCACTGGATGGATTTAAGTAGGCTATAGGTAAAGCAGTAGGATTCTATCAAAGAATCTTGTTCTTACCTAAGTAAGCATATCCTTAGGAAGAAATAAGGAAATGCTTTCTACCAAGGAATTTGTAGTACAGGTTGATCTCAACTTATCATAATTGAATCCAGATTTATGGTCATAAATTGTGATCATAAACCGAGGCATCATGTGACCAGACTGGATTTCTCAGAAATCTTTTTGCTGCAGTCATTAAGTCAGTCAATTTTTCCAATAGGGATTTTTGCCTGAAATGAAATCAGTGTAAGAACTTGACCAACAACATTGCAAATTGTGATTACTTGACTGCAGTGTCCTTAGCCTGATATGTAAACCTAGCGATTGTCCACCTTTATATTTTCTTTTGGAGTGTTTTATCAATTTCTACAGAAGTTTTACTACTGTATAAGCTGTTGGAATGTTTCTTAGAAGTATAAAAACATTTTAATAATATTGCATCCTCATGCTCTGTAAGCAGTAAACTCATTGGAAATTGCTAATAAAATCTTTTTTGCCAGCAGAGTGATTTACCTGCTCTTTTTTGCCAACTAAAACTGATTCATTAGTAACCCCTATTTAGTCAGCCTGTTGATTACAATTGAGTTCTTTCTGTGGCAACTTGGAGACATTTGCCATAAAAGAACAGCCTAAGTGGATGTCAACTGGTTCAGATTTCTGTGATAATAGGTGTAGCATTGAAAAATAACTACCTTTATACAGTAGACTAAAAAGGAACTTCGTATTTTAAAACTGTTAAAACAGTACACGTATTGCTCCAGTATACTAGAAATACTTTTTTTTCTGATGAGAAATCTGCTAAGAAAGACAGTGCCCTTTTCAATTAATCCAATATACCACTTTTTTTAAGCACAGAACTTAAAGGAGATCTACGCTTCCTCAAAGGTTTGTTTTCCATTATGCTACTGCTATACTTGATTAACTGGTATAATTTAATTGGTTGATACTGCAATTAGCACTCCAATGGGACACGGGGAATAGTCCCTTGTGGATATCTTAAAAAACCACTGATATCTTAAGAAACCACTGGAACCACCATGTTCTTCACATGGAGCAAATCTTTTGATTCCCTCAGGCAGCAAAGATTGTGGACCAGTATTGGGAGGAAATTGTTAATTGCTTCTGCTTCATTGCAATAGACACTATTTTTATATTTCTCTCCTATTCCCATAAGTGCCTTGCCTATTACATAGGATATTTTTTGTTTTTGGCAGAGTCATATTCCTGCTACAAAATGAGTAGATTATCAGAGATTGCATTCTCATATCTGTATTTTCCATTGTGCATTTAGATGTCCAGCTCGCCGTTGTCCAAGAAGCGTCGCTTGGGTGAATCAGAGTCAAAGACGGGTTCAAACTGCTCCTCTGGAAAATCTGTACAGACTGATTTGCGTGAAGCGCCTGCCAACGTAAGTTTCTGAATTGATTAATGCAGCATACTAACTCTGATTCTGACATACTGATTCTCCACCTTAGCGGCCCCCAACCTTTTGGGTACCAGGGACCAGTTCCATGGAGAGAGGTTTTTCCGCAGACCGAAGAGGGGCGTAGTTTCATGTGCTACCTGCCTCCCATGGATGGGGCTTCACTTGTTTGCAGAGCCCAGTTTCTGGCATGCTGCAGCCTGGTGCTGGTCCATGGACCAGGGTTGGGGACCCCTGCTCTACCTGCACAGAGAAAATATGTTAAGGCGAGCAAGGGTAAATCCAGCATTAATTTTGATCTTGGTAAAGGACCTATTGTCATGATACAGAGAGGAGGCAGAATATCTTAATTCTGTATTATACAATCCTCCACACTTGTAAGCACCCTAGGTCTACACTGGTTTTTTGTGTGTATTAGGTATGTAATGGAATTCATAGTGGATTACAGGAAGAGCAGTTCGGATATCCAGCCGTTGTATATCGATGGTGTTTTGGTAGAACAGGTGGCAGAATGTAAGTTTTTAGGTATCACCCTGAAACAAGATCTAACATGGGGGGCAAATACTTTAGCCCTAGAAAAAAAGGCTCATCAACGACTGTATTTTTTAAGACTTTTAAGATCACAACAACTGCCAGAGTTGGTTGCCTTTTATCGAAGCTCTATAGAGAGCATTTTATCTTATTGCCTCTGTGTGTGGTTTAGGACTTGTACAGAGGCGGAGAAAAGGGCACTCCAAAGAGTGATAAAAAGGGCACAAAAGATCAGCGGATGTCCTCTTCCCTCATTGGAGGATTTGTATAACATGGTATGTAGAAGGAAGATACAAAAGATCTTGAGAGACCCTTCGCATCCAGGCCACTCGTTGTTTGAGATCCTACCATCAGGAAGACGATAAAGAGTGCTGAAAGCCAGGACAAGTAGATTTAAACATAGCTTTTACCCAAGTGCTGTGATCAGGTTAAATGCAGAGTTATGAATCTGGTGGTCTTAACATATATATATCCTGGTTGTACAGTTTTTAACTGTTATTTGTTTTAATTTGTTTTACATTGTTATTTGTATATGTCTTTTGGTGTTGTTCAGTTGTATGTTGTGGAAGAGCACCTTATTTCGTTGTTCTCAGGTTTCTGAGTACAATGACAATAAATTTATCTATCTATCTATCTATCTATCTATCTATCTATCTATCTATCTATCTATCTATGTAAACTGAATTTCTAGATTTTGCTACACATTGAAACAGTGTTAATTACAGTCCTTCCCTTAGCTAGAGCCTTTCCGGTGAAATTGATAGAAGTCATTAAGTATCCAAATAGTTATATCTTGAATATGTTTATAAATAGCAATTATTACAAAATCAATACAAGAGTTTGCACTTCCATAAAGATGGACAGGATAATTTGGAATCTGCAACATTTGATTGTATAGGAATCAAATTCCCTGAACAATTCTTGGGGACCTTTAGTGATGTGTATGTTTGTATAGTTTTTGTGTGTGTGTGGTATTCAGCTTTGTTCGGGTATTTTCCCACATCATTATAGTTGTGCTTTTAAAGTTGTAGCAATGTTTTGGTAGAATCTCATCTGCCATCAACAGGTTTCTGTATTGTGTTGGTCTGTGAGTCAGACTTTCACAGCCGTTTCAGTTTTAAACACAATACAGAAGCCTGATGATGGCAGATGAAATTCTGCCGAAACGTTGCTACAACTTTAAAAGCACAACTATGATGACGTGGGAAAATACCCGAACAAAGTGAATACCATACATGTAAATACTCGCGAAAACTTAAACACACACACACATATGTATATATATATATATGTGTGTGTGTTTGTGTGTGTGTGTGTGTATACACATTCACACACACACACATATATGTGTGTGTGTGTTCTTAAGTTTTCGCGGGTACTTACATGTATGGTATTCAGCTTTGTTCGGGTATTTTCCCACGTCATTATAGTTGTGCTTTTAAAGTTGTAGCAACGTTTTGGCAGAATCTCATCTGCCACCATCAGGCTTCTGTATAGTGTTCGTCTGTGAGTCAGACTTTCACAGCCATTTCAGTTTTAAATTTGGGGCTAGCCTACTGCTGTGCCGGAATGGTTTTTTTCTTAATCCTAATTGGTTGGGAGTCCTGGTCTGTGTTTATTGGTCTTGAAGTTTGCTGTGTTCTGCTTGATTGGTGTTTCTAATATCTTCTGTCTGTTTTGTGGCTTTTTTTGTCTTGTTGCCAGCCAAACAAGACAAAAAAAGCCACAAAACAGACAGAAGATATTAGAAACACCAATCAAGCAGGACACAGCAAACTCCAAGACCAATAAACACAGACCAAGCCTCCCAATCAATCAGGATGAGGAAAAAACCATTCTGGCACAGCATAGGCTAGCTCCAAATTTAAATCTGAAACCACTGTAAAAGTCTGACTCACAGACGAACACAATACAGAAGTCTGGTGATGGCAGATGAGATTCTGCCAAAACATTGCTACAAGCACAACAACAATGACGTGGGAAAATACCCAAAAAAACCTGAATACCGTGTGTGTGTGTGTGTGTGTGTGTGTGTGTGTATCTTTGGTTATTCAGGTTTTCTCCGCATAAAATTGGAAGTATCTAGGAGACGTTTGATGAAGTCTCATTCATCATCTTCAGGCTTGTGTCTTCGGCCGTGCTTCTCAGAGAAGCACAAAGCCGAAGACACAAGCCTGAAAATGATGAATGAGACTTCATCGAAACGTCTCCTAGATATTTCCAATTTTACGCGGGAGAAAACCCAAATAACAAAAATCCACATACAAATACCCGCGAGAACCTCAGAAAACATATATACATACATTACACACACACACACACACACACACACACTGTATATATACACTATATATATGCCCTATTATGCATGCAAGGGCTAAATTGATTAATGATATATAAAGGCATAGATCTCTGTAATGGTAGCTTAATACTCTGACAATGTCAGCAGAGTCTGATGAAAGCTTAGTAAGTATAATAAATATAATTTTAGTTCTGGAGATTGCAAGATAGATAGATAGATAGATAGATAGATAGATAGATAGATAGATAGATAGATAGATAATGTCATTGTACCCATTGTTACTATTCTCTTTTAACTAGCTGTTTGTACATGTTACAACACATACTTTCTTGTACTACTAGAGCAAGTGGTATAGCAGGCAGTGGGTAGTACAGGTACTCTTCAACTTATGAGCACAATTGAGCCCCACATTTTTATTGCTAAGTAAGACGATTAAGTGATTTTTGCCCCATTTTACCACTTTCTTGCCACATTTGTTAAGTGAATCACTGCAGTTATTAAGTCAGTAACACAGTTTTTAAGTAAATCTGGCTTTCCCATTGACTTGGTCAGAAGGTCATCAAATGTGATCACATGACCCCAGCACACTGCAACTTTCATAAATATGAGTCAGTGTCAATTGTCTGAATTTTGATCGTGTAACCATGGGGTCATAAGAGTGAAAAACAATCACAGGTCACTTTTCAGTGCTGCTCTAATTTCAAATGACCACTAAACAAACTGTTGTGAGTCACTGACTGACTGCCTATATTTGTAAAATGAATTTGCGGTCATCTTGTATGATTTATGACTGGCTTGTGTTCAGCTCTTTCTTAGTGTGGAGAATATATGTTGTGCTATTATTTAAAAAAAATACAGGCATTTTGGTTTCATTTCTTAGAGAAATAATTTGGGCCAGATTGTCAAATATTGGGAAATCACTTCTGTGCATTGAGAGTACAACAGATTGGGATGGTGTGATGTGGGATTGAAAACTGCAGCTCTCCTCCCTGGTAATAGGTAGCCTTAGCTGTGCCCTTGAAAAAATGTACTCTGAATGCTTCTGTAAGAAATTAATAAGCCTGAAAATGATCTGTACAGAGGAATTAAAGGGACAAAGAATGCTGTAATGCTTGTTTCCTTTTATATTTGTTCTTTCTTGTAATGCAGTTGTGGGTTTGTGAAATATATTCCCTGAGTTGCTATCCATTATTCAATTGACCAAATCTCTTGACTTCTTTTTGTACTTTAAATTCTTCCTTGGTAAATAATTAATATTTGAAATGCATTGAGAGTGATAAAATATAGAAACCAAATAGTGGCTGTTCATAGTTTGTGTTCCTTTATCACATTCTTTTAATGGTCAAAAGGCAGCCAAGGATTAAGTGATTATATTTGTCCTTTCCAGGGTATGGCAAAGAATGGAAGTGAAACAGACATTGATGAGGGTCTATACTCAAGGCAGCTGTAAGTATCAAAAGAGTGGGAGCCCACTGTTTTCAAAAGTAGATTGTTAGTATCAGTCTAAAATGTGAATAAGTAAGTTTTGATATGTTTTGGAGCTGTTGAACTTTATCAGATGCCAAGAGGAAATTGACGGTGTATGGGATGTTCAGTTTTCAGGGTGGACCAGTGGCACTGAAAATTTAATCCTTTGTCCCATTTGTCCTGAATAGATATGTATTGGGCCACGAGGCAATGAAACGAATGCAGAATGCCAACATCCTGGTATCTGGTTTGCGAGGACTAGGTGTGGAGATAGCAAAAAACATCATCTTGGGTGGTGTTAAATCAGTCACAATCCATGACCAAGGCACAGCTGAATGGTCTGATCTCTCTTCCCAGGTAGGTTCTTCATCCATTCACTTAAATATGGTTCTGTTTGTGATTCTCCTTATTGAAATATATTTACTACTAAAACATCCCCCCCTTTCCCATCCTTTCTTCCAGTTCTACCTTCGTGAGGAAGACCTTGGAAAGAACCGTGCTGAAGTATCTCAGACACGACTTGCTGAGCTCAACTCCTATGTACCTGTTACTGCTTACACTGGGCCCCTCAGTGAGGACTTCCTTAACAACTTCCAGGTATTTTAATTTCTTAATTTCTCAGAAGAGAGATTATTGGGCATTTGATATCAAGAAAGGGCGTTGGTACTTATCTGATGCGCCCGTTCTCTGTAAGCTGTGAAGAGCATCCAGTGACGGGAAGATGCTTCAGTCCCTTCTAGGAAGGCTGGGCTTAAACTTGAGGACACTCCTCCTCCTCCACGAGACTCCTCCTTAGTGTTCCCAGTTTTGCGAAGCCAAGGTATTGATACCCTATATGCTTAAGCTTATGTAATAACCCTGGCCAGAACAGACCCCCTACCAGATGGAATAAAAGGGAGGGGCTGGATGCTCTTCACAGCTCACAGAATGGGCGTATCAGGTAAGTACCAACGCCCTTTCTCCCATGAGCTGTTCAGAGCATCCAGCGATGGGACATACCAAAGCTTGGCACTGCCCTAAGGGAGGGACTCCCATCTGGGTTGCAGACCTAACTGTCTCTGAAATAACTTGCTGCAAAACTCGCCTACCAAATGAAACCTCAGCAGAAGCAAATACATCAATTTTATAATTTCTAATAAATGGAGATGGAGAAGCCCAGGTTGCAGCTCGGCAAATCTCCTCTATTGTAGCTTGGGTCGCCCATGCTGCTGTGGTGGCTGCACTACTTGTGGAGTGAGCGGTAATGCCTTGGGGCTCTGGAATCGAGTGAGAGTCATACGACTTAGCGATGGTGGCCTTTAGCCATCTACCTATGGTGTGTGGGGGGAAACCTTGTGCCCCAGGGTATTAGGCTGAAAGGACACGTCCTCTGCTCCCTGCGATGGGTAATGAGAAATGAATCGAAGCTGTGAATTGAGTGGGGAGGCAAACAGTCAACTACCGGTTGGCCCAACCTCTGAGTAGCCTCCAGAAAGATCTTGGGGTCCAGACGCCACTCTGATTGGTCTAACGTGGCTCTGCTGCGCCAGTCCGCTTGTACGTTCGCTACTCCAGATATATGCTCCGCCTTTAGGGAGAGAAGATGGATTTCAGCCCATAGGAATAGTCTTTCTGCTTCCCTCATTAGTAGATTGGAATGAATGCCCCTTGTTTGTTGATATGGGCCTTTGTAGTTATGTTGTCTGTTAAGATGAGCACGTGTTTGCAATGGAGATGCGGGAGGAATTGTCAGAGTGCCAAGTACACCGTTCTCAGTTCTAGCCAGTTGATATTGTGCCTTCTCTGAATCTGTCCAAAGGCCTTGCGCTGTATGTGATTAGAAGTGGAGCCCCCCATCCCACTAGACTGGCGTCTGTTGTAACAATCGACCTGTGTGGATCCTTGAAAGGGCATCCCTTGTTGATTTTGGGTCGTGTCCACCATCGTAGAGACCTGAGAACGGTTGATGGAACTTTTACGCAAGTCCTGCCGTCATCTCTCCCGGCGCGTTGGTATGGCAACAGGAACCATTGCAGGGTTCTTGCATGGAACCGGGCCCAAGGGATAATAGAAATGCAAGAAATCATTTTTCCGAGCAATTTAGAAAGGAGACATAGTTGTATTTTCCTAAGAGTTCTGATCTGTTGAGCCAAATCTCTAATGCTTTCTTGTCTGTCAGGGGAGAGGAAAACTTTGCCTTCCAGAGTGTCAATGATGGCGCCGAGGTGAATGAGCCTAGTAGAGGGTGTTAAATGACTTTTTGACCAATTGATTGAGAACCCATGTTGTTGTAGGGTTACAAGTGTAGTTTGAGTGTTCAAATTGGCTTGATTGATGGAAGATGCCAGAATAAGAATGTCATCCAAGTAGCACTGAAGTCGGATGGACCTATCTCTGAGTGATGCTGCCAAGGCAGCCAAGACCTTTGTAAAAGTTCTGGGAGCTGAAGCTAGGCCAGATGGGAGAGCAATATATTCATAATGGACGTTGTTGTAACTGAAACGAAGGAATTTGAAATGTGAGGGCCTAATTGGGATATGTAAGTAAGCTTCCGTGCAGTCTATGGAGGTAAGGACATCGCTTTTTCTGATGCTGAGTAAGATCAATTGGGGAGTGGTCATTTTAAATTTTCGGTAAACTAAAAATTGGTTTAGACGTTTTAAGTTCAGGATTGCCCTCCATCCCCCTGAACTTTTAGAGACCACGAAGAGGTGCGAATAAAAACCAAGACCTTTTTGATTAGAAGGGATGGGTTGTATGGCCTGGATCTCTAGTAGATGTGCCATTATGGCTGTGTCCATGAGAAACCTTTTTTCTGCGTCTCTGGAAATTGGGGACTTCATAAAAAAAATCCGGGGGTGTGGAGCTGAACTCCAGTGCCAGACCAAATCGTACTGTGTTCCTAACCCATGTGTCAGTGGTAGAGGAATCCCATTGGTTGGCAAACCTTTTTAGGCCACCGCCAATGGGAATTTCGTTGTGGTCGTTACTTGGACCTGCGGAAGGGCCTAGATCAGGGGTGGGCAATTAATTTCTGTCAGGGGCCACATGGAAAATCAGATCTGCGTTCGAGGGCCAAACCAATTTTACAAAAGGCCATTATAAAGGGCCCATTATAAAATGCAGCAAATTATATATAAGAATATTATATATTTTATATATATACACACACACATATATATATACACATATATATATATGTATGTATGTATATATGTATATATATATGTATATATGTGGATCTTTGGTTGTTCGGGTTTTCTCCCGCGTAAGATTCAAAGTATCTAGGAAACGTTTCGATGAAGTCTCATTCATCATCATCAGGCCTCTGTCTTGGCTCTGTCATCGAAACGTTGCCTAGATACTTTGAATCTTACGCGGGAGAAACCCGAACAACCAAAGATCCACATACAAATACCCGAGAACCTCAGAAAACAAATATGTATATATGTATATATATAAAATATATAATATTCTTATATATAATTTGCTGCATTTATAATGCCTTTATAATATATATATATATATATATATATATATATTTATATATACACACACACACACACACACACACATATACATATACATATACATATACATACATATATATATATATATATATACATATATATATATATATATATATATATATATATATATATATATATATATATATATATATATATTATATAAGAGAAAAATAACACCACGGCTGCTCCTGCTACTACTTTCCACGCTTTCCAGACGCTAGTCCCAGGAGACAACAAACAGCAAACCGCGCTCAGGGGCATCCAAGCCCACCTAAAGCTAGGCCGCTGCTGGTGGAGCCTTGCCCTGCCTTGGTCCCCCGTTTTCCGGCTCGGCGGTCCTGCTCGGGGGGCACTTTAAAAGCCCTCCTCCTCGCGTACGCGCCCAACGAGCCGCTCACCACGACAGCGGCTCCCAGCACCCGAGCAACTTCCCAGCAACTTGCGGCTTGCTTTTTCCTCTCGGGTGCTTGCACCTGGCCCTGAGCCGCGCGGCGGAGGGGAAACCCGGAGTGCCGCCGGGTCGCCTCCTCCAAGCAGCCCGCCCACCCTCCGGGCAGAACCCTTCCTGCTCCTCGGCGGGAAGACGCTCCCGCCTGCAAACTTTGCCTGTGCAAAGTTTAAGCCTGGAAGCCCCGGAAATCCGAGCAACTTCCCGGCAACTTTCGGCTTCCTTTCAACTCACAGGTGCTCGCGCCTGGCCCCGAGCCGCACGGCAGAGGGGAAACCCGGAGCGCCACCGGGTCGCCTCCTCCAAGCAGCCCGCCTGCCCGCCGGGCTTCCCCTCTGGCGCGCGGCTCGGGGCCAGGCACGAGTGCCCACGAGGAAAAAGGAAGCCGCAAGTTGCTGGGAAGTTGCTCGGGTTTCCGGGGCTTCCAGGCTTAAACTTTGCACAGGCAATGTTTGCAGGCAGGAGCGTCTTCCTGCTGAGGAGCGGGAAGGGTTCCGCCCGGCGGGCGGGCGGGCGGGCTGGTTGGAGGGGGCAACCCAGCAGCACTTCGGGTTTCCCCTCCGCCGTGCGGCTCGGGGCCAGGCGCGAGCACCTGCGAGTGGCTGGAACACCTAGGGGCCTGCTCCCTTAAGGGGCAGGGGATCCTGGAATAAATAGTTCCCTGATGCCTTTAGCAAATGTAGTCTCCTTGTTCTGTTTTGCTTTGTTGTCTGTCTGTCTGTCTGTCTGTCTGTCTATCTATCTATCTATCTATCTATCTATCTATGTCTATTTTAATAACTTAAAGATTTGTAGAATTTAAGTCAATCAAGTCAATTTTTGAATAAAGTACTTGTAATATCAAATATGGAGACCAGAACACCCCCCTCTAGACCCGGCACCTATAAGCCTCCCCACTTATGAGGCTTTAGCCTCAGGAGGCTGGAATGTAAAAACAAAACAAAAAAACCAAGCGAAATGATTTTTGAAGGTTCCCAGGGGGGGGTGGTTGGTGACAGAAACTATGCTTTTAGCTGACCTGATAAATAAATCAGCTAAATTGACATTGTTCTGTTTCGACCAGAAGAACAATAACACAACCTGTCTCTGAAGAAAGGCTGAGCTAAAACTAGGGACTCTATGAAGGAGTCTCGTGGAGGAGGAGGAGTGTTCTCAAGTTTAAGCCCAGCCTTCCTAGAAGGGACTGAAGCATCTTCCCGTCACTGGATGCTCTGAACAGCTCATGGGAGAATTACTTTCCTGGTTCAGTAAATAATCTAGTTAGATATTTGGCTTATACATTGCTCAAAAAAATAAAGGGAACACAAAAATAAGACATCCTAGATCTGAATGAATGAAATATTCTTATTAAATGCTTTTTTCATTACATAGTTGAATGTGGTGACAACAAAGTCACACAAAAATGATCAATGGAAATCCAATTTAGCAATCCATGGAGGTCTGGATTTGGAGTTACACTCAAAATTAAAGTGTTAAAAAACACTACAGGCTGATCCAACTTTGATGTAATGTCCTTAAAACAAGTCAAAATGAGGCTCAGTGGTGTGTGTGGCCTCCACGTGCCTGTATGACCTCCTTACAATGCCTGGGCATGCTCCTGATGAGGTGGCGGATGGTCTCCTGAGGAATCTCCTCCCACACCTGGACTAAAGCATCCCCCAACTCCTGGACAGTCTGTGGTGCAACGTGGCGTTGGTGGATGGAGCGAGACATGATGTCCCAGATGTGCTCAGTTGGATCCAGGTCTGGGGAACGGGCGGGCCAGTCTTCGTCTTGCATCAATGCTTTCGTCTTGCAGGAACTGCTGACACACTCCAGCCACATGAGGTCTAGTGTTGTCTTGCATTAGGAGGAACCCAGGGCCAACCACACCAGCATATGGTCTCACAAGGGGTCTGAGGATCTCATCTTGGTACCTAATGGCAGTCAGGCTACCTCTGGCGAGCACATGGAGGGCAGATTGCATAGGAACTGAGAAGTGGTCTGTGGTCACCACCTGCAGAACCACTCCTTTATTGGGGATGTCTTGCTAACTGCCTATGCTTTCTACCTGTTGTCTATTCCATTTGCACAACAGCATGTGAAATTGATTGTCAATCAGTGTTGCAACCTAAGTGGACAGTTTGATTTCACAGAAGTGTGACTGACTTGGAGTTACATTGTGTTGTTTAAGTGTTCCCTTTATTTTTTTGAGCAGTGTATTTTCTATATACACAAACATCTAATGTTCTTGAGAGTTTCTTGAGCATTACAAAATAAAATTAAAAATAGGATAGGATAGAAAACATTGTTGGGAATATTACTTGCCATAGACCAGGAAGTCAACAGTGAGCTGATACTGGAGAGCTCCATATTTCTCGTGTGATTTATTTCAAAGGCCTTTTCTTCTATCCATCTATCCATCCAATTTCATAACTGCTTATCTCCCTATCTTCTTTTTGTAGGTAGTTGTGCTCACCAATTGTCCCTTGGAGGAACAGTTACGCATTAGTGATTTCTGTCACAGCCAAAATATCAAACTTGTAGTGGCAGATACAAAGGGACTTTTCGGGTAAGACAGTATCTTGTTTTTGTACCCTTTTCTGTGTTGTGGCCATTTCTTTCAGTAGAATTCTTCTTTTGGTTGAGATGAACTGTTTGGGATTCCTACCTACCATATGTCATATGCCTCACAGCCCATCTGTCACAGTGTTGAAGGTGCTCCAGAGCCCCTAATTTCACCCATTTTTCTCTCTCTTACAGCCAGTTGTTCTGTGACTTTGGTGAGAACATGGTTGTGACAGATACCAATGGAGAGCAGCCACTTAGTGCTATGGTCTCAATGATTACTAAGGTAATTACTTCTTGAAGCTGGTGGTCAAGGTTCTGTTTTTGATGTGGATTTATCGATTTTCTCACTGAGACCTACACAATAGCTCAGCAGAATTTATGTCAATTACGTATCCACTATTCTAGCTAGAACCAATGATAAATTGAAATTCAATAGTAAGGTCAGCTGCAAGTTGTTAACTCCTACTACTCATTTTTCACTTACGGTATTCTTCCTGAACAGGGGTGCCCTGGAGAGGTAACCTGTCTAGATGAGGCCCGGCATGGTTTTGAAAGCGGAGACTTTGTTTCTTTCCTTGAAGTTGAGGGCATGAAAGAGCTTAACAGCTGTGAACCAATGGAAATCAAAGTGTTGGGTGAGACATGCTGTTGCTTTGATTTGCACAAAATTTAGATGTTACTAGAATGGAATATCTGTCAGTTTTTGTTTTTTTTACTGTTTGACAAAGTTACCTTTTGGTATGTTGGGAATCATGTAGAGCAGGGATCTTCAAACTTGACAGCTTTAAGACTTGTGGACTTCAACTCCCAGAATTCCTCCTCTAGTCATGTTAGCTCAGGAATTTTGGGAGTTGAAGTCCACAAGTCTTAAACTTGCCAAGTTTGAAGACCCTTGATGTACAGTGTCTAATATTTAACATTAACTTGGAATTTTAGCCTGAGTTACAAGTGACAGTCAGTTTGGTGTAGTGGTTAAAAATATTAGGCTAGTAGTTCTAGGGCTATCTTAGGCACAAAACCATTTGGGTGGTTTTGGGCCAGTCATACTTTCTCAGCCCTAGGAAGAAGATAAGGGCAAACTATTTCCAAAATGGTTGACAAGAAATGTGCAGAGACTTGTCTAAGAATGAAGACTAACTTTTGAAGGTGCAAAAAAACCCAACAACCCACAAACATTGAATTGATTGTGAACCTTAAGTATGCTATAAATAAGCATGTTAGAGTATGTGGAAAGATACTCATTGTAGCATCTTCCTTGTATGAATAATTTATATATTTTTTATTTCCTGAAAATTCTCTAGTTCATAATTCAGAATATAATTCCTCCGGCAACAGAATAATAACAAAAACATTTTCCATGGTCTGTCTTCTCTCTTTACTACTTGTTTATTGCACCATGAGGGCATATTTCTTTTCTTCCACAGTTACTTGCAATTTAATCCTATTATGCAAGTATTAGGAAAATTGGCTCTTATTTCTTCCTTATGTCTATTAAAGTTCTCCAAGACTGAAGTAATTTGACATGATTTGACAGGACTCTTGGTCCAAGTTAATACGACAGTTCTGCAGTGCCATTGTTTTTTTTCCCCAGTGTGGTTCTTTGCCTTTGACAACTGTATGGGTGTACTTCTTATTCTTTTCTAGGCCCCTACACATTTAGTATCGGTGACACCTCCAACTTTTCAGACTATGTACGTGGCGGCATTGTTACCCAGGTCAAAATGCCAAAGAAGATTAGCTTTGTAAGTGTCTTTTCTGACAGGTTCTGCATTTTTATTATTATTATTATTTTTTGCTGGGCAAATTCCCATGGTTCCCAGAAATGTTCTGCCATTAGAACAGTCTGGCACCCTTTAATCTGCTTGTGCCTGTTCTTGTGTGGTATGTCAGCACCGGCTTGGAAATAAGCAACTTGCTTGCCAGAGAAGGGTAGCTATGAAGGCATTGCTGCCATTTTCAATTTCCCATTATTTTTCTTTCAGAAATCTCTGCGCACTTCTTTGCCAGAGCCAGAGTTCGTCATCACTGACTTTGGCAAGTTTGATCGGCCAGGCCAGCTGCATTTGGGATTTCAAGCCCTGCATGAGTTTCACAAGAAGCATGGCCATTTTCCCAGGCCTCGTAATCAGGTAGGCTATTCCGGTTCCACTTTTCTTTTTCTAGTTTGCAAGTTAAGATTTTTTTTCCCCCCAGTAACAGTTCATATCAACCACAGAATATAAAGGTACTGTTGCAAGCCAAATCACCAATCAAAGAATAATGTTTGGAATACTGGGGTAAATCTTGTACAGAGTTGCTCACATTCCTTTTCTTAAATCTGCTTGAATATGTTACATTAAATACGATGCATTTTTGTTGAGGGACTGCTAGTTGTGGAAAGTGATCATTTTATATACTTTTATGCTTAAGGCATTTTTTAATGATTATTTCACACAGACTACATTTAGTGCAGGTTACATTTATTATTTTGGTGAAAACAAGTCCACAGCTTTCCTTAGCCTTTATCTGACTTCTTTCATTCTTCCTCAGGCAGACGCTAGTGAGGTGCTATCTTTAGTGAAGGATCTTAATGAGCAAGCAGTGCCCGCACTTAAGCAAGAACATTTGAATGAGGACATCATCAAGGAAATGGCTTTCCAAGCCTCTGGAGATCTGGCACCTGTCAATGCCTTCATTGGAGGCCTAGCTGCACAAGAGGTTATGAAGGTACAATATTTGAAAAACTTGGCAGATAAAAAGCATTCCATTTAGTCCATGTTTCCCTTAATAAGCAGCTTTGGACTTGGTAAACAAATCCTCTGTAATAATGTGATGGTGTATAATGCCAGTTTATTCCTGAAATTGGCTTTTTCAGGCAGAACCAAACAGTATCAAAAAGAGGTTCTTTTCTGTTTCTCTGTTTTAAGGCCTGTTCAGGTAAATTCATGCCTATCATCCAGTGGCTGTATTTTGATGCATTGGAGTGCTTGCCTGAAGAAAATAAGGATAGTTTGACTGAGGAAAATTGCAGCCCTGTGAGTAATTAATATAAGCATAAGATGTATGCTGGGAATGACAAAAAAAGTACTACTCTGTTAATGCCTTATTTTATTGCAACAGAGAGTCTGAAGTCAACACCTCTTTTTCTTTTTCCCAATCCTTCCTCATTTCTCTTCCTCCCCCACACTGCTTTCCTATTTACTTTCGTATTTTGTATCTTATTTTATCTTATAACTCAATAAAATGTTAAATGGGGGAAAAAAGCACTACTTAAAATGGCTGGGGAAATAATTTGTAAGTTAGGAGGCTTATATATTAAGCCTAGGGCCAAAAAATTTGAGTGGTTTTAATTGCTTATACTAAATTTGATGGAGTATATTACCGTACAATATATTCTTTCCCATGAATTCTCTGGTATGCAATTGAAGTAGCATGTAATAGCAGGAATAGCCTCATATTGAAATTATTCATTTATATGAAAACAGCATTGGGAATTTGAAACTTTTGAAGTAGTATATAAACAAAATGTAGTATTCTGTATTTATAGTAATAAAGAAATTATGATTATTGATGATGATTATTCATTAGCAGGAATAGGGAAATGGGGAAATTCCATACTTTGGAGAACAGGTACAAACTGGTTGTCTCTTTTCCCCCCCTGTCTTGATAGAAACATTGCCGATATGATGGACAGATTGCTGTGTTTGGCAATGAATTACAGGTTAAACTGAGCCAACAAAAATACTTTCTGGTGAGTCCTTACATGATTTTTCAGTTTCTTGGTATATCCATCCAAGCAACTTGCTGACATATTTTTCCCTCTCTCTTAGGTTGGTGCTGGTGCCATTGGCTGTGAATTGCTGAAGAACTTTGCTATGATTGGTCTGGGATGCGGACAAGGGGGAGATGTGGCTGTGACTGACATGGACACTATTGAGAAGTCCAATCTCAACCGGCAATTCCTCTTCCGACCTTGGGATGTTACGGTCAGTTCCATTAAGTATCAGGAGTGCAATTTCTGGGGTTACAGAAGGGTCAGCCGTAGGACTTTCAATGAAAAATTGTCATGATTTGCCTTGGGAGTTTGGAGGAGATTTAACAGTTGGCTTTGGCAAATTTAAGGGCCAGAAACCTGTGATTTTGTGATCCGTTGTGAATACTGTGTTTGCTTTTTATTTTTAGTTATTCTTAATAGGGATAATTTTGGAAGCTGTAATGTGAAGTTTCTATACTCAGAGTAAGACTTAATGTTTCAATCTATCTAGAAAATGAAATCTGATACAGCAGCAGCTGCTGTAAAAGAAATGAACCCAAGCATTCACATCACAAGCCACCAAGATCGTGTAGGCCCAGACACTGAACGGATATATGATGATGACTTCTTTGAGAATCTTGATGGGGTGGCAAATGCACTGGACAATGTAGATGCAAGTAGGTATCTGCATATGGTTTTCGTACTCCTCTTAATGTTAGAAACAAATCCAGTGAGAGAAGTATAACAGATTAATGTAGTGAAGCTTTATGCCATTGTGTTTACAATGTTAGAAGAATAGGCAAGAATGTGACCAGCTCCAATGACTTTTGAAAGACTGCCAAAGGTTCAGACTGAATCAATCCAAATCATTACCAACATTATCTCCAATTTTTTAAATTTAAAAAATGAATTGGTTTTAAGTGACTGAAGATAAGATTCATCTGCCTCTCTGGAGCATAAGTGCTCCCACAGCAAGTACAATAGTTATGCAAATGAAATATTAAGAGTGTTCTTGCTTCAAACACTGAAAATATAATTGATCCAATTTGAGACTTTTAACTTCCAGAGCTATCCTGACTGGCAATCGTTCACAATTTTCTTGTATAATTGTCTTTAGGGATGTACATGGATCGTCGCTGTGTCTACTACCGCAAGCCCCTGCTGGAATCAGGGACACTGGGGACCAAAGGGAACATCCAGGTGGTGATCCCATTCTTAACAGAATCATATAGCTCTAGCCAAGATCCACCTGAAAAATCTATCCCTATCTGTACGCTGAAGAACTTTCCTAATGCTATCGAGCACACTTTACAGGTGAGATTCCAGCATTACAAACATTTGATAGCAAAAATACAGTAACTGGTTTTCTTTGTAGTTGGAAGGTGATAATTAGAGTGTGATAGAGATGCTTTTCGGTCAAATAGTCTTGCTGTTGACGTGGTCAAGGAGCTGTTTTTCAGTATGTTGCCTGTGGCTCTTGCTTCCTCTCTCTATAGGGAGCAAACTGAATCTCCTGTTCACCTTGTTAGCAGGTCCAGCTGACTTCTATGTATCGACTATTGTGTGATACTTTATTTTGTATCATTTTGTTTAGTGCAAGACAGACAAAATACTGTTACAAACATCAGCACAGGGTACCAGTTGGTTTAAATCCTGTGTCAAGGTTGGAACTCTTGTTGTTTTATTTTCCAGTGGGCCCGTGATGAATTTGAAGGCCTTTTCAAGCAGCCTGCAGAAAATGTCAACCAGTATATCACGTAAGTACTATACCAAAATCGGCTAAAGGTGGTTAAATTGTCATTATAAATACTAAAACTCCATTCATCAGTAGGTTTGGCACTTTCTGATCTCTAATGAAGCAAACTGATTCAGAATGATGAAAATATGCATGTTAATGCTTGCAGTTTCTATTAGCCTCAGGGAAAATCACTGAACCAGTTCTCATTTCTCTCCAGAGACGCCAAATTCATGGAGCGGACCCAAAAGTTGCCTGGCACTCAACCTTTAGAGGTTTTGGAAGCTGTATTCAAAAGCTTAGTGACTGACCGTCCTAAATCCTGGGCTGACTGTGTGGCCTGGGCATGTAATCATTGGCATACCCAGTATAGCAATAATATTCGTCAATTGCTACACAATTTCCCCCCAAATCAGGTGAGTTGGAAAGGATTCCTGTGTCATGGCCTCAGTCTGTCTTTATAATGGTAAAAATGGGATATTTTGCTCCGTTGTCCTTTTAATGCTATTTCCATTTTTTTTTTTTTCAGAAAACTAATTCAGGAACCCTCTTCTGGTCGGGTCCAAAGCGATGTCCTCATCCACTCACCTTTGATGTCAAAAATGTAAGCATTGTAATCTGCTTGAAAATTGAAAAAAATACTAATTAGATGATAGGTGATAGAAGAAAGATTCCTATTTTGGTCTGCTGCCTTTACAAAATGCAGTATTGGCATATATACAGGTAATCCTTGAGTTAATGACGATTGTTCGGCACCTGTTTGAAATTATAGTAGCAAGGGACTTTGTAAGACACATGAGCAATCTTTAAAGGTCACACGATCAAGATTTGGGTGTCCACAAAGGCACTTCAACTCCCCCCCCCCAATCAATGTCTTTTGGGGGCCACTGCACTCCATGGCCCTTATTGCACTAACTGTCTTTTACCATCTTTTTTGCTCCTTACTGCTGATGAAGCATGCATGCCTGGTCTGGTCCTTTTCAAGGCACCTGCTAGCCAGATGGGACTTTCTCCCCAGCTCACACACGGCAGTTTCCTACCAGGAACTGGGGGGGAAATGGCCTCATGTGACCTTGCAGAAGGTCAGAGCAGGCGTGCTTCATCATCATTGGGGCAAAAAGATGGCAAAGGTCAGCTGGGGTGATGGCGGAATGCAGACCAACAGGGTTCTGGGAGTGCAGGGCAGCAAAGGTGGTTGGACCGAGGCAGCTGGAGGCTTCCTAGATAGCAGTTTCACATAGTGATATTGGGCTGGACTTTGTACTGCAAAGGGCTTTGCTTTGCACTGGAGCTCAATGTTTCTTATAGCTCCAGACCTGCAGCGTGGCAAGCAGGCCCAGAGCCATGTGGTTCAGGGTCTACTTGCTGTTCTACAAAGCAAAAGATTTACAGTGGCCACAAGGCATAGATGGGGAGAAGAAGGTTCAGGGCTAAAAGAAACCAAGCCCACAGTGGCTTGGCTTGGGATGGGTACTCACTTAACGACAGTTGTTGATTAACAATGGAAATGGGAAGCGTTGGGATTGCTATTGCTAAGCAATTATTGCAGTGACATTGTCAGCTGCCACCTGTTCTTGCTTGCGCTTTGCTGCTGCTATGCAGAGACCGACTGCCATGAATTGTGGGGAGCGGGAGTGATGGGGAATGCTTCGGGGAAACAAAAGTAGGTGTTGTATCTCCTCCGAGACACTGCCTCAAGGTCACCCAGCTGGAAGAAGGAAGGGGCTGCATACGGAACTATGCTTGACCGTTAGGAAAACATCTTGCCTGAACCAAATTGGTTGGTTGAGGGGAATGAGAGAGAGTTAAAGGAGGGAAAGTAGAACTTAGGGATTTTGGTGGATGATTTTCATTTCTAGCTTTGCAATACTGCAATACACTTGATCCCTAAGTGAACTATCTCTCTCTCAGCAAATGGAGCCAAGGATCATTTCTATTTAGAGATTTGAGTTACGGCAGGTCTGACACCTATGATGTCATGATTTATGACTGTATTGCTTAGTGACAAAAATACTGATCCTAAATATGGTTGTAAATCAAGGGCTATCTGTATTTAAATATAGATCTTTTTTTACATAAAGCTATAAAAATAGAAGCATGGTTAGAAAGAGGAAATGTGGCTTACAGTTTATCCATTTGGAAAATGTGTAGACTGCCAACTGATGAATTAGTGCAATTTTCAGTGAGAAGCAGATATATTTTTTGCTAATTGGGATAATCAGAAGTTTAAAATTACCATTATCAGGAAGCTTGTGATCACTCCCAGAGAGATATAGGGGATAAAAGAAAAGTTGTGCAAAATAATTTATGAATGGTTTTGCTCAAGTTCTGATTATTATACACTGCTCAAAAAAATAAAAGGAACACAAAAATAAAACATCCTAGATCTGAATGAATGAAATATTCTTATTAAATACTTGGTTCATTACATAGTTGAATGGGCTGACAACAAAAAACACAAAAAATATCAATGGAAATCAAATTTAGCAACCCATGGAGGTCTGGATTTGGAGTTATACTCAAACTTAAAGTGGAAAAAAACACTACGGGCTGATCCAACTTAGATGTAATGTCCTTAAAACAAGTCAAAATGAGGCTCAGTAGTGTGTGTGGCCTCCACATGCCTGTATGACCTCCCTACAATGCCTGGGCATGCTCCTGGTGAGGTGGCGGATGGTCTCCTGAGGGATCTCCTCCCACACCTGGACTAAAGCATCCCCCAACTCCTGGACAGTCTGTGGTGCAACGTGGCGTTGGTAGAAGGAGCGAGACATGATGTCCCAGATGTGCTCAGTTGGATTCAGGTCTGGGGAACGGGAGGGCCAGTCCATAGCATCAATGCCTTCATCTTGCAGGAACTGCTGACACACTCCAGCCACATGAGGTCTAGCATTGTCTTGCATTAGGAGGAACCCAGGGCCAACCACACCAGCATATGGTCTCAAGGGGTCTGAGGATCTCATCTTGGTACCTAATGGCAGTCGGGCTACCTCTGGCGAGCACATGGAGGGCAGATTGCATAGGAACTGAGAAGTGGTCTGTGGTCACCACCTGCAGAACCACTCCTTCATTGGGGATGTCTTGCTAACTGCCTGTGCTTTCTACCTGTTGTCTATTCCATTTGCACAACAGCATGTGAAATTGATTGTCAATCAGTGTTGCAACCTAAGTGGACAGTTTGATTTCACAGAAGTGTGACTGACTTGGAGTTACATTGTGTTGTTTAAGTGTTCCCTTTATTTTTTTGAGCAGTGTATTTAGAAATGAGAATGATTCCTCTTATCTTGTTTTAGTTTAAAGGCACTGTGATAGATCACCAGCATTTAATTTGGATTTTTTGCTTCATCTGTCTTATTATTACAGCTTCAAAGGAATAGATTGTTGATAGAAAAAAAGCTTAATGGCACTTCAACTGTTACTACTGAGTAAGCTATGGAGTACAAGACAATGGGTGAAACCTAGGGGTGATATAAGTAAGCTGGAGTAGATACTCTTCAGTTTTTCTTGTGTGTAAAATTTACATCTATGGATTCATTTTAGTTAGTCAGTTCACATAGAAGCTGGTTGCTGAAGTAGAATTTCATCTGGTCATGTGTAGAATGTTTAGTTAAAAAGGCTGCATTCAGAAAAAATTGTCAATCTGACTCAACTAATGTTACCTCCACAGCCTTTGCACATGGATTATGTAGTGGCAGCTGCAAACTTGTTTGCCCAAACATATGGCATCACTGGCACTAGAGACAGAGAAGCTATTGTGGAGCTGCTGTGCCAGGTGCAAGTTCCTGAATTCACTCCCAAGTCTGGTGTTCGAATCCATATCTCTGATCAGGAGCTACAGAATGCCAGTGCTTCAGTTGGTAAGAACTGGGAATGAGATGAGTCTGCCAAAGGCAAGATTTTAACTGAAAAGCAAAGAATGCCAGGCTTTGAGTGAGAATAAGTCTTCTCTCTGAATAATTTTGATTCTATTGAATGGAAGGCCCAGTTGCTTCTTTAAGTTTTGCTATCTCTCACAATTTCACAATCCATATTTTGATTTACTGTTTCATTTCTGGAGCAATTCTTGTGCTGCTTGCAGAATTACTATAAGATTTTAATACTTTTTTAAAAAAAAATGCTGTTCAGGGATTTATGGCAGAGTCTGGCAACTAAACAAGTTTACAGCTTTGAGATTGCAATGCACAGCTTAGAGCAGAAAACGTTTTAGGTTGACATGCATTGTAGCAGTCTTTTCTGACATTTATGCATTTATTTTTCTTAGATGATAGCCGGTTAGAAGAGCTAAAATCTTCACTTCCGAGTCCTCAGCAACTTCATGACTTCAGGATGTTTCCAATTGATTTTGAAAAAGTAAGCATTTTTAAATGAATAAATCGGTATTTAACTATAATCTGACATACAAATCATACCAGAAATGATCTCTGTAGTTCAGTTTTGAAGCCATGGGTAAGCTTCTGGTTTAGCTAGCAAGCTGTTTCACTGGGCAAGTCCCAAAGCCAAAAACATGCTGAGGACCATGACATTGCTGGTTGTAATTATCACCTTATTTGTACTAAATTTCAGGATGATGACACAAATTTCCATATGGACTTTATTGTTGCTGCTTCTAACTTGCGAGCCGAAAATTATGATATTCCTCCTGCTGACCGGCATAAGGTAAACTTACTGTGATGGGTAAAGATTGTGTACAGTAGAATGTATTAGGGGTGTGACTATACTTCAGCCACAGCTATGGAAGATCACTTGGGTGATTTTGAACCGATCACTCTTTTTTAGCTTGATCTACCTCACCTGCCTGAAAAGCTGGGGAGAGGAAAAACTGCAGAAACTTCATTGAACTCCTAAAGTAAAAATTAAAAAGCTCCTTTGTCTTCTCTTTTCAGAGCAAGCTGATTGCAGGAAAAATTATACCTGCAATTGCCACGACGACTGCAGCTGTAGTAGGCTTGGTTTGTTTAGAACTATACAAAGTAATACAGGGCCACAAGCGACTTGAATCTTACAAGAATGGTTTCCTTAACCTGGCATTGCCTTTTTTTGGCTTCTCTGAGCCTATTTGTTGCCCAAAGAACAAGGTGAGCAGGGTGGCTTTTTTCACACACACATATTAGTCGTCCTTTGTTTACACAAGTGGCCTCTGGTACTAAATGGAAAAATAATCTCTTCAACTTGGATTTGATAGTCCCTTTTTTTGAATACCATGCAAAGAATATTACTAAAGCTCGTCAAATTTTTTCCTTCATTTTTTGGCAAGTTTTGCCAAATGAGACATATTTCTCTAGCAACTTAAGGTAGAGAAAGGAAAAGGAATGCATGCTGAAGTTTCTTGGAAGTTTATGTAAATCAACCTTTCTAAGAGGTTCATGCAACTGCCTCTTCCATTTCTTTTGTTTGTGTACTTGTTTTATTTTCATTATCTCCATCTGTTAAGGGAAAATATTTCTGTCTGTTTTTTCTGTTCGTTATTTGGATAGAGATATAGAAATCAAAAGAGTGGCTCTTAAGATCTTTCCCATGTCCTCACATATTAGAAATTATGAATAACTATGATGACTTGCCTTCTTATATCAAGTAAATGAGCATGAATTATGCTTTTGTCTTTGTTGCGTTTTTTATTGAGCATTAACTGTAGTAACCAACACTGATATTCCGTTTTTTTCTTCAGTACTATAATACTGAATGGACTTTATGGGACCGCTTTGAGGTGCAGGGTATCCAGCCTGATGGACAGGAGATGACACTCCGTGAGTTCCTGGCTTATTTCAAGGTAAGCCTTGAGTGTGTCCTGGTCTACATTTGCTACAATATATTAATGGCTTCAGAAGAGGCGTGCGAATGGACATGAAAAACTTTTCAGTAAAGAACCATTTTTTTCTTTCCTTCCCTCATGTAGAAAGAGTACAAGCTGGAGATAACAATGCTGTCCCAAGGAGTCTCTATGCTTTACTCATTTTTTATGCAGCCAGCCAAGCTGAAGGAACGCCATGATCAGCCGTATGTATTGTTTTAAGAGAGTGAGCAAGGGCACTGGTTACTTAAATTGAATCTGCATCTGCCTGACAGCTGTCCTTTTCCTCTCCTCCCAGGATGACTGAGATTGTCACCAGAGTTTCCAAGAAGAAGATTGGGCGTCATGTGAAAGCCTTGGTCTTTGAATTGTGCTGCAATGATGACAGTGGTGAAGACACAGAGGTGCCGTATGTGCGCTACACCATCCGCTAGCAGCCCCCTTGCTAGCATTGCCCACTTGCCTGCCACGGACTGTTAGTGTGGAGGAGGATCTGCCTCCCTCCCTCACATGTCACGGTTAAAGTGACTCAAAACATGAAATAACTTTTGTAATCTTTTAGGATTTTTTTTTTCGTGTCCATCAGGGCCTGGGATATTCTCCACTCCTGCGGCTGCTCCCTCTTATTCTTAGCCCGTGCAGTTATGTCATGTTATTGAGGCGCCTTAACACCCATTTTGTCCTTTCCTGTTAATGTTAGTCGTGTTGTGTTTTGATTCCTTGACCACCACCTCTCCTTCATCCCTATTCTCACTTGTAAGGAAAGCTGCTCTCCTTTCTCATCCTGAGGAAGTGGCTAGTAAGAGGAAATGCCCCTTTGTTGTATTCTGAGAACTTGCCCGGGCTGGCTTTGCGGGGGAGAGGGAGAGGATACGAGTGGGTAGAAAGTATTGGTCAGAACTGATAAGAGAAGTAAATGAGTCAATAAACATTTGCAAAAGCCAGTGGTCCTTTATTGTTCAAGTGGAATGGGGTGAGTTGCTATGTACATAACATAAAACTTCATCCCAGTTCAAATTCTTTGCATTCCTGGTATGCTAGCAAATTCTTAATTTATCTTGATTTATATAGCATATTTTTTTTGAAAGCCATTTGTTTCCACGATAATCAGGTGTTTAATGCTATGAAAAATTTTCCTCTAATCCTCTGCTGTGAATTTTTTTGTTATCTTGCTGCTCATTTTGTTTGTGACAACTGGAAAAATACAGTGACAACCATACTGTCTATCCTTAACTCCTTATGAAATTAGATGCATGTATGCAGACTAGGCTGGAGGCAGCTGCACTCCTTTATGTCCATGCACTGGTTCTATATATTGGCTAAGATCCTAATTTAGTCAGTCATCATTTATCAGTTCTTTGTTATGTGGCTATATGAAAAGGCTGTTCCATTATTTGTTTCTAATTTTTCTTAGATTGGCATCCATTGAAGGTTAGAGCTCTAGAGGGATGAATGATTATAAATCTCCTTGTTTACAAAGAAATATTATTTTGACCACTTTGGTGATAATAGTTTACAAACTTCTGTGAGCTTTACAGCATACCTTTAGTCTAGATTTTGAATTTTTGAATTCATTTTGGATGGGTCATAAATAAGGAGTCTCTATTTTCAGAAATTGGGTAGCATTTTAATTTATTTTTACTTTTCTACAATATATAAACAGATATGCATACTAATGTAGTTTAAGTAACTGCTGTAGTAAAGATGCTCCTCAATATGACCTTGAAAGCCATTTTTTCAGGGTATATTTAAGCTTAATATGCATGCAATTCTTGTTTAGAGTTGCAGCTCTAGTTAATAAATTGAAATGTGAAAGCTGTACAGCTTTCGTACTACAATCAGGTAAAACCATTGTGACATTGTCTTTAGAAGTCTTATAGATGATAATTGAACTTCGGATTTATTCACATATTTTTACAACTTATTAATTCAGTGAGTTATTCTGCTCTTTCAGTGGCACAACTGATGAGTTTGCAACATGTTAAACCAGCTTGGTTAATTATAATTTATTGAACCGCAGATGGCAGTCTTCATATAACACGTTTGTAAAATTATAGTTTACAAGCTGGATTCACTTCATGCATGCCAGAACCAAACCGTCCACAGGATGGTTTATCTAGTAAGTTTATAAGGAATTTCAGTTACATACTTTAGCAAATGCATTTGTGAGAAAACATCAATTTTGTTTCCCAAATGGATTTTCACAGAATCTTGGGAAGGGTTGGTTATATGGAAGGATTTTAACAGAGTGATGAACTCATTTTCCAACTACTACTTCACTGTCTTTCTCATCCCAGAAAGAAACTTACAGAATTTGCCACTTCGATCAAAATGACATTGATTTCAAAGGTGGTAGTT
Organism: Pseudonaja textilis; assembly: GCF_049901715.1. Lineage (NCBI taxonomy): Eukaryota > Metazoa > Chordata > Lepidosauria > Squamata > Elapidae > Pseudonaja > Pseudonaja textilis. Next base: position 143,040,215 of record NC_141991.1, read on the forward strand.
ACTGTCATTCAAAGATGTGAAAGGAATTGCACTTCATTTCTGTTGCACCAGTTCTATAAACGTCCTATGTTACTGCAGAGAATATTATCATCTTGATAGTTTTTATAAACTCTGATACTGCTTTCCTAAAATCACATGTAGTAATTGAATTGGGGCTTAATTTTTAAAGTAAGGTTCAAGATATCAGTTGTTCCAATCCTTGTGCAAGAGACAAACATTTTTAAAAATTGCTATGAGGAAAAAAAAAGTTCAAATGTACAACAACTTCACTTTAAATTTTGTAAACCAATGTGTGGGGAAACAGCCTACCTTTTTTCGATTGCAAACAATAGCATGTTAGGATCAATGGACATTAAGAGTGTACCAACATCCAAATATGGATTAAAATGTTAGATTAAATTTAAACTGCTTCTATACACAAGATGCAATTGTTTAATTTTAAGGCTCCTTCTGGCTATCATGTTCATTATTTTTGCCTATATATTTCTATATAATATTGGACTATTGGCTGCCAGAAATTCCTAGCTTTAGCTTTTAGCATCTCTGCAAGTCTTAGACCTGTATGAAGTTTAATTCTTCCATCTTTAGTGTGAGGTGTATACATACATTGGGCCTGAATAACTTTTCTGCATTCCCGGAATGTTCGGAAACCACAACTCTTCCCTATAAATGTGTTGCAATTGCAATCTCAAAGCATACCCTAAGAATTGCAATTCAGTTTCAACTTACGGATGTTTTGGTAAGGTTGCAAACAGGTGCAGCCTGTAAAGTATGCATGCCTGTGTACCGGCACTAAAACGCTCAGATATGTCTACTTCACCTCATCCTTCCACCACCACAAATCAAATCACAACACTCTGATTCTTCTAATTCAAGTTTGATCAATGCTACTTATGAAATCAGTTTGGATATTCCTCGAAAGCGAACCTTCCGCATCCCAGTTCCCCAAAAGACCTCATACAGCTGATACAGACATCAGGCAGAATCTGTTCGCAGTTTTTCCATTGGCCTCTGGGGGCGCGAGTGAGAAACTTCCAAAATGGCTGCCACAGAAAATCACTTTGTCTTGGGAGAGCCTCAACTCGGCGGGAAATAAGCTCCATGCGTTGGTTGGGAGAAGCCTGTTCGCAAGGGTTAAAGGGGCGGAGCTTGCCGGGAAAACCATTGGTTTGTGCTGATCCTATTGGGGTGGGTGTGGCGTCCAACTTAAACCCGCCCTTGCTGGGAAATGACTTGGAGAACTTTCTTCATGCGCCCTTATTGGCCGCGAACACATGACCAATGACAACCAAGTCTAGGAAAGGAGTGGCCCGCCTTCCGTGTGTAGTTGGACACTTTTACTTAATCCAGGCATGATTGGTCTAGCTCCATTGCCTATCAGACTGTTCCGGAGGTTGGCTGGCGATTGGTCGTCGGATTCCATCATTCCGGAATCGGACAGCGCCCGATGACACGATCAAACACAAGTTGGAGAGCATAGTGCTTTCCCATTGCTTACCCTCTATTGTCAATCTGAAGATGGGGCGGACTCGGCCCTCTTTTATATGACGGCAGCGCTCCAAGAAGTTTGTATAGGGTTATGCAATAGGGTGGAGTTTCTTGTCAATCACGAAGTGGGAGGGGTTTGTAAGGGGCAGCTGTGGAGAGTGCGGGCGTCGGCGGTCAGGGGAGGCGGGCGGAGCCGGCAGTCGGGTGAAACCGAACCGGTAAGATGGCAATTCGTGAGAGATTGGATTTTTAAAAAAGTCTGGGATACTTTTGTTTTTCCAAGGATGCGAACATTTTAGAAGTTTTTTTTTGGGGGGGAAGGGGGGTTGTTTTCAAAGTTAAAGGGTTGAAGCTTTTTTTTAAAAAAAACTATTGGGGTAAAGTTGGATGCGGGGTGGGAAGGAATCGAAGAGGTGCCTGGGACGCATGCGCGAAGTGAGAAGACAGTTGGCGGTGGGGCGGCTTGTGCCTCCCTCCCAACCGATGTGGGGTGGCGGTGGGGGAATTGGAGGGATTTTGATTGGCTGGGGAGGGTGTCCGTTACGAAGTCGGGGGTCCCTCGCGCTCGCACAGCTTAGTTGTGTAGCTTTGGGGCGGGGGTAGCATGTGAAGGGGAAAAAAAGAAAGTCCAACCAACACACCCGCTTGGTTTCCGGCTCGATTAGAAAATCTCCATTTTACACGATAAAAGTGGTTAAAGGCGCTCTGGGAATTCCCTTCGAGGAGAGCTGGAAAGCCAGCCGCCTGGTTTTGTGTGGGTTTTTTCCCCCTCCCGGCTCTGCGTTTCTTTCCTCGGCTGTTGAAGTTTGAAGTGACTTCGGATGACAGACCCAACCACTTGTTTGTACCTAATCTTTGTGTAGGCTTTTGGCGCTGCTTCTTGGCGGCCACAGATTTGCATGATGTAGGACTGTAGTGAAAATGATCAAAGAGGTGGACGATTTAATTGCTCCATGTTAATTTATCCCGATCACAAAGGGAAAAGTTTGTACATCACAGTTTTACTGATAAAATAGGAAGCCCTGGGAACTTTGCAAAACTCATTTCCGCTTTCTTGTTAAAAATCAAATCCCCCAAAATATATGCAATGTTTTCTTGTCCTAAGAAAAGTGAAAGGTAAAATGTGCAGGTTTTTATCTCTGTTTGGATAATAAATAAAATTGTAAACACAAAACTTTACCACTTACACATCTTTGTTTTGGCTAGTTGAAAATCACAGAACATCATCACAAATATTGTGGTAAATTAAAAGTAATTCAACTTGATCTGTTGGCTAAGCTACATCTGTAAATATGAAGGATAATTTGAGAAAACACACGTTATTACAGTAATTCTAGAGTAATTACAATTGTACAGTAAGTTTCAGCCATGCTATGTACAAGTACTGTCCGATTTTGGAGTCAAATTTAATTTTAAGTTGAATTTTGTGAAATAAGCTGTAGAAATTTGGAAATGTGCTGCATATACTGCAGTACTTTATTTCTCTAATCAGTCTTCTTTGAGCTACATATAAGTTGAAAGTTTTCAGGAATTAAAATTTGGTTTTGTATGCTTGTGTCTTGAATATTTATGTATATTTGCAGATACTTGCATCATGTATTATGAGCATTATTATGCTGTTGGTAGATTGGTAAACTTTTGTATTTGCTCTTAATACTGTTCCCTGTGTATGGATCTTGTCTTTTATAACAAGCCTATAACAATTCCCGCTTAAGCAATATCTGTAAGAAAATTCAGTGTGCAAGGTTCTGTTTTCCCAAACTTCTGCTTTTCCCATCTTTGTTTTCTTTAAGTCAGAGGTGGGCAAAAGTCAGTCAGGATCTGGTAACTTTCTGGAAGATTTGTGGAAGAGTAGGCTAGCAAAGAATTGATTTAATTATTTAAACATTCCAGAAAAACTGCCTGTTCTAAATTGCACTAGAAATAGTTTAATTTTGAAATAAAAATACACTAGCACGTTTAAAAACTTGAGTGCAAACTTATTTTGAAAGTGAAAATGGATTCCTCAGCTCAGCATGTGCTTGGAGGAATCTACAGTTGTATTGAATTTCTTGAGGAATTGTTTTTATTTACTCAGTTTGTTTCAAAAGCAATTTCAGTTTCAATTTATTACAGCCATTATTCAGCAAAAGCAATAAACTAAATAGATTCTATCGATTTAAATGAGAGGAGGATTATGTGATACTTTTCTCATAGTGTTTATGTCAATTACTTATCCACTATTCTGGCTAGAACCAATGATAAATTGAAATTCAACAGTAAGCTCAGGCTGCAAGTTGTTAAATCCTACTCATTTTCTCTTAATATTCTTTACTAAACTTTCACCTACAGTATTCTTTATTTGTGTAATACAGGGACAATAACTGGATTGCACAACATTATCTCAACCTTATCTCCTATGTGTTCTTCAAATATGGGAATATTTGTATCCAGCAATTTATTGTTGATTTCCTAGTTCTAGAGACAAATGTATAAAAGAATTAAAATAAACAATTTTCATACATTGGACACCATGCTTTATCAAATATGAATAGTATTATTTTTGATAAGATTGTGTATGAGAATAAATAGAAACAAAATGCTGTCAAGCCCCAAACACTGAGTTACTACAGTTCATTGTGAGCTATCTAAAACTCTTTCTGCAGGTGAATTGTTACTGTAAGTAAGCCCTCTTGAATGGTGTGTTGAATATTTAAGCTTAGATCACTGGAATGATGCTCAGTATAGGTTCCAAAGGTGCTTTTCAAAAGGCAACTGGACTTCATTGATTTCTTTTCCCTTGAAAATGTTTCACTTCTCATCCATGAAACTTCTTCAATTTTGGATAAAAAGCAAAACATTTTCAAGGGAAAAAGCCCAAGAAAATCCAGTTGCCTCTTTAAAAACAACTTTGAGACAACCATGACCTGGATGATTGAGAATCTCCATAGACCTTTCATCGTAGGGTAAAGGGACACTATCTGTGGCTCTTTTTTAAAAAAAATTATAAGTAATCTAAGAAAGGAGATTCCATTATAGTGAAAGAGTAAAGGCCAGCTGATCAGAGTGTTTAAATAGAATTATTCTGGGGAGGCAACCTAAATTCTGTATAGTTGAATTTTGGGGCTGGTTTTGGTAACTAAAAATAGGCAATATTTTTAGTGCTCTCACCCTGCGCTTCTAAATTAAATCATAATAAAATTGTTTGCCAACTTGCTGAGTCACTTGAGGATGTTGCCTCTAATCATATACTAGATGAGAACAACATAGCTTAATTTTAGAGTTTGTTAATTGTGTTTGATGATTGCAGTCTAGCATCGAGGAGAGGTTAACACTGATTGCTCTTATGGAGGATTCTTTAGCAGTATGAGCTCTTTTCAGGATTCATGTGGAATTGAATTTGATCAGTTCTGGCCTTAAAAATTTTTAACAAGCATTTAGTGTACCTGTTGGTCAAGAAAATTGTATTCTCTTTCCATCTGAATACATGAGAAAAGGTTGTTTAGAACATCGGTCGCGAACTGGTAGGCTGCAGCCCACTGGTGGTCCTGGAGAAAATTTGGGTGGTCTGCAGAGATGTCACCCCAAAGCACCCCCCAAAGCAATTAATCCAGGCTGAGCAGGAACACAAGGCTGTGCTGCCCACATGGCCCTTGGGAACCCTCCCCACCCACTCATTTTTCCTTTTTCCAACCATCAGCTGTTCTGCTGTGCAGGGAGATTTAGATTAGCTAGAAAGCAGGAAATCGTTGGATTCCTTGCTTTCTAGTTAATCTTTAGATGAGCTGAATTTTACTTAGAATTGAAGCAGTGTAGACTGAGCTAGCTGATGGCAGAAAGATAGATCTCTGAATGAATCTGTGATTCTGTGAGCAACTCAATCTGCCCGCCTGCTTTGCCTGATTTTTGGGTAAAAGTTGCTCTTTTTTTCATAAAAAATCTATTTATATAAATATTTATAATATTTACAAGCCATGCCCAGCCAGTCACATGACCACCAAGCCATACCCACAAATTAGGCCACGCCCACAGAACCGGTTAGTGGTCCCTGGGATTTAAAATTATGAGTTTGGTGGTCCCTGAGGTCCAAAAGGTTGGCAACCCCTGGTTTAGAATACCAGATATTGGTGTAACTTTCCTAGCTTTAAATGTTTATCCTCACATCCAAAGCATTTACTCACTGTTCAGTTCCTCTCTTAGTAACCTTGAGGTATGTTATAAAAACATTCTCATCTTTAAAAACATTGCAAGTTTTCAGCAACATTAGACTTGGCAGTGCCAGATTTCAGAAGTGGGCAAATAAATTTTTTTCCTCCCCCCCCCCCAAAAAAAACTTCTGTTTTGGATCTAATGAGTCAGACTCTAGAAAATACCAATTAATTCATTCAGTTCTTTTTCATAAGCATTGTTAATATGACATTTACTAGTGTTGTGTATTACTTTATTAATTTGCATTTTTAATGCAAATTAAATTTTAAATACACTTTTAAAATTATGGATAGTAAACACTATTTCAGTCTTATTGTAAATCAAGGTGTGTCCCTCTGGTTATGGCTGAGTTGCAATAGGTATCAGTCATGGCCAATAGTTAGTTATGCAGGTGGTCCTTGACTTACTATTGAAATGGGGACAAGAATTTCCATTGCTAAGCAAAGCGGGTGTTAAATAAGTCATGCCCGATTTTACAACTTTTTTTGCCATGATTAAATGAGTCACTGCTGTTAAGTAACTCACATGGTTGTTAAAATGAATCCAGCTTCCCTCATAACTTCGCTATCAGAAGGCTGCCGGGAAGGTCGCAAATGGTGATCATATGAGCACAGGATGCTGCAACTGTTGTAAATAATGTTGGTTGTCAAGCACCAACATTTGGATCACTTGACCATGGGGGGTATTGTGATAGTATTAAGTGCAAGGACCAATCCTAAATCACTTTTTTCATTGCTGTTTTAACTTCAAGGAGTTACTAAATGAATGATACAACCTGTATCTGATTGGATTTGTACAACATCTTATGTTGTATAGTTGTGCTTGTGACATATGCTGATCACAGGTACACAAAACCACATTTCCTCAGGCATCATTGAACTCCAGGTTTCCAAGGATAGACTGTTTTTTAAGTTAAGTAACAATAGTTATATGAAAGCAGATGCACAAAGTTAGAGTATATATAATGGCTAATCTGCTTCACCCATCCCACTAAACCATGGTTTGTTTAATCATGCTTTTAAATAAGTCACTATTGGCTGGGTTTGCATAATATATGCTATAAATACTTTATACATAAATCATTTTATGGTTAAAGTCTTGCCAGTGTCTAAGAACACAAATATCATGACATCGATTGCCAGTAAGCTTGCAGGGCCAATTCTGATACTGGTTTATTATATTTGTTGGCTTTGTATGGCAGCCTTATTATCAAGCCTTCTTGGGATCTAGTAGTCAGAGCCTGGGTAAAACTATATCTGCTGGTCTAGTCCAGTCATTTAGAGGAAGTGTGTTGACAGTATATGCCCATAGAAGAAATTTATGGGACTGGTTTAGGCAGCAGGTCTTCTCTGTAATAAATATCAACTTTCCTCCTGAAAGTATATTCAGTTCCTGTTCTTTTATAATCTTCCAAAGTAAATTAAAATGAAATTATTTCATTTCAATGTGCTTTTGGCTCCAATGAGTGATTGGCAGTGGTACCTATTAGAGATATATACTTGGAATTTTATTTCCATGTTGTAAGTTGGGTTATATACAGAGGTGATATTCAGCTGGTTCTGACCAGTCCTCATGGACAGGTAGGGAAAATTTTGACTGGTTCGGAGAACCGGTAGAGAAAATTTTGACTGGCCCCATCCACCCGCCTCTGCTCATCTCTCCTATATTCTGTTTATTAGCTCAGCTGATTCACGCGGCAGAGCTGATTGCCGTGCCTCAGTTGATCTAAAAAACAGAACAGCTCACCAGGGAAGGGCTTTGAGCCCTGCGTGGGTACGGTTCGCGCGTTTGGCATGCGCGCGTGATAGGCGCTCCTGCACAGCTTACAAGCCTTGATTCAGAGCATGGAGTTTGAGCACTGCGAATGCGTCGGTGAAGCAAGCACCGAACCTGTAGGAAAAAAATTTGAAACACACCATTGGTTATATATTTACATGTTGCCCAGAATCCTTAAAGATAGGGATGATTCTAAAAATTTATTTAAATTTTTATAAAGATAGATAGATTCAAAGCATACATTTCAGATACCATGTGTTTTCACAGACATCAAAAATAAAAAGGCTAAAAATGGGGTTTTGACCATTTTGAAAAATATAAGTCTCCTTGCTTACTGATAGTATTTGGGACTGAAACTCCATTGCTAACCAGTATGGTCATAAAGCATGATGTCACATGACTGAACTACTAATCAAGGCAGTTCCAGCAGACCTAGTTAGGTGAATCCTGCACAGTATCTACACTATCTTCATATATTTGCCATTTTCAATCTCCTACCAGCGCTTCCCCATTGACTTTGTTTGTTGACTGTGGGACATTACAATGTCATAATAGTAATCCAGTTAGCAAGCGTCTGCATCATGATTGGGTGACCACAGGGACGCTGCAATGGCTGAAAGTACTAAGGATGATCTTAATTTCCCTCGCTCAGTGACAGTGTAACTTTGAATGGTCAGTGAACAAATGGTCATTAAATGAGGAGTGCCCGTAACAGGAGAAGCAGAATGAAATAAGTTGCATAACTGTTACTCATACCCTTATGATCTCTCACTTGGACTACTGCCATGCAGCTTACATGAGGCTGGTCTTAAGCATTCAGAAGCCTCAATTGGTGCAGAATGTGGCAGCACAGGTAGTAAATAGTGCCAGTTATTCGGCACATGTAACACCACTATTCTGTAAGCTTCATTGGTTGTCAGAATGCTGCCTGATACAAGCCAAGGTACTGTTGTCACCTTTAAAGACCTTCTTATGTTTGGATCATGTTATTTGAGGGACTGTCTCTCCCCAGTTCTTTTGGATCAGAGAGGATGGGTGTGCTTTGGATCCCATCATCTTAGGAGCATTAGTAGGGCTTGCAAGGTGTACTGTACCTTTTTTGCCACAGATATTTCCCTTCTGCAGATCAGGATGAGCCCAATTCTGTTGGCCTTTCTCAAGCCATTAAAGACCTGACTCTGGGCTTGAGACCTTGGGTGTGTTCAAAGATCTGTTAGTGATTAATGTATGATATATTCTCAGCTGCTTTGTTTTTTTTATTTTTTGGATTATTGTAATAGTTTTTACTTTGTTCACTGCTTGAAGTCACTTGTTGAATTGGGCAGCCATATAAATGGAATGAATTAATAAATAAAGAATGGCTTATTGCAATAACTTTTTATTAAATAATAGTACAGATAGTCATCCGTTTACAATCACAATTGAGCCCAACATTTCTGTTGCTGAGTGAGACAGTTCTTCAACAAAAATAAAACTTGATTTTATTTATATGTGATTCTGGCTTAGTTGCATTCCTTAATCGGCCAATTCTATGTATTTTTGAAAAAATAAGGATTGTATCTTCCTGTTTATTTTAAGTAAGATGTGCCTGCCTGTTTTTTGTATCAATGTTCGTAGAAATTCTCCTTCTACAACCCTTCTTGTCACAGGAATGAATTCAGTCTTCAGACAATCTTACTCTTATACCATATCTCTTGAAACTATAATGTCAACCACAGTTCTTGAAATGTGTGGATTGATTTGGCTGTTCTCAGGTTGCAGTTGATGTTCTGGTTCCACAAATATCCAAGTAGTCCTTGACATATGACCAGAACTTCTGTTGATAAGCAAGGTGGTTGTTTTTCCTGTGCTTGATTTTATGACGTTTTTTTGTTCCTGCTGTAACTGTTGGTTAGAAACTGCCCAGAGTTTGATATGGGAGCTATATAAATGTTTTTAATAAATATGAGAATCCAAAAAGTTTGAAATAAAGTTTGTACTTGACTCCCTGTAGCATGATACGGTAGGTTTATTTTTAAGGTAAGGCCATCTGAAAATAAAATCTAGTGGGACAATATTTAACACTTATTAAAAAAAAAATACACCAAGAGCCATTCAATCAGTTGCTGAAAATTTTTCTTCTTTTAGTAGAGATGGCTGCCATACGCAAGAAACTTGTTATTGTGGGAGATGGAGCTTGTGGAAAGACCTGCCTCCTTATTGTCTTCAGCAAGGACCAATTCCCAGAAGTCTATGTCCCCACTGTTTTCGAGAACTATGTGGCTGACATTGAAGTGGATGGAAAACAGGTAATTTGCTGATTTTCAAAAATCTAATCCTATAGGAGTATGAAATTCAAAACACAGCTGATGGAAAGGGGTGATCATAAGATACATTTGTATTCTGCATATATGCAGAAGCAAAAATAAATTATTTAATTCTGCAGGGTATGTTTTGGAATGCATGAAATGTCTGCTGAAATGTGGTGTAAGTTATGAGTCTGCCTTTTATCTATTGCTTTGGGCACTGGACCAAGCAGTATGCACATCGGAGATTAAATATATTTTCTCTGTTCTGATTGGTTTATGCAATGTGATTGCCTTCTCCAGTTTGTTATATCTGCTTAAGAACAGGAATTAAAATCAGTGTGAAAGAATTGAAATACGGTAAAAATAAAATAGAGATCATTTTCTGGTTGAATTCAGTTAATGCTGTGTGCTTTGATTCTCGAGCAGTTTCACTGAACCATAAGGATGCAATGGTGTGACAAACTAGTTTATTTCAGAATGTACTCCATGTCTCTAAAGTTGCCAACTCTGTACTTGTACAGGTAGAACTTGCCCTGTGGGATACAGCTGGACAAGAAGACTATGACCGCCTGAGACCCCTGTCTTATCCAGATACAGATGTTATCCTCATGTGCTTCTCCATTGACAGCCCTGACAGTTTAGGTGAGTCTTTAATCTCCCATTTTGTACAGAATAAGAATATTTAGATTGGGAGGTGAGGCTGAGAATCCTATTCTTCTGAGTAGCGTGTTGAGAGCCACACTCCAAAATTTGGAGTCACAGAAAATGGTAGGTCAGACCAGGAAACCCTTCTCTTTTTATTTAATTAAAAATTGAGTACAGTTAATTTAATGGCCCCATGTATATACTGTATAATGTTTAGTTTGTTGGTTACACTAAACATTGTTTCATTTATCAAATATTTATATTTCAGAGGAAACTTTTGGAGAGCCTCTGCAGAGACTGCATTTAGGTTTTCAATGGATTGTTGTCCTAGGACCTCAGCTTGTCTATTCCTGGTACAGGGAAGAAAGTAGAGTCCACAGATTTAGTCTTTACCCTTTTTCTTCTTTTATCTGTTTAGAAATACTAATATATTTATGGTATCTATTCTTGAACAAAATTGTCAATGTGGTAGGATATGATTGTGCATTTTACCATATTTCTCCATAGCCATACTGTTACTTAAGTTGTAATTTCTTCCTTTTCTCAAGATTTCAGTATTGTTCCAGGAAGGGGAAAGATCTTTAAATTTCTTTGAAGCAGTAGTTAAACTGTAAATTCTTGTCAGAAATGGGGCAACTTTGGAATAAAAATGCTTTTCTATGTGTTATTAGTATAACTAAAATGTTTTCATATATTAATAGGACTAAAATACTTTGATCTTATTAAAGTCACAAGATTAGTGCAAGGTTACAGATAGTTGTAAATGGTTCACAAATTTTCTGTCACAGTTGTGATATTGTCTTGTAACCAAACTGCTCAGTGAATTGGAGCCTCTCATGTAAAGGTGTTAATTGACCTGTATTCTCTTCCTATACAGAAAACATCCCTGAGAAGTGGACTCCAGAAGTCAAGCACTTCTGTCCCAATGTGCCTATCATCCTGGTAGGAAACAAGAAGGATTTGCGTAATGATGAACATACACGTCGGGAGTTAGCCAAGATGAAGCAGGTGAAGTCAATAGTTCGACATCCCTTTCTGGATCTACTGTTATCATTAGAGTGGGAATGCTTTGGATTCTGTTAAGAGAAAAAAAATTCTAGAGATCCTTGTTGAAGATGAAAGTTACTTGTAGAAGCCCATAATTCTTATTGCTGGATTTTTACTTCTTGTTTCCTTCCTCAGTATGAAATCCAGGAGACTTCACTTGTCTTTTTCTCATTGTAGGAACCGGTGAAGCCAGAGGAGGGCAGAGATATGGCCAACAGGATTAGTGCTTTTGGCTACCTGGAATGTTCTGCCAAAACAAAGGATGGAGTCCGGGAAGTGTTTGAGATGGCAACCCGAGCTGCCCTACAAGCCAAACGTGGGCGCAAGAAGACCTCATGCCAATTGCTCTAAAACCTCCCCAGCCTGCCTTCCCTGCCTGCCAGCCAAGTCATTGAGCTGTTAGCTTCCAGGCTTTCCTCCCTTCTGAATACTGTGCTGAAGGCAGGACTGGCATGTCTCTTCAGAGGGGAATCCTGCTAGTGCTGGGCAGGGGTTCTTCTGGAGCATGGCAACTAACTATGGAGGTGGGTTTCTCAATCTGTCCCAGGCTGTTCCCATCACACTGCAGGGGTGGCATTTCCCCCCTTCCATTACAAAAGTCTGACCCTTCCACATAAGGTCAGAAGGTATTGGCCTTTGATGGGTCAGTGGGAGAGCTCCTTGTCCTTCTATGCCTGCTTGCTCATAGCAGTCTTGCCTCTTTCGTTAGTAGCCCATGGCACTACATGGTTCTTGGCAATTCTTTTAGAGAAGACTTCCTGCAAAGTGTGGAAGCTTCTTGCTTTAGCAATTTGAACATCCAGTCCCAGAGAGTTTCCCTTAGCATAAAAGGGACTGTTGATTTGTGAAACAAGTCAGTCACTTTGGGAGGTAGGGAATGCCTCCAGCACAGCAGTCAACAATTCACTTAGCACCTCCTACTTTGGCAGATACATTGATTCCTTCGTTGCCTTTTCTGCTGTTCAGGGTGAAGCAGACTTACTTTGGACCATGTCCCTTTCCTCAAAGAAAACAAAGACCAAAAAGCCATCTAATTTAAGATTTTATTTTGAGGGGTGCCTTATTAAAATGGCACAGGCTCCTCTACCTTTTTCTTCTACCCTGTACTCTGAATATTTCTTTTTAATAAAATATTTAATTTCCTGACAGGACAGCAGGGAGCTCTTTCTTTCAGTCTGCTCAGGAGATTGGGTCTTACAGCTTGGCCCCTTCTTTGCAACGTATCTACATTTGTAAGCAGAGGTGCTATGGGCCAGCTTTCTGGACCTCCTGTGGCTGAAATAGTCACTGCCACAGCTCCCAAGTGCAAAGGACCTAACTCTGTTGCTTCTGTCTCTTTGCTCTCATTCACTCCTGCTGCTGCTGCTCCTCTCTTCCTTTCCCCAACCCCACTCACTGCGTTGCCACCGGGATGTATGATTTTTGTGTTTAATTTGTATTCACATGTTTAAAAAGTGGTTGTTACTTTTCAAAATGTACTTGAAAGACAAATCTGTAATAAATTTGTAGCAATGTTTAGTATAAGCGAGGTTCCGCTTCTTGCCTCTTTACACATGTGTTGCTTGAAAGGGAGCCCTTCGCTCTGTAGCCAAGAAAGATGAAATTTGCTAGGACAGAGTCACAAGATATTTCTCACTAGAGGGTACATTTCGAGAAAATCAAGTGAATGGCACGGAGTAATTTATGTCCACCCTGAAGACAGTCAAAGAGCACTTCTTATCCTGGCTATTAGAAATAGGGTAAATATTTAAAAATGACATACTGGAACATGTGAAAATCCAGTCAGAAGCACCATTTGTCTTGGATTCTGGCCACAAACAATCCTGATAACCACATCTTTTCCTGAGTCCATATAGTTTCACTAATGTACATAAAAGCACCTGTCCTTTTAAGTGGGTGGATATGAGTGAAGAGTGACAGTCTAAACAAAATCATTTTTTCATGATTAGGTTTTAAATGGTATTGATTCTTAGATCTGTGATTTGGAACATCTTATTTGCTGGAAACCATAGTTTGTTACAAAAGAAATAATGATGGAAATGGTTTGTATCATGTGTTAAGCAACTGGGATGTTCTGGTTTTGAGCCATTTGTTCTCAATCTACATATACCTTCCCCAACCACTGCCCTTATTAAAGAGAAATTGGTTCAAGGGAACACAGTTATATGCTATTTGACTGACTTGTACACAAGTGCTGCACCTCATCAGTCCAACAAAGCAACATTATGATGCTGATGTTGGTAGTTCCCCAGCATCTTACCTCCATTGTTGCTATTTGACATTGAAGCAATCTACACTATGGATATCATTTTTTTCAAGTAAATATCAAATTAGCAAAACACTCTCTTTCCTTGGTTGTGCACTGGCAAGGGGCTTTGCAGTTCTGAGAAATCCTGCTTTGTGAAAATAATTCTCAGTTTCTCCCACATGAAGCATACTTGTTTTGTAACTGGAAAGCCTGGATGAAGTCTTCAACTGACCCAACAGCCAGACAGTCAAAGCCTATGGTAGCTGTATAAAGTGTGACCCATCTGTAGGACAGCAAGTTGGTGGATAGCTCATCTAGATACTTATGAAAGAACGTCCTTATGGAAGAACTGAATACAATGGAGATTTGGATTTAGAAAACCCATGCATCTTGCATTACAGAAGAAAAAACTGAAGCTGCGAACAGTTGTACTACCTTAAAAAAGGAGATCAAGTGGAAAGTCATATACAGTATATATGTTGCATAGCAGCTTTTACCATATTTAACTTGGGATTAATTGGGTTATAAAACTTCCTCTAAAGGCTACTTGAGCATAGTGTCGCGTGCACATTCCATTTTTACCCCAGCATTACTCCTTTGCATTTCAGGAGAACAATGGAAAAATAAACTATTCAGTGCATCAACTCCGAATGGTAGGCATTTCAATAATTCTAAAAAGTGTAATTACATAACAGAAAAGATTCAACATGATAGCTTTAATTGGGGAATTTGTAAAAACGCATCATTTATAGCAGGCATGGAGCTTTTCTGAAATGACCACTATAACAAAGCAGAAATACGCTATGCAATGACTTATAAAAATGAAAAGTATGCGGAGCTAAAACAGTACTGCTTTTAAAAATCAATTGGAAGACAGAAGAACATTTCTTGCTTGAAATATTGCCTCTAATGTCAACTAGCAACTCTTTCACAGCATATTGGTGTGATTTTTTTTTTAATATTCTCATGTTTGAGTCACATTCTAATTTCCTTTCTATGGTAGAGTTGTAAAGATTACTTCAGCTAGATAATAAGACTGCCAGGTAGTCGTACTAGATAATTTTTCTTCCCATCTTCAAAATTTGGTTCCCTTACCACTTAACCATCTATCTACCAAAGTTTCTTGCTAGTCTTTGTGGATATTCAATTCCTTTGTCTAATTTTTTTTCAATGATCAATTTAAAATGCTTTACTAGTCATTTGTTCCAAATATACATAATATATACTGTATATGATATAAGGTGGCACCTTCAGAAGTTCTTCAAGTTACAGGTACAATTTATAAGGAGGCAGGGTTACATCGTAGCTGAATCCAGAATCTGTAGAACATTGAAATAGCTTTTCATTTAGTGTGTAAGGCACATTTATATTGAAAATCTGCTGAGGGATCAAGCTGTTTATGACCTACAGTAAATGAAGCTGACTGCAGTGTCATGATTGTTTACCTTATGTAGAGCAACATTAAGGGTTGTTGAGTAATCTAGGCATTCATTACACTTAAAAAAATACTAGTTTGAATGTAGACTAGAAATGATTTATTTATGAAGTGCTACATGCTTCACACCTGATGTAGCAAACACTCAGTAATTTCTGTTACTGTGCCTACATCACCTAGGATTGCTTTTCCCTGTAACAGAGCATGCTTGATACAACTTCATTTCATAGAAACCAGGAAGCCTTAAAGCAAGGGAGTTTTGGAATGTGTTCAAGATCAGATCCTCACCTCTGTTATGTGTTCGGATTTTGTAGCCTTGCTAGTTTGCCTTTCTCTAAAATGAGTATTTTGTGACCAATCATTACTAAGGTATTCTTGCAACCAATATTTTATGATCTCAGAACCCTAAAAGTTCCACATGTTCCACAGTTTTATTCAAACGTTTATCCCTAAAGGTTTGAATAAAACTGCTCCAGAAATTTACACAAAGCACAAAGATACCCAAATATACCTATTGTAGGCTTTTTATTACACAATACACAGCTGCAACTCCTAGAAATAAATACTTCAAAAATTACATTTTGCCACCGTTCCAGTCTTTTTTTATAAGATGTTTAGGAATTATTCCTCCTTCCTATCAAAATTGCTCCAGATGAAACATATCCCTGGATATCATTCAGGGGATCAATACTCCGGCCTAGAAAGAATTAAAACGTTAGTCTTTTCATCTTCAGGGCCATATCTTTCTAATCAGAACCATGTTATCAAACTTATGCTAGTTATATAATTCAGAACATATTGCAACCCATTTTACATCATTAGCTATAGTGAAATGTATTTGTTTTTACACAATTGGGCTTAAGGAGGGAAAGTTCCATTTTGCAAGAGACAAAAGGCCTCTTTCTAGAGGACTTTCTTACAGTCCTTAAGATGGCAGAGAAGTATGTTGGCATATTTTGTACAGTGCTCTGTCTTGATTCTATTTCAGTTAACAAAGCCAGTATACAGTTCTTAACACTTGGCACAAGAATGGAATTGGTATCATGTGACTTTGCTTACTCCCCAGCAAATACCATTAGTTTTTGGGAAAACCACTCTCCTAAACTTGGGATGGGGATGGGAAGGAAGGGAGTTTTGACAGATGGCTGAAGTGGTGGATTTAGGCCATTTGCCAAAAAAAACCAACACTGGTTTTGTGCAGGTCTTTCATATGGGTATGTTCATCTAATCACAGCTCCATTTCACATGGGTTTAGTGCTATTGTGAAATAGTATCAATTTGGAATACCTTGATTCTGGAGTAGCACTAAACCCATGTTTACAAAACAAAATACCCCTCCCTCAGGTAGAGCAAACAGCCTCAGTTCTGGCTGAGAACAGATTGATTGGAAATCTGGCGCAAGTGCCATTTTGTGCTTGTCCAATGTATAATTGAGGATCAAGAGGTAGAACTGATGGGGATACACACAAAATGGGTGGAGGTGCCAAAGAAGCCACTGAAACTGGGATCTTTGGCAGTTTTTAAAATCAATTTTCAAAGCTGGAGGTGCCAAAGAAGCCACTGAAACTGGGATCTTTGGCAGTTTTTAAAATCAATTTTCAAAGCCTGATGAGTTTCATACTCTGTCTAGTTTCACAGATGGAGGACTTGTAATAGCTCTAAATGATGCACGGGTCTAGGGAAGACTAAGGTGACCAAGGCCATCACTTTCTCCTTATCTCCATCCAATGTACATACACTTCTGAGAATTAGCATTCTTTTTACCAAATGTTATTTTTAAAAAAAGCTAGAACACCCAATAAGCACTTCAGAAAACATCAGGCATTATGTGCGCAGATATTTTTGCAGAATCTAGTTGCTACAGTGGTCCAAATCAAAATGGCCACAGAGGACAGTTGTCATGCACCTGCATAAAATAGCCAATTAAAAACTATGCAAATCCCAGCTCTGGATTGTCTTGTCAATGAGGTATCACAGAGTAGAACTTACGTCAGAGCAAAGTGGGAAATGCTAATTTTAAATGGAGCAGTTGAAGGTGAATTTAAACTGCTTCCACCCTTAGACTCAGGACTGGACAATGCAATGCCATGAAAACACATCCTTAACCTTCAAGGTGTAGTTATGATATGTGGATGAGACCAAGGGATTTTATCACTTGTAATATTTACGGAGGCAAAGAGATTATACCATGTCTTATTGTCTTAGCTTTTTTCTTGTACTCAAAACAGAACAGCTGCTGAAAAACTGAAAGATAAATAGTAAGCCATACCTATCTGAGTTGAATACATGCATATGTGCAGATTAAGGCTTCTTGGACACATTTGAGACTCATCTATAGATGATGTCATAAGTGGTGCTAAAATGTTACCATATCACATAAAGCAAATTGTTTTAGTTTTTTTTTTTTTTAACCATAAGAACCGTGTCTCTACGTACTGCCTAATGTGTACATTTTTATTTTCCACAATCCAAACTGATCACCTTTCTCCGACTATGGCAGAGGCTGATAGCCAATTCTTTTAAAAATGGAAAAATTATAGACAAAAGCATTGGACACATGGGAAACCATTCTCAACCAAACTGCCCTGAAGCAGCATGCCAATGAATTTGGTGACTACAACTCATCTAAGAGGTAAGAAGTTGGGCAAGGTGGTAGGTGGAGAACAGCATTTTGCAATCCAGAGGGCACAGCAATCCAAGTCATTTGCATTCTAACTCCTTACCTGCTCTTTGTTTTCTGGGAGTGTAGAGCCTGATGCAAAGGGAATCAGAAGATGGCTGGGTGGAATCACAGATTACTGTGCTACAATGGAAGTAGATCTGAACAACAGACAAAAATCACCAGGCATCACAAAACAGCTTGAGAGCATGTTACTAAAGAACATGGCAAAATACAGAAAATATAGAAAATTCTTGTCCCTTGGGAAGAATTGAATTCAACTGGTTTTAAAATAAAACTGAAGTATCGCAGTTTTCACACAATATTACAGCAATATCCTTGTAAAAGTTCATAGCTTAGGAAAACTATGTTATTGTCATACAATATCTTTGGTAAGAAAATAAAGACAATAATGCTATCAAGGCAGAATGCGGGAGGAGAATCTTATCAATGGAACAGTCACTACCCTGATATACCATCAGTAGGGCCAGCTTATCAAATTTGTAAGATTATGAAACATCATGTCAAAAATTACTCAAATTGACCCATAAAGGCAACCCTTACCTCTCCTTGAACAGCTTGACTATTCACCACAAATGTAAACATTTTCACTTCAAACCTCTTCAGATGTGTAGGAAATGGGACAGAAGTATTGGGGACATCATGGAATATGGTCTGATGTGAATCTGCTGTATTTTCACGACTAGCGTATAAGATTAAAAAAAATCATTTGATATATATCTACATGTACACCTGTACATATGTCTGTGTGTGTGTATACAAACACACAGACACACACATATACATACACACAAACACACTCACACAAAGAGAATCTCTCAGGAAGACGGGTAAAGAATTATTAAATACAAATAAAGTAAAATATATTACTCATATATTGCTTAACAAAACTATTAACTATCAGATCCAGCCTGTGCCAAATTGGCATTAAAGACCAGAAAGTCCACTTAACTAAATTATGCCACGGAATGCAATATTAGCACAACGCCTATCAACCACAAAGACAGCCTTTCCGTCTGACTGTTGAAGTAGAGAACTCATATAGTATTAGTCTCTAGAAGAATCACCATCAAGCTCTATTTTAAGTTTTGAGGTTATGGCAAGAATTGCCAATGTATCTTTCAGTTTTTAGATGACTGAATTATTGAACATAGAAAAGCAGCCATTTCTGCAGCTGGTTGGTACAAAGTGTTATATTTTGTTCTGTCTTGGAAAGTTTTTACAGGTCTTTCATTCTCCTAGCATAACCCAAGCCGCTTTATATGCAAGCCTTGTCAAACTGCCTTCTGTAACAACTGCACTCATAATGTTCAAATTTTCATCTAAGTGGCAAAAGACCTCCAATCCACATTTAAAACTGATACCTGCCAACCACTATGTGCCATTGTGGAAAACTGTTTCTGTCAGATTTCGCAGTAGCCCAGCAGTTCTCCAGAAGCAGCTCCAGTTGTGGATCTTGGCTGTGAAGAAGTTCTACCTGAAAGTAGAGAGGCTCTCGCAGGTAACTGCGTACTGGATACTCGGTGTGATTGTAGAAATCTCTGTAGGACTGGTCTATAGAAAAGCCAGATAGACAAAAGAAAAAAAATATATTAGGATCCTAGTATCCAAAACTAATTTATTCCATTTAAGAATCAGTCTTCATCACCAGTCTAAACTAGGATTATGTGTTCTACTCTGATCTGTTTATTAGCCCAAGAACTGTATTAGCACAATGCAAGAGTACACTGACATTTTAAGCCCAGATCAGACAACTGGAGTGGAAGCAAAGGCATCTCTAGAATCAGAGCTACTGCTAATCATTAGTGAGAAAAGCAGGACCGGAATGATTTTATCATTGATTAAACTTCTACAAGTTGAATTCAAGAAAAATGCTATAAAAATGGCTAAAAGTCAATTAATGTAATTGAACAGGAGGAACTGCAAAAATGTGTATTACCAGGCTGCTCGCTCTGTCCCCAGTTAAAGATTTTGTGATAGGACTGAAAGATGTTCTTCTATAATTCATGCTATGCCAATTAGATCAAAACTAGTAATTTATTGTTAACCCAAAATACAGGCAAGAGATGTTCTTGGCTGCTACCACATGCTTAGATTGGGAGGAGGAACAGACAAAAGAAACAATAAAACTGAACCCTGTTTTGCTGGATGACCTGGTATGCTCCCTTCAACTGACAAATGTGACAAGCAAAGTTAATTCAAGTCTAAACAGCCCAAGTTTCAGGACTCAAGTTCATAATTTCCTAACAATATAAAAATTCCCAGTGAAGCCAAGAGAGCAGTGGAAATTGATGAACGTTCAATAGACAGTTGAGACTTATCAAAGATGAATCCCACATAAAGCTAGAAATCCAGTTTATTATAAATAAAGCTTACAACATTTAAAAATAGCTTTGGCAAGATATTCCATTCTTTTTAAAGTTGGAATTTTTAAAAGGTAAATACAAAATGTTTGTTTAAAAATTCAAGTTAGAAACTTGAATCCAAGTTAGAAACAATTTCTCCTGCTGGGGGCTGATGCAACAAAATACAGTACCATAATTTTATTGATTATGGTCTTAGATATGCTATAGGTAACCCCTCTGCTTTGAAATTACCTCTGGCCAGTTTAAGGGCAAGTTCCAGTTGCCCAGTCCCAGGCAGTATGCTTGGTGGTGGTGTTTGTGCAAGGCTATACTGGAACAGCAGCGTATTTCCAATGAAGTACTGGCAAGCACATTTCAACCTTGAAAAAAGAGAGTTTGCCAACAAAAGAACCTTCATGTATTCACCCAAGCTCACCAAGAGCTCCAAAGTTTTAGCTTCTCTCTTTTCACATTTTTGGGAAGAAGTTGATGCACATAGGAAATTCAGAGAAGCTTCAGTGGGCTATGTTGGAAACCCATGCCTGCAGAGTCTCTCTAGATGGACTCCAAATCACCCGATACTATTATACTCCTGATATTTTAGAATAGGGAGTGCCAAAGCAATTCTTCCCGAAGCAGAGGATTCCTCCTCATACAGTTCTTTTAACTCAAATTCTCCCCAACCTGGGAATTCTGAGAACTGCTATCTCAGCATGTTTGGAAACCACACAGGACAGGGCCCAAATTGGCTTCAAGTGCTTCAGCTCTCAAGTCACAAATACTCACTGGTAAATAGGTGTTGCTTGGCCTGGAAGGAAATACAGGACCTCATTTTCATAAGTCATGATGGTGTTTTCAAACTGTAAAGAAGAATGGAACGAAACATTCCAAACAGAAATTGGATCCCTGCCCTTCCTCCACGTTGGTCAAAGGCTCATGTGGGAACCTTCCCTCTCGCCCTTTATCACCCCATGTGAAATAGGAAAGATCCATTATCATTAGTAAAAATATAGTTCCAAGGTTTTCCTCCAGTTGTCACTTATAACGCTATTCATTATGAGCACAAATGATGCTTGTCCTATTAGATGGATATAAACCTCTTTTCCCAACCTGGCTTTCCCACTGGGAAAATCAACCCAACACAGCCAGAGTGTGGACAGACTGGGAGAAGGACAGTAGACACATCCTATTCTACTTTACAGCATCCTTTCCAGACACCTACCCCCACCCCGCAAAAAGAGAGGGAAACCTTCCCCCAGTAATCTCTCACCTTGCGAGTTGTGCCACAAGAGTTTACACCGAAGAGGAAGATCGCTCCTGCCTTTGTCACAGAAGCTGGTTTACAGCGCTTGTCTCTCAGCACTAAATTGGAGAGGTCCAAGTTTGGCATGCCAACCAACATCCGAGCAGAGACTGCAATTGTGCCGTTAGGCTGGCAGTCTGCAAGAGACACAGTTTATTCCAGGAAGGTCAGGAGGTAAGGATTCCTTCCTTGCTAGCCCCGGTATTCCCACTCTCATCCCTTGCCTTGAACAGAGCCGCATCGTTGAGGCCACCAGACAATCAGCTCTTGGTGCTGATCCTAGTTTTTCCCAGCCAGCTACAAGCAAACATTGCAGCTGTCATTCCATGTTAACTGGCACTCTTGTGTACCCATTCGCTCCAACATCTTCATACCAGCCTTCCATTCCCAAAGAAATACAATTTTCACATTTTGATTGTTGACGGTAATAATTTACAACATATGTTGTCACCTCCCTTGGTAATGGCATCCTTTTTACCATTTTCTTCCTGCCTCATTTATTTATTAATCTCCCACCTTTCATAAAAGAAGTCAATGCCTTTTTAAAAAAAGCAACAAAAGGAAAAGTATATGAAAAGTATAACAAGGATACACACATTGAAGAACAGGGAAGCAGGCCTACCAAAATTACTTACCCTATAATTCCCACATCAAAGTCACAGCATATTGGGGTGGGGGGAGGGAAGAGAGAGAGACAGAGGGAGGGAGGGAGAAGGAAATTACAACAGTTACAAGAATGGAGCGCACTGTAGCCCTCTATGGAGGCTGCATTAACTTATTGATCCATTTGTTAAAAAGGTGAAGATGCTATGGAAGATTGTATAATAGAACGGGGATTGTATCCCCCTCTAAATTTCTGCTGGGCACAATCATTCAATAGTAACAGTTCTTCCCCAAGTCACTGCCTTGATCCCAAGTCATGAATGGGAAAGTATTGTTGCCCTTATCAACATTAATATTTCTCCCTTATTCTCCCATGGTGGTAACTGTCACATGTGATCTCTGTTTCAAATGTGCTTTTATTTTTATCTGAGGAAGGAAGGAAGGAAGGAAGGAAGGAAGGAAGGAAGGAAGGAAGGAAGGAAGGAAGGAAGGAAGGAAGGAAGATCAGTTTGATGTAAGGTGCTGGCCTTAGAAATCAAGTGATTGTGAGTTTTTAGGCAGGAAAGCTGACTGGATGACTTTGTGCCATTCATTCTCTCTCAGCCCAACCCCTGTCATAGGATTTTTGTTGTGGGGGAAAATAAGAGTATTTTTGTGCCTTGAATTACTTATAAAGCAATAAAGGTAGATAAAAATCTAAGGAAGGAAAGACATTTTGGAGAGAAGCTGGGTGACAGTAGAGACTTAAAACAGAGATGAGAGGCAGGATACAGGTTATGAATGGGGAAAGTCAAATTCATGCCAGTATGTTCTCGTAAACCATAAAGTGGAGAGCACTAACTCAGATAGGGAAAAATGGTGTGTGTTGCTAACGAAATATCAATAAAACAATGGTGATTCCAAAACCAATCTTCAGTTCCAAGCCACCTTAATTTTTAAACTGGCAGAATGCCAAAGCGTTTCCTTTGCACAGTAGAATATCTTCGCTGTGTTATAGAAAGCTTCATACAATACAGTTTTTCTACAATGTACTTGAGACAAAGGAGCCAAGAATCTGTGAGAAATAAAGCTCCTCCAACCTAAATCTAAATTATACTTTTCTTGCGGAAAGAGAGAGAAGAAATAATTATAATTATAATATATATATAGTAGTGTATAACATGAATGATATTCCACTAAATATATGAGTGCCATTATAGTGAATTTATTAATCTAGATTAAATAGATCAAAAGTGACATCTTGAAATCTGGTTGACTACTTCCCAAATGGATTTAATGTATCTGGAAGGATATCAGGTTCAACATCCCTCAGACATTTAACCAGGAATATCATTTACCAATTAGATCTTTCGGAGAGAAGCTGCAGGAAATGGTAAATTCAATCATTTCTATTTGACTGTGATGGTCCTTAAATAGCAACTGGAAGGCGGTCACAATCCCAAAGGCGTTTATTTCCTAGGACACAAAAGAGAGTAGGTTTTCAAATGATAGAAGGGAAAAATGATTAAGCACCGCATCACAAAGTACAATGTTAGATTTTAAGGGTATTTTATTTAATTTTTCTCCTGGCTTGCTGTTCAAAGTTCAAATGCAGTTCTTAACCCCAGCAATTTATCCACCTTTGCCTGAGATGGTTCCCTGGCAGATTATTTTTTCCATTCATTAACACAGAATAAGCAAGGGCCTCTTTTGAAATAGTGTGAAGATTACAATAACACTTCTAGATCATGGTGGAAGAGAAGCATCAGAGCATGTTGCTGAACCAAAAAGGGCTTTGATACTGGCTTCTAATAAACATGCAGGTTGCTTACTCCCAGAAGCAAAGGAAGTTGACTACAGATTTGTTTCTAGGAAGCAAGAATTGCCCTCCCCAAAAAGTATAAGTAATGTTCTCTACCCCGCAAAGCAAGACTCTTAGATAGGACAAAGAATCCGCCTACGTTTTTCCTGTCAGTGGTCCTCTGGACTTTTTGCAGTCCAGATACCCTGTGGCTATTTTCTTTGCCTGTGTTCTTTCACAGAGAAGTAGGAAGTGGGAGAAGAGGAAGTGAGTGAGCAGCACTGATTGTGGGGAACCCATGAACGAATTTCCAAGGCCAGCTGTTACCGATGAGGTAACAGCTGACTCAGGAACGTCGGGAGAAAAGTTAATAGCAGCCACAGTGGCAAGTGGGTCACTTTGCTTACTCTTCTGTTTTATTCTGGGCTAGTCTTCCATCAAGGCTCAAGCTTGGGCTGAAGACATCCAGATGATCACAAGATGGCAGTGCAGAGATACTGAAAACTCACTCTTTGCTGACTTTTAGTGCCCTAGCAATAGCACTTAACTCTAACCCTAACCCTCCCCAGACTTCAGGACTGGCCCATGTTCCTCCCCACTGTCCGACTCTGCTGCCAGCTCCGCAGGCTGCTGGCGGACCACAACACTTAAATACTGCTTTACAGTGTTTTACAGTTCTCTCTAAGTGGCTTTACAGAATCAGCCTATTGCCCCCAACAACTTGGGCTCCTCATTTTACCCACCTAGGAAGAATGGAGGGCTGAGTCAACCTTGAGCCTGGTGGGATTTGAACTGCCAAATTGCAGTCAGATGGCAGTCAGCAGAAGTAGCCTGCAGTACTGCACTCTTACCACTGCACCACCCTGGACATCAGATTCTTGTCACCTGATTGTCGGAGCTGAAGGCAGCAAGGGGGAATCCAATGCATACCTGTGCCTGCAGACCCTGGGAGGATTTTTTCACAGTATTTATCCACGGTTCCCACTCCATCCCAAAAGGCATTCCCT
This sequence comes from Pseudonaja textilis, assembly GCF_049901715.1. NCBI lineage: Eukaryota > Metazoa > Chordata > Lepidosauria > Squamata > Elapidae > Pseudonaja > Pseudonaja textilis. Next base: position 143,065,048 of record NC_141991.1, read on the forward strand.
TTACATTCTTAGACAGAAGGCTGCCCAGACCAAGGTTTGGCGTACCTCAAGTAACACATGAGTGGCAAGCTTCGGCACTCTCAGGACCAAGTGAGTTTGATTGACCTGCAATCCATATTGAAGGGTCTGTGCTGTCTCTTGGGTGAGGGGTGTATTTCCCACAAAGGGCATCCAATTCTGGTCAACATTGCCACGTTTCACCACTAAATAGAGGGCTTCATTATCACAGAATCCTTCTGCATGGGGCAGCACTGGAGAGAAGAGGAAACAAGGTGGGTGCCTGTCTTTTACTTCCCCACTCACTGGGCCGATCCACAAGCTTTCCTGTTAACATTTCCGACAGCTTAGTTTCACAGAATGCTACGAGCAACTACCTGATAATTCATTATACAAAAACGTCTAGGTACAATATAGTGCGACTGTTTAACTGCCCTATTAAAAAGAATTTAGGTATCAATGAAAGGCTATAATTGTTTCTAACAACGTTAGCGTAACATCTTCTGGATCAAGAGAATATAGAATAATAGAGTTGGAAGGGACCTTGGAGGTCTTCTAGTCCAACCCACTACTCAAGCAGGAGACCCTAGACCATTTCAGATATGCAGACAAAAGACCTTATTTTCAATTCACTAGCTTAACTTCTCAGTTACAGTGGAAATGTCTACTACCCGAGGATCTATCTTCCAGGTTCTAACCATATTATTTCTGGTATCCATAATGGAAAGAGGCAGAAAGTATTAGCTCCAATCAACTCACCTGCATCCCTCACCAAGGCAGAAAAAGGGACTGGGACTTCAAAGATTTCTCCCTGAGGAATCACAATGAATTGCAATACAAGGTTGGTAGTATAATTTCGAAAGTGTTCTGGCACATACTGGGAAAAGTTAAAAAAAGAAGGCATTAATTTCTACATTATCACTAACAGTGCAACTATTAAAAAAAAAGCTGAGTTTAGTATTGGTTACATGCAATCTATTTAGATAGATGAAATTTATGGATTACAAAATGTGTCTTTTTCTGTAATTCTACGTTAAAATCTACACAATATCTAACAGATAACCAGAGTTGGAAGGGACCTTGAAGGTCATCTAGTCCAACCCCCTGCCCAAACGGGAGACCCTACACCATTTCTGACAAATGGCAGTCCAATCTCCTCTTTAAAGTCTCAAGTGATGAAGCTCCCACAACTTCCAAGGGCAAGCTGTTCCATTGGTTGATTGTTTTCACTGTCAGAAAGTTTCTCCTTATTTCCAGGTTAAATCTCTCCTTGTTCAGTTTCCATCCATTATTCCTTGTCTGGCCTACAGGCGCTTTAGAAAATAGGTTGACCCCTTCCTCTCTGTGGCAGCCCCTCAAATATTGGTAGACCTCTATCATATCTCCCCTGGTCCTTCTCTTCACTAGACTAGCCAAGCCCAGTTCCTGTAACCGTTCTTCATATGCCTTAGTCTCCAGTCCCGTAATCAGCCTTGTTGTTCTTCTCTGTACTTTTTTCTAGAGTCTCAACATTTTTTTTACAATCTTGGTGAGTTATTTCCTGTTACTGCATTTAGACTATTGATGGTCTTATATACTTATCAATTACATTGATAAATAGACTGCCTCAGATGGTTGAAAAATCTCTTTAGAGCAGCCTTATCCAATCAAGCAACCTCTAGATATCTGGAGTTCAGCTTTTACAATTTCCAAGCTAGCATGACTGGGAGCTGAGGACCATATATATATGGAGAAAATTAAGATCCTGGAAGACTGATTTTGACTCCATCTTGGAAAACTTAAAATTGCAAAACTTGTTTACATGTGTAGGATAGTGAAACACTGTGGTATCTCTACCCTAGATACCCTACAGTGTGAATCTTGGCTCCCTCTTTTATACAACTTGATAAAGTATGTCTAGGCATTCTAAGCCTCCCTCACCAATTATTTCTCTGTAAATACAATTAGCTAACATCCACTTTCACTCAGCCTTTGACCAATGTTCCATTTTGTGTTGGGGAGGGAGGGGAAAGACATTCAAATTGCCAAAAATTCTTCTGAAAACTAAGAAAGGCTAATCCACCTCCAGGTTAGAAATTCCCAGGAATTCTCAGGACTGGATAGTCCAAATATTCTAGTGATACTTAACAAAGAATATCATTTCATGGAGTTAGTGACCTCCCTCCAATATCGAAGGGAGAATTTGAAGTAGTAGCCATGTGCTAATTATAGGCACACAGAATGAAACACGGTATCTGGAAAAATAAAATGTTTCAAGCCACTCCATATAATAATTCAGTTTTGGTTGAATTATTATATTGGGGTTAAAAGGACCATCAGCAGTTTTGTTGTCAGTGCTCTTTTGCTGCTAATGATAAGACATTCCATTGTAACACCTGAAGACAAGGCCTAAATTGATATCTGTTCATACCTTCTTCTCAACTCCAGGACTATCAAACGAGATCTGCACAAGGTAATCTTTGCTGCCATCGGGATATTTGATTTCAATGATCTTACAGCTCCATTTCTCAGCCTCAGGCAACGGCAAGGGCCCTGAATGACCCACTGTCACACCAACCAGGTCTACATCTGGCAAGAAGGAGCCAACTGTTGCATTGAAGAGCTTGAGGTTTATCTTTGTATCTGCAGGGGGAAGGAAAACCATTTGAAGGAAAAGTCTGCTTTGGGCTTGAAGTTCTCTCTCATCTTTTCCTCCAGCTGCTTTGTGAATGAGCCCCCTTTGGCTGATCCTAAGATTTGGATGCCCATGGGCACCAGGGTACCCACTGAGATACCTCTTGATGTCCACCAGACTCTCCTACCCTATTTAATGTGGATGGCATTGAATGAACTTTTAAATAAATCCATAGGAAAGTTTGGCATGATGGCAAAGCAAAGCATCACCAGCCAGTGTAGTCTTTATCGGTCGTGGACAGAAAGTAGGGTTGGGATCCACTGGAAATATCTTTATTTTATTTATTTTATTTTGTCAAGCGATTATAAGATAACAAGTATAAGTATAAACATAGTTATGATACATGAAATGGATACATATAAGAAAAATAAAAAGAAACAATAGGACAGGGACAGTAGGCACATTGGTGCGCTTATGCACGCCCCCTACAGATCTCTCAGGAAAGGGGTGAGGTCAATAGTAGACAGTCTAAGGTTAAAGTTTCTTCAAAGATTTAGGAGTGTCCCTTGTCCAGAGGCAGCAGTTTGTTATGTTTCTGTTGAGATTTTTTTTTTAAACCCAGGATAGTAGGAATGAGGTAATGTACAACAGGAACAAACAATTCACAGGCTGCTATCCTATACCCATTTTCTGGGTCTCAGGTCAACCCTTACTGTCAAAAGTGGTGCATTTTCTCTTTCTTTGCCATCTGCTGCCGCCCTTGCAAAAGGCTGGAAATAGATATACTAAGCCTCAGTGAAACTGACTTTTTGAGTTCAGATTCCCTCCCTCCCCCCTTCTCTCTCGTCCTCTCACTCTCTCATTGTGTGGGTGGGTGTATATATGTGTGCATACACACACATTGCACGTTCCTCTCTCTCTCTATATATATATATATATGTACACAACACATCAAGAATGGTTCAGCCAGGCTTGTAGGGAGACCCTGGACAAGATGTCCTGGATTCCACCACTCCCTCTAAGAAAACCCTATTGTTTTCTGTCTGTTAAGAAGTCCAGAGCCACCCCTTTGTCATCCTCTGACCCGCGCTTTATAAGTTAATTAAAAGACTTTTCTTTTCTGTCCCGTTTCTCTACCCCTTGTTATTGAGGGATAAAGATGGTAGCAACGTGTCACAACATGTGTTTTTTTAATGTCTAACTGAGCTCTAGCACTTAAGGAAATGAAGCTGGTGGGTGTGGTTGCCTAAAGCTGTGCTCTGCAGTAATATCAAATCTCCTTCAAGCAACTCCTGATGACTTCATGGACACACCCATGCAGTTTTCTTGGCAACGCTGCATTAAAAAGTTGCTGCATTAAAAAGTTGTTTGCCGCTGCCTTCTTCAGAGATATTTTTACAGCAGCTTTTATATTCTCTGAACTTAACCCTCTGAGTAACCAGCTTGTGCTAAACTACAGAGTGTGCAGGTGAAAGCAATATGGGGCGTGCACAAGCGCACCAATGTGCCTACTGTCCCTGTCCTATTGTTTCTTTTATATATTTTTATTTTTCTTATATGTATCCATGCATTCATAACTATGTTTTTACTTATACCTTTTATCTTGTAAGAAATTGACAAATTAAAATAAAATAAAAATAAATAAATGACCATCTAAATCAAGGGTCTTCAAACTTGGCAAGTTTAAGACTTATGGACTTCAATTCCCAGAATTCCTGAGCTAACATGACTAGAGGAGGAATTCTGGGAATTGGAGTCCACAAGTCTTACAGCTGTCAAGTTTGAAGACCTCTGATCTAAATGTTAGATCATTATTCTATTAAAGCATTTTTAAAAGTCAGATCTTGCAAAACTCAAGTGTGCCCACATATCTAGGTAGCTTGGCAACCACTAGGGGGCAATAGAGAACGTTCCACCACTAGAAGCCTTTATGCAGTGTTATCTTTATGGAAGACTACAGAAGAGGCATCTTTCTACTGTCCTGTATCAATTTCTTATAAAAAAGAACAACTCACAGTCTGTAATCCTGATAGGCGCAAGCTGCAAAGGTGTGCTGATCTTCTTCAATATAAGATGCTTCGTAATACCTCTGCTGTCATCTTCCCACAAATGCTCCACAAAGGTGTTGATTCTGTAGGTGGTCATCAATTTTCCATCAGCCACGTGACTCTGGAAGACAAGAATAACTGGTAATTGTTGCTTAAGTGGGTCACGTAGCAAGACAAATCGTGTATTAAAAATGGGCAGCCCCCTTAAAATCCAGTTTGCACTTTTCTTGATGTTGCCATCCATCTGTTCTGACCAATGCTTCCTTAGACAGTAACAATTGCACACTGTTCCCCCCAAAACTTTAAAATTTCAATGGCTGTGAATTATATGCATTCACAGCCCGTAATGAGTCCCCAAAGGTTTATGAATAGTCCAACAGAAGTCTGCCACAGTCTTTTGGGATCAGGCTGATAAGCACCCACCTCTATCTCCCTTGAAATGCTGCCAACGACTAAATTGCCAGTTAGGCCAAACGGAGCACAAAGTCAACATGGAGCTTCAGATTTTTAAACTGGCCAGAATGAACAAAGTTGCTTCCTGCAAATGCTCATGTCCCTTTGCTCCTCCTTTATGTCTTATGGGAGGGGCCAAGCATCTCCAGGCCTTAATCCTGAGTCACCCCTTTTGTCTTAACTGTTCTTGCTTTCTGGCAGCTGTGCACAAGTGCGCACTGGGATCAGGCTCCCCCTGTTCCTCTGCCTCGCTGATGTCAGATTCTGGAGGCTCTGGAGTCAGCACATAACTCTGATGGCCCTGGCCCCATCTCTGTGTCGGATGCAGATCCCTCGTCCGAGCCCACCCCAGACTCCAGAACTGGCCCATGTTCCTCCCCACTGTCAGACTCTGCTGCCAACTCTGCAGGCCGCCGGCGGACCACAACACTGTGCCACATGTCAGTGCACCGTAGCATTCAGAATCAGGAACTGAACTGTGGTCAACCATTTGTTTTTCTTCTCCCCACTTCAAATAATGTATCTTATATAGATCAAAAAATGTGCAAAAGGTGGCTGTCCAGATTGTGTTAAAACTACACCATCACCTCTCACCAGAGGCAATGTTGTCTAGGGCTTGTGACAGTAGGAATCCACCAGCCCCACTGTGAAGGATAGGGGCAATTCAGAAATGTGAAAAATAAATGAACACCTGGAATGTATCCTTATTTATGCTAGACTGGGGATGAGCAGCTTGTATCCTGAGGAGACTGATATGGCACCCAAATATTTTTTCACAGCCCATAAAAAAAAAAGTGCTTTTCCCCTTATTGTGGGTTAGGAAACGGATGAGCTATATTGTATTACAATAAAAATGAAGAGAAAATTTAAAAACTCGCACCAGAATACCTGGCTCATCTGCATAACACCACTCCCCGCTTTGTAACGCACTGTTGCCTACAGTAGCTTTTAATATCCAAAACGTTTCCCATGCCTACCTTGTAGTTACCACCCAATGCACCAAAGGGTATCATTACTATAATGGCGTCCTTGTTACTGGCCAGCATGTAACCTCGGCTCTTTATCTCCTGGGTTGACAGTTTGTATAGGTCGACACCCAGCTCTATGCGCAATTCTTTGATTGTCTTAGCTCCAATTAGAAGAAGAGAAACCTGCTTCGGGATAGTCCAAGTGATTGTTTCTCTGGTGTAGGTTATACCATCTATGGAGTAATAGGGTAGAAGAGAAAAAGATAGTACAAGGCTACATGGAAGGAAACTTAAAGCCTTCAGAGATTAGGTCAGGGATCCATAGCCTGGAAATCATTACTCTGTTTTTACCCACCTATAGGGCAGGCTACAGCAGCGTCGATTATGAAGAACATCCAACGCTGCTTGTAGTAGATGCTGGATCTCACAGAAGAAAAAGGAATCCCACTGAACTGAAACAGAAGCAAGAAGTTTCCAACTTTTTACTTTGCCCAAGTGTGAAATTGCCAGCTCTTCAGGACATTGAATAAAATGTATCTCTATATATGAATCATATTTGATGACATTTCATTTTTTTAAAAGAGCAAGTATCCCTGGGCAGATAGGTGAGAAGGGGATCAGGGATGTCACCAAGTTCTTGGCAGGGGAATTCTGGGAGTTGAAGTCCTCCAGGCTTAAAGTTGCCAAGGTTGGAGACCCCTGCTTTAGACTGAAGGCACCAATCCTTTGTGTCTATCCCTACCAATGGAGATGTGATGACCCAGGATGGGATACAAAAGCAACAAAGTCACACAAACAGGTGAAGTCCCTTTAAGTCCTTCAACTTGGCTTCAAAGGTCCAATTATCATTGACTGGAGAAAAAACTCCCTCACAAACAGTTGCAAAAAGGAAGAACTTTCGTTCAAACTCAAACTACACATAAATTATAAATAGGAAAAAACAACACAAACCACATTGAAGCAATGAATGACACAAGGCAGGATAAGGGCTTGAAGATGTCCACAGATATCGAAATACACACATTGGGAAGGATGCCAGAACTCAAATAAGAAGTGACAAACTAGAAATATTTTCACGCTTTGCTTCCAGCACTGGCCCATGTGCAGTTTGTCCTTTTAAACAGTTCTCACAGCAGCAGCCCATGAAGGAGATCAAGGCTCTTTCCTCCCCTGTAGACCACACCATTCATGTTTCTCCCTTATCCACTCCTCCCTGCGTGACCTAGGATGGAGAGGGGATGGGCCTGGTTCTTCCTCTGTATGCCCAGCCGGCTTGTGCCCTTCCCCAGTTTCCTCCACAACTTCCAGAGCCACACTCCCATTCCCTGTCGGCTGTTCCTCCTCTCCCTCAGAGTCAGATTCTAACAGGGACCTGACAGGAGAAGGGTAGAAATGAACACCTATTCCCATGAGCTATGGTTATTACTTTAGCTAAACAACATTACTGAACATGTGGATTCTGGTCACTGCCTTCTGTCCTGCATCTTCATATGTTCTGAAAATTAAAGTGAGCTCACTTCCACTTTCTGAGCTTGAGATGTATTGTAGGGCGCTCTCAACACCATCCTGGTCTCTGTCATGTTAATCCCATAACCAGCAGCTTGAGCTTCTTCAACCGTCATCAGCCTGTTTCCAGAGTCCATGTGAAAGACTATTTGCCAAATGGAGGGAGTTCCAGTTTTGACCTAAAACGTGGCAGCAGAAAGCAAGAAAACCGAAGCATTTTAAGGGTTATGTAACTGTCTGCATGGAAATTATGCTGTTTGGATCAAGGAGAAGACAGAGAAATACCTCTGAAAAAGCAGATGCCCAGTCTTCGGGTTGATCTTGAACAAAACCATCTGAGATTAAAGGAACATTTCTTCTCACTGAGACCTGGAGGGGAAACAAGAGACAGTATAGTTGGAAGATACTTCAAGGTATTTAAGAGGTTTAAGAGCATAAATGTCTATTACTCCATCCCATTGCTTCCAGTTCTTAATTCAGCCTGGATGTTTTTGCAGTCATTAAGGCAGAGTGGGGGAACTATGGCCACTTTATGACTTGTGGACTTCAACTCCTAGAATTCCTGAGCCAGCATGGCTAGCTTAGGAATTCTGGGAGTTGAAGTCCACAAGTCATAAAAGGGCTGTAGTTTTCCACCACTGCATTAAGCTATAACCTTCTCAATAATTACAATCTGTTTCTTCCTTTCTTGATGGTCAAGAAGGGCCATGTTCTGACCTGCAGCGTTACCATCTTGGGAACTCCCCATCCCGGTTTGATGTGTGATGGAAAACAGCATAGTGCAAAAATGCATTAAATGGAAGTCACTTTCTTTAATCAGGAGAACCCAGAATGGGTAATGAATGTTCCATTTGCCCAGGCTAATATATGTTTAAAGATCTCAGATAAGGCATCAGCACCTTCCACTTCTGCAGCCACAGTGGCCGCTCACCTCAACTTCCTGCTTAAGGCAACACTCCTTGCAGAAATCAGAAGTATGTGTTATATTATCAGAAGCTTAGAGGAGGTCATATAAAGCAAATGCGTTGCAGTACATTGGGAAAGTCCTGAGATGACGTGCAGGCTTGTCTCACTGCAGAATGGTTAGTTGCTACACCAAGACCACGCAATTGGGAAATGAGCACTCAGGTTGGCGAGAGGCCACCTTGCTCATATTTGTAATCCTGAGGCCAGCTGATATCTCTGGGTGTTGTGTCTATTTGCAGGTGGGCAGGCACTTACACTGCAAGCAGGACACGACAGGCAGCCTTATTTTCATGCCCATGCTATAAATTAAGTGTTCTCACTTCTACTACCTCTATCAAAGAGGCCAGTCTGCTCCAACCATATATCTATACTGCCCTGACTTCAGCTGAGTTTTCCATCCTGGATCAGTGGGAAACTGAGAAGAGAACGTTGTCTCTATTTTTACTGCTTAAATTCTCAGACTGATGGGTGTGGTATATTCCTTTATTTAGCCTATGGCATATCATACATGGACTACAATATATTAACGTTTCAACCAGATTAGTAAAATACAATAAAATAGAAACGTTAAAAAGATCTGTGTTCAAAAACCAAATGTCTAAGCCATCTAGCCACTGATGCACAGCATCATTTATATTAACAAAATCAGATACTGGACCGGTGTTAATATTGTGTGTGGTGTATAATATGGCTCTTTATATGGTATAATATGGATCTTTATATGTGTTACTTCAATTGTTCAATTTCAAACTTGCCTCCAGGCACATTCAAGGTTATCTGAAAACAGAACCAGGCTTACTATGTTAAACAAATAAAACAAAACTCCTTTGTGCAGAAAATTCTGGACCCAGATCTGCATTATTCTTCCCCCAGTCCCTAGACTGGACTGACCCATTGCTCTGGAGTTAGGCAGTTGGGTCCTTTCTGCAGAAGGAAGGTTTCTTCCAGCATTTCCCCTGAAACCAGATTTCAGCTGCCATTCTAGCTGGATCCAATGACTGGCATGATGACAGAACAAGCTAATGTTCACTCAAATAGATTATCCCAATACAAAAACTATTCAACGGCCTTGCATTGACATGACAGAAATCCAGCTACTGCCTTAGTCTATCACCTGTTGAACTACTCCTCAATCTCATCTTAGTGAGTCAAATCCAGTGGCTATACAGGTAGTCCTCGACTTATGACCACAATTGAGCCCAATCTTCCTGTTGCTAAGTGAGACATTTGCTAAATGAGTTTTGCCCAATTTCACCACCTTTCTTATGATCTTTGTTAAGCGAGTACTGCAGTTGTTAAGCCAGTCACATGATTGTTAAATGAAACTGGCTTCCCTATTGAGTTTGCTTGTCAGGTGGTCCCAAAAAGTGATCACATGACCCCAAGGCACTGCAACGGTCATAAATAGGAGTCAGTTGCCAAGCATCTGAATTTTCGATCACATGACCATGGAGATGCTGCAATGGTAGTGTAAAAAATGGTCATGTCCCTTTTTCAGTGCCATTGTAACCTGGAACAGTCACTTAATGAAGTGTTGTAAGTCAAGGATCACCTGTAATGGAAAGCTGGGTGTGCTTGTGTTGTCTCAGGCAACTGAACAGAAGAGCACACAGCCCTACTTGTAGGTATCAGTAGTATTTGTCAAAATGCTAGAAGGAATGAAAGGTAGAGACTGACAAGATTTTCATGTCCTCAACCCTTCCCAAAGTTGCCTCTCCCCAAACTGACACAATTCAACATCTAGCCAGGGTACAAAATTATACTTGCAAAATGTGACTTTCTCTGGCAGAGGATTTAGGAGTTCTTGGTTACAGATTCTGCAATTGGTATCCATAAAAGAGAACATACAGTTCCAGCATTAATCTCTTTTCACATTATTTGCCCCATAGGCTTTAACCTGGTGATACTAAAAACAGTAACAACCCTAAAGCAGAATCTAAGAGTCCATACAGGTTAAAGTGCCAACTGCATTCTACTTCCATTATTTCTAAGTAACATACACAAAATGAGAGCTATTGGAGTGTAGTTCAGCTGTCCATGGTCACGATGCACCTGAGACCTCCTGGCAAGATGTTTATAGGAAAACTGTACAACCATCACAATTTTGATTGTGCAGCACTATCAGTGGCTGAGGGTCGCTCGACTATTCTCCAAACTTACCTCCATATAGTTTGTCTCGCAAACAATTTCCCTGGCCTGCCAGGGGCCATACGAGCAACTCACAGGGACATTAAGCAAAGCTGCATTGTGCATCTCTGGCTGTGTTGCTGCCTGGATTTGTATGGTTAGCGTGAACTGCCGATCATCCTGAATAAAAAGTTGCAGAAAGAATCAAACAATAATTAACAGGAAGGTCTTTGGATGTGCATATAGAAATGATGCCTCCAAACGATTAAGTTGTGCTGGTTTAAGTACTTAAGGTACAACATTACTAGTGCAATGTACTGTTCAGTGTAGGAAGAGTACATCTTCAGAACGGCTGGAACAGGATTAACAATTTCCACATCAACATCACAAGCAGGAAGTTAACAGTGTTGCAGAACAAATTACAAGCTTCATAGGATGGCGACTCACAATTATATAGTAGGACCGCATGTACCCTAGGAAGATGGGCGGTGATAAGTAGTATCATGACCTTGTCTACCCCTAGGTTAGTGTTTGTATGTACATCTTCCAACCTGGGAACAACATTCTGCATTTCTTTTTCAGGATCCCTCAGATTTTTGTAGATTCAAGTTAAACATCTTAACCCTGGGAATAACGAAGAAAATGTTTGAACACTTCACAGCATGGGTGTCAAACTGGTGGCCTACAGGTCAGATGCCTCATGCGCAGGCCATGCCCACCCCAGATCCATGAATGGGAAAAACATCGTGAAACGTCACATGATGGCAACATGACATGGAGTGTTTGACACCCATGTTTTACAAATTGGCTTATGACAACATAAAAACATAGGGTTTTGTTTTTTTTTGCTTTGATCACACCCATTTCCTTTCTTGCTCTAGTCTATCCTTATGGTGCCCTCAACACCAGAGGTGGTATTTAGCAGGTTCTGACCAGTTCTGGAGAACCAATAGCGGAAATTTTGAGTAGTTCAGAGAACCAGCAAATACCACTCTGACTGGAGATTTTACAGTATCCCTCCCTAGCCATGCCCACCAAGCCACGCCCATAGAACCAGTAGTAAAAAAAAAATTGAATCCCACCACTGCTCAATACCCCACAGAACCTCTGCCTGCAGCCTTTGCCCAAAAGAAGATGGATGACGAATAAATCATCTTGTTTCAGAAATGTTAGCATAGAATTCCAGAGCCTGGTTTATAGTCAGTTCACCATTATATACCTCTCCTACCTACCACTATCTGAGTGTAGCAGCCAATCAGGGAGGCCCGGAACTCAATGTTCCCCCATGCATCCTGGAAGATGGTATAGCCGCATTTCATAGCCTGGACCTCATCAATCGGCCAAGCTCTGCCAAACTGATCTGAAAGAACAAGTATATTGGTTATTTAGAAACAAGATAACTGCATTTCTAAGCACAGTTATCAGCATCATATTGTTGGCTAGCATGATCTTGCATAAAAGATAGTGGCACAAGCCTTCTTCCCACTTAAGCCAGATCCAGATTTGCAAATGTTTGGGGAAAGTGATATCTTCCCTTGTGGTGCAGCATTAAAGATGGGAGAGCTTGAGTAGAGAAAATATGCATCAGAATTATAGGAGCATGCCATCATTGGCAGAGAAGATAGGACACTACAGAGGTGTCTACAATATTAAATGGCTAAGATAGCTTTTGTCTCAGAAATCAATTGACATTAATAGTTCTAATATACCAGGTTTTTTAAAAGTCTGATGGTGGTGGGGAGATGTAGAGCAATTACAACATACAGAAACCATTCTTTCTAAGTGCAAGTGGAGGACATAGGTGGGATTTTCAGACAGCCTCCCATCCAGGCAGTAAACAGACCCAAATATGTGATTTCCAAATGGTATGAAGGGAGGTTAACTTAGAAAGACAAACTGAACCTATAGCACAAGTTATTGTCACTTGCCTAGAACTTTGAGAGTTAACCACTCAGATAAGAAAGCCACACAGTTCTTTAGATTCACTTCCTGAAAGATGTTGCAGAGAGTGAACACTGCATCTGTTTGCAACATTTTAAGGCAGCTGCCAGACGATCTTGGGAATAGACCCGGCTGCTTTAAGATGCTGCAGGCAAGATGCTCCATGCATGCTCCTGTGGTGCATTTTAAAACGTTCTGTGGAGATTGACTCTGAAGTACCGCACTGCAACTATTGAGTAGCATTACTTCATCGTTGCATCATCAGATGGAATACTGTATTAAAAAGCAAATATCAGATTGAAGAATTTCTAATAATTCATAATAAAAGACAGAGGAGGATCAAGACTCACCAAGGGCAGCAAAACCGACATACTTGTTCTGGAAATAACTCGAATTCAACTTCAGTTTTGCAAGGCTACCTAGACATTCCACTTCCACCTGATCTGAACCGCAAAGAGGAAGAATATTTTATTAGATTTTAATCTCATCTTTCATTCAGGAGCACAAGGTGGTGTACCTAGTGCTTTCTTTGCCTATTTCTCCCAACAATTGCCCTGTGAGGAATGTTGCAAGCTGACTGGATCTGTTTTAGCATCCTTGAATCGGCATGGGAAATTTTTTTTCCAAAAGGAGCAGGTTTTGGTTCCTCCACTGGGCTAGGCGACTGCTCAGAATATCTGAAATTCCTGACATGATCCAGTTGATAACTACCGAAGCCTGCACCAACTTACCAGCTTCTCCAGACATTTTACACTCCAATTCCTTTCTTTCCAGTCAGAGACCAAAGGCCAAACAGATAATCCAAATAACTAAAGCCTGTTAAGCTGGGGAAGGCTGTGATAAAGAATACCCAAACCAGCTTACTCCGTGCAGAACCTGTATGGATTATGAATGTAGTAAGGAAGAGCTTGGAAGAATTTAACGATAATGCTTTGCCCAAGACTGGATTCCCAAGGTGCTTTTCCAATCGAGCAATAGCCAGAAGTATAATATCTGTGGCTATCTCTAGCTGCGCCTACAGATCTGATCTTTCTTGTTAACCATTTTAATAAGGAATAGTGGAAGAAACGATTAGTCAAAGTATCTAGAAACGATTAGTCAAAGTATCTAGAAGGTACAATTTATTTCCTTAGTAGGTTGCACCTTGGGAAAGAGCAAGACAGGATCTCTGCCCAATTTGTATGATTAGCCAAGGTGAGGACTAGGCCGCCTTCTATTTTTTCAAAAGATGGGGAAAAAAGTGTGTGTCGGGGGACACCTGTGGCTCTTTCCACACCATTGAGATGTCCTTCTCCAGGGGCAGTCAAAGCCACACAAAGATCTTACAAAGCAGTTTGTTTTGCATTTGCTCAGCCTCCTGCTTACCTGCTAGAGAAACAAGCTGGAGCCATGTTCTGGGGACCAGAACAACTAGGAGAAACAGTCTGAAAGAGATATTAGAGTACAGGTCACATTTTATACAGGCAACCTAACCACAGGTGGCACTCTCCCCAGTCTGATTGTTATGCTTGATAAGATGCTGGCTAGCTGTAGAAGAAGCTGAGATTTCAGGATCCAGCATAGCTGAAAGCCACTTCAAGGTCTCCCCAGCAGGAAGAGAAGCTGCTCAGCAGCTTTCATTCAGTTCCCTTCTCACAGAAAATCCATTGCCAGAATAAGTTAACACCCAGGCCAGGGGTGGGATTCTACCGGTTCTGCCAAACCCGTAGCTCTAAAGAGCAGCTGAGACCGAAACAGTTCACTGCAACAATCTTCTGCTGTTCTGTTTGGCCCACCTGCCCACACAGGCTCTAGGCTGTGCTTTATTCCCTGCTTTTTCCACCTCAGCTGCTTTGCACGGCACAGCTAAGTGCTGCACGTCAGCAGGAGAAGGTGAATGCTTGCAGGAGCCAGTTATTTGTAAAGAGTGCACATGCACAGCACACGTTTGGTGCGTAGACCCTCACCGAACTGGTTGTTATGCCAGTTAAGATCCCACCCCTGACCCAGACTCAATCTTTCCATTAAACCAAAACCTATAAGGCACAGTAGAGATGATGGACACATGTACCACTTTGACAACAATCAAATAAATCACATCTTGGTTTTGACTGGCAAACCCAGAGAGAGCATAATACATCCAAGTCTGTGTTCCCATCTTAGAATACCACCATAGTTTAGTCATACGGGGTCACTGGCTGGGTTCACAAAGTGCTTCGTTTACAACCCACAATGGATTGATTGAACCATCATATCAAGCCCAATCAAATAAAATCACAGGATGCAATAAGTTACTTCAGCCGAACATGTTCACAAATTTTGGGTTAGAAAGAGACTCAGGTATAACTATAGTTTATAGCTATAGTTGACTATTTAACTATACACACTACTAAGCTATCTGCTATGGTTTACAAGCAACAGATGATTAAGCCAAAATAAAAACAAACCACATAATTTAGCGTAGGAAGTTACATGGTTGTTACAATATAGTGATAAAACTATTAGGATACAATCTAGGGAAAGCTAACAGTCTATTGTGTTAAATACTTGGGTTCACTTATCACATTAAGCTATTAGAGATAGTTTTGCAAGCTATGTGAACCCAGCTAGTTATTGCTTATCTAATAAACGCAGTTAAGTAAAATGCAGCTTAATATGACTCACAATCCCAAATAGTAATTTTATTTTAAGTAAGATAAAAAATAATTCTAAGTCCAGGCCAACTTTTTCCACCATACCCTTAAGCTCACCTTACTGCAAGATATGAAACCATTCTGCTGGAACATGAGAAGGACAAAACTACCAAGCTAAAAGTTCTCTTCCGCAGGATCACTCAGACTTTCCCCATCAGTACAAAAGCAATTTCAGAAGAGAACATTAAGGGAGGAGAGCTTGCAGCTGCCTTTTAACAAGCTCTGCCCCACGCTATCCCAGCTGTTTGCCGTTACCTCCCGCCAGTTACCTCTTTTCCTTACTCCTTAATTGGATTCAACAGAGGAAGAGGCGTTCCTGTTGGATTGCAAACCTCTGGACTAACGCTGGATGGCAGGGAATCGAAACAGAAACCTCTTCCTCTTTGCTGCCCTCTAGTGGATTTTTGGAATTCTGCAGACTGGATCAGCATCTCAGTCCGAAGGGACCTCGAGCTGCAATCCTAACCGCGCCTTCCTGGAAATAACTTCATCATAGAATTTACTATCAGGTAAATGTAGGGAAGCTCCAGCGGGCATTTTTCCATTTAAGATACTACTGTAGTAGCCTTATTGTTGCATAGGGCTGACAATGCAAAGGATAGTAGTTCAGAAAAACGACTGCTTTATATTATAGCACTTTGCTGTCCCTCCAAAAGATGGCAGGCACGGGCTGGCTTGACTTGGTTTTCTTCAGCCTTGACCTGAGCTGGTGAAACGAATTTACTATGTCCTTCCCATATGGTCTAGCGGTTAGGATTCCTGGTTTTCACCCAGGCGGCCCGGGTTCGACTCCCGGTATGGGAAAGATTATTTTTGGAACAATATTTCCTCAAGTGGGAGAACGTTAATTTTAAACTAGTTTACATGAAAGTTTTTGCTTACATTCTGTGCGAATCCTGCCCTAGGTATTTGGAAAATGCTTGGCATAGTTCTATTTATGTGTAACCTTCATTTCCTGTGTACTCGATTTATATTTTTACGCACCACCCCTTCTATTCAAGGGCCCCTTTTGCAATATTTAAGAAAGGCAATACTGCGTTAGAAAATATTGTTTAATGCAACATTCGTAAAATACAACCAACCTAGAATACGATTACTTGACACTTGGAAGATTACAATGCAGATTTACAGAAAGTAAGATAAGCATATGATATGCCTTATATAAAGCCCATTTTGAATGAAGAAGCTGATAGCCTCCTGACTGCTCTTGTCCATTCCAAGAGGAAATTCCAATCTAGGGAAAAATTATAATCTAGGGAGATATACTGCAGCCCACTTCAATTCCAGGTGTTTTGATTCATCTCCAGGTGTTTAAATGTTTACTTTTCATTTCTAGTGGTAAAAAATGATTATGGTTGGGTGCACAGCCAGATGAGTTTGCATTGTTATGCTGCACCTACTGAATCCTTTTCAAGAACCAGAGATAAGGCAGATGTTGCTTGTTGGAAGGAACTGTTACAGGATGTAAGCTGTTCCACATGAAGTCTTTTGCAATTGATTGGTGATTTTTGTCATCATTATGTTTGCCAGGCAATCAGATGTTCAGACTGGATTTGGCATTTTTGTCTTTCTATTTAAAGACTGCGCCAAGAAAAGCTGCCTTTTGCAATTGACTGAGGATGATTTTTTCAATGCCAATGGTAGTCCAGTGATGCCCCAGATGTTTTTTGTTTATACAATATATTTATAATGCATTTTGTATACTATATATTTATATATCATGTACCCATCATTTATACATGCCTTTGAGTCAGTCTGGATTCCTTTTGGCAGCCTGGACTAATTTCTATGCCTGAAAAAGAGAGACTTGGCCAAAAGTCAGCCACTGAAAGTTTCTCCAGTGATGTCTGACCACTACACAAACTGGCTCTCAAAGATTATGGGAACAATAATTCAAAACAGGTGTCACATCTTGTGGGAAAGCTGTTTTATTGGAGTATACTTTGCATATGATCAGGACAGACTTCTTTGATACTTTTCCTCACAGATTAATATTTACATATTAAAGAGCCAAATCCTAATCAAATTGTGATGTGTTTGTCCAATGTTTTCTGAATTTGCCCGACATATTTCAGAAAATAGAAGAACCATACAGATTATGGAGGAATGGTAGCTAAAGAAAAAGGTCAGTGGCATCTGTCATGTGAACCTTAATTTCACCTGTTTTTTAGCTTGCAATCTTTTACTTAGGAACTTTGCATAATCATGGCGTTATGCATACCTATCATTTTTCATTTTTAAAAATCTGCTGTTGACAGAGCTGTTACTTTCTGCAGTTTTTTCCTTAGGCCTTCCAGGATAAATATTTTTTCATTTTCTTTCTTTTTCAGTTTAAAGAGATTCCCTTGGCATGATTTGTTTTATAACTGCTTGTTATTTCTTGCTCAAAAAATAAAAAAACAAAAAAAGCTCTTGGCAACATTTTGTGCCTTTTGTAAGCAATAATTTGTCAGAGGCCTCCCAAAATAAAAAGAGGTTGCCCCTTTTGAATAGTCTGGTTTTAAAAGGCACAGGCACTTTTTTTTCTGGAGAAAGAAAGAAACAGCAGGCAGAGAGAAATAGTTAACTCTTGGGAGATGTAAGAACACGAGCATGAAGGATAAAAGATGAAACCAAAAGAACAATTGGTTGCAAAGGATATGGTTTTTGTATAGAATATTAAAAAGAAAGATTTAAAGCAAATAATAGGGCATTTAGAATTGAGCAGCATCAGACAGAATTTAAAGCTGATTCTGTAATTGATTAAAATGCACAAATTTTTGTACATGAAATTTGAAACAAAGAACAATTGAAAGCTGGCATAATAAAATGGGCTAAGAACTTTTGTGATAACATAATGTTGAGATAGTGGGAAAACATGCGGTTAAAAGGATTGAAATTCATATTATGTTATAATTTCAAAGAAAACATTTATAAAATAATGGACTGTTGGTATATAGCTCCAGAAAAATGATTGGGAATATATAAAAGATACTTCAAATTTATATTGGAAATATGGACAACATCGTCATTTTATCCTATCTGTCTAGTAAACTTGTGAAAGAAGCAGAAAATGGTTGGGTTCAACACAATACAAAGAATTTTCAAGATTCAGGCTGAAATGAGAAGGTTTTTTTGGCAGGGGATAATGGATAATTAGAAAAGTGCTATGGGAGATTTTTATATATGTCACTGCTGCCAGATGTGTAACGTGCAAAAATAGAAAGACACTGAAATACCCACAACAGAAAAATGAAGATGATGGAACTAGCAGCGATGGCAATATTGTTTGCTGCTTATATCAGAGGTCTCCAAACTTGGCAACTTTAAGACTTGTGGACTTCAACAATTACAATTGTTAGTGAATGGAAACCCCTTATGACTTTTTTTTCAAGAAAAAAAGAAAAAAAAAACTTGATTTATGGATTTGCTTAGAAAGAGTAGATTATGGAAAGTAGAAAATTATGTTGTAACCTAAGACAGAGGATAAAATACAGGTAGTCCTCAATTTACAATCATTTAACCATGATTCAGAGTTATGATAGCTTTGGAAAAAATGACCTACAACTTGTACAGGCAACCCTCGAGTTATGACCACAACTGAGCCCAAAATTTATGTGGCTAAGTGAAACATTTAATAAGTGACTTTTGCCCCATTTTACGACTTTTCTTGCCACATTGACTTTGCTTGTCGGAAGGTCACAAAAGGTGATTCCACCACCTCAGGACACTGCAACCATCGTAAATATAAACCAGTTGCTAAGCATCTGAATTTTGATCATGTGATCATGGGGATGATGTAACAGTCATATGAAAAATGGTCATAAGTTATGTTTTTCAATGCCGTTGTAGCTTTGAATATCACTAAATGAACTGTTGTAAATCAAGGAGTACCTTTATTCCTAATCCCAAATCACACAATCACAATTGGGGCTCTTGGCAACCAGCTCGCATTTACAATCAGTTGCAGCATTTCCTTGGTCATGTGATAGCAATTTCTGACCTTGTTGATTTCCAACAAAAAAGGGGAAGCTGGATTTGCCTAACAACCACCATACAAATTGTAAAATGGAGTCTGACTGGATTTGATTGAAACAATTTACAATAGAAATCTCAATCCCAATAGTGGTTGTAAATTGAGGATTACCTATATAAATGTGCTTGTAACTGCCTTTAAGAGGTTTGAAGGCCACTTATTACTTTGTGAAAAAAAAATAGAAAGGAACAGAAAAACATTTTATCCTTTTTTTCTTTTCAGTTCATAATTTCCATTATTCTGTTGGAATATTTTCTTAATAAAAACTATTTTAAAAAGGAAGGAGGAGTGGTGTTGCCTATGGAAATTGTGTGACCAGATTGTAATTTTCAAGAAACTAAGTACAGAAACCTTAACATAATCCTGTCAGGCAAAAGAAGTCTAAAATAAACCCAGAGGGCTGTTAAATTGCTCAGAGCTAATCTAATTATGCCTCTTCCTGTTAATTGTCTGAAAGCTATAATTTACATCAACCAAAGAGTTTATCTTACTTGAAAAGGAATCCTAGGTGAATCAGAGCCTCATACAATATGCTATTTTTTAATGAAAGAATGTTCATTGGCTTAAATGGCTGCACTGAACATAAAACAGGCTCAAGGATTAAATCCAAAGCCCGGTGAGTCAAATCCTTTGATTGCACCCATGTTTTTCTCCTGATTCTTCCTCTGGAACGCATCATACAATGCCATTTTTATGACTGCAGCTCTCCAATGGCTTTATTGATGATATATATGTCTGATTCCTTCTTCAAACTGTCTAAAATGCTCTCCCATATCTTTTTGAATCATCTGACTATTTTGCCGGGGTTTTATAAACTAGTTTGCAAACTTTCTTAATCAAAAACTACTTTTTTAAAGGAAGTTGTAAAACTAGCCAGGTTTTTTATGGTTTAATGTAAACCACAATTAGCTGAGTTTGCATATGATGAACCATGATTTATAAACCACGATATTTATGCCCCCCACCCCCAAACAAGACAAACCACAGTATGGCCTTGCAAGCTACATGGCAGTCCTATGCTTCATTTGGCCAACATCAGTTTCTGTATCAAAGAAACGTGGCTAATGCTTTTTGTGCAGGATATTTCTTCAGGAAGAATTCCTTTTGATATAGCTGCCATTTTGTTCCTTAATTTTAAGCATGGGAATATGAAGCAGAAAGGCTCCAGGTCCACAAAAGTGGGAAAAGGAAAATCCTGTAACTTTAAGAGCTGCTTTACCTGCAGATTTATATTGCTGTGAAAAGCAGGGAGTGGTTGTAAAAGTGCTATAACAAGCTTTATTTTCTTGATCCTGGGTCATCTGGCAATTTTACTGTGTTCTGGTCAGCCATTGATTTCCCATCTCCAAGGCCTCCAAAGACAACTTATTTCTCTTTAGGCTGGTGAGATCCTGGGAAGAGTGTGCGTATCACAAACACCCGTTGCCTACCCTCTTTTCTTCCAGCTGTAGTACCAGCTAGGCAAGAAGAGATAGGCAAACCCTGGCAGGTGTCTGTCCTCTTGACTTAAATTGGCTTTGTTTGATAGGGACTGCCCAGCCTGCTGTGTGGCAAGGAAATATATTTTGCTGCTGTTTGGGGCAGAGAGAAGCACGACATGGTTTAGGGAACACACAGAGCACCATAAATTAACTGCATTTGCTGTGCCTGCAGCAAAATGGGGTTTGTTTGTACAGCACAGTGAATGACAATACAACCAATCCCATTTTACCTTAATATGTATATTTTATTCTAGCTCTTGGTTAATTTCTAATTCATCATGTCACACGTGAACCAAGAAAATTAGATCAAGTTAATTAGGCATGGGCAAGCACATAACACAAACACAGCTAATGAGTTCAAACTCAGGCAACTACATTTTGGCCTTGTTGTACAGGTGATTTTTGACTTACAACTGCTTAGTGATAATTCAAAGGTGCAATGGCATTGAAAAAAGTGACATGATCCTTTTTCACACAACTGTTGCAGTATCCCCATGGTCATGTGATCAAAATTCAGCTTCTTGGCAATTGACTCATATTTATGACTGTTGCAGTGTTTCAGGTCATGTGATCACTTTTTTTTTGTAATCAAGCAAAGTCAATGGGAAAGTGAGGTTCATTTAACTAACATATTACAAACAACTGCAGTGATTCACTTAACTGTTGCAAGAAAGATCATAAAATAGGGCAAAACTCACAACTGTGTCACTTAGCAACACATTTTGGGTTCCATTGTGGTCATAAGTTGAGGACTACCTGTATAACATAGTTAATATATAAAATGGTTATGTCAGCTAAAGCAAGTTTCAACCTTCGTTTATGTGGGTTTGTAAAATAAGAGAAAAAGCACTCTACCAGATCTAGAGCTGCTATCTTTGCTGCTATCATTATCTAATTCTAATACAAGTTAGGTTTACCCAACACTCTTAACCTAATATTTCCCAAATCAGGGTAAATTACCCAATTGGATGAAAGTGGTTTACCCATTACACAAGCAGAACAGGAACATTTAAATTGACTTAACTTTCTACTATATGGGGCAAAATGGATAGGTGGTTTCAGCTAATGAAAAAAAAAATTTGGGAAGCGCTGCTCTAATCTAAACTACAATCAGATGTAATAGGGCTCATTCAACAAACCATGGTTATAGATAAACAATCTGAAGTTCTCCAGATAGTTTGGAATTTTATGCAATTTTGGTAGCCAATGACTTGAAAGAAAGGAGCAGGTAACGTGATGGTTCTTGGTAAGGATATTAAATTTAGACTGCAAACATCTGAACAGCCACTAGATGACAGAAAAGAGGTCGGGATGTACTTGCTTCTTGCTGCTATCTGGATTTCTGCAGCCTGAATCTGGTAACTCTAGTTCCAGGGCTTTTGAAAATTTGTTACTCTTAATCCTTATTTATGAAACAAAAGCACCTTTTCCACCGTGCCCTTGGCACCAAACTCCCAAATGAAAATTCACAACAATATGAACATACATGTGAGCAAGCATGGAATCAAGATGCCATCCCAACTCTTTTTATCATTGAAATATTTACAGCTGACAATCTTAACAGAAGATTGATCACAGCAAGCTTGCTACCAGGAGGCAGAAAAATGGCTTTCTCCATCTGTTCCCTTTTCACCCCTTCTCTGATTTATTTAGTCCTTAGGCAGGTAGGATTCCAAAATGAATTAGGATCCTTTCACTCCTGATTTATGGGAAAGCTGGCATTGGGCAGGTCAAAATGGCAGCAATAAAACATCTGCATCAATTGCCAGATTTAGTTTTTAATTTATTAAAATAATAATAAAGAGTGGAGAAAGAAAGTCATATTGATTCATATTACCTAAAATGAGAATTTAATTTTAAAATGTTTATAGCGATAACAAATATAATAAAACAGCCATAAACACTAAAGCCCTAGACAAAAGAATTTTTAAAAATCCAGGCCTTCATCAAGAACTGCATACCAATGGCTAGGAATTCTGGAAGTTATAATTTAATTTTAGCCCATCTGGAACATAGTAAGCTGAAAGAGGCTGACATATAGAACAATAGCCAAGGTTTGAACAAGAATTCCTCTGGGTCCACAATGCAAAAAGGACTTGGACAGCATAACAATATGTTACAAATCCTATCCTTTTCCAAGCAATTTAAATTATACTGTATATATAGCTCTGCATTTTTCCCTATTTTACATCCTGCTTTTCCAGGCAAAAAGAAACCTGTAGAGTAAGGAGTTTGTCACAGTCCTCAATAGTAGTATCACAACTATTTTGTCTTCTTTGAATACAAGGATATAATAGCATCACCCAAAAATGCCAGCCAAATGCTTTTCATGTTATTAGTAAAGTGGTGTTTGAAGGTCTTTGTAGGCTAGATTTAAAGCCCCATGACCATGACATTACAGCAGTGGGCTAATGTAACAGAAATAACCAGACAACCCATGACAACTTTCAGGCTTTCAGAAAGATTTCCTTACTAGATTCCTCACTGCCTTCAACTATGACAATTTCTAATATACTGTATTCACTGGAAAAGTTGGTATATGTTCAGGAATGTATTGGCCTTGAAAATATCCAAGGTGAACTATACATCACTGTCAAACATCAGCACAGGAAATGTTTTATGACATTTTAATTTTTATGTCATAAAACGTTTTATAACACTTGCCAAAGGGGTTATTATGGTTCCCAGATTTGGGACACATTCTCTAAGTTTGTCCATTTGAGATACCTTAGTTCAAAAACTGTTGCCGTGTGATGCATCGTTTCATGCACTTAAAGGTTACAGGAAGCAGAGTTTTAGTAGTATATTTTAGTAAAAAGTAGTATATAGATTAAAGAAACAAATGTATAAGGATAGGATGGGGAGGATTTAGTTAAGTGCATTGGGAAAATGATCTTTGACCTGAGTCAGCAGCGTGATATGACTGCCAAAAAGGCAAATGGCTAAATCAAAGGAAATATTTTCGCCCAATGAGAAGGAATAATTTTATCCATTTTGCACTGCTCATACCTCCTTCTAATAATGTGTCCAATTCTGGGTATCGCATTTCAAGAAAAGTTAGATGCAAAAAAAGGGAATGGGGGTGGATCAGGGGATTATAAACTAAATTTCTTGTGGACAGACTAAAGGAACTTGTAACTTTAGAGCAGTGTTTCATAAAGTGTGGTTCTAAGACCCTTGGGGTTCCCCAAAACCTACTCAGGGGCCCATGAAATCAAAATTGTTTAACAGTTTGTGTTGAGAAATACAATATTAAAATCAAACAACTGTGGGAAGCAGGAGCGAACAGGTCAATTTTAATATAATGAATATTGATAAATATAAACCATAGAAGCACAAACTGTTTTGGGATCCTCCATAATTTTTAAAAGTGGGAAGATGTCTTAAATTTAAAAAAAAAAAAAACCCACTGGTCTAGAAAAGATGGCAGAGGTGGATAGCATTCTGCAAGTTATTTGAAGGTAGTACAGTAATCCTTGACCTCCAACAGTTTAATTTAGTGTTAATTCAAAGTTACGGCACTGAAAAAAAGTGACATGACCATTTTTCATAGTGATGATTTTTGCAGCATCCCCATGATCACATCAAAATTCAGATGCTTGGCAATTGGTTCATACTTATGACAGTTGCTGTGCTCCAAGGTCATGTAATTACCTGCTGCAATCTTTTGACAAGGAAAGTCAATGAGGAAGCCAGATTTGCTTAACCACCAGGTTGCTAACGTATCAAGTTCAGTGACTCACTTAACAACTGTAGCAAGAAAGGTTGTAAAAGGGAGCAAAACTCATGTCTCACTTAACAACAGACATTTTGGGCTCAATTGTGGTCTCAAGTCAAGAACAAACTACTTGGAAAACATGTCTTACTTGTGTTCCAACATAAGGTTCAGGACACAGAGTAAAGTCACAAAAAGGCAGATTTCTGCTAAATATAAGCTTATTAAAAGCATTCTGACAATGGTATGGGTAAGTTAGCTCTTCTTTGCTGAGCAAAAAGGCAATTATTTGTAAATTATAATTTTAATTGGATTTCTGCATTAAGTATTGTAAGAGATTAGACAAACAAATCCTTCAATTATCTCTGTGGATTCCAGTTTGCTCTTTTTAATCCCTTTTTCACTCTGGGACCCTTTGGCTGGAGGGCAAGTTGTTCTGGGAAATAACACCCTTTCAAATGGTGACTATGACCTAACAGTCCTAACTGGTTACTGTGTCTTTAGTCTTGTTACTATGACAGCAGCCTTTTGGGGCCTAATAAACTTCTGAAAAACTCTCAAGAGCAACACCATGGCTCTCTATTAAAATCCCTTCTTCACACATTATCAAGGTTATGGACGGTATGGCAGACCAAGGGAATATGATTATTCTTCTATAATCCGTCCTAGCTGAAATTTAACTACTAGAGCCAGGATAAGGCCCAGAAGCAAGACTTAATGCCACAGAAGTCCAGCACATTAGCTGTACTAATCACCTAAGGCTGCAAGAAAAGAAAATGCCTTTTCTCTCTCTCTTCTTAGATCCTGCTCTACACCCCAGTAATTAAAAAAAAAGTGGAGATTAATTACGGCAAACTATTAGAAAACAGGCAATGCAAAACAAAGACAACACTTTGAAAACCTCTTTATTTGTTTAACGTTCAGACGGGCTTGCAACGGCAAAAAAAGAAAAACCATTTGACACCCAATTCGGTGGTGCAAAGTATAAAACCGGCCACGAACAAGGGCACCACCGATTAGTGGAAGGAAAAGAAGTTAAATCAAAGTCTATCGCTTTCCCTTTAGGATTATGGGAGGAAAGAAGCATCCAGTGGGCGAATTCCGAGGGCGAAACCACTACAGCTGGCGAAGGAAGAGCTTTTTATTCTCGTCTTTCCTTCATTTCAGGAAGACCTTGGAATGTTACAACAATGCTCCGAAATTTTAGACGGGCGTTCCAAATTCTGCTGCGCCGATCGCAGCGCGCTATGCTTTACGGTCACACCCGCCCACCATCCCCAAGAAATACTTCTGGGTGAACTTGAGTTCACTTTGCTTAATTTAACTCATCGCCTACTGACTTAGACGTAACTAATTAATATGACGTCGATGGGTTGTCGCGCAACCCATCCTTCTGCAGCTAATCACTTAGTTTTCGCTTAAGCCTGGAAGAGTAGTTTTGGGTTTAGAGATACTGGTAACCCAGATGCGCCTCCACCCATTTGCAGGCTCCCGACTTGAAAAGATTTAAACACCCAGAGATTCGTGGTTCTGCTCAAGCCCGTTGAAAGTGAATATGAGTTGCCGCTATCTGTTTTCCGAAACTAAAAGCATCCCCCATTCTACCCAGCAAACGGTTGAGACGCAACGTCTGCTAATGATTAAAAGGAACGGTTGTTGGAGGAGGGGGGCGGGGAAATGATGTGGAATGTACCATTGTGATGCACATGGAGGTTAGGCCGTTCCTTTAACGTCTACCGAAGATCTGAAAGTTGTCATGTGCGGCGACTGGGATTTATTGCGAACGGATCAAAATCAAAAGGTTTCATCAAAATACAGAATAAAATATCGACGCTTTTATTAAGGGGAGATTCCCCACCCCCTCACATCTCGGGAAAGTAAGAAGGTTGGGATTCTACCACATGAAATGAAAGAGGGGGATACTTCATTGATCTCGCACAGATTCGTAAAACTGTATTTCTGGAAATGGCTGAAGTGCTGTTTCTGGTTCTTTCCCTTCCCTTCTTTAAGTGTGGGGTAACATTAACTGTGCAAGGCCTCCAGCTTTTCTGGCGGTTTTACCCACGTTGATAGGGAATGGTACGCTCCAAAGGGGAGGGGAGAGTTAAGCCCCAGCCAGGGGGTTGGCGTTGGTCAGTCGTAGGGTGGGAGGCGGCTGCGCTGGGGGGTGGTTCTTCGGAGCTGGGAGGGAGGAGCCGAGCAGACCCGGGCTTGGGGGGTGACCATGGGTGGTTGAGGGGTGCCGAGTTCAGAGGCGGCCCATGCTGGCGGCCATGGCCGAGGATTACTGGGACTCGCAATAGCAGTAACCGCCGCCAAGGTAAGAGACGATTCTTTACCAAGGAGAGATTGGGGCGGCGGGGGTGGGGGGAAGCGGGTCGTGGAATCCACAGGACCTTTGAGCCCTTGTTCCGAATCTTCCCCCCTTGAGGGATCATTCTCCCTGCGTTTAGGTCGGATCGCCCGTTTTCATACGACAGATCTGATCACGCAAGCGGTCTGGTTGACCTTTCTTTAATTCTTTACTGGCCTAAACACCCCCGCCCCCCAAAAAACTCCTAATACTATGCTTAATTAATCACTGAATTCTCGTTAAAAATATTTGCCGTCTTTCTCTTTCCTTAGGGAAAAGTGGGGTCTATGACTCTATGTTGATCTGTTTTTCAGCTGTTTCTATTCCATATTTATCTCGAGTCTATTTCCAAACTCTTCCTCAATAGAGCTGCATGAATCAGATCCTGCTCCTTTTGGCCCAAAGGCAAACTGTTTTAGTTCAGGATATTAGAGCCCAGACTTTCTTCTTAATCTTCCTTCCCTGGTTTCAAGTTCTTTCTACAAAGTCCCTGGGACCCACCCCTTTAGGGTTTGAAACCTGCATACCTTAGTGCTGAAATTAAGAAAAGTAGGGTTGGACTTGCATGGATCTTGAGTCTTCGGCATTTTATGTCCCGTCAGTATTATTGACTCCCCCCACCCCCATCTACTTCTCCCATTTAACTGCCATGCCCCAAAGATTCCCCATTCCTATCAGGCCTTCCTTTTATGTTCAAGCTTTTCATTGTCTCTGGGCTTTTTGAGATTCAGTCTGGGTATTTAATATTCATCCTGTAACTGATGATTCAGGGTTAGATGTCCTTTTCTAAGAGGTGTTTGAACTTGCTGGGTGAATCTTTCACTCCCCCTTTTTTAGGGACATCCTCTTGTTCTTTGCTTTATGTTCAGATTGACTTCTCAAATTGCCTTTTTTTCTCCCTCTCTAATCATGATCATATTCTCTCTCTTGGAGGTGAGAAATCTTTGCCCTTCTGATCTTAAAAGTAGTTATTCTTTCTAAATAGTTAAGTTGCATTTCATCAGTCCTATCGTAAAGCTTGTAGCATTTCTTTTCACGATAGGTGGAGAGGTGGTTGGAATTGGATGTATGTTTTTCCTAGAGAATCAAGGAATCCTTCCCTCCCCCCCACCCCTTTAACACTTTATATACATGGAAAAAGATTGTGTGCTCTTGCTTTCTTTCTCCCCTGGAAACCATGTGCAGAAATGTGTGTGGAAAGAATGTAATGGGGATCAGCATTGTTTCTGGCTAGGAAAAAGAGAGAAGAAACTGAATTCCAGAGGACGACAAACTGATGTGAGCTGATTTCTGTTCTGGAATTCCAGCTGTTCTTGGTCAGGCTGGAAGGGTGTTCATTTTCTCACTTCCCACCTCCAGACCTGATGCTATCACCTGCTGCCTCACAAGTCTGATGATGTAATGTGGGGGGAGGGGGCTTCCATCTCCTCTCCACGCAGCACTGCATCTGCAACTCATAATGTGTGGGTAAGTAAATGGTTCTTATGACGATGCTGGAAGGTTGGCATGGATTAGGGTTGTCCTGAGAGGAATTGCTTTGGGGCAGCTGCTGGCCAGATTACCCCTGGAGACATTTGGTGCAAAAGCCTGAAAAAAGGGAGTGGGCCTAGCTTGATCTTTCTAGGTTTGTCCCCTATAAGTAACCTAGTATTTATTAGAGGGCCTGATTTCCTTCTTGTCAACCTATTTTACTATTTATTTTGTTGGGGCTGACAACATAGCCTCTGCCATGTCTTTCTAGTTAGTTTGTCCTCATTTGGCTCCTGAACCTTTGAGGAAAATGTTTTTGTCTATCTGGCATATGCTCATTAGGGTACTTAATTCTGTGTTGATGAGATGGCTTTCCCCTTCCAACTTATTTCTCTCCCTGCCAACTGAAGCATGGATGATTGGTTTTTGGCACTCAGTGGACTTGGCATTTGGGCCAGGTCTTAGGGATCTGCAGAGAGAACTGCATTGATATCTTAGCTGCTCAGTCTTCAGAAGACAAGGGACTTGGGAAAGCTTGGTTGCAATGAAATCTTTCTTTCCCTCTTTTTAATATTTTAGGACTTCTTCTTAGAATCTAAGTAGCTAACTTTTTTTTTGTTTACTGGTCAGTGGGTTTTGGTTACCCTTGAATGTGACTTGTTATTGAATAAACTGTATTGGAGCCAAACAGTTATTTCTTGAAGTTGCAATACAGTGCTCCAGATGTTTAGGAATTGGGGGCACCTGCAGTCTAGTAGGGCCTCAATCTTCCAAGAGGCAAAATGGTACCAGATTGCCTCTCTTTAACTACTTTAGTTACACACACAAGGCAGATCCGAGCACTCTATGGCAAAAGCACCTGCAGAAAGTATGTCCACAAGGTAAAAGAGCTGTACTTGATGCAGGTAAATGAGCCAACTTGCAATGTTTTAAATGCATGAAATAAGAAACATGAGAATGGAAAACATTATACTATTGCATCGTCTTTTGATTCCCTTGTTATTCATTCACAGAATAAACTGGGGGAGTGAGTCTTATTGAGGCCTACTGGACTCAATAATGATTAAGTCTGCATAGACTGCATTGATGGACTATCTTTGAGTGGGAGGTTGATTCTGATCTCTCATGACCATCTCCACTATTCAAAACAATGCTTATAGTTGCTCTGTCTCTTATTATTCTTCATTGGTTGTGATGGCATTTATGTTTTATCCTTTCAGTGCCTATGGGACAATTTCTCCTGCATGCAGATGAGGAACAGTTGATGGGATACTGCCATTTTCCCACAGTTGTCTAATGGGTAGATTTTAAACTTGGTTTAAGCCTGTGTTATATCTACATGTCATCCTCCATGCTAACAAAACTTTGACATTTTTTCTTCCCTCAAGTCTTAACTCCCATGTTCTTAACTGCTGAACAAAATCTTAAAGAGTCTATACACTGTTCCTTAATTTTCCTGCAAATATGACAGACTACAGTTTTTATATAACTGTATCGAGGAATAAGTCCGTTGAATTGTTAATATTTATTTAAGGTTAAATGTGTTTAGAAGTGTCCTTTGATGTATGTAATGTGATTTAAATATTGAAGCATACACCCCCTCTTTGGGGTATACCCAGATTAATTTACCTTATTTTGCTTTTTGTGGATTCAGTTGCCATTTCAGAAGCATCACATTTAGGATTCTTGCTCTTTTAGCTTTTATTCATCCCCACCCTCTTGTCTTCCCCTTGACTATAAAAGGTGATTTGGTTCTTCCTCCTCCTGCCTTGTGAAGGTAGACTTCAACAATGCTTGAGTAATACTGCAAAAAGTTGGAAGGGAAAGTTGGGCCTCTGAAGGCACCTTAATTCCTTTTTGTACTTTGTTGGCCCTCATCTTGGGTAGAATAATAAATTATGCTAAATAAGCAACTTTTCCTATCTTTTCCCAATTTCCATAATATGTATAGTGCCTCAGCCTTTCTTGCCATAAAATTCTGCTAAAGGTCAGAATTATGACCCTTTAAAAAACAACCACAGCCCAAGCTTTTCCTCTGATGATAAGAACTTTGCTATGAATATTGATTGCTTGTCTTTTTGTACAGCTCTTGACTGCTTGGTCCCCAAATGACAGCTCTGTTAGATTTTTTTTAATCCTGTCAAAGCAAAGAACTTCGCACTGTACAATGCACAAAATAGCTACAGCTCTGTAAAATCTTATCATTACAGCGGTAGCCATCTTCTCGCCATCATAGATTGTATGTTGTGGTGTTGGTTTTAACCTTTATACGCCGCCCAGAGCCTCTTCCATGAGATGGGTGGGTCTATAAGTCATTTAAATAACAAAATAAAATAATTTTTCCTTATACGTCAAGCAGGGCCAGCATTACACCCTCCAGGCACTCTGGATTTCCTCATTAAGAGTACAGTGCTGCATTTCTGATTTAAACACAAAGATGTTGTGAGGTGCACGTGACACAAACATGGCACCTGTTTGCACCTCCTTAAAGCAGCTGCAACTGCTGTTGGGATGGCACGAATGCCTCCTGTAGCTGTTTCAGAATCCCAGAAAAAGATGAGTTTCAGAAAACTGCTAGATCCATGCCCAAGATCCTCCA
The DNA here is from genome assembly GCF_049901715.1 of Pseudonaja textilis. Taxonomy (NCBI): domain Eukaryota; kingdom Metazoa; phylum Chordata; class Lepidosauria; order Squamata; family Elapidae; genus Pseudonaja; species Pseudonaja textilis. Next base: position 143,095,973 of record NC_141991.1, read on the forward strand.
AAGAATAGTTTTTGCCTTTGTACTATATTAGAAACACTGCAAAATCTCATTCAAGTCAAAGCTTTTCTGAAGAAGAATTTTGGCTGCTGTCCATTGCCATTTGAAGTGGGCAAAAGGCAGTAATGCAGTAGTGCATCCATTAACATTTTGAGCAACTTTTTTCATGTGCTACATCGGGCAGTGCATACTGGTTATATATGAGTTGGGATTTGGATATATATTGCACATCAGGGGTCCCCAACTTTTTTGGTTCTGCAGACCATCAGTGGCTTCGGTGGTTTTGATAACGGGGTGGGGGGGGATGGTTGTCTGTGCACGACCTAAATCCCGGACATGCGCAAATGCAGCTTTGCGTGCTTGCCTGCCGCTTTGGTGACCTGATTCCCAATGAGCTACAACCCAGTCACAGTCTGCAGCCCAGGCATTGGTGACTCCTGCTGTATGTGTATGCTTAGTGGAATAAAATAGAACACTGTTTTTGTTATTGCCACAAAAAAAATCTGGACACAATTTGAGAACTTGGTAGAACCTCCGCAGGCCTGTGATTATCACTTGGCTATCTTGAGTCTGTCAAGTAGCCAGAACGGAGGTGGGAGGAGGGGACTTAGCTAGGTATTTATTTCAACTTGCCTTTTGTCCCTTTCTTGCTCAGGCTGTATGGGCAAAATGAAAGCAATGCCCCATTATAATTTACTATTATTAAATATTGACTTGAAGAAGGTGGCTTTGCCAGTTTTCTCCAGACTATATATTGTTGAAATGTAACTGACCTGTAAGGAAAGAGTTCTTTGGTGGAGACACACCATGAAGACTGATGTTTGGCCTACCCTAGGTAGCCATATTTCAACATATTCAGCTAGAGCCAAGTAGAAATAGTTAAACCCAAAGTGCTTATTATAGGATGTGGCTAATAGCTGGTTACTGAAGGTACAGAAAAGATTGAATTACAGTTGTCTTGCATAAAAGGGTGAGAGTGATGTATGTTGTTGGGGTATATAGAAAGGGTGATTTACTTTTTAACCATGAGAATAGGTTCTCATTTGGATTTGGACATGCTTATAAAAAAGCCTTTAAAAAAGAAGACATCAAACAGTAGGTAAGGCCTAGGCTTTTTTTCTGGCATTGCTTACCTGCTTTGTTTAGACCAGGGGTATCAAACTCAACTTCACTGAGGGCTACATCAGGACTGTGGTTGATGTTGGAGGGCCAGGTGGGTGTGACCGACTGGGTGGGCGTGGCCAATTGAGTGGGCATGGTCAGCTTGACACAACTACTCAAACTGCTGGCATGTTTCCCCTTCGCACTGGGAAGACTGGGCCGAAGCCATGCTGGCCTGATGTGTCCTCTTTGATTAGGTAGACCGGGCCGAAGCCACACTGGCTGGCCCCTTACATTTTTCAGGATGGCCTCATGGGCCAGATCCGGCCTATGGGCCTTGTGGTTGACACCCCTGGTTTAGACCAACAGATGTAGTGTTGCTTTGTTGACTGGGTGCATCATTGCACTAAATCATAAGTTTGTTTAATCATGGTTGAATAACACTGATTGAATTTACACAATGCATAAGTTGAAGTTCAACAAACTACATTATAAATTAATGTTTCTGGTAGGAGCATGCTATAATAAATCGGCATGTTCATCCTTTTTCTTCTTTTTAATGTCAATAACATTTAATAGTGGCAGTTGCCTAATCTGTTGTTCAGATGGTGGTCAAGAGCCAAAAATATCTACCTATATACTAATACAATTCTAATGTCTGTAACCTTTAACTTGATGAAGTGATGCATCATAAGCAATATTTTCAAGCAAACTACCTTAAATGGGCTACTTACAGAATGCATCCAAAATCCAGAACCCATGATTCCCGTGAGATTGAAATTTAACAAATTTTATAAAAAGTTTTATAACAGAAAAATTATCATAAAGCATTTTATGATTGTGTATTCTACCATAAATATTTCCTGTGGTCAATTCCTGAGGCTTGACTGTGCTATATACATGGGCTACTTTCAAGGCAGATGCATCTCTAAATAACATTTCCTTGAATTTTTTAGAACTTTTCCAGTAGAAGCTCTGCTACTGTTGAAGACATTGCAAATCTGGTAAAGAAATATCTCTGAATTGAGGGAGGAAAATGTTTCCTGTTTGGTTTACATGGGAGGCTGGCAGGTATTAAAAGCCACAGAGAGATCAAGTAGGGCAAGGATGAATGCACATCTCCCACCCACCCTCACTAGAGGTCATCCAACAGTGTGACAAATACCATACCTGGATCTGAATCCCAATTATACTATATAAAAAAAAAATCAAATAATTCACTTCTTCCAAAGTCTGCTGGAGTTGTTGCAAAACCACACTCTCAACCACTTTCCCCCCAAAGGGGAGGTTAGATGCTGGATGAAAATTGTCCAGAATATGAAGCCCAGTGATGGCTTCTTGTGAAGGGGGCAAACCAGACTTCTCTTTAAGAGTTAATGGAACAGTTCCCTCAGTCAAAGAATGTAACTTCTGCTAGAACCAACTAATGTGTCACTCCCTGGGCCACTTTAACAAATTAGGAGGTGCATGGATCTAAAATGCCTGTGGCTGAACTCGTCCTGATGACCTTGTCCACCTCCTCAGGCTCAAACTGTTCCCAGATAACTAAGCAAGACTTCTTCCAAGGCATCTCCTCTGGATCTGCTACAAGACCAGAGTCCAAATCCAAGCAACTTTATCCAACAGAATTCCTTTGCATGCTCCCCCAGCCCCAAAAGGGCTCATGTCATCTGAAACTGGATGCAGTAAGGGTGGAGAAATACTGATGCTTTGTTACCTTTACCGCCACACAGTTCTCTAACCTACAGTATGCTTAGTTGTGTTCTGCTCTTTGTCCAAACTCTTGTTGATACCAGCCACACACTTGGCATCTCTTGTGTCATCTCCCTCAACTCCTCCATAAACCTTGGGGAGTAATGGGATCCCTGAGGGGAAAGAGGTTGTATGGGCACAATCCAATCCAAAGGCTCAGCCAGTTCCTTATTCCAAATAGCGACCAAGATTTTGATGGACCGTGCAGCAGATCAGCAAGAACAGCCCTTGCTTCCTCTGAAAGACATTAGCTGTTGGGAGTAGACCAATCTAATGGGTCCAGCTTCCCTGTAGTGAATAGTGGTAGAGTAGAGAACTCCAGGGCAATCAGAGTGTGATCTGATCACAACAAGGGAAACATCAAGAGCTTCCCCCATTTCAAATCACCTAGCCATGGTTCCAACAGGAAGACCAGATCCAGTGCATGACTAATCTCCCATGCCAGGCTCTGAATGATGTGCAATAGGCCCATTGCTGTCATGGTTGTCATGAACCCCTGAGCCACCGCATACCCTGCTCCTACAGAAAGCAGATTAAAATTCCCCCGAGACCTGAAGAACTCCACAAACCACCTAGAAATGGAGTCAAGGAGCTCAAGCAGGAAGGTTGCTGTACAGTAGGGAGGTTAGTTCAACAGCAACTATCCCAACTGACCCCTTGAGCCCAACCTAATGAACAGGGTCTCCCATCTGGTGATAGGCAGTACAGGGACCATGAAAGCCATGAGATTCCCAGATGACAATCACGGCACCTCCACCCCTGCCGCAGAGTCTTGGCTGATGCCACATTCCAAACGCAACTGGAGATAATCCCCGAAAGGGTTCCTTTCCCCCTTTTTTCCAAATCCTGCCAGTTTGAACAAAACAAAAATTACCAGCTAAGGTTGCCTGATAGTCACAGGCCGCCATGACTTTTTCTCCAGGCAAGTGAGGAGACTGACAAAGAAGAAATCGCTCTCACTCTTTTCCTTCTCTGGTACCCTTTACTTCTCAGTAGCTCTTTCTGCCACTCCTCAGAAATAAAATGAATTGCAGAAGAGGACGGACAATCCACCAGCCCTTGGTAATGTCTATTTATCAATAATTTACTGGTATATGTTTATGTTACACCCTGTCTTTTGTGAGATGTCGTGGGAACATATGTGGCATTCCTTATGTTTATCTTTTTGGGGCTGAAAAACTATGATAATTGGTTTAAAGAAAAGACAGCTTCTTTTGGTTCCACACTGGTGATTTTTATGGATTTTATAAACCCGTCTTAAACCATGCCTTACTCAGGGGATACTAAAGATTAAATGAAATTGCTTTGGCAAAAGCACCCTGACGTTTTTGCCTTAACTCCCTTTTGATTTCTGGGCAGCATTCAGAAACCTAAGATGTGTTTGCTTCAATTGTGGTTTCTTGAATAAAGTGCAGTTGGCTGAGTTCATACCCCATGTTGAACCATAAACCATGGTTTAGATTCAAGAAAAGGAAACAAATCCCTTTCCCGGTGTTGGCTTAAAGCTGTGTGTGAGTGTAGCCATAAATAAGCTCAATTCCTGAATTATCACCGCCTGTAATGGTATGTCATGCTCCCATCTGAAATGTCCTGGTTCAGCTGCCTTGGCATTTTCATTCTTTTGGAGCCTGGTACAGAGAGCAGGTCCTCCCTTCCCAAGTCCACTTCAGTGATTGTTGAGAACAGATGTGATGAAGAGAAAACAGCAATTTGGATGAAACTTCAAAGTCCTATGGGGAGTAGATAATGATAGTAGTTGCTAGATCCAAACAAATGCTTTGGCAGCCTTGGGACAACCCCTTCCCCCTCCCTCCAATCTTGCAAACATTGATCTGAATTTGAGTTTCTCAGTCTTCAGTAATTGTTTTCCTTGTTGTCCATGGAAGGGCTAGAAATCTGCATCTTTAAATGTAAGAGCATAATTTAAATCCTTGGCATTATCTGTTTTAAATGACACTGTATTGAATCTTGCTGACCTGTTCAACTCAATAGACTGGCCTTGGTTGGGGGAAAAAAAGGCAATTGAATATACAGGAAAACATACTAAAAAATAAGTTGATTCTCGACTTCTGCTGGTTGTTTGGTCTGGGTTGATGAGGGTTGGTGGAGGAATTTTCCTACTGGATGGATAGTTTTCTGTGGCTTTACCTTTATTAAACCCATTATTGTGTAGGTTAAGGTTGTGGTTTCTATCATTGTATTCCTTTCTGAGGGACATGCAATCCTGAGATAAGTTCCCGTGCTGTCTTGGATGAGATTAACCTTATCAGCAAGTTGTTTTAGGATCCAGGCAGGGGGCCCCTCTGGTAATGCAGCTGTGGCTCTTTGGAGTAATGCTTTTGTTGCATTTATATGAGTTCATAGCTTGGGCAAAGCTTGGTTGGATCTACCACCAGGCACAGGCAAAGGTATGTGTTTGCCCTGCTGAATGTCTCTGCTGGAATTCATGTGTCTTGATAAGCCATAACACAGTTAATTTATTATGTATTATTTTTTTAGCATATGGCACGGTTAAATTTCATTGCGATTTAGTGTGCTGTGTAAGCACAGCCAGTTTATTCAACAAACCGTGGTTTACCAAGGAGCAGCATAGTGATAACGTGAATTTTACTCATTGAATATTACTTTGCAAGTCCATCTCATGCTTGAAAATTGATAGGACTACCATCATCTGGATGTTGTAGACTGCTTCTACTTTTATAAATGAGCCTAAAGCAAAGGCTTGGTGCACAGTCCAGAAATGCTGCTGTTCAGTTTAATTGGGTGAAGAAATGCATTTATTGCTGTGGATACTAGTTATTTGAACTTCCAGCAGTAGATTCAGGCCATTTCCTCCAGATGGGGACCATTTCTTGTTCTTTCTAAGTAGGAGAAAGGTTGGCTAGAGTGTCTTGTCTGCTCCCTCATGCTCAGTAAAAGGGAATGTGAGATAGTCAATAGAATTTTTCTTTATTAAGAAAATAAAAAATTGCAGCAGCAAAATCATGTTCTTAGTTGGAAATCTGTCTTCTGCCCGCTTTATTGCTGTCAAAATGTTACTGACTCATCTACCGTTGTCTTCAGGTGCCTCCTCCAACTTAAAAACAAAAAGTGAGCTCTTTAGTTGCTGAGAGATTGCCAGCCTCTGCATTCATTTTTTATTCATGTTAGCTGCTGTTTGCTAAACAAGTCAGAGTCACTAAGTCTTGAACAAAGCAACCATGGCTTGTTTGACCAAGTCCCCCTTTGCGTTCCTTTGCAAATGCTTTTTCTCCAGGTAACTGGGTGCAAATCAAGACAGAAACATATTACCACAGACGTCCACCCCCATTTGCAACTGTAGCTTAGGATGCTGTACATTCAAGGCAATCGCCGGGTCGTGTCACTCCCGATAACTCCTTTTTAGAAGCAAACTTTGGGCTGGCAATACAGGCCTCTGAAGTGAGCTCTGGAGTCCTGTTCCGTCCCGTTCCTGCCCCGCCCCCCCTGCCTTAGACTGTATCTCAATGTGAAAGAGGGAAAGAAAGGCGCTTTTTTATTTTTTGAAGGTCTGTATTGTCCAATAGGTAAGCTGCTACTCTGTTCGCCAGACAGTCTGCAACTGAATCTGAAAAACAGCTCGGCTCTTCTTCAGTGTGATGGAAGAGAAATCTCTCAGGCTTTTAAATGTTTCCTCTTTTAATTTCCTATGGTCTGGAGGGGAGAGGTGGACCGCAAGTTGAGAAAAGCTCAAAGCCCAAGCAAATGATCAACACTGAAAAGGGGCTTATCACTGGCTGAGATAGCAACTGGTTACCTGCAAGAACCAAATATTCTAGGATGTAGATCAGCGGCCCCCAACATTTTGGGTACCAAGGACCGGTTCCATGGAGAGAGGTTTTTCCATGGACTGGGGGGGGGTGTAGTTTCATGTGCTGCCTGTACCCCACGGATGAGACGTCACTTGTTTTTGCATCCTGGTTTCTGGCATGCTGTAAACCGGTGCCAGTCCATGCCTAGGTGCTGTTTTTCCCTAAGCCTATCATCCATCTCAAATTCTGTAGTGGGACTCCCAAATCTCTATGTGGATAAGGTGAAAACTTAATAAGGGATTGCTCATTTTTTATTGCCTAGCTTTATTGGGGCTTGGGGTTAAAAATATAATCCATCCCTTGAATGGAATCATTCACAATGCTTGTTCCCTCTCATTAGCAATTAGCAATTAGCGGTCCTGGGACCAGATGTATGTTCTGTGGTGGTGGGGGGGAATGCTAGCAATTCCCTCTATTGTCAGTTGTGGGGGAAAAAAGTGTGTCTGTACTGGAAGTAGTGAGAGTGGATTTACTGACCATCTATTTAGTAGAAATAGAAGTCATGATCTTCTGGAATGGAGATGGGCAGTTTGCAGTATCAGAGCCAAATGCAACTATCAGGTCTCTCTTATTTGAAACCCCTGGATTTTTTGGTATTGTTGTTTTGAGGCCAAGGATCATTGTGTGATTTTCTGCGGTTTAAGGGGAAGGGGAGATAAGAATACATACATATTGCAGTATATACTCTAAAATAGGCTTTACATAATGAACACCCCTCCAGGGGAAAAAAGGGAAAAAAAATTTTTTTATCCCTATCCAATGGCATGGTGCAAATTTAAAACCATCTTTTGTCATCTTCCTTGCTCTTTGTGGTCCTTACTGCCTACTCCCACCCATGTTAAGTATGGTCCCTGTCACCAGCATTAGACCTTTTCTAACGCTACTTCAGAAGCGGCCCTCCAGTAAAACTAGTTCTTGGTATAAAATAGCGAACTCCACCCTCTGAAGAGGATGCAGCTATTGTTTCTATGGTCTCTTAATCCAAGATGAAGTTCAGGGTGTTGAATGAAGTGTTACTAATGTTGATAATCTGATTCATCTCTTCGGTTTAAGTAAACCAAGCCCATCCATGTGTAGACGTGCTGGGGAGGGCCTCTGTTGATGGAGAAGTATTGGGGAGGGATTAAGAATCTTTTTAACTTTTTGTCCTGCCCTGCAAAGAGTCTGGGAGGTGTTTCATCCTGCAAGGACGTGGAGGAGGTGGTGAACAGCATGCAGTTCTGAGCCCACCAATGAAGGGAGTCAAGTTTGAAAGATGTACCCTACATAGATTAATAGTGGTCATTATTGTGGTTGTTAAAGCGAGGGAGTCTCGCTTTAATGACCACAATTGAGCCCAGAATTTATGTTAATAAGCAGATAGGTGTTCAGTGAATTATGCCCCATACTAGCTCGATACCCTTGCTTTGCTACGAAATTATGTGATCAGGCTTAATTTTGGGGGAGAAAAATAAGAGAAAAATATTCTGCCTCTGTCTACCAGCATCCATCAATATTCATCTGGCTAGCGTCCTGTCAGTGTGTGAGAGAGTTGAGGGCTGTTTGGAAACTGAAGCAGTATTTGCTGTGTGAGCAAGAAGGAGACAGCAAGGAGCCTGGGTGTGGCTTAGCTCAATTGTTCTGTACTAAAGCTGCTTGGTGCTGTGAAACTAAAACTGAAACTTCTCTCCTCTGCTTGTGTTTTGCATTTGGAACAGATTTCTTTTCAGGTGGGGAGGGGATGTAGAACTCCTTAGCATCAGAGCGGGTTAATAGTAATATATGAAATACTAATGTTCTGATGGTCATTTCAAAAAATCCTTTCTTAGTGAGCACCTAGAAGCCAAGAGGAACTTAAGTGCCAAATTTCAAGTTTATAAGTTTTACAGTTCTGGAGATTTTGTGATGATATGTGAGTGGTATTTTGCTTTTATATACATTATATAGATTATGACCTTTCTTGCCACAGTTAAGTGAATCACTGCACGTTAAGTTAGTAATACCGTTGTTAAGTGAATCTGGCTTCCCCATTGACTTTGCTTGTCAGAAGGTCACAAAAGGGGATCACAAGACTCTGGGAGACTGCAACCTTCATAAATGTGAGTCGGTTGCCAAGTGCCTAAATTTTGATCACATGATCATGAGGATGTTGCAACAGTTAACAGTTATGGAAAACGATCATAAGGCATTTTTTTCAGTAACATATCTTCAAATGGTCACTAAAAGAACTGTTGTAAGTAGAGGACTACTTATAATTAGCTTTCATTTACTTACATAGCTCCAGCAAAAGTTGGTGGAATTGCAGGGATTCAAGAGCCCTCATCTCCATTCCCCTTAAGTGGAGTTGCTGGTGTTAATGAACATGGTTTATTTCTCATATCACCTTGGAATCATTTGTGGGTATCTGTGAGAAAATGGGTTAACACATAGAAAGCCTCCGTGTATTTAACCACAATTTATTAAACAAACTATAACTGGCTGATTTCACAGTACACACCAAATCACAAATCATTTACTTAGCTGTCATATGTTTCTGCTTGAGGTACCGTCTGGAGTCAGCCTTAATATGTTTGTAAGTGTGTTTGTGTATCTGTTCCTGTTGACCTGTAATTTCACATGCATCCTTTTCAGATTTGATCATGCTGACAAAGTATTAGCAATCACTTGAAGCTTGACTTCATAGTTCTGGCTTGTAAAAGAGTACAGCAAGTGGAATTCAGGGTTGTAAGATTATTTTTCACCCATTAAAATTGCCTGAGATGGATGACTGCCTGGATGATTGAGAATCTCTACGGACCCATTAAAGTCCTGTCCAAAACAACCTGAATATGGTAGAGTGGTTTGGAGCACAAGCTCATCCCAGAAAAATGATGGAAATACTAGGACCTACTTTATAAATTTCCTGGCTTTCCCTTATGTGTCCCCCCCAACCCAAGCAATCAATTGAATGGCTCTCTGTTTATTTTCTGTTTGCTTCCACTATAGAGCTGGGAAGTTATCTGTGAGGGACCAATAAAAATGTTGCCTGATTTCTTTTTATTTTTTTCCTCCCCTTTGTAAAACTTTTCATTTGCATTTATATAATTCAGAGCATTCAAGGGAGCAGTGAGGTGGGAGCTTAACTCAGCCTCAGTTGTCTGTAATGGAAAAAATATTATTTGAACTGTGCCTGAGATGAGAACCTGATCCACACTTTCCAGTAGGTCTTAATATGATTGTTAGTTTTCAGATTAGTTGGTATGATTTGCAGTGGTTTATTAGCTATGATTTACGACCTAACTGTGGCTCCACATGATTTGTGAACCTAACCTCAGTGGAAACTATTGAGAAATGAGCCAACCCCAGTTCATGCTGCTGTGCCTTAGACATGCTAGTTTCTAAATAACAGTCTCTAGGCTAAAGTATCTTAGAAATCATCTTACGTATTCTTTGGCATTGGTCTTGTAATTTCTGAAATTGTCCAGGGTAATTAAATGCTCAGGATTTCCTTTTCAATGCCTCTGGAATGCTGGGTCTTTGGGGCTAGACTGTGAAGATGTGAAGCGTTTTCTTCATGGGTTGGCATCTTCCGATTATTATTGAGCACTCCTAGACTTTCTAACCTGGTCTTCTGGCAAATAGAATCTGTTTTCATCAACCTGCAAGAAGTCAGAATAGAAGTTCAGCACACACCACCTATTCTATAGCTTATTGAGCTGCGGTGGCGCAGTGGTTAGAGTGCAGCATTGCAGACTACTTCTGCTGACTGCCGGCTGTCTGCAGTTTGACAGTTTGAATCCCACCAGGCTTAAGGTTGACTCAGCCTTCCATCTTTCTGAGGTGGGTAAAATGAGGACCCAGATTGTTGGGGGCAATAGGCTGACTCTCTAAACCACTTAGAGAGGACTGTAAAGCACTGTGAAGCGGTATAGTTTAAGTGCTATTACTATTATGAACTTGTTCCTTTCTTTGGATTTTACTTGTAAGATATTTCTCTTGACTGAGAAGTGGGATAAGACCAGAGGTGGTATTCAGCAGGTTCTGACCACTTCTGGAGAACCGGTAGTGGAAATTTTGATTAGTTCAGAGAACCGGCAAATATTACCTCTGACTGGCCTCGCTCCCATCTATTCTCTGCCTCCTGAGTCCCAGCTGATTGGCTGGGTCTTCTTTTATTGCCCTGCACAGGAGAACGGAGCTGAAAAGCAGGTTAGTGGGGCGGAGAGGGAATGGAGATTTTGCAGTATCCTTCCCCCAAGAGTTGGGGAGGGAATGGAGAGTTTAGAGTATCCTTCCCCTGCCATGCCTGCCATGGCACGCCCACCAAGCCAAGCCCACAGAGCTGGTAGTAAAAAAAAAAAATGAATCCCACCACTGGATAAGGCTATAATCAGCATGTTTGTGAGTTATACAGCAGTAGCTTTGTCTGAAAAAGATTTCTAGTGATCAGCCCAAGTGTTCCCACTATATTAAACCACGTCAAATCTGGTCTTGCCTGTACCCTGTGATTCATACTGGTGGAGTCCTCTGTTGGGCCAAAGCCAAGTGCCATTTAATTGATTGGATTGCAAGGAGACCTACTGAAAATAATAACTTCTGCTCTCCCCTACAGCCTTCTGTATGTTGAGACAATCCTTGGCTGTTTGCCCTGGATTCAGCCGGCTTGCTTCCCTGCCAGTTCATTGGCCAAATTATTCCCAGGAGTATTAATAGAATGATGAGTGGAGCCCCTTGCATACTCAATGGAGTTGATGGCTTCTGGCTCTGAACCTCTTGGTGAGGTAAGGTCCCATTTCTGCCTTGAATCTGTCCCTTTAAGACATGGGGAGGGCGCTGGGTGGTTTATTGGCTGTTGGAGAGCTCTGCTGAATTAGGAAGACATTAAGAGTTGCCTGGCCAGCCCTGCTGTCAAATGCACGTCAGCATGTCTTTTCCCAGCTTTTATTTAGAGAGCTAACTTTGGGTGTTGTGGCTTTCCTGCTTAGAGGGCTTTATCTTTCCTGTTTTGCTTATACTTGCCAACATTTGAGGAATAGACCACAGTGCCACGGTGGAGGAGACAGTATGATCAAATCCATGTAGGTCTGAATATAATGATTATAATTCACTAACGGGAAGGCTGTTTCCTTAGACTGTCTTCCAACTTGGGTGACCTCACCTATTGTTGAGAAAATCTGAGATGAAGCAGGTTTAGGACTCCAGCAAGCATTCCAAGCAAATTCCTGTCCTTTTATTACATCTCTCTCTCTCTCTCTCTCTCTCTCACTTTTTCCCATTTGTTTTCTGGGAAGGGTTTGGTTTTCTTGTGTCAGACGGATGGGTGAGAAGATAACTGGCATTCCCAAAGCTTGCATCAAATACAAAGTGCGGAGTGACGCTCTGTATCAGATTTCTCCTCAGAGCTGCAGTCCATTCCTTGGGTGCAGTTTGAAATAATGTGGTTTTTCTTTTTGAGCGCTCACCATTTTTTCCCCCAGGAGTTAATCTCTGAGATGGGCTCTTATGTACCTCCTCCTCCTTTACCTAGGAAGAAGATTTGACAGTTATACCTTTCTATCTGTGCTGCTGACTTTGAAAACTGTCGCCGCAATTTGATCTGGAAGAAAGCTGCGGTGGCAGAACCCCAAGATGCAGTGCATGTTGTGACAGAAACTTCTTTTACTTGTCTGGGATTGTTTTTTTTCTTCTTCTTCAGCTTATTAACAGCTGGGTATATGCCAGTTCTAAAAACAATTGTCTGCTAGTCATACATTGCTTTTTTAAGTACTCCATTTAGAAGGATTTTAAAAAATAAGTATTTATTCTGACCTTCCAGCAGCATTTTTTCTGTTTTGAATTATATTTTCTATCTCCCTTTTACTTTATTAGCATAGTTGGAATGGCTTGCGCCCTGCACGTGTTTAATTGGCTGAAGCCACACACACAAACGCACACACACACACACATGATCAATGAGGCTTATCTATGTAATTGTGGGATTAAAAATTAGGTGCCATATCAAGCTAAAGCATTCAGACCTTTTTCCCCCCAGCTTCCGTTGGCTCTTTAATCTCCTGCTTTTCTAGCCCCTTAGGTTTCTCCTCTTCAGCTCAAGGATGTGAGCAACTCAGAAGCTGACAGGCAAAGAAACTTGAAAACGTCTACTTGATGGGTAGCAATGGTGGGGGTTGGGGTGGAGGGTGGGAAGGCAAACCGTGTTCCTGAAATGATTAACCAAAGGATAGAAAATAAAAATTGCTATCATAATGCCTTTAGGAAAAAAAAAATCTCTTTACGACTGTATTTGGAATATGGCACTGAAATTAGTGCGTGCCTTTTAAATGCGTGTTAAAGAATTGCAAGATGAGTAAACACAGTAATGGTGGGCGGGGGCGGGGGGATAGATGGAAATCCCTTCCCTAGGAGGAAAGTCAAACTACGGCTAGTCTTCAACTTACAACAGTTCATTTAGTGACTGTTGAAAGTTATATCGGGACTGAAAAAATGGGATAACTGTTTTTCACAGATAGCTTCGCAGCTTCCTAGGATCACGTGATCAAAATCCAGATGGTTGGCAACTGATTCATATTTATGACTGTTGCTGTGTTCCAAGATCACTTTTTGCAATCTTCTCACAAGCAAAGTCAATGGAGGAGCCAGATTCACTTAACAACCGGCTTACTAGCTAATCAACTACAGTGATTCACTTAACAATTGTGGCAAGAAAGGTCATAAAATGGGGCAAAACTCCCTTAACAAATGTCTCACTTCACTACAGAAATGTTGGGCTTGTTATCAAGAAAAAAAGACAAGCAGAAAGGTACACGGTCCACTTTGATAACATAGTGCATAATCCAGCCTTTTTTTTATAATACTCCCCTCCGAAGTCATCTAATGGAATCATTATTTGGTATATAACAAATTTATAGAATTTGCTGCCACACATAGGCAATGATACTTTCGAAACGGGATTAGGCCAGGTAGTGGAGGATGAGGTGATAGCTGATTATAGTGGCTGTATTCTGCTATGGGTTGAGGAGAATTTGGATTTGACTTGTGCTTGCTGGGGAACAGTAAAAGGGATATGACCATTATGACAGATTTGGCGGTTGGGGGCGGAGGGTGGGGGGAAGGGAGAGGCATGTTATTGACCGCTATGTGAAATGGTGAGCTTTTTTATGATCTTCTAGCATCCTTTCTGCCTGTGAAGTTAGGACAACTCAGCCAGTTGGTGCAGTGGTGGTATTCAAATAAAGTTGCCACTGGTTCGGTGGGCTGGCTTGGTGGGCGTGCTTTGTGAGCATGCACACACTTTTCATGCACACGCACGCCAAATGCATACTTTGCGCAGGTGCAGAGGCATTTGCGCAGGCGCAGAGGGGTTCTAATTTGCCTCCTGCAAGCCTGCACGATGCCGGTTGCTGTTGCAGCTGTCGTGCGGCGCTATTTTGCGCCGCGCAAAGCAGCTGCGCTTCGAATTCTGGCCATAAAAGTGAGAGCCCAGGCCGCTACCAGAACCGGTTGAATACCACCACTGAGTTGGTGCTTCATCAAGGCCACATCATATATTAACTGCTCTTGGAACAACAAAACCTCTGGCTAACGGTTTTCCTTAGCTTTTCTTATGAACAGAACTTTTACTTCCATGTTGAATTGGTTTAAATTAAATTTTCTAGCGCATGTGTTAAATGGCTTACCAGTGCCGGGTTGTTTAGGGTACTTCTTGAGAGAATGATTATTTTAATCTTGTTACATTCGGGTAAATGTGCAGTTATTTTGATCTTTTATTTAATCATCCTCTGACAGAGTTGCAAAGGATTACAAACGTACACATTTATCTGCGCTCTCTTGTTTCTCTCACACAAATCCAAAAGTCAATTGAGGATATGCTTCATTTATTTGAAGCCAGTTCACAAAAATGTATATAGTCTAATAAATGAGCCCAAGGTGCCATTTTGTGATTGTAGAAGTAGATTAACACAGGCATCTCTTTAGAACTTGTTCAGTTGAAGTATGTATGCATGTTTTAATTTAATTTAAGCATGTACAGTAACTGGTTGATAGAGCTACAGTTTGACTTCTTTGTAGATCTTGCTTGCATAACGCAGCAGCTTTTAGCTATGTGGCCAAAACCATGCAAAATTATATTTGCTTAGATACAAATGATACAAGTCATACAAAGGATTCATGTGATTTAACATATCTTCCATAGAACAAAATAGCACTTGGTCTTGAGTAAGCATGCCTACAAGAATTCAGAGTTTCCTATAAGGGAAGAATAATCTTTTTCAAGTCAACCTTGGCTTCCATTGACTTTATGGGAATATCCGGGTAATTTTCTGGGCACATGAGTAAAAATTTAGCATTATGTGGCTGAGCTCTAGGTTTCTACATTCCTATTCTTGGTCAAGCAGCTGAGAGAAGAAATAAACTACGAATTACATTTAGCTTTTACAGGTTTTTTTTTCAGTTCTGGGAACTAGTTTAAACCACAGTCTGGTTTGTAGAAGAAGCCGTTGTCTAAAGTTGGCTTGTTTGTTATCAGGCAAAAGTTTATTTCACTTTTACCTCATATCTAATGATATGTAGAAAGGGAAACTGAATCCTGGTTAAGTGTTATCTTAACGATTTATTATGGAGCCCTTTAGGTTAGGTGCCCCTGTAAATCTAAGGCTATGCTTGAGCTTCATCTCATGTGGAGTTAAACTATGTGCAGTATCGCTGATTTAAGACTATAATAAAGTTTAATTATTTAAGCTGTCTATAACCGTATCTATCATTCCCCACTCTCTTTTAGCACTGATAATGTTACTTATTTGGGTAATGAAACATCTGCAAGAAAAACTCAGTATCAAGGACCCCAAAATTCAACCCCGAGCTACAAATATTCTCTTTTATCAACCTATCATTTCTGCCTGTGCCCACCGACATAATCTCACATACCTCTTGGCCAGAAAATTGCTTGCCATTATGCAGGTAGTCCTTGATTCATGACCATTCGTTTAATAACTATTCAAAATTACAGTGATGCTGAACATTGTGACTTATAACCAGTCCTCACATTTATAACCATCATAGCATCCCCATGGTCATGGGATTGCCACTTGCAACCTTTCCAGCTGCAACTTGCAGTCATGCAATGTCTCATTTAAAAGTCACACTGTTAGTGGTGAATTATTCCATTCCAGTCATGGTCATAAGTCAAGGAACTGTCTTGTTTCTGAGCCAGAGCACAATATGAGGTCTGTTTCTGGAATTATTTTAGGATGATAAAACAAGAATCCCAGATCACCTTACTGAGTTTTTTGGGATAGGTCTAGAAGTCTAATATAGATATTTTTATAGTGTATTTTCAATAATGCAATACATATTTGACAGAACTCATTCTTTATGTAACTGATCAAAGTATGGCTTATTTATTTTGGTAAAAATTATTTTCCGATAAATATATATCAAATTTGTAATGTCACATTGAGTATCATGTTTACCCTAAAGAACCAAACTTTTCTTTCCTGTATGGTGCTTTCATAATAATGCAATGTCTATGATTCAGGGTTTTTTTTAAAAAAAAATATATGATTTAAGTAGTAATATGTAGAGTAAAATCATCTGCATTGGCTGCTGATTTTCTTCTGGGTACAATTCAAAGTGCTGGTTGTCACCTTT
This sequence comes from Pseudonaja textilis, assembly GCF_049901715.1. Lineage (NCBI taxonomy): Eukaryota > Metazoa > Chordata > Lepidosauria > Squamata > Elapidae > Pseudonaja > Pseudonaja textilis. The sequence goes on from NC_141991.1 coordinate 143,112,256, forward strand.
AAAGCCCTACCTAGCTTGGGAAGGACTGTCTTTTCCCAGTCACATCTACCTGACCCACCCGAGCAGGGAGGCAGGAAATGTTGCAGGCAACCTCTCAAAGCAAGTACATCTGGCAGGACCCAGAAAACTTCTCTGTGGTGGCTCCCTTTCTTTGGATCATGCCTGCAGAGGTTAGATTAGCCCCCACTTTTTGGCAAGGCCCTGAAGACCGGTTTTTGCCAATAAGCCTGGGGAACCCAGAGTGGGATGGAGCCCATCTGATTGATAGATTGTGGTGCCAAGAAGGTGGGAGGGATTATTGTTTTTATTGTTTATATATTGGGTTTTTATGTTTGTAAAATGCCCCAAGTCACTGAAAATAAGTGGGGGGGGGCATATAAATTTTCATAAACAAGCAAATGAACAAACAGATATATAAATTTGTACTGATATTAAAAAAAAAAGAATTGATTTTTATTTCCTTTGCTTCCTGATGCGTATATTCTGTTTCACTCGTTGCAGAAGTCAGTATTTATTTAAAGTACTTGTTTAAAGAATTTCCATGTGGTTTTGCTTCCTGCCGTGTATGAAAAGGTTCCTTGAGGTATGTTTTGCTGCATATGAAATATAAAAGAAGGCAGATGGGAACTTCGGTGGATCAGTGGGGATGCATGGTGTGGCACCCTGCTTTGTACTGTTTAATATGCACATACTTGAAATAAAAGTGCCTCTATCTTCCATTTCAAAGGGATCTGTTTGAAACAAATGCACCCTTGGCACTGTCAATTTCCAGTACAAATTTTTACCTTTTGTGCCCATCTTTTATGAATGCATTTTTAAAAACATTAATTCAAGGGAGGAATTCCTTGAAGGAATTCAAGAAATTTAGTATAATCAATTTTTAAAAATATATTACTGACCTGTTATCCCAAGTGCTGAGTATTCTGTAATGGAGAGTAGAATTTAACCCAGTCTGTGATTATTTTTCCTTCATGTTAGGGAAAGGCTGAGGATATCTCACAACATCTAATTTAAAGCAAGAAATGCAAGCTTGAATGTTACCTCTATCAAAATGAATCATAAAACTGCCAGTTTTCTCCAGGAGCTTGCAAGTGCCGCAGGATGGCCTTCCTGATCAGCTGTAGCTCTAGAGGTTTGGCCTTATTTCAGATTCCTGACCGAGAAGTAGAAGTTTGCAAAATTGGAAGCATTTTTAAGAAGCTTCTTTTCAAAATCAGATTGCCCTTTGCTTACCAAACTTCTGAGGAAAGCTCTGAAATGTTCCCTAAACAGAATTTTCCTTTTCTATAGTGAGCTAGGGCTTCAGTGACAAAAGAGCGCTTTCTTAAGGTTAAGACAAGAGTTGCAACCTGGACATTTTGTGAAGATTGTTAAAGGACTTTCTTGTTATTGGTGTTTTTTAGAGCAGAGCTACGGAGGACTAACCTCTTATATCCCAATCTTGGGTATGATTATTTTTCAGGATTTTGTAACTGCATTTGCTAGTCCTAACATATTGGTTAGATTCACACATGTCAAATTGCGGCTTGTTTAGTAGAAATTCCAATCCCAATTAGGATCATTAAGTGAGTCTACCTTTAATGAAAGCCACATATACAGTTCATAAGCAATTGATCATTGTTTAGGACTGCCTTTTGTTGTGAACATCATTCAGACCCATTGGGGATACAACCTTCAGAATTGTTGGCTGGAATTCTAGGTCCCAATATATTTGAAGGGCACATGGTTAGGGAGAGCTATTCCTCGCAAAGGAATGGGTGGGAATGCCTGTATTGTATAAGCATGGTACAGATGTTCATTCCATTCACAAAAGTTGCCTGTTTTATCCAGCTATATAGCATAAGAAAGGAACACAAATGTGTTCTTCAGATGCACTGGTGGTTGTGGGGAAAAATAGGATGATGTGTTAGTTATGATAGTTGTCCTGAATTATTTAAAAATAATAAAAGTTGGATTAAAAAAATACCAATATTCACCAGCATGTTGTTTTGAACTACAGAAGTTCTTTCAATTTAGTGAAACATTTGCCATTTTGTAAATACATTGAAGTCTTTCTGAGCTTGGTATTTCTTTCTGAATTTGGTGTTCTTTGAACTGAAACTGTTCTAATGAGGGCTTTCTAAATCCAGCAAAAAAAATAGCGCCCTATTCCAGATTATGGTAGTACTGTTCTCTTGGTCTGTTTTCAGGGTTTTCTTGTGTCTGCAGCATCACAGGATACAGTAATTGCTCAGAGCAGGTACACACAACCACAGGACCCCCTTTCCTGGACCATATCGCCAAACATGGGCAAAATATTTTTGTTGGTGGTTTATTATCCTAAAATTGAGTATGAAAATGCAGTATTGCAGGCTTATTCTGCCCACTGGCAGCAGTTTGATTCTCACCGGTTCAAGGTTGACTCAGTTTTCCATCCTTCCAAGGTCGCTAAAATGAGGACCCAGATTGTTGGGGACAATATGCTGACTCTGTAAACTGCTTAGAGAGGGCTGTAAAGTGGTATATAAGTCTATTGATGTACTTTCTTCACTGGAAAAGTTGGGATACAAGCAGAGCCTTGGAACTGTTCAGCACAGTCAAACATCAGTGCAGGAAATGTTTTATGACATTTGGTATTGTATCATAAATTGTTCATAGTAATGTTTATGTCATAAAACATTTTATAAAATTTGCCAAGTTTCTATTCCACGTAGGATTCCAGATTTTGGACACACACTGTAAGCTAGGTTATTTGACGTACCTTGGTTCAAAAATGGCTGCCCCCTGATGCACCAGTTCACCCAGTTAAAGGTTACGAGTGTTCTAGTAGTATATAAATAAGACACAATATCTATTAGACATATGTCATATTTTTAGACAATCTATGGAATTTAAGGGTGAACATTGAGTAGTTTGCCTCTTACAGGCTTCCCAATCTCATTCTAACCACTGCACCAACTTCAGAAGTTCCCTTATTTTTGAAGGCACTGAAGAATCTGGTGAGCAAATGAAAAGTGGCCCAAGAGGTCATGTATTTTCTAATTATTTATATTGTTATCATTAAACTTGGTGTGTAGAGCTTTGAATCTTCACCACTAGAAATCTAATTAGCCAATCCATCATTGCTATGACAGAGTTCCTAAGACAAAGCAAAACAAAATGAAAACTATTTTTTTTTTTTGGAAAAGAGGAATTCATACTAGATGTTTTGTTTTGATCCTTTACAAAGTACTAGTGACCTTCAAATGTTTGGGGATTACAGCTCTTTAAATTCCTAGCTACTGTGACGAATGGTATATTCTGATCAGTATCCGTAATAAAGATATATCTGACTGTATGACAAACAATCAGAATGTCCTCTTGCAAAACACACCACATTAGGGCAGGTGGTTATAGAAGCTGGTTACCAGTGACTTATGTTCCAGGACTAGATTTTTGAGGGTGAATGTGCTTTGAGAAAAGGAGACTGGGCAATTCCTAAATGTGTGGCATTATTTCCAAGTGACAGTGTGTTCCTGTCAGGCTTCTCCCTCCAATCGCATGCAGCATTCATAATTCTACTCCATATGTTCAAAGACCAGCACTACTTGCAGAAGAATAGCAAAGACCTTTGCCTCTGCTAGTTGCAGAAGACCACTAAAAACTCCAGTGCAAAAATTCCTGCCACTTAATCTGTTGCAAACAGTTTTGCATACTAGGTTGTTGTCATAAAATTAGGCTGCTGAAGCAGAGCTGATTTTGGGAGTGGTGGTGATTTTTTTGAATTGGAAACGGAGAGACCTGAATATTATCCCAGTTTATCCAGGGTTTCCCCCCCATATACACATTTACTTAACATATTTCATTTTTGGCAGAAAACAACCAAGGCTGCAATCAAACTTTTCAAGGAAATCTGTATTTACAAAGAAACAAAACTCTCAGACTTGTTTATCTAATCAGCACTTCTAATCAAGAGCCGCCTGAATGTCAAATATTGAACCAGGAAACCTGCTAAAATTCTCCTTTTGTGGTGATGACTGAGAATGGTTGTCCTTAAGCCAGACAGGTCTGGACAATTAGTAATGATGTCCCAGAAGATAATACAAAATATCCAAAAATAAAGGAAGTGTGTTATTTATAATGATTAACTATATTAATATATTTATGTGCAGCCCAAGGCAATTCCTCTTCACTCAGTGCAAGCCCAGGAAAGACAAAACCATGCTTTAAAGTTTAAACTGTTAGAAGAATTGCACAGTTCAGTCCTTTCCTAAAACTTTTCCCTGGTCCACAGTGTTTGCCAATCAAAGCTGCTTTCACTATTCCCCCAAAACTAAACTCTCACATTTGCTTTAGTCGTCTCGTTTCTGATTTAAAACACAACTTAAAAGAATGGGGTTTGTTATTTGTGGGCAAGTGGCATCTTCTGCAAGTCGGCATGCAGAAAATCGTTTGCAGAAGATCGTGAGTGGTAGCAGTGGGTCTTTCATAAAAGTAAAACAAATACATTTCCAAGTTTCTCTCACCATCAGAAATATGATTCTGAAAAAAACGTTTCTTGCATGTGGCTGCTCTTAAGTTGCAGCTTCGAGATGCTGCTGGAACTGACATCAGAATTCAATTAATTAGGTCTTCCTACAGCCTAATTAGTTTTTGTAGATGGGAAAAGTTTGATGATAAACCTTTGTCTGATGAGCCTGAATTCCATGGAGATTAATGTGAATAAGATCTGTGTAAATAGCCAAATGAAGTTCAAGACACAGAAGATTAATATTTTTTAAAAGCAAGTTGATTACCATATGTTAGAACAGCCTTTAGTTTAGGTTGACTTTTTAACCCCATAGGGAATGAATGCATTATACCATGTGAACTTGGGCGTGGGGGATGCCATGTTGAATGTTCAGTTGTGTAAGTCATTGGTGAGGAATCTACAGTCTCCCAAATGTTACTGAGCTGTTTCCCCACAGTCCTCACTGTTGGTCAGGTGATTGATGGGAGTTGAATGTCTATGGAGATTGTCAGTTATCCAGGTCATGGTGGTTTCAAAGGTGCCTTTTCAGGAAGTAACTGACTTTCTTCTTTTTCTTTGAAGACCTTTCGCTTGCTTCTTCAGCTCTGACTAGATGATGGGGAGTGGAAGGATTTACATTCCTTGCAGACACACAGCTGATCATCGGCATTCTTTTAGAGAGTGGTTGAGCCTACTTGGATGTTTATCTGTGTCCTCAGGGTCACCTGAGTAGTGCAAATGTGTGTGGAGCCTTCTTGGCTGCAGGAAGTTTTCTGCCTTGTATCCCTTCACTGTTGACGACAGGCACAGGCTATTGGGGATGAGTCTGTGTTGTCTGCATCTCAAACTGAAGTGCAATTTTTCTGGAAATCCGTTCATGCTCCAAACACCATTCGAAGGGTGTTCATCTCAAAGTGCATAGCTAAATGTCTATGGAGATTCTCAGTCATCCAGGTTATGGTTATCCCAAAGGTGCTTTTACAGGAGGCAACTGAACTTTCTTGTTTTTCTTTGAAGACATTTCATTTCTCATCCAACAAGCTTTTTCAGCTCTGCTTTTTTTCTGTTTTTCTGAACGGATTTCCAGAAAAATTGCAAACTACAGGAACTACTTGTGCTTCAGTTTGAGATGCAGACAACACAGACTCATCCGCAACAGCCTACGTTTGTCTTCAACAGTGAAGGGACACAGGGCAGAAAACATCCTGCAGCCAAGAAGGTTCCATACACATTTGCACTACTCAGTGACGCTGAGGACATACATAAACATTCAAGTGGCCTCAACAACCCTCTAAAAGAATGCAAATGACCAGCTGTCTGCATGGAATATAAATCCCTTCATTCCCCACCATCCAGTCAGAGCTGAAGAAGCTTCAGCCTTCAAAGAAAAACAAGAAAGTCCAGTTGTCTCTTGAAAAACCACCTTTGGGATGGTTGATGGGAATTGTTAGTCAGCAACACTGATAGCTGTGTGTCCCAATCTTGATATTAGGATTCATTCATGGCACAGTTTAATCATTCACTCTCCTCCAGCTAAATTTGGGAGTTACACCTTGAATGAAGTAAAATGCAGAGTGATCTCTTTCTATACAGAATTATAACATTATTCTCACTAAAATATCAACCCCAGAATTATTTGAGGAGCATCAAAGAATATACCTCAGCTGGTGACATCTAACTTTGGCTGATTTCAAAATCTAAACAGGGTTAGCTTTCATTAGTGCTTTGATGAAGAACCACCCAGAAATTTGAGGCTGAGAAGGTGAAAAAAAAATGAAATAAGAGAATAGTATCAAGAACACAGCATAGATGTAATCTCCCAAGAGTCAAGTTTGACTTAAGGGCATATTTGCTTTTCTTTTTCTTTGGTAAAGTGGAGATAGACCTATTGTGGGTTTGTAGTATAGGCGTACAAAATCTTTAATATATATCTAGGAGTAGGAAACTGATATCACAGTAAGAGGTACAATACTGTATTGCCATGATGGCGAACCTATGGCATGTGTGCCATAGATGGCATGCAGAGCCATTTGTGCTTGCACATGAGCTGCAGGCAGTCTTACCTCACCATGCATGCGTGCACCTCCCAGCTGATTTTTGGCCCATTTGAGGCCTTTTTTGGCCTCCCAGAGGCTTGAGGAAAGCCTTTGCAGGCCGAAAAATAGGCCCGTTCATCACTCCCGGTATTCCAGAAGTGATGAAATGGGCCCATTTTTCGCCTGCACAGGCTTTCCTCAAGCCTCTGAGAGGCTGAAAAAGGCCTCAAACGGGCCGAAAATCAGCTGGGAGGTGCAGTGCAGGTAAGGGGCGGGGGGATTGTGTGCGCATGCGCAGGGGGCGTGCGCATTGCCTTCTGGATGCTGGCATGTAAGCGTGCACACACAAGCGCACACACAATTTTTGGCACAGGAGCCCAAAAAGGTTAGCCACCACTGCTATATTGTATTCCATTGGTCATTGTCATTGTAAACCTTTACAAGTCATACCATTCTACTGTCCTAGTTTGTTTGTTTTTTAATTGGCAGAGTTTTTTTTTTCTCTGCATGGTGAACAATAATAATGCTGTAGCAGTACATTGTCAGAGTTACATGACCACATTCTGCTGCATATGTAAATGAATCTACGTAGAGTTTTAAAAATAGACATATTTGTAGCTGTTGATGCAGAGTATACCGCAATACGAGTGAAATAAAGTCTGTATTGTACAGTTAGTCCTCAACTTATGACCACAATTGGAATCAGAATTTCTGTCATAAACCAGTGTGATTGTAAATTGAGTCAGCATGTGACAGACCCAATTTTACAACCATTTTTTACCATGGTTCCTAAGGAAAATCCCTGCAGTTGTTAAGTGAGTTATGTGGCCATTAAGTGAACCAGAGTTCCCTAGTTGATTTTGTGGATAGAAAGGTTGCAAATTGCAGTCATGTGACTGCAAGATGCTGCAATTGTTAAATGTGAACTGGTTGCAAGTGCTGGATTTGCACTTATGTAACTGTGAGGGGTGATGTGATGATAGTACTGATCATTTTTTCCAAGGCTGTTGTAACCTTGAACCATCACTAAACAAACAGTTGTACAGACTTCCTTTTATAGAAAGTATATACTTTCTTGCTCACTCGTGTATGTATGTGTTGATGGTTGAGGAACAGATTTTGAGATATACAAGAAGACCTTTGGGCCTTGTCACTGTCAGATATAGTGTGGTGAAGTACTCAGACATGGATGGAGCCAGCAAGATAACTGCTGTATTGATGTGTTTTTAAAAGTGGTTTGAATTCTTCCCCACTTTTTGTTCTTCTATCATCTGGGGCCTGTGTTTATTATATACTCATGAGAACTAGAGTTACACACTAGATCAGACTTCAGTGCCAAGGCTAAAAACAAAGCCCAGGATTTGTGGAGGATAGATATCAAGGTGTAATCACCTGGTTATTGTGATAAATCGTGATTTAATCAACCATGATCTCCTGAATCATGCAAACAGATTTAGGCCAAGAAAAATACATACGGTTTCAGCATAGTGTGTCAATCCAACTTCTTTCTGTCTACTTCTTGCCCCCTATCCATATAGCACTTCGGAGCTGTGTTCCTTTGTTCCCCTTCCCATGTATGTCAAAGATTGTTGTGTTGCCAGTTTCTTTTTTCAAGTGGTGGACACCATGGCTTGAAATTATGAGATATTATGGGTGGGTGCTAAATTAATGAAATTATATTCAGTTGAAATAATTGAGGCTGATACCCACTGTTGTCATCCAGGCACAGGGGATTTGAATGCCCTCTATGAAGATCACTCTTGGTTATCTGTCCCTCTTGATCTTTTGCCTTACAAGCTGAGCTTGGCAAAACATCAGAAGTTGTGGTTTTTACATTTATTCTCCTTCCTTGACCTCTCTAAAACCAAGGGTCAAGGACTGGATCTGCTTATCAGAGCCCTAGGCTGACCAAATTACTTCTTCTGATAAAAGAGGGAAGGAATGCTGGTCTCACCTGAGACAAAGACCTATGGAGCTCCTGGTTGCTTCACTCTGCAATTTGTTTTGGAAGAGGATGGCCTGTTTACTCTTGTTTAATAGGGATTCTTCGGTAAACATGGTTGAAGAAACTACGGATTAGTGTGATGTACAAACAGTAATATAACTGTGACCCAGACAGATATATCAGTTATAAGATCTATGGGCCAGAAATGGGGAAGGGTGGACTATACTATAGATAAGAACACTTGTTAGTATGTGATTATTAGAACGTGAAGGAGTGCAGTTTAACATGACTTGTTGCTATGAGCTGGTTTCCTCGTTTTATTAGCAAAGGCTGTTGGGAACCGGGGCCATGCAAGCTGTGAGTAAGCATGGAAAGCTTTATTTGTGCATGTGTTGGATTACGGTAGGTTATGCACACGCAACCATCCCCTCCCTCCCTGCTACTGCCACCACTGCTGCCGCTGGTCTGTAGACCCAAAAAAGTTGGGGACAGCTGCTGTAGACCAATGGTGGACAACCCAAAGGCCACATGTGGCCTTTAGCCAAGGCTCCCCCTGATCATACTATCAAAACGGGATGACCTCTCATTGGATAACATTACTGCTGTATTTTCTGTATACATTTTCTGGTGGGGGTGCTGGTGACAATAGCTCTACATCCTAAAATTATCCCAAGCTAATAAGGGCTTCTCCTGCTCTTCCTTAACACAAAGTGACAAACTGAGGTGAAGGATGTCATCTTCACTCATAGCTTGTCTACTGTTCACTGCTTGTCTCATAATCTTGGGCTCTCAGATTGTCATATCTTTTTGACTCAAGGATGTTGGGCCTGGCAAGGAACATAGCTAATATAGGTAATTGGAAAAATTTGAGTAGAAGTTCCCAAGTTTTCCCACCTGGAGTTGGTTGGAGAAGATGCATTATGGAAATAGGGAGCACAAATTTATAAAATAGTCTCTTCTAACTGAAGTGAGCATTCATTTCTCTTTCCACCATTGTTAGTATTCAGCAAAATCAAATTGTCTTCCTCTGATCCTGAGCATTACCGTTAAAGGTATGGATTTATCAGAAAGATATCCTGCCTTTCTGTCAGGAACTGAAGGTCAAAAGTTACAAAACTATAATGTATCTGATGCTTAAGCCATTCAGTATTGCAATTTGCATCCTTAATGTTCAAGCTGTCTGTTCAAATTCCGCTCAAAATAGGATTGCTATTTATACATAGTTTTTGGATTGTGCTGAGTATTATTTATGCCAAAAATACATACTTAAAATTTAAAATATGCTTTATTTGCTTTATTGGATTTTTAATGACCGCGCAGGTCCACAGTTAGAGTTGGAATATTAGAAATATACAGAGACCAGGTTGTGGAAGGCAAACCTTGTGTATCATGATCTGAAGCGTCTGCTGAACTGAGCGACTGGAGGTTTTGGTTTCAATATCTCCTTTTTATCATTCAATGTATACAGCTGAAAAGCCTGTTTTACTGAAATGTTTACAAGTGACAGTGTCCTATACCAGCATAGAAAGACACTGTGCCTATAGTCCCAAATAAAGGATTTTTTTAAAAAAATAAAAAATGTGCAAAATGTTTGAATTCTCTTTTTTATATCTGCGATGTGTGAACTTGAATCAGAGGATGGTGAGCTTGAGCCATTTTGAATTTGAAATGTTTTGCACGCTCCTTGCAGCTACAGTTTTAACAACAGGAATAAATATGCGATCATGTTCATTTCCTTGCCGTGAGAAATTTCCCCCTGCTAATTGCTACTCAGTCAAGGTACAAGTTTGGGCCAGGCTGGTCTGTTGGCTACCTAGGCTGCAGTGGAGTATATAAATTCTTTTGTGAGTTTTTTTTCCCCCCTGTTTGCTGTTGTCTGCCTGCGGTAATGAAACATAGGGAGGCATTTGAATAAATCATTAGCCACTGTACGTGGTTGATGGGCTGTGCCTGTCTTGGTAGCTTGAAGCGTTTTGCAGAGTCTGCATGTAGGAAAGACAGTGAATACACAAGAGTATTAAATCGGGGGGGGGGAGTCATTTGTTCTGTTTATAAGCAGATGTAGCATTTTGAAAGTGCAATAAGTGGGTAATACTAGGGATGTCACAGCCACCTTGCAGCAAAATATGGCAATGAGGGCTTTTTGACTTGTCCAGGTTGTATGTAGGCCTTGATGCGAAGAAGGAAAGCTTATTCCATTTTTGATAAATGATGGCATTCAGCAGATCCAGTATCCGGTGCATCCTCACTGGGTTTGGATCTCATCTGTGAAAGTGCCTGGCTAGACGGGGCAGATTCCTTATTCGCTACCATTCCTTGTGCTTTAATTTCATAAAAGCTCCATCCAGACGTAGTTGAGAGCCAGAAAGCCTCCAAATTTTGTCTGTCATCAAACATAGCTTGTTCAGGCCTCAGATGACGTCAACCTTCTTTTCCTCAGTAATGCCACAAATGGGGACGGGAGGCTTTCTGCAGCTACTCACGCCCTTCAAATTACGTACTTAGCATCAATTATGCTAATTGTATTGTCAGCCCCAATGACCCAGGGCAGAATATTTTCCCAGATCCCAATTTGATGATAAGTATGACATTAAAAAGTCAGTCTTTTAAGAAAAAAAAGACCTATTTTCCCCTTCTCCCTGACATGTGCAGAAACTTCACCAAATGCTTTCCTCTTTGTTGGCTCGGAAGGGTGGACTTTTAAACCTACTGCTGTTGAAAAACCTTTCTCATCTGATCATTACCTTAGAAATCTTATTATTTGCTAAATAAACTCTGTGCCTGAGCTTCTGGAAGCTGCAGATTTGGCCTGCCCCTTGGGTCTCATTTGTCTAGGCCCAGTTCCACGCACAGAAGCTGGCTATACAACATTCTTCCTTGTTACCGGGCAGGTGACAAAGGACATAAGAGCTCTTTTTCCTTCCATGCTTCGCTACCATTCCAGGTCTCCACCTTGCCCTGCCTTCTGAGGAAGTGGCCTTTCCCTTTTTGTAGAGGCGGCCCTGTGTGTCATTCCACGTGAACGGAGACTACACCTTTGAGGCACGCATTATTTTTTCCTTCATCACTAAATAATTAGCTCTGAGAGCAGAAGCTTGGGGAAGGGTGGATGGCCAATCTGTTGATGTTTTCCAGTCCTGGCAGGTATCCCAGGAACTAGTTCTGTCCTCAGGCTGTTGACTATTTTATTGTTAGGTTGTTTTAGTTTTCTACGGTGTCCAGATGATGGTTCATACAAGCTGCCTTTGACATTATACCCTGATATCCAGTGGGGTTATCACATTTAGGTGCAAATATAAACAGTGTTGCTTATAGGTCGTCCCCCCCCTCAAAGGGAGTTGTGGTGAGATTGCCTCCTGGCAAGCTTTACTTGAATTTACCTTTCGGGAAGTATGTTTCTTCTTCAGTTCATTCTACCTCCTGTCATTTAATGATTTCATGCTATAAAAAGAGATTGCCTGTTGAGTCCTTGCTATAAAGCCACTCCAGCTAGGCTTGTTTTGGCTTCCTCAGTTCTTTCCTGTTGGAGGTCAGAGTGACTCTTAAGATCCTTCACTGGATTTGGGTGAAAAGGTTGGGGTGCTTTATGGGCAACATAGTGGAGAAATTCTCAGTTTCATTGGGTTTTGAATGACTTTCTTAGAGATAATGAAGGAGAGAATGTTTGGTGTTAAGCTTCAGTATGAGCTTTAAAACAAACAAAAAACTGGAAGAGGAACATTGTCTCGCTTTTGTGGAAGCCAGTATAAGGCCAAGGAATCTTGTTGATCAGAGAAAACACAGTGCAGGTAATCCTCAACTTACAAGAGTTTGTTTAGTGACCATTCAAAGTTAACAACAATGCTGAAAAATGTGACTTGTGACCATTTTTCACACATGCCACCATTGCAGCATCCCTGTGGTCACATGATCCAAAATAGGATGCTTGGCAAATGACTCATATTTATGATGGGTTGTAGTGTCCGGGGGTCATGTGATCTCCTTTTGTGACTTTCTGAGCAAGCAAAGTCAATGGGGAAGCCAGATTCACTTAACAACCAGATTACTAACTTAACTGCAGTGATTGACATAACGGTGGCAAGAAAGGTCGTAAAAGGAGGCAAAATTCACTTCAAATTTCTCAGCAACATAAATTTGGGGCTTTGTGGTGGTTGTAAGTTGAGGACTACTTGTAGACAAAAGTGTGAACAGCTAAGAAGAGCCTCTCTGACCAAGAAGAGTAAGATCTGCTATTTCTGCCATCCACCTGGCTTGTTCAAGCAAGACTCACCATAAGATTTGGTGTGTATGTGTGTGTGTAAAGGCTGATTGTGTTCCTGGATTTTCAGGTGTTCTTTTTTGGGGGTGGGGGTGGGTGGGAAGATACAACAAAATATTTGTTAAATCATACCAAAGGCCACTTAGGCAATGTGCTCTGTTCCCACAGATGCTAGGTAACCAGATGCTTTTAGGAACCCTTTTAATGTCATACAAGTTTAAATAGGGCTCCCTCTCTTTCCTTCAGGGAACAGTTATTGAGATAGAGACTTCTTCTGTACTGGAGGCAGGGGTGGGATTCTACCAGTTCTCTCCTATTCACTAGAACTGGTTGTTAACATTCTAAGCAGTTTGGAGAACCAGTTGTTAGCAGAAATTACTGGCCTAATCCTGAAAGGAAGGCAGGAAGGAAACATTCTGGTGTTGCTTACAGAAACTGCCTCTCCATTAACTTTTATTACATTCTTGACAGGACTAGACTTCCTGTCTCAGGAATGTCTCTGGAGTTTTTTTCCCCCTCCTTTGCTGGTACTTTGCTTGTGTGGAGTTACAATGGCACTGAAAAAAGTGACTTATGACCATTTTTCACACTTACGACTGTTGCAGCATCCCCACAGTCATGAGAGGCCAGGGGAGGAGATGCATACCTTGATGTGAGTGATACTGAGTTGGCCACACCCAGCCAATAACATGATCACCAAGCCATGTCCACCCAGTCATATGACCACCAAGCCATGCCTACCACCTAAGCCACGCCCACAGAACCGGTTGTTAAAAAAATTGAATCCCACCCCTGACTGGAGGTAATAGTTACTATCAGTCGTATTCTTTACGAAGCTATCTAATCCCCAGTGTAGATAGCTGTACAGTGGGGAATTTCATAGTGTCACTGTGTAGGATGTTTGTTGCGCTCTGCCCTAGTTTAATTTGATAAACAGCATGCTCTTGGTTTTGTGAGCAATTCCCTTGCCATTCATATCTGCACTGACCTTCGGTATGCAGAAACAGATTTTATTTTATTCTTCCATCTCCTTAAACATTAAAAACCATATGTTTATTTGTATCACTACATGGCAACAGTGCTGGGGATTTATGGCGGTTGAGGCTTCTGTAGTTTCTGGCAGTGATCGGCTGTCGTGCTTTATTTTCACAGAAGAGCTGGTCAAAACCTAGAAGGGGAATGAGCAGGTAGACCTAGGGATGGAAGAATGGAAAAAGGAGGAGTCCAACTAAGGTGAAACCAGGGAAGCCAAGGTATACAGGTTGTGGACTAGGAAATGGTGGTTGAGATATCTCCATAGGAGTGAATAGAACGGAGAAAAACATGGAAGATGAATCTGAAAAGATACAGAGCAGTTTTGGTACCTTTGGTCAAGCTGGATGGAGCTGTTGAAACCCTAGGTTGCTTTATCTTGATCTGTTCAATCTGGGAATCAAATAAACTAAGAGATTTGATGCTGGTTTGAAATCTCTAGTCAAATCATTTGCTGCAATCTTCCGGATGTTAGACTTGTACAGATGTATTCTATGTATTATCTAAAAATATTGTTTAAAAATCATATGTCGATAAGATACGAAAGTCTCTTAAGAGCTATCCTTGAATTTTGGAGGAACTTTGATGAGTCACTTTACTGGTTTTTTTTTTAATGCACTTTAATTGATGGCATTCAATTTGAAGTTTTTACCAGCCACAATTTGGCCAAGAATCTGAGCTGCAGTCTAATGCTGCGTTAGTTTTGATACATCTGACATATTCTATACCAAATAAAATTGCTTGTTTAACACACTGGATAACAGTTTCCTCATTCCCGTACCTTCAGCAGTGACTCCAGCCCCTTCCCCATCATGGATCGGATGAAGAAGATCAAGAGGCAGCTGTCCATGACGCTGCGGGGGAGCCGAACTGTAGAGAAAAACCTCAATGAACCCATTAATATAGAGGAAAACAACAGTAGCGATAATGGTGAGTTCCCTCCTCGATCTTCACCTCCTAGGAGAGAGAATGGATAGCAGATCTTTTTTTTTAACTGATCTACTTACAATCACTTTTCTTGGCTGTACCCTTAACAGAACATTACGCTAAAAAGCCCACAAAGGAGAGCGGCTATAGCAGCAAGATCATAGGATGCTTGGCAAAGCTTCTTTAAGCCCTTTTATTAATTCAGTTGAAGGTATCAGACTTTGCTGCCTGTCTAAACTTCTGACATGAAACTTTTTATGCACTGGCAAATGGACCCAGAAGATTTTCTAATGTAAGCCTTATTAAATAGTTGGAGTTATAGATATTAAATAGCCAGATAGAGAGGATTTATAGGGATGGGACTAGTCTTTTAGATAATCAAGTCTCCAGGCATTCAGAAATTAAGATAGCATCTGGAATTAGGACTGAAAGCTTCTGGACAACCGGGAGATGGCACAAAACCGAAGGAATGTTTTCTGATCTCCTGGCCTTGTTCAAACTCTGGGCAGGAGCTCACTGTACTCATTGAAGCTTTTGGACTGTCTTTGGAGAGAGGCCCCATTACAGGTCCCGCAGCAGGCTGAGTAACGGTGTGCAAAGGAGTCAAGAATGCATTTTGGGGTGGGACATCCAGGACAGAATGTGATGGTTGCCCTTTGTAATGAAAATATTTTTGATAAAGCACATTTCCACTGCTAAAGTTTATACAGCTTGCATTCACATATTCTCCCCTCTCTCTCCCCTCCCCACACTCACACGCACTCACGTGGAAGTGTCATGGCAGTTTATTAAGGCCAGCAAGTTGCAAACCTGCGTAGAATCCCACAGGGTACAAAATACTTTTTAAAAAAGACCAAAAAAAAACCACCCAGTACATTTGTCAGGCTGATTTTTAACTTTTTTGGGGGAGGGGTGGTGGTGGTGGTGGTGGTCATATTTTCAGCTTGAAGGATGGGAACTGAAACAGGAGACATCTGGCTGCGAAATATTCATGTCCTCACCTTTAACTTCCTTACCAGAAAAACAGCTCGGAGGCAATTTGGGGACTGCTTTCAAACTAACATTTGGAAATTTAACATGCGATTCTTTTGCTTCCCAGAGGCCTTCCACTTCTACCATTGAACATTCCCCAACCCCCCCTCCCCCAATTCTAAAAAATGGACAAATTCTTGAAGCCCTCTGGAAGATAAGGAGGCAGAATTGTGGCTCCTAACTTCTTGAACACTGCCAAACCCTGGCTTAAGTGGGGCTGTTCTGTGTTAAAAAGACATAAATGTGCTCCCATTCTGTAGAATCTGCACATTCTACAGAGTTTTAGCAACTTCCTTTGCAAATGGTCAGAAAATTCCTTGCAACCTGGAGGCCCTTTTACCCAGCTGTGAAACTAGTTTTTTTTACAGAACCGAGCTGCCTAGGCTACAGTAACAGACAACTTTGGAGCTGTGAAAAATGATGGTAATAGGGGTGAAAGGGAAAAGGATGCATCCTGTTTCTTTCTCTCTATGCCAGCATGAGGACCTATTTTCACCATCCTAAACTCATATAGAGCAGAAAATAAAGGACATGTTGGATGGATATGGAACAGCGTAGAAAGTAGTTCTGAGTCCGATCCTGAGCATTAGTGCAGGTGAAATCAGAATGCATGACTTAAGATGTTTCTGTTGACTAAAAAAAATAGCCATAGGCATGTTTCCAGGCCAATAGACATCTGGAAATTTGTTGTGGACTACTCAACCCATCTTGCCTTTGTTGGGTCAGGGCTACCGGTGTAATAGTGAGGACTGAAATATTGACCTTTCACTTTTAAGAACGTAGCTGAGATGCTGTAGAATTAGCTAAGCTCATGAAAAGCTACGCCGGAAGACATGTTTTGTGAGTTGAAACAGTGCAGCAAACCAACATTACTCATTGTTATACTATAAAAATTCCAATCGCAAATATATTTGAGGGGTGGGGTGAGGTCTCCAGTTATTAAAACGGTAGGGAAGGCTGTCTCACTCTGGTAAGTCCTGTCTCTCCGTTATATACCCAATCCTGCCCCTTGGCCGAGGGCTGTCTTTTGAGTTTGATTTCTATTCTACTTTGATTTGTGTTTTGTTTTTCCTTCCTTCCTTCATATTTCTCTTTTTTTTTCCCTCTTTTTTTCCCATCTTTCTGTTTATATTGGCCTCCCTTCTTCTGTGGCGGCATCAATCCCTTTGCTTGTGTGGTGGCCACTGTCTGTCCCCCCATGCCTTCGGTTCTTTGCTGTGGGCTGTTTGCTCAACCTCTTCTTTTCCTTCCCCGACCCCTCCTTTCGTGCACCTGTCTTTTCCATATCACTCCCTTTGGATGTTGCTTGGGGTTCCCTTTTGTCTCCACTTTACCCTCCCTCCCTCTGTTTATACTACCACTTTTTTTTGTGTGGTGGGTGGAGATGGATATTCTTCCTCTGGTGGTCCATTTTCTGGGATCCCACTTTCCTTCTCCCTCTGTTGCTGCTACTTCTGCTTCTCGTTGGTGTTTCCCCTCCTACCACTCCCTTTCTCTCCTTTTGCTGATGTTCTGTTCTTCACTCTCCGGACACCACATTTCCCGGCCACCTGTGTCCCCCTCCATTTTTCCTGCATCTTCCATATCCTTCCCTCCCATCTGTCTATCTGTGGGCTTTCCTCCTCCCCTCCTTCTCCTGCCCCCCCCCCCCAGGCCCCACAGTGAAGAGTGTGCATCCCAGCACCTCCCGCAGCGTTCACGCCTTCCTGCACCACTACGCAGGCTCCTTCCGCAGGCCCCGTCTGGCCGTCAGCCGCAGTCTGAGCTCTCACCTCGGCCGTACCACCCGATTAGGTGACTATCGCACCTCCCACTGTGCTGCCAGTAAGGGCTCCCCATTGTGGGTTGAAGCCACGAGTCAAGCCAGTCTGACTTCAAGAGAGGCTTTTTGGAGTCCCTGTTAACTTATTTAGGCACCTGAGCATCTTGTGTCAAGCTGGGGTACATCGATTCCTTGAGTAAGAGGTCTGGGGAACCCAGAGTCTTGAATTTCTGCTCCAGGATGTGGTTGGTAAGGAAGCTGGAGTCTCAGATTACTGGGTCTCACTCGAAGAGAAATTAATCTTGGTCTTATTCAGTGCATCATACTGAATCTGAGAGTTTTATTCTGGCTGGTCTCACTCACTATGCTAATGCATAGTATGATTTGTTAGCCCAATAGGTGAAACTTGTATTCAGTTGTCTCTAAAGCTAAAGGTGGAATTTTTTTCAGTAATTATGGTTCAAAATCCTGGCTTAGCATAATGTGTGAACCTGGTCATGTCACTTTTACTTTTTATTAATTATTTTTCCTGGGCTATTCTAAATGCCCTCTACATGTCTAGGTTATGCCAAGCACATCCTCTGTATAAGATGATTTTGAGCAGAAATTGATTAGCACAATCTTCTGTGAAAGATAAAAGATTGAGGCACTTTAGCAATAAAGTGGGAATCTTTTCATAAGACCACCCTGATGTTGCTTTTTAGATCAAGGTTGTCAAACTTGAGGCCTGCGGGCCAGATGCGTCATACACTGGCCAGTCACACGCCCAGTTTAGCGAAGGGAAAAAGTTGCCATACATCACATGACGCGAGTTTGACACTCTTGCTCCAGAGAGTGCTGAGCAGCTGGACCAGTGGCCTGACTCAATATAAAGTGATTTGCTGTCCTTTTAAATCAGCCTTTCCCAACCAGATAACTTCCAGAGGTATTGAGTTATAATTAATTCAGTTTAATTTACTGGGATTTGAAGCTTCCTGATTCCAAAAAAGACTCTTGGCTTATGACATATAACAATGGCTATGGAGTCTGGGAATTTGGGGAGTTAAAAGCATTAGGTCAGAAATACTGTTTTGTACTCTTGAGAGTATCACTGACATGAATTCAACATATAGCTATTTTAAAATACATTGAAGCAGACCTCAAGGTTCATGTTGTCTTTAAAAAGATGCACAGAATCAGCGAGCCAGTGTAATCCCATTCCCAGAGCAATTTTCCTGAATCTGGTGCTCTTTGGATATGCTGGACTACACTATCCAGCGTCTAATGCAGTTTCGGGAAGACAGATGAGTGATACTATCATTTTCTGAGGGCAACATGTTGAGGAAGGCTGGCTCACAGTAGTATATACTTTGATTGCTACATATTAAAATGTTATACTGAACATTTAGAGGATTTTTTTACATTCGATTGTGGAACCAACATAATTATAAGTAATGCAGCTAGTCAAATTATGTTAGAAGAAGTAGTTAATAAATTGGGGGATAATTGGGTGTTTATTTATATTTGATGATTTTAATGTTTTTATGCTGAAAACAGCCTAGAGTCACTTTGAAATGAGATGGGTGGCAAATAAATTTAACGAAGAAACAAAGTGGACAGAAGGAAATCAGAACATGTTATCCCATTCTCTGATCTTGCTTATACCCCTATAACTGAGTAAGTCAACTGAGTAGGTTATAGAACTTGATCCTGCTAATAAAGGACAATTACATGGAAGAGAGAAAGTGTAATGAAGGCTCTTACATGTTGTGGTAGCTTTTTATATGCAGGGAACCCCTTAAAATTGTGATCAGTCTAAAAAAGTGAAGTCCAGTCCATCATCTGTAGCAAAGGTCTTCAAACTTGGCAAGTTTAAGACTTGTGGACTTCAACTCCCAGAATTCATCCTCCAGTCATGTTAGCTCAGGAATTCTGGGAATTAAAGTCCACAGGTCTTAAACTTGCCAAGTTTGAAGACCCCTGATCTATAGCCATGTAGTCTTACTATTTTGGGGGGAGGTACTCCTGGTGGCAGCATGTCTAAATCTTCTGGAGAGATGGAATTGAGATTGCCAAAATACATATATTGTATTATCAGTGTTGGGTTGCTATTGTGGAACATTCATGAAATGGTTTCAGACTGAAAGAAGAGTATTTATTTAAAACATTTACACTTTTACATAAAACATTATGCTTAGGGGTTGACAGTAGCCACTTCCCAACTAGTGCCCGCCAATAGTAATGGGATTGCAGTTCTCAGAGACTTCAGTAAGCATAGCCCCATGGCCTGGGAATGATGGGAGTTCTAGTTCCAACCCATTGGGCTGATCCGTTGCTTCCTTCTACAGCCCAGCTTTACAAATATTGGAGGGAATGGGGTGAGTCCCCTCTGCCCACCGTGTCTTCATCCGCATTTCTCCTTGATGCAGAAATTGTTCACGAGGACCTCAAAATGGGTTCGGATGGTGAGAGTGATCAGGCATCAGGAACATCATCAGATGAGGTGCAGTCTCCCGTCCGAGTGCGTATGCGGAACAACCCAGCGCGCAAGATTTCCACTGAGGTATGTGGGTGCTGGCTGGTGATGATGGAGAGACAGCTTAAGGTGGGAACAAAGAGTTCTCTGTCTCACATTAATAATGGGCTGTTTTTGCATGGAGAGATGTGAAAGGAATAAAGATGTCTGCCTTCTCAAGTTACATGCTCATTTTTTACTCCCCAAAGTTAGCTACAGTGATTAGGGAAGGCAAAGTCTACCCCAAGTTACCTCAGATAAAAGTAAGACAAACATTTGATAAATGCACGGGTTTTGCACAGAATTCCTTGCATTGCATGCCGGACTAAATTAAATGGGGGTTGATTTGATTTCTTAGTGGTTTATTTATGTCTACTCTTTGTTAACCCAGATACTGAGTTTAACATATTGTGAGTCTAATCGCTTAGTAAAATTTGACTTTTTTTGTATTCCTATATATGGGTTTGTGAGATTGCACAGGAAATTGTTACCAAGATTTCTAAATTGGCCCCAAATGTCCTGGAGAATCCAAAAGTTATTGATGCTTTTGTCAAGGACTTACTTAGATTTTTTTTCTTTGCTTAGATTCCATGCTGGTTAAAAGAGAGGTTGTGATTTATTTATTTTTTTGTAGTGCAGGAGAAACTGGAGACTCTGCCTTCTTCACTTCTAGCCTGGGCATTTATTTATTTATTTATTTTAATTTAATTCATATTGCCGCCTATTCGCCCATGGCGACTTGAGGCGGTTTACACAATGCAAAAGCATATTTAAAACAAAACATAAAAATAAAAAAACAATAAAAACTAACGAAAAATTTCCTTTTACTATCTGTCAGTCCACCCAGGCTTCTAATTTTGGGAGGCTTTTAATAAAAAAGCT
The DNA here is from genome assembly GCF_049901715.1 of Pseudonaja textilis. Classification (NCBI taxonomy): domain Eukaryota; kingdom Metazoa; phylum Chordata; class Lepidosauria; order Squamata; family Elapidae; genus Pseudonaja; species Pseudonaja textilis. The sequence goes on from NC_141991.1 coordinate 143,133,092, forward strand.
GACTTAATTTTTCTTTGCTTCCCAGGATATTAACAAGCGCCTGTCACTCCCAGCTGACATCCGTCTGCCTGAAGGCTACCTGGAGAAACTGACCCTCAACAGTCCTCTCTTTGACAAGCCCTTGAGCAGGCGGTTACGCAGAGTCTCTTTGGTAAATAGGAATCACCTGTCTCCCTTTTCTAGTTCTCAGTGTTCCCCCTTCACTGGTGCGGGACCAGTACTAAGTACTGCAGGTCAGCAACTGCTGCTGTTGCTGACTCTCTAAGCACCCCAGACTGAAAAGGGAAGATCCATTACACTTTGTTCCTTGGTTCTTTTTCATTTAGTCGGAGATTGGCTTTGGGAAGCTGGAGACATACGTGAAGTTGGACAAATTGGGAGAGGTGAGTGTTGTGAACTGGCCTTTTTCAGACTGGTCAAAGGTAAGAAGTGGATTTTAGTTCACTTGAGAAATGGTGGTTCTTTGTTTTAACATGCATTGGGTTGTATAGGAGTCCATGGTGGTTTCAGCTCCAATCTTTTTATGCTCGTGTTTGGTTTTGGATCTTGCCAGTCCCTTAATGGTGGAGAACAGAATCCTATAGTGGGTGATTTTCTTACCATCTCTAGTATCCATGAGCAAACCATTCATTGCAAGAAGAAAGCCCACCTCCCAGGCTTCAATCTTCCTCTGTGTTCTGATTTTGGACATGGCTTCTAACTGCACTATTATTTTTACTGTTCTTGTATAGTACATGAGCAAATTGTCTGGCCTATATATTCTATTTTATCTTTTATTCTAATATTTTTTCTAGTTCCTACCATCTTGGTAGCCACCTTTAGGACTTGATTTGCCCAGGGGAGTCAAATGTAGTCAGAACCCTGTATTTGGAAGTCCTTGAACAGAGAATTCCCTTCCTTTCCCTTGCCCCAAGAAAGAAGCACCTGTACTTGTAATTTATATTTCACAGCTAATATCCAGAGCTCCAGTTTTACCCCATTTCATCTTTGAGGGTTTGTTGAATGGCTTGTTAATGACCTACTTCAGGGCTTTAAAAAGATAAATAAAGAAAAGCATTAACTGTTTTGAACCTATAAAATCAGGGACAAAATATCCCCATCTATTCCTGGTCAGAGACACTCCTGTCCTGATAAAACTAGATTGGTTACAGGTGTCTTTCTACTAGTATATGCGCCTAGTGCTATGCCTCATTTATTGTTATCGAAACAAGCCTGGGAGGGGCTTGCAAATCCAAGTACCAGACTCCCATATTTGCTGCAAATTGGACATATAGTTATCACTGTGGCTGTGAAGAGTATAAATGTGATGTCTTTGGTACTCTCTGAGCTTGGCTGTTTGCTTGCAGATATTTCATTACCTGAGTAGGTAACATCATCAGCGTCAGTGAGTGTGGGATTTGCTCTCTGTTTATACATACTGTAGTAACTTATTCGGCCAGTGTTGGTGGGCATGCGGTTTTCTCACCAAAGAAAGAGGAAATTCCACACTCATTGACACTGATGATGTTACCTAGTCGGGTCATAAAACAACTAAGCTCAGAGAACAGCGAGGACTCCACAGTTCAACCCTGAGTTATATGTATTTTCTTCCGCCGGAAGAGTAGAAATGTCACTGCCACTAGTGAATTGGTAACAAAGAAGTTGGGTGAACAGTCAATAAAGGAGGGATTGTTCTCATTGAAACGTCAAGTTTGTCCGATCAGTACAACTTCGGAGATAGTTTTTCCTATTTTAGGGAAGTTTAAGCCTGGGAAGATAGGAATTACGTAGAGAAGGAACCTCGGGGTGGGATGAGGATGAGAAAAGGAATGAGAGACAAAGAGGTCACATTGAAATAATTCTCATGTTGAAGCTGCAGTTTTGAATCTTAAGCGTGGGGTGAAATGCAAAAGCTGAAGGATGGGCTGGTGCTTATAGAAGATGACAGGATATTTATTCCTCAGAAATTATTAGCAAACACTTGGAATAATACAATAAAATAGAAAATGTATAAAAGCATCATTAAGAGAAGAAGTTGAATATAAAAATTGAATATGTAACCATGGTCATATTTGTATATCAATGTGGAAGCCTGTATTCACGCTGCTCACTAAAAAGAGATGTTTTTAAAATATGGAAAACTGAAATAAAACTTGTTTTAAGAAATTATTTAATCACATTTGTACACCAGCCATCTCAGTGCCTTAAGAGACTCTGGCCAGTTTACAAGTACCATGTTAACTTAAATTTTGCCTCTTCCACATCAGGGAACCTATGCCACTGTCTACAAGGGAAAGAGTAAGCTCACGGACAACTTAGTGGCTTTGAAGGAGATCCGTCTTGAGCATGAAGAGGGTGCCCCTTGCACAGCTATTCGGGAAGGTATAAACCTGTAGCCACTTCTTCCAGGGCTTTCAAAGAACTCTTGCATTATTTTGTCTTTTTAACAGAAACTGTGGGAAGATATTATTTGAAAGAAAAGAATCCTGAAAACTGGTTGGCTTGATAGTGAATTGCCCTGCTTATAAGCTGCCTTGAGAACTCCATGTAGTAGCTATCAAGTAATGGGAGGTTATAAGAACGTTTAGACTTTGAAAGCAAAGAAAAGCATAGCATTCGTCTGAGGCAAACAGCCATAACTCTACATAGAGGAGTCATTTACCAAACGTTTAGTTCAGCCTTTCCTAATCCCATATTCTTCAGATACGGTCCTGCTGGCATGGAGCAATTTAGAGCATGTCAAAGCAGGGAAGGCTGCAGTAGATGGGCATTGAACATGACCAAAAAAAAACAAAAACCCATAGTAAGAAATGCAGTGGGATTCAGTCAAGGTCTGGATGAGTTAGATGTATAGAGAGACGGATCTGCAAGTGACATTTTCATTTTAACCATCTACAAACCACAAGGGCTGAATGAAAAATAATGAGCATTGGGAGTTGCTATCAGATGGCAATACAGGTAGCCCTCAACTTACGACCACAATTGAGCCCAAAATTTCTGTGGTTAAGTGAGACATTTGTTAAGTGAGTTTTTGTCCCATTTTACAACCTTTCTTGCTGCAGTTATTAAGTGAATCACTGAAGTTGTTATGTTAGTAACCCGGTTGTTAAGTGAACCTGGCTTCCCCATTGACTACTTGTTAGAAGATCACAAAAATGGATTTTTATGACTTTAGGACATGGCAACAGTCATAAATATGTCATAAATATGATCCAAAAGCATCTGAATTTTGATTACATAATTGTGGGGCTGCTGCAAAGGCCATAACTGTGAAAAATGGTCGTAAGTTCCTTTTTTCAGTGCCGTTACAACTTTGAATGGTCACTAAACGGACTATTATAAGTCAAGGGACTGCCTGTATTGATAGTCCTCAACTTATAACAGTTTACTTGTTGGCCATTTGAAGTTACAATGGTTCTAAAAAAAAGTGACTTATGACCAATTTTCACACTTACGACCATTGCAGTATCCCCATGGTCAGGTGATCAGAATTCAGGTACCTGGCAACTGACTCATACTTATGACAGTTGCAGTGCCCCAGGATCATGTGATCACCTTTTGCAACCTTGTGACAAGCAAAGTCAATGGGGAAACCAGATTCACTTAACAAACTGTGTTACTAATTTAAGAACTGCAGTGATTCACTTAACAAATGTGGCAAGAAAAGCCGTAAAGTGGGGCAAAACTCACTTAACAAATTTCTCACTTATCAACATAACTGTTGGGCTCAGTTGTGGTCATAAGTTGAGGACTACCCATATTAGAAGCTCTGGTGTGTCTGTTCTTTCATTTCATTGGAGGAAAGTTGCTGTGAAGAAAGGCTGGGTTGGTGTTTGTGAACTAGAAACCTACAGTCAGTATTCGCTTGAAACAATGTGTTGAACTGTACTTTTTTTAAAAAAAGATTTTTTTATTTATTTTTAGACAAACATACACAAACAAGACATAAAACATAAAACCATCTTCCAATTACATACATACAGTGTGTCAGTTACAATTTTTTTGTGCATCCTCTCCCTAGTCCTCACTTACAATTGTTTATATAAATTCTCATATTATCAATCTAATGTATATGCATACATTATTATCATTGTTAATCATTTATTTGACTAAACTATTATTCCCTCATTTTATACGAGATATTCAAAATTTTAAATTAATTTATAATATAGCAATTCATGTTATCAATGGTAATACATCTTTATATTATGTTCTGTATAATTTTGTTATCCTTATGTTGTAAAATTCTCTAACATATTTCATTTCCATATTTTTTTTCTAACCATTGATAAGATAAACCCCATATTTTATAAAATTGTTTATCTTCTTGTTCTCTTATGTCAAATGTCAATTTACTCATTTCATGTGCTGAACTGTACTTTTGACTGCCATTGCTGAGTGTAGGTTGCTTACAGTGATGAATGCATTGAGGTGAATACTGTGTGTTGCTGGGCCCCAAAAATGTAAAGGTAGTGAATTGAGAAATGTTGATTTGTATGATCACGAACAAAACATACCTGTGACAACCATCAAGTTTCACATCAAAAATGTCGACGAACTTTAATGATTAAGGACAATTGGCAGATTACTCAAAGGGAAATTTCAATCAGTCTTGGCATTTCATGTGGCTCACCTTATTGATGTTCTTCAGTACAGGTAGTCCTTGACTTATGACCATCATTGAGGCTAAAATTTCTGCTGCAAAGTCCATGGGAAGCCAGTTTTATTGAACAACCATGTTACAACGGAACAACTTCAGTGTTTCCCTTAACCACTGTGGCAAAGGTCGTAGAATGCGGCAAAACTCATTTAACAAATGGCTCGCTTAGCAGCGGAAATGTTGGGCTCAATTGTGGTCGTAAGTTGAATTCAGAATTTGCTGCAGTCTTTCCACCAACGTGCAAGAGATGTATTGCTAGGATGTCAGCAGGACCCTACAATTTCTAATGTAATTAAGGCAGACGTTGACACCAACGTTAAACAGGGCAACTCAAGCCATTAAAAAGTAGAAGTGCTTAGGCATGCAGTCACATGGAGAAATGAAAGCGCAAAGAAGCAAGCCAATAGGTACACCATTTAACAAATTCTCTGCTGGATCTCAGCGGATGGGATGCAACCCATTCATGCTGATCCATTCTTCCCCAAACTCCTCCAGTCTCATTGGCCCTATAAAACAATGTATGAAGATAGATCTCCCTCCTTTTGTATCTGCATAAGGAGGAAAGAAAGAACATTATTGATATTATAGAGGGGCAAAATGGCCAATGTACGTAGCTAAGCACTCCTGCAGTCATATCCCTTGCAGCCCTGGATTGCAGTTCTAGTCATCTATGCAGAGAAAATTTGGTCCCTAGCTTTCTCTCCCATAATTGAATTCAAGGCTAGAATACTGCATTTTGGAACAGTGCAACAAATAGCTCCTTTAAGTATGTTTTGGGCTCCCAGGAACTTGAATTCTTTTCTTTTATGTCATGTTCAAATAATTCTCTCAAAGCCACCTATTTGGAAATGATTGTGTTAGAAATGTTTGTGGTGCAGATCTCATGTCTCCTATCTTTCTTTCTCTTACAGTTTCACTTCTAAAAGATTTGAAACATGCCAATATAGTGACCCTGCATGATATCATCCATACAGAGAAATCCCTGACTCTTGTCTTCGAGTATTTAGTGAGTAGATGGAGGAAGGGAGGGAATGAAATAAATTGGAACACAACTTTCTTTTATGTCTGAAAATCCAGTTCTCATTAAGATCTAGAAAATTCAGAGTCACCACCAACTTTCCTTATGTGCAAGCTGCCATTTTGGTTTGAAAAAGGATGGTCTTTAAACTCCAGGCAGTAGAGACACCCTTCTGAAGACTTTGGGGAATTGTAGTTTCCTGGGAGAGTTCAAGTACTTTTGAGAAAATTCTCTGCTTGTCTTTGGAACAGCCACATTAGCAGCAAGTTTTGTAGTTTGGGTGGAACTGACAGTAGTTCTCAAAGGTTAAGTTCCAAAAGCTGAATAAATGACACAATAACCCCTCCTTCTAAGAAGGTAAAGTGTTCCATGTATTTGATCTCTAAATAAAACAAGTATATATTGTAGATCTCTACGATCTCTTCTTGCTTCACACGGGAAGCTTCACTTAACAAATGTAGCAAGAAAAGTCAAAGATAAGTGGCTTGTAATGCTTTTGGTCACTGTTTCTTGGTGGAGCTATGAATAAAGAATTGGATCAGGGACTGGCTTCCATCAGCTCCCAGGCTTCATTTTCCTAATTCAATTGCTTGTATCTATAGGGAGTGGTGAGGTGGCATAGAGGTGGCACTCTCGCATCACAAAAAAGGAGGCTGTGAGTTTGATCCTAGGTAGAAGCAGATATTTCTGTCTCTGGACACACTGAGAATATATCAACTGGAAAAAAAAAAAACCCCTCTGCATTGGCAACAGGAAGGGCATCCGGCCAGTAACACTCAGCTCCATTCAGTTGCCCAGATTTCACCCTGCAAGGGATTATGGGGTTGTTAAAAGAGAGTGATGAATTGCCTGTATCTATAGAGGGGCCACCATAGCGCCCAATTAAACCCATTCTACTCATTGCACATGCCTTCATTAAGATGAGTCAGCCTGGGAACCGGCTGGCATGTAGTATCTGATGCCACCCCCACCCCCCCTTACTTCAGTTCAGGTTACTCAAAGCTGGAATTCTGTTGAGGCAGAGGCTTGGGGTACCTCAGGTTCTCAGATTGCTATATTGGCCCATTATATCTTGAGAGGAGTAGGAACAACACGCAGTGTATCTTCCAGCTGTAAAGCTGTGTCTGCCAGTCTGTGTTTGATTACCTTGCCTTAAGACCTTCTGATGTAATTGTTGGAACAATATTACCTTGTTGAAACACTAAATGTACCAGAGATAAAATCCTGTCCTTTTCTTTCACAGGATAAAGACCTCAAACAGTATCTAGATGATTGTGGGAACGTAATAAATATGCACAATGTGAAGGTAAGGATTAATTCTTAGTACGGCTGATTCTTTCCTTTCAGCGATTGCTTTCAGCTTCTTCAGTGATAGAAGAATTGCTTACAGTGCCAGCAAAGACTCAGATTAAAGGCAGTCCTCAACTTACAACCACAACTGAGCCCAACATTTATGTGGTTAAGTGAGAAATTTGTTAAATAAGTCTTGCCCCTTTTTATGACTTTTTCTTGCCACATTTGTTAAGTGAATCATTGCAGTTGTTACAATAGTAACAACATTTGGTAAGTGAATCTGGTTTTCCCATTGACTTTGTGCCAACTAAAAAGATACTCCTTTGGTCTTTTTAGCTGCCAGAAAAAGGGGGTGGGGGAAAATAAGGCATTCTTGAAATGCCTAGATATCAACTCAGCAACCCAAAGTTGTCAGTGCATAAGAAGGTTATTGGAAAGCATGATGGATGACTCTTGGAGACTGATGTGTCCTATTGGAGAAGTCACATCCCTGACACTTTGCTTGTCAGAAGGTTGTAGAAGGTGATCACATGACCTCAGGACACTGCAACTGTCATAAATGTGAATCAGATGTCAAGCATCCAAATGTAAACGGATGCGACCATGGGGATGCTGCAACGGTCATAAGTGTGAAAAATGGTCATAGATGATCTTTTTCAGTGCCGTTGTAACTTTGAACGGTCACTGTTGAATCTAGGCTCTCATACAGCTGAAACAATAACCTTCCCATCTTCCTTTTAGAGGTTCTAGTGTTCCCATCTTTGCAAAGGGACTCACAAATAGCAATGACAGCAACCCTGATTTTATTGTAATACTTGTAAAAGTATTGTTGGCTCACAATATCAGACTCTTGAATACTTCGCACATGCAGTGGAGATATTTCACTGCGTTCCAAATTTTTCTGTGGGATTTCTTCATTTCTTTCCCTCAGGTTTGAAATCAGAAGGATTGTCAAATACTAGAAGTGATAGATCTTTTTCTGGCCATCAAGGCCAGTGAACTATTTCTTCCTGCAGAAAGAGCCTCAAGTGCTACTTTATATTTAAGTTGTGTTTCCCGGGAAGAAGCAATGAGGAGGAGAACCCCGCTAGGTTTGAAGTGGGGAGAATCAGCACATAGAACATTGCAGGCTTTGTAAGGAGTCATTGGATTCCATCATGGAATGTCTCATAGGCTAAAACATTCTGGCTTCCCTGGATCTTCAGGAGACTGGTCTGCATATTTTAATCCACCCCTTTCGCCAACCAGTTCCTCTGGTTAAAATGTTTGGAGAACTGTTTTCAGGATACTTTCTCCTTCAGCTGGACGTTGGTTCCTAAAACACTCCCTGTTGACATGGGTGATGTTTCTGTGGGATTGGGAAATTCATGTTTATCTTTACCTAGATGATTTTTTTTTCATGAGGTCTGTTTTAGTATCTGCTGAGTAAGACTTTGTGTCTGATCAGTCTGGGAGGGATAGGAGGCAACCTAGAAAGACACAGCTTTTTCCCACTCGTTGTGCACTTCGGTACAGTATTAAAAATTTAACTACAGCCTGCATTTTAAAGAACGGGAGATAAAGAGCCTTGTCGGATTGCCCTTACATGTGCTAACTCTAGCTCATCTCCAGGAAGTCATGGGTGCAGGCATAGATGAAGGATCATTCTTGGATCATTCTGTTGGAACTTCTGCCATTTCTGAAGGAAATAGTTGTGAGGTCATGGAGTCACTGGCTTGGCTGCCTTTTTGTAAGTAAGCGAACATCTCCACGATTTCAACAGGGAAAAACTTTGTGCTCTTGTGCTCCTCCAACAGTAGTAACTAGCTAGATCAGCTATCCGTGGCTTTATTTGTGCTGCAAAGCTAAGGGCTATTGCTTCTTCCTTCAACTTCCTGGAGTTCGAGGTCATTCATCTGGCTCTGCTTAGCTTCAGTCATCTTCTATACCATGGGTATCAAACTCGCTGCATCACGTTGCCGTCATGTGATGTTTCACAACGTTTTTCCCATTCGTGGAGTTGGTGTGGGAGTGATGCATCCAGCCTACAGGCCGCCAGTTTCACACCCCTGTTCTATACCATATGCTCCTGGTTGAACATACCACAGTCTATGCGTATCTGACCTGAATGAAGTAGTAAGTGTAAGGAAGACCTCTAAATTATGTCATCAGTTGTTGCACCTGATTTCTATTTTGGTGGAGTACATCCAAAGCTGATTGCTTTGATTGACCAATTGATCTTAGGTAAGAATCACTATGAAGCTTGGGAAAACCTCTCTTCATGTCACCATTTTGAGAACTGAATTACTTCTTTTGATTCTCAATACAGGCAGCAGTTGTGGAAGACATGTTAAGTTTTGGGTGGCCTCCAGACCTGCTTTATACTTCCCATTTTTCTTATCACTGTTCAGAATAATTAATTGCTGTTATTTCAATCTGTCATATTTCTGAACTTGCAATGCCACATACGATTTTGTGCGTGCTGTGAACCATTTCATCATTTATGCCTATTTAAGGATAAAGGATACATACCTAAGGATCTTAGCTATGCCTAAGATCTTCATTTATGCAAAGATGTATGTTTTCAGTTGTGCCTCCCAACTTTTATTTTGTCTAGGTTAAAAAGGACTAGCATGAGATAGATGTGGCTAACTTTCAAGATTTATATTTTGGGTTTCATATTGTTTTATTTCAACAGCCATTCCTGCGGCACAGAGTAATTGTTTGCAAATCTCTGCAGTTGAATCTTGTTCTGGATAGTTCTTTTAAGTGCTGCTCTGCTGTTGGTCAAGGCCAAAACTTGTTCTACTAAGATTGCAGCCATTTCCGTACTTTAGCCCTCGTCCCTAAGATTGTCCTGTTAGACATTAGTAAGGTAGCTGTATGGTCATTCATCTCTTCTGTTGTGCAACATTACAGTTTAGATGTGCAAGCCTTGGCAGAATATATATACATTCTACATATATGACAGTCAGCCAGCCAAAAGTGTTTGCCCCTACCACTTTTGGAAATGTTTTGGTAGATTCCAGCTGTGGATATCCTTCTCCCCTCTGGAAAAAGAAACATTGAATTATCATCAAAGTTTTTTCCCCTGCAGTGGGCAGAAGGTATTCAACTCTTCAATGTCCAGTTCATTGTGAACATCAGGGTTTTATATTCTGTCTTTTTACTAATCTTGGAATTCTCATGTTGTCTGATATTTCCATCGGTAGGCTTGGATATTGCTCTCTCTTTATATATAAGGGCCTCAAAGAATATTTGTTCGTGTCTGATGGAGTGAAAGGGAGAAGCAATTATGGATAATCTCCCTCCATTATAGAAAAAAAGACCAAGTCAAATGTTCCATATATATTATTAATGTTTTACTGAAAAGTAACATATGTACTGTATCAGGATTTCCCAAGATGCTCACATAATCCCACCTTGATTTTTTTTATATCTTTCTTTAATGGTATTAAAGGAACAGAGGTTCTATGTTCCTACATGTTCAGGGACTAAAATATCATCTGTAAGTGTATGTCCAGGAGACTGCAATCCAAACAAATATATCATGGATCCTATGTGATATATGAGAAGAATTGAATATATGATATAAGATAAATAAAATAATCTTTATTGCCACTTTTTTTCTGTGAACACACTGGCATACATTAAAAAATGAAATTCTGATCCCCATTCTCAAACGAAAGAAAGAAAGAAAGAAAGATACATACACACACACACACACACACAGTATATATATCATCACAGACCATTTAGAATACGTAGCAGAAAAAAGAGCCTTGAGAATTAACAATTTTGGTACTATATGGTATAAAGCTATTACAGAATCTTGTTGTTCTGCTTCCGATACTGCAAAGCCTCCTCCCAGAAGGTAACAAAGAAAACTGCTCATGGAGAGGATGCATCTCAGACAATATTGTGGACCCTGATCAAGTATTGCTTGTATACCGTGTCCTGGACAGAAGAGAATGAACTTCCAATAATGTTTTCTGCTGTCCTCACCACTGTCTGCATAGTCTTCCTGTCAATGGTGCAAATTTTGGACTCAAATGGAACTGCTATTGGTCATGCCTATGCTAAATGTACTAAATGTGCTTTTATTCCCCAAATGATCACAAGCAGTGATGCCCAATAAACGGATTTTTTTTAAAAATTCTTTATATGTAGCAAATTCCCAAGTTTAAGAATGCCTTAGTTTAAGGATGATCCATAGTTAAGTACAGAGCCTATCGTAGCAAAATTCAAGTTAAATACACAATGTTTCAAGTTCATTACACAATACTAGTTACACAGTATTATACATAATACTGTTTCTGATTTACATATAAATTCAACTAAAGGGCAGATTTTGGGAACAGAACTGGGTACTACCTGTATTTTCCTTTCATACTATCTTAGTTACTGATGTGACAGTGGCACTGTTGTGTGATTTGGAAATATATTAGGAAAAGAAAGCAACATACACATCCATTACTCTATATAAGTATCTGTGTAAAAGATATGCAATATGAACTATTCTGTGAATGATAGGGAAATTGTATTTGCCTAGCAAAATTCACTTAGACGGCTTTGTTCCCTCTTCTAGTTGTTTCTGTTCCAGCTGCTACGTGGCCTAGCCTACTGTCACCGTCAGAAGGTGCTGCATCGAGACTTGAAGCCCCAGAATTTGCTTATTAACGAGAGAGGGGAGCTCAAACTAGCAGATTTTGGTGAGTATCGTCAAATCCTTTTTTGATCTATATTCCAGCAATCTTCGGGCTCTTATTTTTGGTAACTGATGGCCTCGAGGGTAGGAGTGATATGAGGATTGAACGAGATTTTTCATTCCCATCACACTTCCAATATTTGGCAATATATTACTAAATTTCACTGGTACAATTCTATCAACTCTAATGCTGTTTTAAAAAAGGAGGAGGAGGAGGAACCGCTGAAATAGTATTTTCTGCTCTGTGGAAGGTTTTGCAAATGCATTTCTATCTTTTTCAGGATTAGCCCGGGCAAAATCTATCCCCACTAAGACCTACTCCAATGAGGTGGTAACACTTTGGTACCGACCGCCTGATATTCTGCTGGGCTCGACAGAATATTCCACCCAGATTGACATGTGGTACAAATTCTTCTATCTGACTCTCTGAATGATCTTCTTTTTAATGGTTCCTTAGGGTAACTGATTCATTTGCCACACTGTGGGACACTCAGTTGTCCCACACAATGATACCCAAGTTCAGAAAAGTATTCCTAAGTTTAAAGAACTCCATGAAATAATTTACGGTAGTTAATTACAAGTTTTCAGAAAATACGTTTTGCAATTTTTCCGTCATCTTTGAAAAGGTTCAGGCTTTGTTCTTCCTGGCTTGTATGCAGAACTGAGGCTCTGTGCCTTGTCCATTAATAAACACACACTCTAGGCCACTTAGAGCTAGGGAAGGAAATGGTTGTAGAACAGAAAAAGAGGACTGAAGCTAGAGGGAAGTGCTAAATGCACAGGTGCTGGCCCCCTAAAGCCGCTAATTTCAGTTTGGGTCTCCCCAATTCCAGTCAATTCCTACAATAGAGTACAAATGATCCTCACTTAACAACTATTCATTCAGCGGCTGCACAAAATTATGATGACACGGAATAAGTCGTATTTATGACTGGTCCTTGTATTTGTGTTGTTTCACAGTGTCTTTGTGATCTGGGCACTTGGTTGCTGAGCTCACAGGTATGACACTGCAGTGTCCCACAGTCATATGATCACAGTTTGTGACTTTTCCCCCCCAAATTCCTGCAAGCAAAGTCAACAGGGAAGATGGAACAGTAGGTGGTTGCAAATGGCAACCATGTGTTATCCTCAACTTACAATGGTTTGCTTAATGATGTCAAGCAGAAGTGCCAGAAATTTTGTCATGAAACAGTGCATTCACATGATGCTGCGCTTTGTGACCACATTGCTTAGTGTCAGAAATTCCCATCTCAGTTGGTGAGTTTAAAAACTGTCTAGTTGTTTTTAAACTGCATTGTGGGGCTTTCAGGAAGCATAGCATCAGTTCTATAAAGCGGAGGCTCTTCCTAGCAGATGTCAACTTATTCACCTGAGTTGATGTTTACCGTAATATATAAGTGATAATATTTAGTGTTCTGAGGAGGACAATAATTTGAGGCTCAGTGGTTCTGTCAGCATTGTCTTTACTGGTGAGCACTGCATACATTCCTAGAATGTCTCTACTGCATTCCTCAAGGAACAGGGATTGACTTTGTAGAGATTAATTCAGTGCTCTCTTTAAAATCCTAAGAATATTTTTGGATATTTTCAAAATGGCACCTATTTTTTTCCCTTCATCTCAGAAGCATCGAAGTGCTTCCATGGCTAAAAGATTTACTGGTGTCATCACCATTGCCTAGGGTATTCTCAGTTGAGGGTTCCTTTCATGTCCCTGTGAAGTTGCCCACCAAAGTGGTACCCATTAATCTACTCACAGTTGCCCACTTTCAAACTGCTTGGTCGGCAGGAGCTGGAGTATGTGGTAGGAGCTCAACCTGCCCCATGGCAGCACCAGGTCTCGAACATGAGACTGCTGATTCATTAGCCCAGCATTCTAACCTTGTGAGCCACCACATGTTGGTCATTAGAAACCTTAATTGCACCATAGATTTACCCCGTCCTTATGTTTTGATGTGGATTATTTTATATTTTAAGCCAAATTTAAAAAGATTGTTTCAAATGTCAAAATCATTGGCTGACCAGCAAAATCCAGTCATAGAAACATTTTGTCGGTCTGCAAGTGATCTTGTTCAATCATCATGACAGAGATAAGATGTAAAAGTTAGGAATTCTAATTGATAGCACAAAAGTTCCGATTTTCTCGGTTCTGATATTGAAATCTGCCTGCCTTTCTCCACAGGGGTGTGGGTTGCATTTTCTATGAGATGTCCACAGGGCGGCCACTCTTCCCAGGCTCCACAGTCGAGGAGCAGCTGCATTTCATTTTTCGGATATTGGGTAAATATCTACCAAGGTTGCATTGCTGAGAAATCAGTGAAGAAATGGGAGGCAGAGGAGAGGAAGATAATCAGATAGGCTGATCTACAATTTCATAATGGAGGTTAAGAATTTCTTCAGGGGTACCAATTAAAGCACCATAAGATGATCCAAGATGAAGTACATTTTTAAAAACACTCCCAGATCAGCCTATCTGTCACTAAAAAAATTGTGTCTCTGAACTCACTTGGAATTTGAAAGACACAATTCAGAAGAAGAAATGGAGCTGGAACAAAGGGGTGTGGGGTGTGGGGGGAGGAATAATCCTTGTGAGTGGAGTGAAAACTATTGAGGAGACAGAAAGTCCCGTATCTTGGCTATGCTGTTGAAATGGTCTTATTTCTCATCTTTACTTACTACTTTCATGTGATATGAAAATTGGAAGTCCCTTTTTTTTTAAAACTCCTTTTTCAGAACTCTGCTTTTTCTCTCTGTTGCCAGGGACACCCAATGAAGAGACATGGCCTGGAATCCTGTCCAATGAAGAATTCCGAGCGTATAACTACCCCAAATACCGTTCTGAGGCCCTGATCAACCATGCCCCAAGGTGAATGTCAGACTATAGTTCAGATGTGGGAGCTTTTGATGAGTGATGAGCTGCTGTAGTCATCTCATAAAAGAGAAGGAGAAAGACTGCATCCTCCGAAGAGTTGGGATAGGACATTCTGGGCAATTTTCATGTAACCCTTTCAACCATTAAGAACAGAAATTTATTTTAGAACAAGAAAGGAGACAGATGGACTCATTGTACAGCCATAGGTAGTTTTTCTTTCTTTGTCCCTTTTTCAGTGTGGAAAGAGATACACCCAAGTAAAAGCCTATGGATCAGGTCCTCCCAGGATCTTGTAAGGAAGATATTTCCTGTCCAGTTGTTCTTTTTTTCAGCAGAGATGCAGGCAAAGAGTTTTGTCTGGAGTACCTTCTCTGCTGAATTCCAGGCAAGGAAGTTGCCAAGATGCCTCAATGAGCATTTGGTTAAAATCTTTGCGCTTTATTGGGAAGAAGGGATTAACAAGATCACTGTTTGGCTCCTAAGGGTGGAAGAAACATGGGTGACTTTTTGGTGCAGTTCCAAATGAATACTTGACTTAGGGACATGAACTATTTTACATCTTCAGATGTTGTGTCAGAGAATAACAGTGCCAGGAAGCAAAGCCTCAGTTTTCCTGGGGAAATTAATGAATCTGACCTTTCTTTTCTCTCCTAATTGTACAGGCTAGACAATGATGGGGTTGATCTTTTAGGAAAGCTGCTACAGGTGAGCAGTTATTTCATTTTGTTGTTGTTGGAGAATTAAGGTTTTGAGGTCTCTGACCCTTTCTTCCAGGAATCTTAAACTCCTTACATTCCTTTCCCATCCCCAAGCAGTGGAAAAATATTCCCTGCCATGGCAAGCAGGCAACAATCAACCTCATTAACAAATGGAGATCATATAAAGAAAGTATTGACTTCTTGTCCCCACCCACCCCCAAAAAAAACAACAAATAAATGCACTGGACAGAATGGGCTACCAATTAGGACCTCAAGTGACCTCAAGGACTGTTGCAGAGCTATTCTTTGGGAATGTCTGCATGTATGTGCGTACACACAAAACAAAACAAATTCCAAAGTGGGATACATTAAAAAGGATCCATCAAGTGGATCCATCATAGAGCAGGTGCTCCTGCAGAAATAATTCTGCTTTGTTTGCCTTAATTTCTCAGTGTACTATCTGTGGATGCTTAATATGGCCTGTAGATGGAGAAGTAGAAGCATTTAGGAACACTATAGGTTTCAGCCCCTTAGCTTGCTTTGCAGGTCATTGCTGGCAGGGTTTTATTCATTTGTCTGTTAGTCAAAATAGGTGAAACTTTTGATCCACTAATTCAAATATTTTGCATTAGGCATGGATTGACAGCCTGCCATATGCAGCTCCTGTGGGTTGTTTACAGCCAGCCTGGAAGTGTAAAATCTGTGTGCTTAAAAAAAAAAGTGCTATATGTAGTTGACACTTGATTAGAGATATTTTACAATTCACAGAATTCTGGTAACTGAAGATAGTTCAAATCCTTGGGCTTTTCCACCGAGTTTGGCCTACTTGTTAAGACACCTGGCTAAAAAAAGTAGGAGACTGACTTCAAGTCCCTCCTTAACCATGAAAGCCGACTGAATGACCTTGGGCAACTCTGTCAGCTCAATTCACCTCACGGAGTTATTGTGGGGAAAAGAGGAGGAGGAAAGTGTCTTGAATTATGTTCACCACCTTGAGTTATCTTAAAAATAGTAAAGGTGGGATAAAAATCAAAATAACATATTTTGCACATTCCTTGCGATCTGGATCAGCGCTTCAGTTTGTTCTGAGATTTCTCTTGTCATAAGCTTTGGGAGCAGGAAACAGCAGTATCTGAGTGGTTGTGTTTTGATGGTATGGGGGAATTTTTAACATTCTTTCCTTTTGGGAGATTTGGGGCACGCCTGTGATTCCAACAATGTGATAACTTTTGGGGGGGAAATGCTTTTGTATTAGGACCAAAAAGCTAAATGCCATTAGCATCCTTCATTGAATCAATAGGATTGATCTCTTTTCTATTCTTTCTTTTTCTCTCCCCAAATGCAGTTTGAGGGCAGGAAGCGGATCTCTGCAGATGAGGCCATGCGTCACCTGTTCTTCCACAGTCTGGGAGAAAGAGTCCTCAAACTTCCAGACAGTAGGTGCAGGCTTGGGAGGGAGAGAGGCCAGAGATGTCAAGTAGTGGTTGAGTGAATGAGAACAAGGTTAAGAGAAGGGCGTGTGATGAAAACACGAAGTGGATGATAAAAGGACCATGAATTCATTTGCATGCTATGCCCAATTCTTGCCATGAATGACATCTCCATTAACTTCTTTTAACTTCTCAGTTATGATGTAGTGGTTAACTGGAGAGGATGTTTTCATTGATGGGCTAAGAATTGAAGGGTACCCATGCTTTTTTTGCAGTTATTTTGTTACTCAGCTAATCCAGTGGGTTAGTGTATGTAGTACACTGCTAAAGGCTGGAGTGCAAGTCTGATCAGTTACTTCAGCCTATGACAGCTATCTTCACAATTCCTGTCAATTGGGAATCACAAAGGACAGAAGATCTAGATGTTTACCATTTGACACTGTGGCACATTGTATGAAGAGTCTTTTCCTTAGACTTGCACCGCACCAACCTGCTTCCTGTTTCTCCCATCCTTTTTTATCTAGCTTTAATTAACCTGCTTTAATATGCTGGCCAAAGGAAATACTGACCTCAGTTCCATCTTCTTCTCTGTCTCAACAAGGCAGAAGAAGGGCAGGGAGGAGACTGAATGGGGAACACCTTTGGTGTCAGGTGCTGGCAGCAGAAGACTACAGGACCGTTAGCTTGGTGATCTTAGAGAGCATGGGTGTCAAACTCGCCGTGTCATGTTGCTATCACATGACATAGCGCAATGTTTTTTCCCCCATTCTGGAGTTGGGGTGGGCATGGCCTGCACACGACCCATCTGGTCTGTGGGCTGCCAGTTTGACACCTCTGTCATTCAGTGAGTCAATAGACAAGTGAAGAAATTTTTGAGCAGTGAAAGACATTTTTAAACATCCCTTGGCTACTAGAACTAGATAAGTGGAAGAATGTCTTATTTCTCTGAGAATCTCACCCTACTTTAGGACATTTCAAAGCCAACTTTTCTTTCATCCTGCATGGGAAAGGAAGAAAACATTTAGCACCAGGTGATATAATTGAGCTCCTTCCTCCGAATAGAATATAGAATAGATAGAATATTTTATTTGACAAACAAAGATTTGTCTCAGAAGCTCTCCCTCAAATCTTCTCCTCCTCCTCTTCTTCTTCTTCTTCTTCTTCTTCTTCTTCTTCTTCTTCTTCTTCTTCTTCTTCTTCTTCTTCTTCTTCTTCCTCCTTCTTCTTCTCTTCTCTTCTTCTTCCTCCTTCCTTCTTCTTCTTCTCTTCTCTCTCTTCTCTTCTTCCTCTTCTTCTTCTTCTTCTTCTTCTTCTTCCTCCTCCCCCTCCCCCTTCAACAAATCTATGAGATTGGAAATTTGGCAGCCAAAGTACCATCCTTCTCCTGGGCGTGAGAAGAAGCAATGATGGAGAAGGGCAGGAAGCAGTTTTATTTCCATTTCTCTTCCCCTGTCCCGCCACTTTTTCTTCCTAGGCTTGTAAGTGGCAGGGAGCTAACTACAGAGTTGCTTCTATTCTGGTGTCCTCCCCTTGGGGAAGGAAAGCAGGGAAAGGGGCTCTTTGGGCACCAAAAAGCCACTTTCCCTCTTTTTCTTGCTTTCCCCATTATCTATGGTTTGGCAAAAGAGGTGGGAAAGGTGGTTTTTTTTTGGCATGGCAGGAGATCCCATGTCCCCCCCCCCCCAATCCCTGCCACACAAAAGTCAGTGACTAATGGCTAGGGTGGCATAGGTTTCCTACCCCTAACTCTATCTTGGTACAGACCCCTTCCATTCCAGTTTATGTTGGAAGAAACCGGCAAACCGCTTTAAAACCGGATCAGGAAGATAAATTCAGGCTGCCTTCTGGGTAGGTCTGCTGAGGTCAGCCCAACATTATCTGGACAAGCCTTCTATATCCATTTAAAAATAGATTTCCATCTGTGGTTAGCAGGTTGCGGGGAAGAGCCTTTAGTCTTCCCATGTAAGGCCTATTTGATTTTTTTTGTTCCCATAATGCTGATATTTATTTTTGATGAATTTATTCTCTAAGAATTTTAAATACTTGTTGAGAATGCATAGCATAAAATTAAATGAAACTTCACCTTCACATGTTTTACACAAATCTATTGTGATAACATTTTTTGTTATACTTTCCTTTAATGTATTACTTTATGTACCACTGTTCTAGAGTTTCAAATGGGCCAAAAACTGAGAACTGCATAATATGCAATATATAGTTCACCACATTAAATATAATAACGGAATAGTAACAGAACCACTAACATTCATTAACTAATTGATAACGTTCATTTTTCCATACATCAAAGCTCAATGAAGAATGCATGACTTGAATGTACACAGATTGGTTATGGTCGTTAAGACATCAGGCTAGAAACTGGAAGACTATTAAGTTTTCTTCCTGATTTAGGTACAAAGCCAGATGAGGGGACTTAGGTCAGTCACTTTCTCTCAGCCCTAGTTAGAAGGCAATGGCAAACCACTTCTGAAAACTTGCCACAAAAAACTGCAGGGACTTGTCTAGACCGTCTTTCATGATCAAAATGATTGGTCAGCAGGAAACAAATATCTACTACATCCCTTAATGGGATAAAATCCATAAAAATTGATTCAAAAATTTGCCAATATGTACTCTCTGTGTTCTCTCTCTCTCTCTCTCTCTCTCTCTCTCTCTCTCTCTCTCTCTCTCTCTCTCTCTCTCTCTCTCTCTCTCTCTCTCTCTCTCTCCCTCCCTCTCCCTCTCCCTCTCACGCACACACACATGCACACACACGCACACATACTTATTCAAATTACTTTTATCCTTTTATCAGTTCACATGCTAGCATGATAGAATAGCAGGCCTAGAACTTGGGGTTATCTCACTGGCTTTGTGTCTTTTTTTCTTCTCCTGCAGCAACATCAATATTTGCACTAAAGGAGATTCAGTTACAGAAAGAGACTGGGCTGAGATCTGCTTCCCTGCCTGAATCAGGTGAGAAGTGGTTGTCGAGCAATTCTGTCAACAGGATTCCCTCCGCTTTTTCGTTAGCCCTCAGTTTTGAATAAAATTTCTTCCTCCCCCTGAATGGGTGGCCCACATTTCTTGGTACTTGAAAGGGCACCTTGATAGTCCCTTCCTATCTCCAAAAACTGCTTCTCTTGGAGAAGCAGACTTTCCCCATCTCCCTGCTTAACAGTACATCTGTGTCTGTAGTTATGCAGTAACCACTCTCACCCCTCCCATAAAGTAGGAACCATGTTCCAGTTAGTGGACACTGAACTGTAGCCACCAGGCCAGGTATCTGTGCCTCACCCACTTCCATTTTCACTTCTTCCTGTTCTCAGCACCATGAGTTGGCATCCTCCCCTCTCTCAGTCACCCTGACTAGAGCCTTCGTGGCACCTCTGTTTCAAATCTGAGTCTTTTTAGCTCAGTGCATCCTCAATTCAAAGCTTTCCCCTGTAGTTCAAATCTAAAGAAATTTGGGATCAGAAGTAGGGAAAGTGGAGCAACATGATGGAAAAAGCATCCTGTGGCATTGGAACCTTATGATCTTGAGACTGAGGTGCAATTGGATTGAAATGCCCTTGTTCAAAAGCTAACTTAGTGATGCTCTCATCAGGCAGTGTTCGGCCAGCTGCACTTTCTAGCCCACAGTTCTTCCATCCATAAAATGGGGCTGAAAATATTGGACCTGCCTAACATGGCTCCTTCATCAGGCTGCTGAGAGAATGTGAAATTTGCATCCATATTGCACACACAAAAAATATAATTCCCAGATTGCTCAGAGAATTATAACAACCTGGTAGTTGGGGAAGAAACATTAGAAGGAACCTGGGGGAATGTTAATAGCATCACATCCTCTAAAACAGTGTTTTTCAAACTTGGCAACTTTAAGTTTTGTGGACTTCAACTCTCAGAATTCTGAGAGTTGAAGTCTGTACATCTTAAAATTGTCAAAGTTTGAAAAATGCAGACCTTGGGGGATCAAGTTGGGGGAAGACGCAAAATGCATTCTATCTATAACACTTTTGCTGTTTCCCTACAGTGAATGGTCAGAATGGACGGCCAAGCCTGCTGCTTTGAAGCCTACAGTTCTGGGTTGGCAAGGGTAGAAAGAAGCCAGGTTTCTCCCCACTCCACCCCACAGACTGTCTCCACTGGTGGCTTCTTGGTATTGAACTGTGGCATGAGAACCTGTGCTGGGAATTTGCTGGGGCAAAGGTGGAGGGCCCTGGAACTGAGGAGAAACATGACCGCTCCTGGCACCAACAAGCCAGCCATCAATTCTCTGTGCCGCTGGGACGGACCCTCCCTCCCTCCCTCTCACACACACGGTGTTTCATTTTATTTTTTAAGTTTTATTTTTTCAATGCAACATTATAAATATTATATTTACAAATATCTATACAGAGAGAGAGAGAGAGACACCACCACCCCACATCCCCTAGCCTCTCCAGTAATGGGGAGTGTACAGTATTAACTGTGAGGGAGCCAATCCCCTCCCTATCTCATCCCAGTAGTGGCCCAGGTGCAGGGACGAGAAGCACTGGGGCCAGAGTAGTTTCATCCTTTGCACTCCATAATCTAGGAATTGATGGGATTGGGGAGGTTGTTAGTATTTAGGATGAATGAGAGCACTCCTCCTTCCCAGCTATAATCACTTTCTTTGGACATGGTGGGGGCTTTGTTTTTCTGCCCTAACTGTGTATTTTGAAGTCCGGGGAAGACCAGGCAACCAGGTGTCCTCTGAGAATTCTCCAAATCTTTGGAAAGATGGGCCTTCTTTCCTTGTCTTCTTTCTTACTGGGACTTTCTGGCCGCAAGGATGCCCTCTTTCCAAACCCCTTTTTGCTCAGTTTTGGAGCTGCTTCCATCTCCTCCTCACACCAAAGCGGAGTCTCCTTTTTGATACCCCTTGGATCTTGACTGGTGCCTCTCCTGGGCTTGTGCTTGGTTAGTGCTCTCAATTGTAGCTTAACTCCTATTCATCTGTTACGGTTCTTATATTATTGCTTGGTACTCAGGGTTTGCATTTCTTCCATTGCCTTTCCAGATGCAGTCCACTCACTTCTAGTCCAGACACAAGCATCAGATATTCTAGTAGTCCTTTTGTAGGATGGTGGATCCAATTCCCAGTGGATTGTGCCTTGTTCTCTCACCCCAGTTCTTTGTTTTTCATGTATACTACAGTTCCTAAGTGATCATGACTTGTAGCTTGTCTTAACATTTCTTATATCCAAACGACTATGTTAGAACGGGCCCATCGAGATCTTTCTCCGATGCTGTGGTGTTTATTTTGGTATGAAAACTTCGGCACTTTCCCAAAATTTTGGACAACACCGCCCCTCATCCTCAGTCAGCAGGATCAGCAGTTTAGGAATATGGGAGTAATCATCCAAAACATATAGGGCTATAAAATGCCAGCCTTTATTTGGTCTTCATGCAAATTATTTGCCTTGTCTCTGCTGCTGAGATTTTCACATCAGTTCCTACAATTTTCACCCCATGGTTATCTTTGTAACAATTTAGAGTAGCAGGTTCTTCAGTCCTTAGTTATGTAGATTACATGATTACCATTATTTTCCATTGTTTTGAATCCAAAGTAAACCAGAACAGAACATCTGTTCTGCAGTTAGCCACTTCAATTACCTCTTCTACCATTGGGAATCAGAGATACTTAAGAGGCAATGGGCTCTTTCCCCATCTATAGCTTCACTGGTTTCAAAGATCAATCAACTCCTGTCTGTGCTTCTGCTTTAACCAAACATCCCTCCAAAACTATCTGCTTTTTGGGTTGACTTTTTGATCTTTACTCGGAAGACTCCGATGTCCTTTCCTTCCGCTCTCTGTATTGCCGTCTTCAGCTCTTTAGATATTCACCTCTGTATACCAGAGCCTTCAATATTTAGACAAAAAAGGTCTCCAGGGGACCTGCCTGCGTATTTTCAGCATTTGGGCTCCCTCTGCTTCCAATTGTCTTACAATTAGGAGAGCCGATTTACAGGAAGAGTGAAAGGCCCAGCAGTATCACAGCTCCCCAGACCAGGACTGTTCCTTTGAGTTCAGGGCACAGAAGCTTCGGTGCACAGAACTGAAGGGTGGGGCGGGGCAGATCCATCTCCTAGAGTTTGTGCTCCAGGAGTATTAGACAAGATGGTACCAATTTTTGCTGTTTGATCACAGCCTATATATATGTATGCGTGCGTATGTCTGTGTGTATATATATATATATATATATATGTACATATGTAACCATTTTTATATGCAAGCATGAAGCGCTTCTAAGGTTCCAAGATCTTCCCTTGATGAGAGCCATACAATGAACCGTTCTAGTTACTGTTACAACGCTCAGGCAACTTAAGAGGATTTCCGAAAATGCCTACAGAGGGCATGGCAGAGATATGTAGCCTACCTTGTGCCCTGGGATGCAAGGAGTTTGTGGTGCTGGTGACCTCTTGCCTTGGCATTCAGATACTGCTGTCCATGCAATGGAGACATCTGGGGAACAATCTAGCCTACCCTACTTTACCCAGCATTAGCCTCTGGGCATAGGCTGAAAGTAGTAACCAGTGCTCAGCTCAGGGGATAAGAAGGTTGTGTTTACACAAGGCATCCTAATAAGCAGGAAGGACCAGCCTCTTTCCTTCAACCTAGTGAATATCTACAGGTCCATTTTAGCCCACTAACCTGATTGCATGATCCTTCCCTTAGTTACTGCCTACTGGGTTTTTGACTATGGCCACCCAGGTCCTTTCTTTGGTCTCCCCTTTCAACTGCACCTTAGAATCAGAAACCACTAGTTGAGGGATCATTTTCTTATCCCTTCTGATCAGAGTTCTTGCTTTCCTCCCTGGAACATGTCTCTGAAGCGCTCTGGACCTAGTGGTTCAAAAAGTTTTTATCTGCCTCAAAACTGACCTGTTCTTAGTAGGTCTGAAATGAGGCCATGCTTCCAGCAGGAACTCAACAATCATAATATGTATATTTGGTTACTTCCATTCTTGCAGACATAATTTGTCAATACGATACAGCACTAGACTTGGTTTGCTATATCAGAATCTTGACTGTAGAGGTACAGGGAGTCTATAGTTGAGGTTGCTCAGTTTAAAATCCTGCTCTTAAGAGAACATACAAGGAGTCATCAGGAAAAACTGGGGAGATCAGGAGACAGTTTAACTAATGTTTACTCAATGCAGTGTTGAATCATAGGTAACACAAACTCTGGATTCAGGACCCCACCTGAGACCATGGTTTTAAGGGCTGATTTGCTGCATTCTTTAACCATTGTTAATCCGAACAGACCTCTTAACCCTAGTGAAGGACCACAAATCATAGCTGATTAAGTATTGAATCTATATGGGACTGGCAGGAACTCCTATTATGTATGCTGTGGTTGAGTAAATTAATGGAGAAATATGGCCAAGATATACAGGGCTACCTTTGTGGAAGGGATCCAGAATCTAATCTGGTTTAGTTCATAGAATTCCCATTTTCTGTCTTTGCTCAAAGAGAAGAAATGAGGTTCTAGAATATGGAAGAATGTAGCCGAGATGGGATACGTGAGGTATTCTCCAAACACAAATGACTTTATTGAATTTTCAGGAATTGAGGGAAGCGTGAGTTCAGAATAATGCTGAGAATTTGGGAGCGGTTTAGGGCCTAAACTGAGGATTCAGAATTCTCAGAAGTGACAGCAGGAATAAATGCCACAATGGCTAAACCAGTTTGCTTATAGTGTTCTTAATACAATGCATTATGAGAGCTTTTATGTGAGAAGAAAACTGAAGATGGCCTGTTGGATAATGAATGTACAGAGGATTTGGATGTTGCTTTTGAGGAGGGTGGGGAAGGGCAGAACCTCATAATTTGTTTCTAGACTGGAGACAAGCAACCAACCTCTTCTTGCAGGAAACAGAAACCCAGGAATGGATAATCATTAACATATGGAATGGACTATCTCCATGGGCCTCCCCCACCTCAATCCTGCTTCCCTCCACATTAGTGGAGTAGATACGGAGTTTCAGCTCTCCTAGTATGGAAGAAGAAACTCTATTGTTGTACATAACTTGAATTGGGGGAGGAACTTTCTGTTTCAAAGATCAAAGTTTACCATTTATAGAAGAAAAGTCCCTAAGGAACAAAATGAACAATCTTTTTTCTCCCCCCTCATGCTCTGTCCACCTTCTTTGGGGTTAATTAATGCACCATATCCAAATGTATGGAACTGATTAAAAGTCTCCAACAATCTTTGGTGTATGCTGTATTTAATCTTGAGTTGGGATTAGGGATTAAGGGATCTTTTTCTTCTACTGAAAACAGTTGACTGCCTTTTAGATATTTTCTGCTGCTACTGATATTTCCAGATGTTCAGTTCATATCAGTAGGCACTGCAAAAGCATCTTCAGATTTCTCAGGGACAAACCATGGAAATGACATGCTGACTCACAACCAAGTTTACCCATTTATGGGGCTTTGGGGGATCCTCCAAAATCAGGATTTTGCCTTCATGAAGTGCCAGCCAGTTGATGGAGAAAGGCTGTTGCCAGATTAGATAACAGTCTTCAATGAAGAATACCGTATTATTGGTGTACCTCAATAAATCCACTAGAAAGAAGATTGTCCTGCTGAAAAAACATAATTTCTGTTCATACATGTCATGGGACCTTTGGGGAAATAAGTCATTTTGAAGTGAATACAATTTTCTCTAATGTGGCTTAGTGGCAGATAGTCATGCAATATGCAGAGGCCTAGTTACCCAATATTTTGGGGTTGGTGTTTAGAATTTTGAGGAAATGGGGGTGGCTCTGCTGGGGAAAATTGTTACTTTACAATAAAGGACTGCCACAAAATTATCAGTCCCTTAAAAGTGAGATAGATTTAAAGCTACCCACAACTTCAGTTGTTTCCTATAATTCCTGCTCATCTTGCCTTTTATTTATGCAGGTGTTTTTATTTTCCAAAAAGCCAGGCTAATGGGTGCCAAGGAAGGCACGAGTAAGCTTGCTGGTTTGTGGAAAACATTTGTGAGGATACTGCTAAGCTGTAACTGCTTTGTCCTGGCCTCATTTGCTAATAGCAAATGATTGCCATGTTTGGCCATCTGAAGTAGAAATAATTTAGGATTTGCACTTACAGTTTGCATTAATCACAAAGTCTAGTAAATCTGTTTTCTTCACAACAAAATTTCCTCCATCATTGCAATGAGAGTGAATCTACACAAACTTAAATGTTACGAAAGTGAAAGTATGCTTTGAAGTTTCATCCAGTTTTTAAGTGAGTGTACATTCAAGCTGTCCTGCAAGATTGTTGCACGGGAGGGGTAGTTCGAAAAAAATCAAAAGGAGCCAACTATTCTGGCGTCACCTTTAACTGATAAAAGATAAAGGCAATGTGTATTGTGTAGAGCAGTGGTCACGAACCAGTGGGCCGAGGACCACTGGTGGTCCGCGAGAAAATTTTGGTGGTCCACAGAGAAATGTCACCCCCAAAGCAATTAATCCAGGCTGTGTCGCTTGCATTGCGAACACAAGGTAGTGAGGGAAGGGGGGAACTTGCCCGGCAAAAGTTTATTTCTCTCCCCAAACTCCACCAGAAATGAGTCTTTGGGACCCTGCAAGGCATCCTGCTTCAAGAGGCTGTGCCGGCCCGACAAGTCTCAGAAAGATTCATTTCTGGCAGAGTTTAGGGGAGAGAAAGACTTCTGCTGCTTCTGCTGTTTTCCTTGCATGAAGCCAAAAGTCAGTCAGTCTCTCTCTCTCTCTCTCTCCCTCCCTCCCTCCTTCCCTCCCTCTCCCTCCGAGAATGGAGTTGGAGATGGTATCCTGCGATCTCAAATAAAGAATGATTGATTGATAGGAAAACGGGGTGGGGAGTTTTCCTGCAGCCTTTTGGGGGATTTTCCCAGGGTCTCTGGTCCGCGGGATTTGGGTGGTCCCTGAGGTCCAAAAGGTTGGCGACACCGGCGTAGAGGATTGGTGCATAGTATTGCAAGAAAAGTCAGTGAAATAGTTGCATGGGCTTAATTTCATGCGTTGTGCCAAGCCGCGGTTTGCCTTACCCACAATTGTTTTGAATAAAACTGCATTTCAGGAATGTCTAGTTCTGTCCATTCTACAGTATTGGCTTCCCAAAATGCATTCAGTCTGGACCCTCAATAACAGGCGCTATTCTATAAATTATGCCTTTATTCTGAGTCAAAATAGCTGTCATAAAATACTCTCGAATTCAGGTTATGCAAATCTGCACAGGGACTTAAAATAATCGCGAGATCCTCTGGTTAGAAAGTGTGGCATCAAGTGCATAAACTTAGACCGCTGGTCTCAGTAGTATCTCTCAAAAAGCAATCTATAAAGAGGATAGGCGGCTTGGCTATTTCTACTCCGCCTCCTCCCCGGTTCTTCAAAGGACAGCGTCAAAATTCATTTCGACCGGCAACGTGAAGGGCTGCGTTAGCCGAGTAAGCATTTTAAAACTTGCCCTTACTAAAAATGGCAACTGCAAGCATCGTGCACGGCATCTTCCCAGTATTGGTTACTTCAGTTTCAAGAATTCTGACACCCACGTGGGACGAAGGTCACTAGTGCCGGAAGCGGTTCAATGCACAAATAGGCGCCCGCGTTTTTTACGATGGCTTTTTTTTTTCCTTTTAAATGTGCCGTAGAGATAAAAGAATCTCGTCGTCTCCCGTTTCTGCCCGGCGTAATCGCGCTCATCCAATCAAAGCTCGACGCCGCGATCCGCCTTTTCCCCCCCCCCGCCGCTTTCGTTCAATTTCCCGCGCCACCAGCCCACCAATGGGGGAGGGCGGATAGCGCGGGCCTGCGTCGTGACGCCTTCGCCGTAGGCCACATTCAACATGGTGCTGGGTCCGCTCTATTCTTCCGTCCCGTTTGCCACACCTATCCGGCCGGTCGGAAGCGGGTGGGCGGGGCCATGAAGAAGGAGCCGGGAGAGGGAAATAAGGTGTCTCCCTTTCTCGTTTCCGGGCTGGCGGAGGAACGGCGGCGGAGGTGTGGGTGGCGATGGCGGAGAGGGGGCTGCCCGGGCTGGAGGCCCAGCGGCGGCAGGTAGAGGGAGAGGGGCCGGGCCAGCCTGGGAGGAAGCGACCGCTGGGAACGGGAGAGAAGTGGTAAGTGCAAAGGGTGAGTGGGGGCGGAAGGGGGGAGCCCCGGGCGGAGAGGTTGTTTTGGGGGCGGGGGTGATGGATGGGTTGGCGAGCTTCGTTCGGTTCCACCTGGCTCAGCTGCTCCCAGCCTGGGTGAATTCGGGGGGCTGCTTGATCCGCGGGCGCCCCCCCCCCCCTTGGGAGCCGAGGCGACCCCCTTCCCGCAAGGAGACAGGCGCCGCACTCTCTGGCTTGTTGCCGGTTATTTTCAGGTGGTATTCGAGATGCACCTTCCCGCCCAGGATGAGGAAGTACGGTAGTAGTGGTGTAAAAGCACCTTTTTTTCCCTTTTAACCATGGATTTTTAGGATCATCGTGGTTTGTGAAAAAAATGTTCCCTTTGCTGAATGCAATGGGATTTTTGACTCCTCGAGTCAAGTGTAGCGTTGGGCTAATTAGCCATAGCCCCTTATATGCGCTTTCAATTACTGCGCTGAGGCACACTGGAAGGAGATTTTACTTTAGGATGAATTAAATACCATTTTTTTCCTTGGCCTTTGTGCTTTTCCCCCCCCCACCCTACCCACTGGCTGAAGCAACTTCTCAAAATCGCCTGATTTAGATCTGTTCCCTTTTCTTACGTTTTTAATGCTTTCCCTAAATTGTTCCTTGTTGGGTTGGTTAAGCGATGCTCAATATGTCATGTATTCTCAATAGTAGGTGTAGAACGATGGCTTTAAGCAACCTTAACTATTGTAAAGTGGATAACTTTCTGAAGGCATGTCTTTCCGAATTAGTGAAGTTTGGTTATTTCTCTCCTTTTCTTGTCCATTTGGTGCAATGGTATCAGGATGAATAGATACTTTTTAATTAGACCCACTGAGTACCTTGAAAATTGATTTCTTCTCCATAATCATCAAATGTCTGTCCTTATTTTACCAGTCAAGAAAGGAAACTGAAACAATTAAAAATCAACTTGTCATACCTATAAAGGAGGCTAGTTTCCTCTACACAGGGAGGACTTGACTTTTTTGGTCACTTCCTCTTTGTTTCCTAGAAATCTTGTCATTTTTTTACCTTTTAACCCTTTTTTAACCCTTTTAACTAACTAGCTATAAGTAGCTTTGAGTGATATGGACTTATGCATGGCAGACCTGATCTTTTTTAAATTATCATTTATTTTATAGCGTTTAGAGTCTGCCCAACTTAAAAGACAGGGCTGGTTGCAATATGTTAATTTTTAAAAACAACTATAAATCAACCTTCTCCTAACATAGCGATCAGCAAAATTTAACTAGGTTTGAAGTCTTGGTGAAATAAAATTATCTTCAGTGCTCTTCTGAATGAGATCATGGATGGGGCTTTATGAACCTCTGTAGGTTAGAAGTTTCAAAGTATGGTCACTGCCACACAAAATGTTCTTCTGACTTCAAATGAAGAGTAAACCTCTTAATAGATCTTCCTGGTATCTTTTTCTGAGATGGGTAGATTCATTTTTGGCAAGGCTATGGTGCTACTAAGCTACACCATATAGGGCTTTGTAGGCGACTAATAGCACTTTGAATTGGGTGTAGAAGTCTTCTGGAATCCAGCATAATGCCTGCCTGTTTCAGAGAATGAATTGTCATGGGCGTGCTCTGTGGCTTCTGTGTTAAATTATTTGCTTATGTGCCTTTTTTTTGAGAATATTGCAGCTTAATGGAATAATCCTTGCTTTGCATGCTGAGGTAGATGCTATAATTGATATACTAATAATATAAGGTGAAGTCATATGTTTCTAAATGAAGTTTGATTCATTGGGGATGTATCTCTCTTTGGAGGCAAAACTGCATGCCGGTTCTGCTTTCTTTCTCCTTTATTTTATATAGTCAGTTGACCTACTTGTGATTATCCTTAAGTAGTGCTTGTCTAAGAAAGTGACTTTGGTTTCACTTGGTTTAGCTTGATAGTTAGCAGACTTCCTATTTTATGAAGCAAATGTAGCTCACAATAGGAATTATTTCAATTGTTCTCGTATTCTGATGGATGGGCTTTAGAGTGATGTTTGAGTCTTCCCTTAAACGCTGACTTGAATGCTGCTATGTCTGGAGTGTGACAAACAGGAAGCAGAAACCCATTAACAGAATAGGAACCTCCTCTATTGTGTTATTACAAAAACTATTTTACACATTTATATCTTACACTCATAATGAGCTTACAGGCTCAGCCTATGTACCTATTGTGCTTAGAAAGCACTCCCGCTAAATTCCATGGATCTTGCTTCTAAATAAATGTATGTAGATTGTAGCCTGTTGAAAAAATAATGCATGAAGATAAACAAGGGACAGGTAATAAGTAACAAATGCACTTTTGACAAAGCTAGTTTGGTGTAGTGGTTAAGGCACCAGACTAGAAACTGGGTCACTTGGGGCCAGTCATTCTTTCTCAGCCCCGAAAAGCAGGCAATGGTAAGCCACGTCTGAAATCTTCTAAAGAACTGCAGGGAGTTTGTTCAGGCAGCTGCCAGGAGTCATCACTGACTTGAAAATGTGCGCACACATGGCACTTTCAACTCAGCTTCAGCCACAAGTTTTTTAGTTTTTAAAATTTTGTGGTCATATACCCAATAATAAGAATTACTTATCCCACCTTTTGTTTGTATAACTCAAGGGAACAAACATAATATTCCTTATTTTCTCACAACACTCACCCTGTGGGCTGAGAGAGGGACTGTCTCAAAATCACCCAATCTGGCTTTTATTGCCTGTCCATATTAAACCAAGCTAAAGCTAGACCTTGACTTATAACTATACATCAAATATTGTGTTTGCTGCAGACAAATAGATTTGATACAAAACCAATCAGTTTTACACTATGCTTCCTTTTTAGTAAATCTCTACATTACTTGGTATGCCAATAGGAGCCTGTTAGGCTACTGGAAAAGAGGCAGATGGATCTGATAGTTTTCTCTTTGCCTTTCATTGTGGCCAATAATAGCAGCTTACGCTGCCTATTCTTTTTTACAGACTTTGGAGGCTGTTACTCTACTTTCCCAAGTCAAACCAAGGGAAAGATCTTTTTACAGCCTGCCTGGCCCAATTTGTTCATGTGGCAGCACAATGGCACACTATAATATTAATTGTGTTGAAAATGGAATGCTTTTTCCTTTCAGACTACCCTTGGAGTAGTCAACAACTAGGGAGGATGAGGATTATGATTTGCTGCTGAGCAGAAAATTCAAACTGACTTGTCCAAACATTTGACATTGGGAAGTGGAAAATAAGCAGATAACTAAGGGCAGAATTTAGCCATTTATAAATGGAAGGTCCTCCAAGGATTCTCAGGTGTTTCATACACATTTGTTTGCGCTTCTATCTGTTGTGGCCAATTGAAGGGGTTAGTAAACTATGGCCCAAGGATAGTGACCGGTTTGGCAAGTTCATAGCTAATAGTAAAAATTTGAATTAGGAATAACTGGTGGCATAAATTCCAGTTTGGAGAATGAGAGATTAATAAACAACATAGTTTTACATGACTCCCTGTTCATCCAAGCCATCCTAATTAAATACCATGGAAGGGAAAGAGATGCCAGCTGCAACTATGTCATGTAAGATGTTACATGGGAAGGGAACAAATTGTCATGTGATTCTAGGAAGCCCTTGAAAAGATTTTTTGACTTGTAAGTTTATGTCAGTTGTCTTAATGATCTGAAATGTTAAAAAACATTTAGGATTCTTGGGGATTTGCCCATAAGGACTGCAAACAGAATGTTGCCATTCGTTAGCATAATCAGATGCATATAACTAGTCAGTGTTTCAGTCTGAGGCCTGGATTTCTTATAATCCTATTTATGATTGGGAATGAAGGGAGAAGAATTGCTAGCAGTAACTGTTCCAGATTGTATGTTAGAGTGTGATCTTGATTTAAATTTGAGCTATCTGCTTCTTTGCTCAGGTATTTGCTGGAAAATCATTGGTACAAGCAGTGGAAAGTTTATGTGGAATCTGGAGATCAGAACTCAAAAGCTTTCCCCGGACGGATCAACAATGCTGAACTCTTTGAAGGTATGGTTTCCTCTGTCTCCTTTTATTTGAGGCTTCTTCTCTGCCTTTCAGATAAATTCCCACATTACTTAATCTGGAGGATATGAATTATTTGATTTTTCTCTTTTTTTCCTCTAGAAGGCTCCAGATTGCATACATTTGATCATTGCAATAAACCAATAAAATATGTTGGGTTGATGAAAAGTGACATTGGGTTTTCTCAGTGCACTTCAGAGATGACCTAATATGGTCATGCTGAATAAGACACAAATGAGTAGGTTCATATGACATGCTAAACCAACATAAAGTAAATAAAATAATTAGCACAATGTGCAAATCTCAAAAATTATAGACACAACTTCACATAGTATATTTCCCAGGTAACTTAGGCTTTGAATCTGGCTTTCTGCACTATTTCAGCAGCAATTGCTATACTATACTGGCTTTATGAGAAGGGGCCTTCTATGGAAGCTGAAAAATATTTCCATGTTAAGCACTTGCAGTTAATAAGAAGCTTGGCTCCGTTTCATGAACACCAAAATTGGTGAGGGGTCACCATTGCTCTTAAGCTACGGGCTTCTTTAAAGAGGGTGAGTCCTTCATGATTTCAGCCTTCCTTCGTTCCTTCTTTCTTCCTCCAGATTTGGAGTCTTACCGGTTGAAGGATAGGCTGGTAGAACATGAAGATTACATTCTGGTGCCAGAGGAAGTATGGGACAAGTTGGTGAGCTGGTATGGCATTGAACATGGCCAGCCAGCCATTGAACGAAAGGTGAGAAATTAGGAGTTGAGAAGCACAGGTTTTCTTTGGAATTTGCCTGCCCTGCAGCATTTTCCATTACAGTTAATAGAAAAGGTGCCTGGAGAACGAAGATTCTTTCAGCTCCCTATGTGAGTAGAAGACTTTTTTCTAGAGATAGAATTTAATAATACTTAATTTATATGCTACCTTTTTAAAAAGTAATCTTTCCCCCAGCATTATCTACCAGTTGCTAATGGTAAATTGCAGGGCTTGAGAGAATGGGGAGTGGTTTATAATATGTAATGAAAATAAAAATTATGGGGATTATTAGTTCATGGATCTCAGTCTTGCCATGAATGCTCCTTGTATAGCCCATATGCTGATGGACATCCTGCTAGGTTCTTGCTAGTATTACCGCTTTTGCTTCTTTTTACATATTTTCCTGAAAGAACTATGTGTTCTACTGATAATAAGGGCCATTCAGCTTTATGGATGGGGGTTGGCTTTCCCCTTCTGGGTCTCTCTTCAGAGAGAATTTAGCAATAAGTATCTACCAATGCTGATTTTTCCCAATTTCTCTTAATGATATTCTGTCCCTTGTTTGATTCTTCATTTTGATTCTTCCTTCCCAGGTGGTAGACCTTCCTAGCATGCAGAAGGTAGAAGTTTACTTAGTGGAGCTGTACCTCTGTCAGCACAACGATGTAGACAACCACGTGGTCACTCAATTTAGCCGGATGGATACTATTGGTAAGGTCTCAGGAATTCTAAATTGAGCGGAGAGGGGGAAAAATAGAGGGAAAAGCAGTGGGCATTTGTCGCAAGAAGTCATTTTCTCTTTGTCCTCTCTTCTCCTGCCCCTTAGACTCAGTGCTAAAAGAGGCCCGGCATCAGTTTTCAGTTCCAACAGAAGATGAATCAAGACTCTGGGTGAAAAATGCTGATGGCTCCTATGAGAGGTTACGAAACTTGCAGATGACTGTGCTGGATGCCTGCCTAAGTTCAGGGCAGGTAACGCTGCTGTCCCCAGGTTGAGGCTGGCCTGTATACAAAAAGAGGCAGAATTGGTTTTGTGCCAAGATTTCTCTCTCTCTGGCATATATTTATATAAATTGGTTTTCCACAGCCTGTTGCTCCTCAACTGTGTTCGATTGTTACAGTTGACAGGCTGGCTGAAGGTGGAGCCATCTGGAAGATAGCAGTTTGAACTGGATTTGAGATTACCAGTTCCAATGGCTGGATTTGAGATAATCAGACAGACAGACAGTCCCTGGAGAGGGACTGCAAATTTAGACTACAATGGAGTACACTTATCTAAATAGCAAAGCTGATTTAAGGGCACAGTAGTTTTTACTGGATTGAAGCCACTCTTTGCATCTCCTACACAACTGCTATTCTTGGATCTGGATCAAATAATTACTTTTGGGGGGGGGGGAAAAAACACCACACACACACACACACACCTTGGACACTAGATGAATTTTAGTAAGGAGACCTATTAGTTGTGTGATTAGGACTTCTTCCTGAAATCTCTTTTGGAAGGATTCAAGACACTTGTTCTGAGGGAGGATATTGGAAGACATGCAGAATGCTTTTCCCCTTTTGGGAACTTTGATGGCCTCTGAGACACCCATTTTAAGAAGGGAAAGAATTTCTGGGCAGCTAGTTTGATTTTAAGCCGCCTGTATTTCTTGACATCACATATTCAAATATCCTCCAAAACCTTTTCTATCTCAGATCTCTGCTTCCTTTTAACATTGAAGAAAATGTATGATCACAATCATATTTGGAAATATGGAAGGTGGCTCTTTGGCCATAATTAGGTGTTTGTGAATGCACTCCTCTGGAGTGCTCTCTTAGAGGCTATGATAAAATACTGCTTTTGTTGGAAACAGCTATGTCTCGCATTATAATTTCTCCAGGGATACTATTCACCAATGGCTTCAAAATGTTCAGTTTCCATGGAAGTCATCCAGTCAAAATAGAAAAATATAAGATATACAAGATGGAAGAATAGATGGAATGGATTGTGTGCATGCGTGTATCTAGGTTCACATGCTTTTCCCTGGTTGCTTAATAGTCATTTATGTTAGTTCACATAACGTGTTAAACAATAAATGAATTATAAGTAGGCTGGGTTCCCACAAAATACCAAACAAAAACAGCAACACAAAATTAACCATACTTAGCATTTGCTGCATTCACCTATGAATTTTTTAGCTGATCTTGTTAAATCTTATGGGAGTTGCCTTGCAGTAGGAGAGAAAATGAAGGATAAGTTTGTATCTTTGACAAATCATAGGAGTGCCTCTGCTACCCTTGAGCCATTCATTACTTTGATATGCAAATAATGGTCTGAAAATTATGTTGCTTTGATCCTTTTGTTGGGCTTGCAAGTAATAGTGATAGGTGATAAGAGCAAGGAGATAGATGCTATAAGAGCAATAGAAATAGCTTTTAGCTGGACAGTAGTATAGCGTGTTTGCTGTCTGGGAGTTTTAAAAATGTGTTTGAGTAGCTTGAGCAACTCCAGAATAATATAGATGCTATGCTTTTTATTACCCAGTAATTTTACTGAATAAATGGTAATTCTGGTTGGAAGTCAGGGGAACCGATATAAGAGAATATGTGTAGCTCATGGTTGAAATTAGGGTTCCTTGGTGGTCTCTGAGCTTGGTTGTTTTCTTGCAGGCATTTCATTACCAAACTAGATCACATCATCAATGCTGATAATGCTAACTAGTTCGGTAATGAAACAACCAAACTCAGAGAGACCCAAGGACTTCACCTGTCATGGACTGTTGCCTAGCCACATACCAGTTAATATAGCCCAGGGTTGTTTTTTACTTTTACTGTGCCTCTCTTGACCTTTTCCTGCTTGTACCTGTTCCCTTCAGATTGTGATAATGGAGACCAGAAGTAAAGACGGTACTTGGCCCAGTTCCAGACCACATATCATGTGAGTATCTAAACATATTATCAATTCCACAGTGTTGAGGTATAGCTGCATCCCCTGTCTGGGGTGGGTTGTACTTTCAAAATTGGGCAGCATTCCAGTTCCCAGCTTGCCTGAACTTTTGGGGGGATACGGCTGTCTTCGGATCTTGTTCTGCTCCAACAGGAACCAGGCTGTGGGTTTCACCTCCTCTTTTTTCACAGTCTTACTTTACTTGCATTTTTCAGGAATAATTCCATTGATGAAGAAGAGCGGTACCAGGGCCAGCCAGGGATTTGTGGCCTTACCAACCTGGGGAACACATGCTTCATGAACTCTGCTTTGCAAGTAAGAAATAGGATGATCTTCTGATGCCAAACTTTGGGTACTGTGATGACTTGCCACCAAGCCGAATGAAAACTTGGCTCACACTCTGCTCATATATTAGGTGCATTGCCAGTGTTGTTACATGTCTGCCCACATGTACTAATGGGTTATGTATTTTGTCATTGCCTGCTTGTATGCCTAGAATAGAGGAATTAAACATCTTGGCTGACTGTTTCTTAACACTCACCAATCCCTGAATGCTTCCAAGAGGGAAAAAAAGCCTACTATTTTCTGAGAAGGGCACTTATATATTTATGTTGTCTATTATGATAAATGTCAGTCTTGTAAAAAGTACAATATTGACAATAGCTTTTGCTTGAACTGCAAACCATAAAATTGAGAATTCAATCATCTGGAAAGCTATGATAATATTACCAGCCACTTCTTAGTGCTAAGCCTCTGGTTGCATTTAATTGTCCAGCATCCTAGTCAAAACAGATTTCTCCTACAGTACGGTAACATAATACAATAAAGTCTGCTTGAATCAGTTTTGGTACAGCCCTAACCTAATATCAACCATAATAACAACACCTCTTGGTTTATATTTACCTTCCACTCCTGAGTACCACCCTGTAACCAATTCTCATTTCCGTCCTATACATACCAGTGAGCCATGATGTCTTTCCTACCCTTTACAGCAAGGGAAGCTATAGGGTTTTCCTGCTACTGCAGATTTGATCAACAAAACCAACTGCCTCAGCAAAGATGACTAGAAATTCCTGTTTCTCTCCCACACATGCATTTGGATAAGGGGGTTGCAACCCATCCAGGGTCCTTCTGTACCACCAGTAGCCTGCTTACCATCTGTGGAAGAATATTAGATTAGTTCAAGGAATTTTGATTACATCATCTTTGTCATTGACTTGGAATGATTGATAAATTAAAGATTGTTCTCTTTTCTGTTTTTTTAAAATGCCCTTGTAAATAATGCTCCCTTTTTTCCTCTTAAATTTAAACTGGAGAAAGTAGGACAACATAGATTATAATAATACAGTCAAACATTTTTTTTACCCAATGGTAAGAGAAACAGAAAGGACCCTTCTGACATTTGGCTATTTGAAACTAAAAAAAAGCTAAATTGCACCTACCTATTCCTTAGTAATGATGAGTTTGTGTTCCCATTATAAAAATAATGTCTGTATAAATATCACAGCTACATTTGTCCTTGGTGTACATGATGTTTACATGAAAAAATGATTACTGGAAAAGTTCTCCCCTTCTGGGCCAATATCAGTTTGTTTAACCTTACTTTTAATTTTGTTCATTTCACACAAAAAAAGATTCTGTGTCAGAGATGTTTCCCCCACCCACCAGAGCTTCATTCTGAAAGATGTACTACCATCTAACATGACATTTGGCACACTTTCATCCTTTCTTCCAGTGTCTCAGCAATGTGCCCCCTCTGACGGAATACTTCCTCAATAATCATTACCTGGACGAACTAAACTTCAGCAACCCTCTTGGCATGAAAGGTGAAATTGCTGAAGCCTATGCGGATCTCATTAAACAGAAGTGGTCTGGCCACCACCGCTCCATCGTGCCGCGAATGTTCAAGGTTAGCTCTTGTCTTACCGCTTTTTTAGTCTGTACCTGGCTCTTTGCTGACCTCAGAGGCCCTGTTTTTGCATCCCATTCAGACCAAAGTGGGCCATTTTGCCTCTCAGTTCCTTGGCTATCAGCAGCACGATTCCCAGGAGCTTCTCTCCTTCCTGCTTGACGGCCTGCATGAGGACCTCAACCGTGTCAAGAAGAAAGAGTACATTGAATTAAAGGATGCTGCAGGGAGACCCGATGAGGTGAGCATCTGAGGAAAATATCAGAGAGTCCAAATTGGATTCTAGCCAACGGTGATAATGCATGTATGTTTGTAGTAGGAATAACGTATCATCAAACTTGGAAGCTTCTGACTGGAGATCTTATCTGTTGAATTTCCACTGTGATCTTTCCATTGTGTTCTTCTGGTCCATTTCAATTTTTGTACCGCTGTATGGAAAAATGGTACTTGAAGGAAGACCTTTGCCCAGTCACACCTACCTGTCGGGTTGTGGGTTCATGAAGAAATATCATTTGATGGGACTCAAGAGGAAAGCCTTTTCTGCCATGGTAGCTGCCCTTTGGGACATCATCAGACTGGACCTGACCTTGTTGGCTTTCTGGAAGGGCCTGAAGACGTGGCTTTGTCATCTGGCCTGGGGGAATCTGGTAGTGGTGCTAGAAAAACGAATGGTGCTTTCCCACAGATTATGGGGTGTTTTTTTGTTTTTTGTTTACTGTTTCTAATGACTCTCATTACAGTTTGGCTTTATTTTTTCTACGGGGTGGTGGTTAACTTCGTTAGCTGCCCAGAGTCACATTACATGACTCTCATTACAGTTTGGCTTCATTTTTTCTACGGGGTGGTGGTTAACTTAGTTAGCTGCCCAGAGTCACAGAAATAAGATGCAAGTGACTAAGCAAACTCAATTAATTAATCCTTTACACCCAGTGCAGTCCGATGAGGAATTCATATTAGTTCCCCAAGTCCAAAGTTCAGTGAACTCTAAATGTTATTGGTTTTGTCTAATCTCTTATATCTAAATTTCACGGGAGGAAGGTTTTTGAAACCTTAGCATCTATATAGAAATAAAAATCAAGCTTTTGTTCTCTCTGAGCAAGGGCAGGGCAGGACAGTGATAAAGGGGGGACTCCCAAAGGCTTTACAGTAATCAGATTCGGCAGTAAAAAAGAAAGGAAGCTGGATATAATTCGATGAGGCTTGGAGTCTGCTGAAATGAGGCATAAAGAATGAGAACCACTCCATTACTGCAGTGAACTGGGGATGTCCTTTCACTAAGGGTTGAGTGCTGTGGGAGTGCAGAATTTTTGGTCCTGACCTCAGAACAGGCTCTGTGTGCTGGTGTAAGAGCCTTGGAAATAGCACAACTTCAGGAAGACTCAGAATAGCCTATTTAAAGGTTGGAATCAACTCAGAATAACCTATTTCAAGGTTGACAGGGCTGGGGCTTTTGGGAAACGTATACTGTTGATGCATCAACTATTCCTTTCTATGGGATCCTTGCTTCAGACGCCTGTGCTCAGTTTATAATGCTTATAAATTCTCTGAGGTTTTCCATCACAAATGCTATGCATTAATTGGAGGGGCGATACAATAGACCTCATCTTTCTCTCCCCCTACCCCCTTGCAGTTTTCCCCCAGCAGCAGAGGAAGACTAGCATGAATAATTGGTTTCACTTTAAAGATAAGGTAGCAGGAAAAAATTAAAAAGTCCTTTGGAGATGGTTGAGATTTTCCTGTTAATTTTGAGGTATTTGTTGCCAAACTCCATTGTAAAATTCGAAGGTAAACTTCCTTCTCTTTGACCTCAAGTTGTGGTTAACATCACTTCAGCTGGTGTATTTAGTAAAGTGAAATGCTGAGAATTGTAATTCAGCAAAAATGGGTGAGCATGGGAAGAGAGAGGCTGTAGTAGACTATTCCACAGTATAGCATTTCAGACTAATAGTATTCCAGACTATTCATTCTACCCACTTCCTGTTCAGGAAGTAGCAGAAGAAGCGTGGCGGAATCACAAACGTCGCAACAATTCCATCATTGTTGATATCTTCCATGGACTCTTCAAATCAACATTGGTTTGCCCTGAATGTAACAAAGTTTCGGTGACCTTTGACCCCTTCTGCTACCTCAGTGCCCCTCTGCCAATCAGCAAAGACCGAGTGATGGAGGTTTTCTTTGTATCCATGGATCCCTGTAAGAAACCTGAACAGGTACCAACAAGCTGTTTGCAAAGCTCTTTACCGTGGCAAGAAAGTTGTGGCATGTCTTCATTTGAGTGAGATTTGAGAGTTCTAGAGTTGGGGGGAACGGCCCTAGAGCCCTTGTCATATATGTAGAAATTTTCAAGCTTAATAGTTGGGGTGGGGAAAAGGTTCCCATCTGACATGCAGGAAAGAGGTTTCCAGCCATTTGGACAACGTGACCAAATGGAACCAAAATTTATACAGCCTCAACTTATTTTTATAATTTATGCTGAATGCAAGCATGCACAGTAGATAAATAATGGAATAGTTTAGATCTGACTATGGACTTTACACTTAAATGGGACCTATAGGCCTGTCCCCAGATCAGTTTCTGTCCTGGAGATGGATTCAGCCTAGTGGGGAATTTGACGTGAGTTTAGAATTTGATTTTCAATTGACTTTCTTACTGACCTCTCTTTGTCATTGTCTTACAGTATAGGTTGATTGTCCCGAAAGCTGGGAAAGTGTTAGACCTCTGTCAGGCTTTATCAGAGCACACAGGTGTGCCTGCAGAGCGGGTAAGTTTGCCAGGAGGGTGAAGGAGGGATGCCTCGATGGACCGTAGAGGCCTGTTCTGTGTCTTCCCTTTCTCATGACTGTTTCTTTGCCTCCTGTCCAGATGATGGTGGCCGATGTGTTCAGTCACCGCTTCTACAAGATCTATCAGAGGGAAGAATCTCTCAGCTGTATCCTGGACCGGGATGACATCTTCATGTGAGTTTGGGGAGGGGATAATAATATAAGGCGGCAGAGCAGTGGTTACCCTGGTGCCCTTCCAGTGCAATAAGCTATAACTTTCATTAGTCAGCACAGTCGACGTATCTAAAAAGCCCAGATTGGAAAAGCCCCAGATAAAATAAGGTAAAGGAGTGAGAGCTAGTAAATTATAGAATCACAGAATTGGAAGGGATCTTGGGGTCAGGTAGCCAATCCCCTCCTCACTCTAGGATGTACTGGAGCATTAACCACCACAATGAGTCTGAATAATAAGAGGGACCTGTAATTCAGACTAGCATTTTACTATAGTGAGTAGCCAGAGTGTAGCAAGCAGAGGTGTAGGTCAATTGTGATAGCAGAAGCAGCAATGAGCACAAGAGGTAAATATGCCATTGCTCAGTGGGTTGGCATGGTCTGAGCATGCTATGCATCAAGTCCTGTTACTTTATCCCAGCAGTAGGCAGAGAAGGAAGATCTTGGGTTGGTGCTCAAGGTGGACACTCTTAGAGCTTAGGGGACATTTTCCTCAGTGTCAGAAGCAAGTTGGGAATGTCAGTAGACTCGGGAAATTGAAGCTGCCCACCTAAGGGTGTATCTGCTTCTTGCCCCCAAAGTTGCTTTTTTTTTTTTTTTTTGAACAAATTTTATTGATTTTCCAAAACAATACACAGACAAACAAAACATAAAATATAATGACATAAGAGTTTTTTTTAAAAAAAGCCAATACATATTTAAAGACAGAATTATTCCAAGTTATCACATTTCCAAACAAGCACAATTTGATATATATATTTACCTTATCTGTTCATCTTCATATCTTATCCCAAACTTCTCTTTATTACTTCCTTTCCTTCTATTTATTCAAATTATATCTCTTTAACTTTAGATTGTATACATTTTTTATATCCATCTGTCTTATACATTTTCATTATTCTCTTCCAATACAAAAACAAACAAGACATAAAACATAAAAACATAAAACATCTTTTCTGAAAGTTGCTTGATCCCGGGTTAAAACTCATCGTACAGACACCTCTTCAAAAATCATGTTCCTTTTATATATCATTCCATATCTTATTACCGTTTTCCATTTTCTATATAGCTTCTTCCTTTTTTTAACTCTTAGTTTTATTCTACTTATCTCAGTTCAAGTCATAATACTTAACATTCTTTGTCTGTTCTCAACTATCCATTCATTTTTTCTCTTTAAACAAAACCTCTCTTGTACACTAATTAGAGTATGACGCCTTTAACTCTTTCCCCTAACCTAATAATACTTAATATCACACATAATTTGTTTTGGGATTCTGTTTAGCACATCCTAAAGTCACACAATATATTATATAAAGAGAGAAAGAAAAAAGAAAGAACAACAATAACAAACAAATTTATAGATATATAATATAGGTAGTACCCCTGTCAAAACCATTTTAATCATACCTATTGATACTTATTTATATATTTATATCTTAAACATTTTATTCTATAAATGCCTATAATTACACAATCTTATGTACCTTACAGAATCCCTTTTTCAATTAAATTTACCCATTGTCTCTAAATAAATTTTGTTTCTTCAAATCTTGCTTCCCATCATTGAGACTTCTCACCCCTTCCTTTCTCCCTTGCTTATTCTTTTCCTTACCCTGTTTACCCCTTTGTCTTTCCACCTCCCTTTTCTTCTTGTGCTTTCCCCTTCCTGTTGTTTTCTAACCTTATATCCACCCTTCAACTCATTTTTATCTTTTTTGGTTGTTTTTTTTAGGTTTTAAAATCCCTTTTTCCTTTTCCTCTTCCTCCTTCTTCTCCCCCAATAGAGTCACATGTTCATCAAAAATAGTTCCTTCTTTGTCCCAATTATCCTGCTGCGCAATCAATTCTCCATAGGAATGCACCGCCATTTCTAGAGATTGAAAAAGAATGTCCAAGGTATCTTTCCAGTCTTGTTCTTCCTTTTTATATTTTAGATATTCAGTTTTAAATTCATCCAAAAGTGGTGCCATTATAAAGAGGAAAAATTTTTCCCAAAACAACCACCCGAGTGTTTTTAAACAAAGAAAAAAAGTTTCCCAAAAGATGCAAAGTCACCAAACAATCCAGTTAGACTATTTCATTTAGCACTTTTTCCCTTCTTCCATTTCTTTTTCTGGGATTGCTATTAAATCACAAAAT
The DNA here is from genome assembly GCF_049901715.1 of Pseudonaja textilis. Lineage (NCBI taxonomy): Eukaryota > Metazoa > Chordata > Lepidosauria > Squamata > Elapidae > Pseudonaja > Pseudonaja textilis. Next base: position 143,175,588 of record NC_141991.1, read on the forward strand.
TCCAATTATAATATGTCTTTTGAAGTCTTATTAATGTTCAAATGGCTCTTTAAAATTCTAGGCAGTCTGCTCCTTATTTTCAACTTCTACTTCAATTTTTTTCCTCTCCCTTCCCACTCACAGCAGAATAAAAAATTTTCTTTAAATATTTAGAAATCCATATCCCTTTGGCATTAGAATAGTCTTTAGCATTTAGCATACCTTCAATGCGGGTTTCCGATTTCTCTCAAAGCTGTTCCGTTTGGAAGGAGAGTGAAAAGAAAAAAAGTTTTCCCTTTGATATCCATTCGCTGCTTACTCAGTCTGGGAACAATGTGTCTTTAGTAGGTGTTAAATACCAGGATACTTTCACTGTTCCTTTGTCCCGGTCAGCAAAATCACTTTCATTTCTTCACAAACCCCTCCAGCACTTCCTTTTCCCGGCTGAGCTCTTCTAAGTGGCGGCCATTAGAGACCGCCGTTCAGCTGCCATCGGAGAGGGAGATTTAGCCGGCTAGGGAAGAGAGATGCGATGTCTCTCGTCCCTGCCAGAACCCCCCAGTCTTCACCACCTTCTACAAAGGTGGCTTAGCCCCGAAGCCAAATGGCTCGAGGCACTCAGGCAGTGAACACAGGCAGAAACCATGCACAGTCACGGATTCCTGCCTGCACTGAAGCACCACAAGCCGGAAGTGTCCCCAAAGTTGCTTTTTTGAGCATCTTCCTTTCCGTAAGGAAATTTGATTGGGGTCACCATTATAGTCTTGCAGGTAGTCCTCGACCTCAGTTGAGCCCAGAATTTGGGCTGCTAAATGAGAAATTCATTAAGGGAATTTTGCCCCACTTTACAACTTCGCTTGCCACATTTGTTAAGTGAATCGCTGCAGTTGTTCAATTAGTAACACTAATTGACCTAATTTGAATTAGTTGTTCAGTGAATCTGGCTTTCCCATTGACTGCTTGACAGAAGGTCTCAAAAGACGATTACATCATCCTGCGACCATCATAAATGTAAGCCACTTGCCAGCATCCAAATGTAACTCACGTGACCATGGGGGTGCTGTGACGGTCATAAATGTGAAAAGGGGTCATCAGTCACTTTTTTCAGTGCCAGTGTAACTTTGATCGGTCACCAAGTGAACTATTGTAAGTTGAGGGCTACCCGTATAGCCATCAAGTTGAGCCCTTTGTATTTGTCTTCCAATTGTAATTGATGTCCTTTCCCCTGCTCATTGCCTCTCAGTTGGTGGTGTATACAGTGTTCGATTTTACTGTGTTTATAAAATTGTACATGTATTGTGCATTTCTGGTTCTGCTTATTACCATGGAATGGCATTTAAATGGAGGCTAGGTCTATAAAGAAGCAAGTAGTCTCCTTCCTTCCTTCCTTCCTCCTCCTCCTCCTCCTCCTCCTCCTCATAGCATGCCTCTCCATCTCCCCCCAGATACGAGGTTTCTGTGTCCTGCCTGGAAGACCCGGCCTCAGCAGATGCAGTGGTACTGCCAATCTACCTTCGGGAGCGTACCCAGGGCCGGGACTACAGCAACAGCTACTATGGGGTCGTGCTTTTTGGTCACCCACTTCTGGTATCTGTGCCCCGGGATCAGCTCTCTTCAGATGCCTTGTACGAGTTCCTGCTGCATCGGCTCTCGTGAGTGATTTCAATCTCTGAGATAGCTTAGCTCAGCTCCTTCTCAGCTGGGGTATGAAGGGAGAGATATACGAAAACACTTCCCCCAAAACAGCTTTCTCCAATTTGGATGCTTCCCCCCCACCCCCAAATAAAAGTCTTGAACTCCCCGGGTTCCCCAACCAATAGGGCCATTGCTGAGCATTCTGGGAATTGAAGTCCACACAGCAATAGCACTTAGATTTATATACGGCTTTGCAGTGATTTTTAGCCCTTTCTAAGCAGTTTATAAAGTCAGCCTGTTGCCCCCAACAATCTGGGTCCTCATTTTACCCATCTCAGAGGGAGTCAACCTTGAGCCTGGTGAGATTTGAACTGCCAAATTGTAGGCAGCCAGTAGGCAGCAGAAATAGGCTGCAGTACTGCATTCTTAACCACAGAGCCACCTCTGCTCATGGCCGGATGGCTAGATTGGGAAAAGAATGCCAAATGGAAGTCTATACTCAGTGCTATTCCAGTAATTCAAAGTGAATCCATTTCTATTTTATACCACTACAATTGATGCGTTGATTTGATTTGAAGGATCCAAGCTCTGATTTTGCCTAAAAAGTATTTTTGTGGCCCTAGTTTAGATTTGACTTCCTGATTTTAGTCATGGCAAAAACAGGGAGCTAAAGCAGTCTGGCTGGCAACCTGGCCAGGATGAAAGATTTTCGTAGCTAGCTATTGGGAAAAAGCAGTCCCGAGGTGAGAATTGGACTTTGTAGGTATGACAAGTGCAAGAACTGCTACAGGATAGGCAGGTGCCCATATGGGTGTGTTGTGTGGCTTTTTTTTTGCATAGTCCAGTCCTGGAGCTTCCTTTGCATAACCAAATGATGGCCCGCCATTTAATCTCAGCCGTCTTCCTTCTCGTCAAATACAAAATTCAGCATAGCAGAGTTGTACTCAAGCCAACTGTGCAGAGAGGGTAGTCTTTTGCTTCCCAGGGATTATGACTCTGACCTATTTGGATGGGGTAGCATTTCCCCCCACTTCAAGAAGGGTGCGCAATCTGGGAATCTTTCTGGACTCAGAGCTGCTTCTTGATCAGGTGGCAGCTGTGACCAGGAAGGCCCTTGCACAACTTCGTCTGATGTACCAATGGTGTCCCTTCCTAGATTGGGAGGCCCTTCAGACAGACATTCACACCCTGGTACCTCACGGCTTGACTACTGCAACTCACACTTCATGGGCTGAAGACCACCCAGAAACTTCTGCTGGTCCAGAATGCAGGAGTATAGGCAGTGGTAGTCTTGCCTTGGTATGCCCATAGTCCTGCTTTGTGAATTGCATTGGTTGCCAGTTTCCTTCCGGGTATGATTCAAAGCCCTGGAGTTACCTATAAAGCCCCACAGGGCCTAGTTTCTTGTTTCCCATATTACCTGCCTGGATGATTCAATCCAGCAAGGTGGTACACTGTGGGTTTAATTAAACAATGCCACCTGTCGGGATCCCGTAAGTCTGCCTTCTTTGTCACAGTGCCTCCCTCTGAAATGAGGTTCTGTCATTCGGGTGGCCCTTGCCCCTCTTGGTGTTTTGGAGGGCCTTCAGAACCCGGTTCTTTGATGAGAGCGATTGAGACTCCTTTAAGTGATGTGGGTTTCTACTTTTTCTTATAAGATTGCTGTCTTTTATTAATTGTCCTTCTATCTAGTATTATATTGATTTATTCCTTTTAATGTTGTTCACTTGTGAATCATCCAGGGCTGTTGGGAGTCGGGCAGCATACAGACTTGCATCAAATAACGTCAGCATTCCAATGAAACTCCTCAATACCGAGTTTTTTACTTGGTAATTTTAATCTAAGGTATTTGGTTGACAAATAATAGGACTCGCTTAGCCTAAGATTCTGGAGATGGCTGAAAACAAACTCCGCAGTCCTTAAGAGCAAGCTGATCCTATATCAGAAGTCTGACTGAATTGTAATATTATTTTTTTTTAATGAATGAGTATTGACAGACATCTGACCACATAATATCTCCCCCTACCTCCCGGAACCTGTCCATCCCTGATTCTACAACTATTCCTTTCACTGGATTACATTCCCTATGTCAGGCAGAGGATGTGATCTGCTTCTCTTGTTGACAGCCGCTATGTGACATGGCCAGACTCTGAGGAAGAACAGAGTGAGGAGGAAGACGAGGAGGACGAGGAGGAGGAGGAAGAGGATCTGTACAATAAGAGATCCAATGGGCTGAGTGAAGGTGAGGAGGACTGGTGAGATAAGAGTGTTGAATAGGAAGGGAGGGAAATATTAGATGTTCATTCTAATTCACACCTGCTTTCTTTACCCGTAATTTGCAGGGGAGGATGAGGAGGAAGACGAAGAAACAACAGCGGAAGGTTTTGCCAATCAGGACCCTAGCTCAGGGACAGAGGAAACCCCTTCAGACACATCAGTAGGGGAGGAAGGGACTAGTGTGGAGGAAAGGCGGAGCCCCAACACATCTCCCCCGCAGCTTCCCCAGTCTCCCCGTGCGCTGTCTTCCAGTCCTCCTACAGCCAACCAGGCGAAGCGCAAATGCTGTCTGCCCCAGAAGCAGCCAAAATTGCTTTTTACACTCCGACCCGTCAATTCTAATGGCACCAGTGACTGGTTGGCTGGCCAAGAGGAAGGCAATCCTGTCTCCTTCAACTGTAAGTCCCTTCGGTAGAATAACTTCACATTTGTGGTAACAAAGGCTTCCACTAAGAAAATGTTGGGGGGGGGAGTGGGGGCAGATTGGGAATGTTGAGGAAACATCATTGGCACAAAAGGGTTGCCGAGGGAATCCTGCAATGGCGGCTGTGATGGAAAGGATAAAAGAGTCCTGTCCTTGTGAGCCTCAATACATGATAGAAGTTAGGACAGAAACCCCAAATGCTGACTACTTTGCATCTGTGGGCTTTGTTGATGCTACACAAGGCAGGCTTATTTCTGTTATTGTAGCATGAGAGTTTCTCTCCACGGCCAGCTCTCCCTGTCTCTAATAGCTTCCTTCCAAGGTCACCTATCACAGTTGTTATGTACCTTTAGATCAGAAGTGGGGAACGGCCCCTTTATAACTTGTGTGGACTTCAACTCCCAAAATTCCTGAGCTCAGCCATGCTGGCTCAAGAATTCTGGGAGTTGAAGTCCACAGGTCGTAAAATGACCATAGTTCCTCACTCTTGTTTTACATCTTCTCACTTGTTCCCATTACATCAGATCATTCAAATCCCTCCATTAATTTGAGCGGGAATCTTACTGGGATGAGCTAATGTCTCTTAGCCCTTTGGTCCTAGGATTTTATAGGTGAGTCCAAACGTCCACAGAAACAGCTACTGTACGGTGAATTAAGGACTGGAAAGGTGAATGCTGTCTTGGATGCTCTCAGTATGTGCTGGGGAGAAAGTCAAGGCAACAGCACTCATGCCTGGGCCCAGTCTGCTGAACCTGTGTAGTTAACATGCAGCGTTCTTGGATTTCTGACCCAATTTCTCATTCCAGCACTCATGCCTGGGCCCAGTCTGCTGAACCTGTGTAGTTAACATGCAGCGTTCTTGGATTTCTGACCCAATTTCTCACCCTTTGCTTCAGCCCAACCATATGTTGCTCTGGACTGGGATTCTGAAATGAAGAAGCGCTACTACAATGACACTGAGGCCGAAGTGAGTGTGCAACTTTCTAAGTAGGAACCCTCTCTTTTCTGTTTTTCATGTAGTATTGTGCTCAAGTTCTGCAACCCAGACTACTGTAGTGAAATCTAGCTCCAAGTATAGACTCAACTACAGATCTCACCAGGAGGTCTTAGGCTAGTCACCCTTTATCAGTCTTACAGGAGTTGTACGGATATTAAAGTAACACCTAATGTAATCTCGGACTCTCAAAAAATGTTCTCAGATATAAATGTGAAAACAGCCTTGCTCTTCCTTTCTGCCTTGGAGAAATTAGCCTCTGATCTCTTTATATCCATCATGTATTAATGTTCTTCCCTTTAGGGCTACGTCAAGCATGACTCTATGGGCTATACGCCAAAGAAGAACCCCGTAAAGCTGCAGGAGTGCATTGAGTTGTTCACTACCATGGAAACACTGGAAGAGGAAAATCCCTGGTGAGAATTGAAAATCTGTCTATGATAGAGCCTCTTCCATTGAGATAGCAGGAAAGGGTGTGAGGTGTTTGGATGCTGACTTAGTGCTGGTCAACACTTCAAAATTCAATAGATAAAGGTAACAAAACAAGAATGCTGCATGAGCCAAATAAATCCATGTGGATCTTATTTCATAATAATCCAAATTAAATAGAAAATCCAACAGATTGTGGAATATATGATAAGCTCTCAGTTTATCGGATCATTCCATGCTAAATCTTCTCTCTCAAGATTGCAGGGGGGGTTTTTTTTTGTGGAATGCTAATTCTCCTGAAAGAAAAGGTGTCAGGCTTATGGGTTTGTCTGTTACAGGTATTGTCCCACCTGCAAAAAACACCAACTTGCCACCAAGAAGCTGGATTTATGGTCACTACCGGAGATTCTGATTATTCACCTCAAGCGTTTCTCTTACACCAAATTCTCCCGGGAGAAACTTGATACCCTTGTGGAATTCCCTATCCAGTAAGTCAGGAGACCTAGCCATTAATTTTTGTTACCAGGAGTGAAATGGGTGGATGCTTTATGTATATGGCATGATCTTGGACAGCATAGACCATTGAAAATGCATCCGTGCAACACTCATCCTTTCATCTGAGGAAACAGACGAGTGATAATTTATGGGCTCTGAAATTGTGAAAGATGATTGAAAGCCTTCACCTTCTGTTTTGGAGGTCATCAAAAACTCAGCCTGAATCCGACTTTATGTGAATGGTGTTGGTGAAACTAGATTTATCTATATTGTCCTTTCTATTATCTTAATTATCTTTTTTTGCTTACTATTACTTACTCCTTTTCTGCACTGTGTAGTAACACTGTTTACACCATAAAGGGAATAATAATATCATGATGGGTATGTACTGTATGTATGTTACATCAATTAAAAAAAAAGGCTCAGTAATCATGTAAGCTCCATCACCAGGAGACCCTGTCATCATTGGCTGTGCTGCTAAAGGATTTCCAAAGGTAGCTCCAGTGCTATTGAGGATCTAGAAAGGGGGCGGGCCGACCTTTCCCAAATGTGGGGAGATTCTCTATCCCTGTTTTAAGGCTCTCAGCAGGAAATACTTGCTTTGTGCTACCAGTTAATTGACAGATCAGGGGAAACTGTATCCCTGCTTTCCTCCTGCCCAGGCCTTCAGCTCTCTTGGGTTACATTTGATGTACATTTCCATGCTCCGAGGCATGGAAATTTGCTGTCAGACACATCTTGAGCTCAAGGTGTGGGAGGCTGCATTAGTGTAAAATTATTGTGGCAGCTGGGAGCACACATTGAGATAGTAGCAATTCCTTTGTGCAAAGACACAGTAGGACTTTTCTCCAAAGGGGTTGCTGTCGGGATTGAAAAAAAAAAAGTGGCTTTGTAATTTCTCTCTTACAGGGGCCTGGACTTTTCTGATTTCATCATCAAACCCCAGAAAGAAACGGACGCTTCCCTGTACAAATATGACCTCATTGCTGTGTCCAACCACTATGGTGGCCTCCGGGATGGGCATTGTATGTATCCTGACACTAGAGGAAATAGATTTTTTTTTTAGGGGGTGGGGATAAATTGGGGGCCTCAAAGAAGAATAATTGAAGCATAATCCAATAAAAATATGCTACTCTTAGTAAGGGGTATGTGCAAATATTTGGAGGATAGTTCTATATAAGAGTGTAAAGCCACCCAGTTTTTGGTATATTGGTGAGATGGGCGGGATATAAATTTAATAAACAAGCAAACAGGATTTTCCCAACCTCCCTGTTTCAGAACCTACCAAACTTTGTCTTTAGTTATAGCCTTCAGGTCCATGGACCCATCTGCCAGATTTTTTTGTTTTTACTTTGTCGCATTCCTCCTCCTCCTCCTCCTCCATCTGGAAGTCACAAGCTGCCTGCCACTCATCTGATGGATGAGGACTGTTTGTCTTTACAGTAGTTGCAAAGTAATAGCTAAAAACTTGCTCTGATTTTTGCTGGCAACGGTACCAATACTTACTAACTTTAAAGAATCTTGTTTTCTCTTCCTCTTGTAGGAAAGAGATGACTCTTTTTTTAGTTCCTTTAAACCACCAGTCTTGATTCCTGATGACTGACTGGACTAGTCCCTGCAGTTTTGGGGGACAAGATTTTTCAGAAGTGGCGTGCCATTGCCTGCTTCCTAGGGCTAAGAAAGAGTGACTGGCTCAAGGTCACCCAGCTGGCTTGTGTCTAAAGCAGAACTAGGCAGTGTTTCTAGCCTGGTGCCTCAACCACTAAACCAAATTGGCTGTCATTCTCTCTTAGCCCAACATGACTAGAAAGCAGAAACAATGAGAAAAAAGAGAAGAGCTTAGCCCAGGGGATATATTCATTGGAACTATAAAGAAACAGACATAACACACAACTCTGCCTGAATTCCTTTGTGATAAGACCATGTTTGTTTTCTTGGTGGATAACAAAAGAATACAGAATGATCTGACTCATCTCTTGTACTCTCTAGACACCACTTTTGCCCGGAACAAGGACACTGGGACGTGGTTTTATTTTGATGACAGCAGCGTGTCTGCGGTTTCAAACAACCAGATTGAGGTAAGGCATTTCGTGTTTGGATGGGCTCGTGGTTTCAGTACTTTACTGGCAAATGCCTTGCTGCACTGGTCTCCTCCACACCTTTTTGCTACAAGGATTGTCAGATCTTATAATACAATATATTCTTTGACTTGCATTTGCTTTATGGGTAACTTTTGAATGGAACCTTGGAAACTGTGTTTCAAAGCAGGCTGGCTTTTTAGTGGGACCAAACTGAAATAAATTATCTATACATTCTTACTTGTTAAGAAATGGGACACATTCCAGTGTCTCTAAAGAGTCATTTTAGAACAACTATAAGGGAGGAAAGGAGGCTTATTTGCCTCGGATTGCTTCCTTAGTCTTGCCATCGACTGGGGGCATCATAAGATGGAGGACTGCTATTAAGATGTGTGCTGCAGCTGCAGTGGGAGTAAAAATGCAGAATGTGACTCTAGCTTTTTGAGAATGTCTTTTGTTAAAGTTAACTATTTAAACCCAGCTTTTGATGCCTTGGTATGCTTTAAGATACTATCATCCCCAGATTTTCCAGCTAGCATGGTGATTTCTTTTATGGGCTGCAGATTCTGGAGAGGTCAGTTTCAGGACATCCCAGTATTAGGTAAACGAGCCGTGGATTAAATTTTAAGACTGAAGAAACCTGCTTTGAGGACATGCTTCAGAATCTTCGTTCTTTCCATGGTAGCCAAGCTGGAATGAACAATGACAGTGCAAAGTCATCTCCTATGATGGTCTCTTATATTAAAACAATGCAAAATGTTATAAACAAGTCCAGTTTTTTGGACCTATATGGTCTTTCCACGGCCAGTTTGATAGTCCCAAGTTTGGGGGATTTACACATGTGTGAAACCATTGTCAATTCAATGTTTGGATGTGTTGTCCTTTGCCATTTATTAAATTTTCCCTGTCTTCTTGCCAGTCCAAAGCTGCCTATGTCCTCTTCTATCAACGCCAGGACAAAATCTGCCACCCAACTCCTCCTCCTGCATCCATGAGTACGCCTGCCTGCGGGAATGAGGAGGACTATGCTGCCTGCTGTGATTCTCACTCTCAAGAGCTAGCAAACCGGGACTTCATGGACGTGGACTGACCTTCACCTCGCTTCCCTTCTCCATTTGCAACAGGCGGAGAGCCATATACGTTCCCTTCCTTGTACTGAAGGGGGCAGCTGGATTTCAGGCCTTGGAATAAGGGCAGGTCAGGGATGTAGGAGACGAGATAGAGCCCCTTCACCAGCACAAGTAGACCTGCCATCTTCCTGTGTCCAAAGCGCAAGGCTCTTTGCTTAGCACATAGTCCCCCCCACTGTGGAGGGGGAAAGACCGACTACTCTTTAAAAGGCTTGTGCCTTACATCAACATAATAAGATGGCTGGATGGAACATAGGCTTCCTGGATTGTCTCCTCCATTCCCTTTTTTTTTTTTACATCTTAAAATTGAGATGCTTTTATTAGCACTAGGTTTCCTATGTGGAAGGAAGCTTAAATGCATTGTTTTTATGCTGGCTGTGCACTCCCCCACCCCCCCACCCCCCCCAATCTCCCGCAGTATTAGGCCACTCTAATCAGGGTATCTACCCTTGTTTTGCTGCTCGCAACTTCACGTCTTCACCTCCTCCACTTCTCCCTTGCTGGTTCCTGTGCTTTGGGAGGAGTTTGCAGAGATACTAACTCCTGTGTAGTCTGTGGCTAATTAGGACACTTCCCTGCTATTGCCCTACCTGACATTGGATAGGTCTGGATAAATGGCCCCTCACATTCTTTCCTGTCATTTACCTTCCAAGTGCCTCCTTTTAGCTCCCCAATTAAGCAATAATTCCAATATTGTCCTGCCCCATCTTCCAGCATCTGGTAGAAATCTGCAATTCGCATGCGTGTTTCTGAATTTCCTTGTATTAATCCTCATTTCTGAAGCTTACCTCCAGTTATTAAGGTGACTGTGAGCCACTGAGCCCTAAAAAGCTACTTTTTAACTCTTGCATCCAAACCTGTTTGGGAAGACAGCCATTTTTTTCAGTCTATACTGTGTTGCAGTTCCCTTCAGCCTAAGGACTGTAGGAGAAAATTGACTACCAGCTCTTGAAGTTTCTTTTCAGTTGGCCTGATACCTACCAGGTGTATCCCTGTTCGAGCAAAACTTCGGAATTCTTCCCTTTTATCTGAGTCTCTGCTGCCACTGCTGTTGCTACTTCTAGGCTCAGGGATTGCACTAGTTTGTAAATAGGTTTGTGTGCGCAATGCAGTGGATAGAATACAGCAGGAAGCAGTGTTGATCAAGCACAGGACACTCACTGTTGGCAGGAGCACATAGTGCATTTAATTACTTAAAGAGTTTGGAAGAATATTCTTTCACGTAACTCTTTGAGCTTTTATTTCTCTTGAAGTTATCTTGCAGAAGAAAATATTTTTTGGCATGTGTACATAAAGTAACTTCTTTTAAAAGGCATATGGCCTCTCTTTTTCCCCTCGGTATTATCCCTTACAGGATGCACACACATTACACTTTTGCCTTGCTTTATTTCCCTTTGCGGGGCGGGGCTTTGAACCAAGGTCTGTAAAGATTTGCCTTCTTTCTGTTTTGCTTCGGTCAGTACAAACTAAGAACATCCACATCTGGTAGCTTCTCAGCTGACATCAGGCAATTGTAGCTCCTAAGAGTTGCAATCTAGATCTCCCTTTTGCTGGAGATACTCTAGTGCCCACAAAAGAGTTATTTCAGTGCGGTGTTAAAAAGTATTTAAACTCGGGAGTCTATTTAGCACCTCTTAGAATCTGCCCCTGAACAAATAATAATTGAGCAAGAGAAGTTGCAGCTATCTTGGTTTATTACCCAGTATTCTGCAATACCATATACATTAAATTACTACCTGAAGCCTCCAAATATACTTATCACATTTTTTTTTCTCTTGCTGCACACCAGGAAATGGAAGCAGACACTATTCCATGCTTCAGCTCTTCACAAGGTTTCTAAAGCTCTTTCCTGATCAGACTGCTGATCATTGATTTTCAGTGCTGTCAGTATCTTTTACCATTTAAACCAAGCACAGCTTCACAACTTTAGCACACCATGCACAATAAGTGGTCCTTGGCCACCAATTCACAGTGATAAACAGAATGTCTCTGGGCACTGCCTTTCCCATAGGACTGTACTCCAGAGTGGACTGATAGAGCTCAGTCTGGCCTGGACATCTGGGTCAACTTGAGGTCCTGTGACATCAGCTGTTCCTCAACATCCTGAAGTGCCCAGTGGTGAGAGACCAATTCCAAGGCTTCCCACTCAGCCTGAAAGAAAAGAAAGGGTTTGTTGGTAATTTGCGAATCCATGCTTTAACTCTCAAGTACTATTAAATCCACCGATGCACTACCAACTACGAGAGTGGCAGAATCAAAGCCCAGGCTTCAAGTTAAATGACTTTCAGTAGACTGTTTTCACATTAAGAAAATATGGATATCTTGGAAGATTTTTTAAAAATAAATAAATAAAAAGGTGAGTGGGAAGAGTGCCCAATTATTCAGAAAAAAGTGGGGAAAGTTTTAAACTGCTGTATTGGGAAGCATCTGTGCCTGTTGTGTGCGTAATACCACCAATTTGCCACCTACTGAAAGTGTTTTGTGATAGCCTGCCTTGGAAGGCATTTTATGAAGATGCTCGTGCTTTCAAAATTCCGTCTGCCCTCTTCCTGAAAAAAAATACCTGTTCCTATTATATATTAATCCAACATTTTGTTTCAGTATGAAATAAGTTTGTTTTCCCATCGATTTCCTGACACAGCGTATCCCAACCTAAAGGAAATTTTGACAATCCTAATGAAACTGAAGTTCACACAGTGAACTGAAAACCCATGATCCTCTACAAACTTTTATAAGAAGCCCGGTCAATACCTAGATAATGTTGAGGGATCCTTGGGAGTTGCAAGTTTGCCCTTGGTTCCCTGCACCTGTCTTATGCTTTTCAGTAGAATTATTCGGTAGAATAAAGAACCTTACTTTGAAGGCCTTGTTGGGATCTGGTGGAGCAGGGATATCTGAGCCCATGAGCTGAACTTCAAGCAATAGCTGACTTGGCTCTGCGGTGAAGGAAAGAAAGGTAAGTGCGAATACTGTATGGGAATGAAAACCCATTTAGGCTCATTGGTAAGCTATTCTGCCTGAGGCAGCATGGAAACTAACATCAAGACACTCAGCAGACCACATTTTATTAAGTATAAGGTCTCTATAGGAGAGTTACTAAATTTATTAAGAGAGCAGGAGGAGCATATGGAAACACTGTAATTGCCTAGTGAGATTTACTTTATGAAGATGTGTGTATCTTGAATCTCAGACTGTAGAATATTAGAAAGGATTCCCCCACTATAGCAGACTGGTATAGCTATCCTTGCAATTATTTCCCTGTAATTATAAGGACAAACCAATTATAAAGTGCACATTCATAACTAGGTTAAGATGTACTCTTAAAAAAATTAGAATGAAGATACTACTGAATGATGGCTGGATATTTTATTTTGGGAAAAGAATCCGTCAAAACAATATTGAAATACTGAATCAATCTTGAAAAGGTGATAGGGACTAAAGTTGAAATAAAACTTTTTTATTTTCGTATGCTGCATTCATAAGATGGTTTACTTAACCCAAAATTGCTAGGTTCACATGAGACACTGATAAGGTAACCATGCAAGCTAAATTCATACCACATGCTAAGCTAAAATGTGGTTGGCTAGTTTGTGATTCAGTGGCTCAAGTGAGCTTTTATTACACCACAAAGGAAGGTGGCAGATGCCGTTCTGCAAATAGGACTTGTAGGAGGCACAGCATCCTATTTCTGTAACCATTTACAGAGTTAGATCTGAAAGCCAGATCTGACAATTTGTAAGTTAGCAACAATTCAAACTCCATTTAAGGCTACATTGTCCCCTCTAGCACTCTCATCACTCAACTCTACTGTTTACGGAATGTTTTCTTCCTGTTTTCAACGTAATGTTGGAGTTGGAAGCATTGTGTCCTTGAAAGACTATACTAAGCCAATACGTGGTCTCTTCCTTTGAACAATTTCTCACCAGGGTCCTCTCTCAGAACGTGTTTGTATATTTTTCGGAGTCCAAAGACATTGAGGAAATACCAGGAGGCCGAACTCACCCTAGGAAAAACAATTTTCAGTAACCTGTAAACAGCCTTCTTGCTCACCAGTCCTGTACCAATGTCCTCTTCCCATCCTGCCACCCAAAGGACTGGCTAGACCTGGGGCAGATGACGGCTTACCACGAGGGATCCATGGAAGGCAGGTTAATTCCACGCTGCAACATGGGCTTGAATCGCAGGGTCAGGGGGAAGGGAACCTTAGCTAGAAGGTTGGGAGGGAGAGTGATTAGAGTTGCCTCTCCCTCTAAATTCTACTCTCACCACTCAAGCCCCAGCTCCCCAATATTTTCAAATTGCTGTTCCTTGTTGCTATAGTTAGGACACCAGATCAGATGAAAATCTCCACTAAAACTGCTGGACCTTGCTGCTTTGTTTCCCAAGGTATTCCAAACCTGGCCATTACGTTGCTAAAAGTGGTGATGTTGCATTCTCTTTCCTGTATTATAAATTAACCTGGGGAGGTATATGGCTAACCTAAAATTCAAGGTAGAAGTAAGCAAAGTAAAACTCCTGGTTCATAGTTCAGATGCTATAGAAGCAATTCCCAGGCTCTGCTTTTGAGATGTGCTGAACTGGCTTGCTGTCTGAATAGTCCTGGAATTGGGGTCTCAGCATATCTGGAGGGCAGCAAGCAACCAATCACCCCCATTTCTATGTTTGTAACAGAATATAAAATGAGGTGTACCTCATGGACCAGCTAAACTAAGGATTGTAAACCACATTGTACATTGGCAGAGTTATTGGCTGCTGTTTAGTACATTAGCAAAGTCATCTTGCTCCCCTCACCAGTTTCACTATTAAAATAGTTCTATTTCAATAATTCTTTAAATATTGCAGGCTGTAATAATTTTATTCCATATTCACAACCCTGGAGGTCAAAGGAGACATTGAATAATATAAAATATCAAATAAATAGGAAGCTAAACACAAAATGCTTTGTCACCTCCCCTCAATGATTCCCCTCGACTCACTAGCCACAAAGCCAGAGAAGGCCCAGTTGATCCAGCCTCCAATGAGAATCATAGGCAGAACATCTATAAGGTTGCCCTTCATCATCTCTGTAACCATTGTGGGATCTAAAGGAAAGGAAAGGAAGTGTTAGAGCCCTAACTATGCAGTATATAACATGTTTTAACAGTACAGAAAAACTGCAGAATATTTAAGGCATATTAAAGTGAGCCTCCAACTCAACTTTCACTCAGGCCTATTTTTAAAGTTTTGATCTGCAGTAGTTGCATTTAGGTAATCCCTACTGTATGTAAATATTACAATACATGGATGGGGGTGGCAATTTTAAACCATGGTAACCAAGAAAAGTATTTTGGTGCCCCCCAGAGCGCTCTTCTGCTTCCCAGGATGGGAAGAATCTGATCAAACACAAATGTATTTAATCAGCCTAATACACAGCACTGAAGTCTGCTAGTTGCAGAGTATGGGCTATGTTGGCAAACAGTTAAGCCCGAGTCCTACACTAAAACACTTATCTTAGTTGACAGGTTAGAAATTTTTTTTAGGGCACAGATTCTGAGGTTGACATTTAATAGCTAGAGCACTGGCAAAAATTAAAATTAGTGTTGTGTACTTAAAATTGAATGCTGTAGTTAATTTGACTGCTGTCATAACAACCTATGTTAGAGGATTTAGAGAGGTGATTGAATCTACACTGAAGATTTCTAAAAGCTTATGTGTCTCTGCCTTGAGAGAAATATACTGCCTGGAGCCTCCAGGCCTATTATGAGGTGGCTACCAATTTGGCAATGCCCTTCCTCCCTTTCCAGTTGATGCTAATGCAAGACAAACATGATCCAATGAAGCAGCGATCTGTTTACATTCCCAGGCATTTCAGACGGTTCCCCTCCAATAAGATCGAGAAGGACTAAGGAAAGACGACAAAGCTTAGTTGAAGGATAAAGAAAGCAGATCAATGGCAGAACAATGGAGGAAATATGCAGGGGATAGCGAAAGCAGAAAGTGGCCATGTTTTTTTTTTTGTATGTACTTATAGGACAAGGGTGTCAAGCTTGTATCGTCATGTGATATCGCAACTTCCCCGCACCTTTGCTAAACCAGATGTGGGCATGGCCAGTGCGTGACGTATCTGGCCTGCAGACCACGAGTTTGACAGCCCTGGTATAGGAGAAGGCAAGTTTGAGACTCTGCACCCCAATAAGGCTAAGAAAACCATCTGCTAGAGCTGCCCTTGAAAGCTGCTGTCAGTCAAGATGACAGGACAGAGTCAAAGAGGGAATAGATTTGCTCCCTGCTCTGAATCTTGTCTTCTATCAGAACTTCATTTCTCTTTGCAGGGATAATCTGCAAAACCTTACCCTAATTTAGTAATACATAATTTAATGATTACATTGCAAAGAATATGTATGACTTGAACATGTATGAGCAAATGGCTTGAGAAGAGGAAGACCATGTTTGAACTAAGGTTGGAGGATCCTCCATTAGATGGAAAAAGAATGAAATTTTTTAAAAGGCAATTATAAAGCAGTGAGGTTACGGTGGAGGCAAGGATATTGAATGTTTTAGTGTCAGCTAGATTTACCATCTCATATCTTAGTCCTTCAGCATACTATTTTGTACTATTTTTCTGTGTTATCACTGTGCTTCCCTCAAAAGGGAATGGGTGATGGGTGTGTCTATCCAAAAGGACCTTAAATACATAATCCTATCAGCATGGTAAAGGAGACTCAGTATGATTTCTGTATTAGGAATGGGTGCAGGAAGCAAACTGGAAGCAGAGCAATTTTCCTGTTTACCTACTGAATGAAAAGCAAAGAGAAATCTGAATCAACCATTCACTAGATTTCTCATTCTCTACGTCATGGCAAAATTAGTGTTCGAAGGATGGAAGGCTAATAGAGAATACACACTCAAATGGATGTCCCTACAAATCATGGAGTGTAATACTTGTGAACTTTCTTGACAGTCTTCTGCCACACACAAATATTTTCCATAACAGAATCTACCAGAGATTCTTTAGGGAACATTGTTTAATGCCCCCACCCACCCAGCCCTTTATGGGGGAGCCTCGGCTGGTTTATGTAACAGTGACCATAGCAAGAAGGGTGGTAATACGGCTTGTGTAAACTGGCAGCTCTATTTTGAGAAAGCTTCAATAATAGCCATATACATCAGCTGGCTGGGGAATTCTGGGAGCAGAAGTCCACATATTTTAAAATTGCCAAGTTTGAAAAACACTGATATACATCAAAATCCTTACAGCCGATGCCCAAAACTGAGACTTTCTACAGATTACAATCTTTTTAACAAGGGCAAAAAAATGACAAAAACTAGCTTTAGTCCACTTAAGGTGCCACTGCTACCACCCCTGAGTACAAACTAGTCATCCTTGTTACCTGTCAGCGGGTTTCGGGACTGCAGTTTGCGTTTAGTTTTGCGAAAGAAGCCATTCTCTGAATTATTGAAGTAATGCTTGCGCATAAGAAAACCCTGGAAAAAATAAAGGTGACAAAGTTAAGGTGAAATTTGGGCTATTCAGAAAAGAAAAATACATATAGTTTATGTTGATAATCTCCTTTTTGGGTGCTTGCAGTACCTCTCTGGCATTCTATTTGAAATCTTTAGCATACCTTACTTATGGGTAGAGCACTATTGTAGGTTTGCTTTCACCTAGTCTCTTAAAGTTCAATCCTATCCATTTAGATGTAGAAAGTCAGCACACTGACCAACCAGCTCTATTTAGATGTAGAAAGTCAGCACACTGACCAACCAGCTCTAATATCAGATAAGCACAAAAGTTCTTACGGTCTGTAGTGCCATATTATGATGAATGTCATTTTGATTTGGGGCAGGTGGATGGGGAGATGCATAGGCAAAGGCCAAATACTAATACAGATAGGCTGATTAAAATAATAGTATTACCAGAGCAATTTACAAAACAAGAACAACCTTAAATAAAACCAGCAATAAGTCCAGGAATTCTAGAATCCTGGAAGACAGTAACAATATATAACTTAAATAAAGTTCATTGAAAAAAATCATCCAAAAACAGTCTTGGTCCAGTTGTTATCCAAGAGAACCTGAGGTAAGTATCACAAAACAACAACAAAATCCACTTTGGTTATTTTTGTTAGTTCATTTTGCATCCTTAGCAAAGTTTTGGTTTTCATAGAAACAAGCACATGCAGCTTGAAATGCTGGGAAATATCTCCATGCCAAGAAGCTTCTGATGGGTATCTGCCAAAATCTGTCCAAGGAATAGGGGCATTCAAGAAGAGGCTGACTTCGTTCTCTCACCTGATGAGTTAGAAACCGTCCATTTTCTCTCAAGAGGCGGCTGCGAGTCAAAATTTGCCTGACAGACAGAGCACCCAGTTCATTATAATACTAATAGAATTTGTTAGCCCAAGAGATTATCTGATGTGCAAATCCAGATGTATCATTAAACCACTCTGTTCCCCCACACAATCCACCACCTGTATACAGTTGTTTAAGGCAGCATTTTAAAGGCACCGATGAAGTAGTCTATGAAATTTAGTCATAATTGGTCCCTTAGAATCCCATGTAATATTATTGACCATGGGTGTCAAACTCATGGCGTCATGTTGCCGTCATGTGACATTTTTCCCATCTGGCCCACGGGCCGCTAGTTTGACACCCCTGTTATAGACATTGTAGGAGAAAAGCTTTGTTGATATCAAAAATGAGAAATTTTAATGTGATAGTTTTAAAAGGTGCTACCAGACTCCTTGATTTTTGCAGTATTATGGGAATCGTTGCATGATTCCTACTGTCACTTCCCCCAATATATTTTTGCAACTGTTAGTTGGCATGGTGCAAATGTCTTTAACATGACACTGGAAATAGGCAATTAAAATACAGGGTTGGTATGCAAGTCTTCTTTGCCTCCAGTATTCCTCATGATCAGCAAAATAACTCTACTCAAGAAGTATATTTTACAACTTCATATAGTTGCCATTATGAAGTCAGCATCCTATGCCTTTATATGGGATATTATTGGAAGCCACTTGGGGAACCAAAGAGTTGCATTATGGAGACATGGTATTAAACAATGGGCTTGCCTTGGGTCTTCAGAATAGCATAAGATATAGCTGAAAATATTTACATGCTTCTGTTAGTGTTTCTGAAACTTTTCAAAATATTTCAAAAGAAATATCCTCAAATATTTTTATAGGGAGTGTTTTTTTAAAAAGGGGGGATGGGAAATGCAAAGACTATTGAAATAAAAATATGTTCATATTCTTCATTTTCTCTTATATTTAATGCACCAATTATAAATGTACAAGCTTGTATTTTTTTCTACATCTGAAATGAGAACTGGCTTTTAAAAAAACAATGAGCATAATGCTCTTGATGTTTGACCTTGATTGTACCCTGTTGAAAATCCACTTTTCACAAAGGCACCATGAAGAAATAGGTAGTATGCCCTTTAGTGCTTTTGGGGGAGTTTTGGAAGACAGTTTACGAAATACAGGTTTACAGTGTTATTTTGAAGTTTACCATTTGCTCACTCTTAGCTAAGAACCATCAAAAAGAAAAAGGTTGTTGCTCCCTAATGTAAACATGGATTTTTTAATGTCTCTTTTCAACTCTTCATCCTTTTTTTCAGGAAATATGAAAAATATCCTTGTTTCAGACTGAGATTAAAAGAGGGGTCAGGCTGCTGCATTTATTGCTGCTGGTGGGTATTTTGATTTTATATTATTACTAGATTTATATTAAACTGAGTTAGTCTTTGAGTACAGGTAGTCCTTGACTTACGATCACAATTGAGCCCAAAGTTTTCTGTTGTTAAGTGAGACATTTGTTAAGTGAGTTCTGTCCCATTTACAACCTTTCTTGCCAGAGTTGTTACATCAATCATTGCAGTTGATAAGTTAGTAACCCGATTGTTAAGTGAATGTGGCTTCCCCATTGACTTGGCTTGTCAAAAGGTAGCAAAAAGTGACCACATGACCTTGGGGCACAGATAACAGATAATCAGAGTTGGAAGGGACCTTGTAGGTCATCTAGTTCAACCCTCTGCCCAAGCGGGAGACCTTGCACCATTTCCGACAAATGGCTGTCCAATCTCTTCTTGAAAGTCTCAAGTGATGGCGCTCCCACAACTTCTGAAGGCAACTTCTGTTCTATGGATTGATTGTTCTGTCAGAAAGTTTCTCCTTATTTCCAGGTTAAATCTCTCCTTGTTCAGTTTCCATCCATTACTCCTTGTCTGGCCTTCAGGTGCTTTAGAAAATAGCTTGACCCCTTCCTCTCTGTGGCAGCCCCTCAAATATTGAAAGACTGCTATCATGTCTCCCCTGGTCCTTCTCTTCACTAGACTAGCCATACCCAGTTCCTGTAACCGTTCTTCATATGTTTTAGTCTCCAGTCCCCTAATCATCCTGGTTGCTATGGTCGTAAGTATGAACCCGCTGCCAAGCCTCTGGATTTTGATCACATGATCATGGGGATGCTACAAAGGTTGTAAACGGAAAAATGGTCATAAGTCACTTTTTCTGTGCCTTGTAACTTTGAATGGTCCCTAAATGAATTGTTGTAAGTTGAGGACTACCTCTAGTTAACCAGTTTGGGTTTTTATTTTTGGCATTCTGGCTGGGGAATTCTGCAGCTTGAAGTCCACACCTCTGAAAGTTGCCCACTTTGGGGGGAAAAAAAACCGTCAAGAGAAAAGTAGCAACCCCGCCAAGAATTGGCAGAGAATTCTTGGCGGGGTTGCCACTTCTCTCTTGCCGGGTTATTTTCAAACTGGGAAACTTTCAAACGTGTGGACTTCAAGTCCCAGAATTCCCCAGGCCAGAATGCCAAAAGTGCGACAGAGTCCTCGGATTTTCAACCGTTCCAGCGGGCTCGCTTATCTCGCCTCTCTCCCCGTCCTTTAAGCCCTTTGGAACGTCGGCGCGTCCTTCGCAGCCCTCCCCGCGACTCACGTGTCTTGCCGTTGCTCAGGCCAGGCCGGCTCGCGCTCGCCGCGCAGCAACTTCGCCACGCGCAGGCGCAGAATCCCCACAGCCAGCGCGATCCAGGCCACCGGCAGCAAAATCCAGAAGCGAATGGAAGGGTCCAGCCGCAGATCTGGCACCGTCATCGCGAGAGAGGGAGACCGCGGAATCAAAGAGAGAGACGCTTGTATCTTTGAGCCGAGCCGAGCCGGGCAGCAACGAGACGACGGCGGCGGGAGCGCCTACCAACCGGAAGTGCCGTTCACTTCCTGTATCATGTTTATGTACCTTACCGTCTTGGGAGCCCGAATGAAACCTGGAGAGAGACTCGGGTAAAAGAGGAATGGCCGCCCTCACGTTGCTATCAAAAACGATAGCGATTCCTCCCCAAAAAAAAAACCCACACATGGCAACAGGATAGTTGTTCTTAATTGGTGCCCCTCTCCTTATTCCCAGTCTCTATTGGAAACTAAACGCCGTCACATCTGGAAGTTCACCAGGTCGGACGAGGTTGCCCCATGATTAAACAGTGGGAAAATAAAACCACTTGATCTCTCCTCAGACGCCGAGCTGAACGGAACCGAGCAGGAAAAGAAGAGCGTTGCTTTAATTTTTCTGTCCCGGGCAACTCTTGGCCCCACATTTGGCGGCTTTCACTGGGCGGGGGAGGGCAAAAGTTGCTCCCTTCTTTTAACTCCCTTCCTTTCTGAAGTGCTTGAAAGCGAGCCTGAGTCCGAGAGAGACTTAACCTCGCTTTTAAAGTGCGACCGACGCGTCGGTGCTGCTTTGTAAATCGCAGGCTTGGCCACTTCTGAGTTTTCGAGAAAGGACTAGGAATTCTGCCCTGACCTTATTCTACCTGAATGCGTATTTCTGGGTTGGCCTGGTTTACGTGGGGGTAAATATTCCAATTACATAATGATAACTGCCGGAAGAGGGAAAATGACGGGGAGAAAAATGGGGTGTATTTGCCTACAAAATATCGTTTGCAAAAGCAGGTTGGGTGGACTACCTTTTCAAAATCCGTTTTTTTTTCTTTCCCACTTGCAGATATTATTTGTTCCTATTAACTTTTTATTATTTTCTCCTCCAGGATCTGTTTACTAATACTTTTTGTGGAAGTCTTATGGTGATGCTTAGTGAACAGCAGCTACAAGAGAAGGTGCTTCAGTATGAAGAATTTATCAGTGATGTTTTGCAGAGAGACCTTAAGTGAGTGATTTTAAAAAAAATATTTTCCAAGTCCTCCTTTTACTTTCCTCATTGCAGTTAACCTGTTGTATGTCATTAGGTCTCTTAGTCATTGATAAGGATATTTCAGACATTGATATTTCCCTACAGGAAAGTATTGGAGCAGCGAGATGAAATTTATGAAAAGATTGCTCAGTATTTGCAACTCAGGAACATTATTGAACGTTTACAGGTAATTCAAAAAGTCTTTCCAATTACTTTGGAAAGCTTTATGAAATATACTGTTTATCTACTTTGCAATCATGTGATGCAGTCCTCTGTTGTAGTAGATACTACTAGAAAAAAATTAAGAGCTGCTCTGCCCCAGGTAAATTGGTTATTTTCTTTTAGGAAACAGGAAGCCAGGAGCTGAAAACTCAAGTGGATCTAGGCTGCCATTTTTATGTCAATGCAGAAGTGTGAGTAGCTCACTGATCTTCCATGTATCCAATGTAATACAACTTTCTGGTCTTTTATGTTTTTATATGTACTGCAACTTTTGAGAAATTCAGTTAAAATACTACTGGTATTTTTATAACTTTCATAAGACACCAACTGGTAAAATCATAAAAGTTGAAGTGAGACAGAGGGCTATTTAGTATAATTCTTTCTTGTAAGAGTATCTACTAGCACTTAAGTTTGTTGCAGTGGCAGTCAAATCAATTGTGACAGTTTATTCACTGATTATTTAACTTTCTTCATGATTGAGAATAAGATGGCACTCCTTCAATGACAGCCAATCATACAAATGTTAAAGTCTGAAGGATTTAATTAAGATAATTAGAAATATTTTTTGTAGTGAGATTATATATACAAAGCACTTTGAAATTTATATCTGATTATTATTGGTGATGAATATTCTTCATAAAACTAATTTGATCTACCTGTGTGTGAGTGATAAGTTTGAAGGATTTTGGATAATGAGGAGTACCTGGTAGAGGATAAACAAATTAAATGCTGGATTAATAATTATCTGGACTGGCATCTGGTTTCCACAGCGATTGACTATGAAAATGAAAATAACAAAAACACTATAGTTTCTTGTATTATTCATCCGTGGCAACTGATATGATTTTATTTATAACCAAAAGGCCCAAAAGGAAATTAGAAATAAATCTAATTTGGAATTAGATAAAACAATGTAATAAATAAAATATTTAATAACGTATATAATATACTTAGCACTCCAACTCATTGTTAATTTAGTGACCATTCAAAGTTACAGTGGGAATGAAAATACTGACTTAGAGCCATTTTTCAGTTACGACCTTTGCTACTTCCCCATGCTTGGCAACTGGTTCATACTTATGACTGTTGCTGTGTCCCAAGTTCATGTGATCACTTATTGCAGCCTTTTGACAAGCAAAATCAATGAAGCCAGATTGACTTAACAACTGTGTTACTAACTTATCAACTGCAGTGATTCATTTAACAACTGTGGCAAAGAATGTTGTAAAATGGGGCAAAACTCATTTAACAAATGTCTCAATACTAACTTTGGGCTCAGTTGTGGTTGTAAATTAAGGACTATTTGTACTCAGAAATATCTTGTCATGGTTTGGATTTTAAAATAGGCCAGATAAGTTCCTGCCAAAGATTCTTAAAAATATTTACAATAGAATACTTATGAGATTTTTATAATGGTCATAATTAATCCTTGATAGTTTGTCTTCACAGGTTTATCTATTTCCTACTGAAAACTGTTTTTCTATCTAGAGAATCCTAGCATTGGATGCCCCTATACTAGCATCATATAGCTTGATTTATAATATTATAACAGAATGTGTCTACATTTTCTCATGGTCCAATCTTTTATTCTTAACCTGAAACACTTCTCAAAAGGTTGAAATACATTGTTAAAAAAAAAATCAGAAAATTAAAATTATGTTCTTTAAATGTAAGGAAAGAATAGGACGGTAGGGTTTCCAAGTTAAAATTTTGAAAGTAACCTCTGCTAAGTTCTTGTAAAGGGTTTCCTGTTTGCTTAGGCTGTCATAGAATAGCTGTAAAAGCTGATCTTTATTTACAGAGCACCATTTATATACTGTGTGCTGTAATTTGCAGGCTAATCTCCAAAGAAAACATCCAGATCTTTTCTAAAGCCATAATTTTCATGTTGTATTGCATGAAAAAGCTCTCAGTGAAGTGTGAAAAATGATTTAATCAAAGATTCTTGTTGGATTAATGGATAAATCTGCTGAGGAGATTGCTGCAATTTCTCTGTATGATTTGGACTTTTAGTTCTCCATCCTCTCAATCAGGAAACATGCTCAGAATGATGAGTCATGCACTCAGGCTATTCTTAGTGGTAAAACATTCTGGAGAAAACTCTTTGGGCTCCACAATAACATGTTTTAGATCCAGGTTTTTTTAAAAAAAAATAGATCCAGGTTTTTAAAAAAATACATACTGTACATATACATTTATTTATTAAATTTATATGCTGCCAATCTTGCTGTGTGAGGTGACTCTGCTAATTTAAGAAGCATTGTTTTTAACAAATTAGAAATGCATTAGAAATGAAAAGATGGAACATTAAAAAAAGGCATAGTCAGAAGAGACAGAGAAAATCTTGTCTTTTCTTCTCAGTCCCCCCACCCCATCTGTCGGAATATGTGTTTGAAGAGAGTTAACTCTCTTAACCAAATTTCCCTATAAATAAAAAAAATTTAAAATTTCATTTTTCATCCTGGGAAAATATGATATAAAAATGTTTTATCCCCAGATGAACCCCTTCTTGGTTAAGAACAAAAGGTTGTGCATTGAAAGATAATGTGCAGAACAAGAGCCAAATTTAGGCTGCTTTCCCACTAGCTTTGCCCAGTATAAAGACAGGTGGCTGAGTGTGAAGTAACGCTTCTTTCTTTCCCCTTCCCAATAGCAGAGGGCCAAGGATAGTGTGAACACACATTAATTGTAAGCAGAAAGAGATTGTGTTTGCCAAACAAAAACACAATGATGAAAAGCTGGCATCCAGAAAGATTTTTTTATGTACAACTTTGGAAGTTTCTGCATAAGAATGAAAAATATTTAAGAAAGATAGGTAATTGTTGATGAAAAAGATGATTTCTCAGGGCTTAAAAAATGATTACTTAGCATAAATAGTCTTTAAAATATGTTAACGCTATTTCCAAGCTTACAAATAGTCCTCGACTTAACAACAATTGGGACAGGAATTTCCATCAGAGCAGATCTTAGAGTGAGCCATCGTGTCACCAGATCTGGGTTTACATTTATATTTACTTATTTTAGTTAAAAATAAAATACCATTTTTGTTAAGCAAATCCAGCTTCTTCAATTGACTTTTTTTGTCAGAAACCAGCTGGGAAGATCACAAATTGATCATGTGACAGTCACTGTGAGGACAAATTGTAAATCACTTTTTCCAAGGCTATCATAACTTTGAATCATCATTAAATGATAGTAAGCCAAAGATTACTTATAATTGCTATTTTCAAATATAACCTATACACATGAACATGTTTCTCTCCTTCCACACGATGTGGGAATATGGAACTGCCCTGGGAAGGGGAGAGGAAAGAAAGAAAATGAAAATTGGATAGAAATAAAGACAAGGGGAAGAAGTAGCTGGGAAGAACAGAAAAGAAATAAACCCTGTTGAAACGTTACAAAAATCCTTCCATTTCCTACCATCCAGTCAGAGCTGAAGAAGCTTCTTGGATGAGAAGTTGATACGTCTTCAAAGAAAAACAGTTCAGTTGCCTCTTGAAAAAGCACCTTTGGGAGTACAAAAAGGACTAAATTTACCAGGCAGATTGTTATTGCACTCTATTGTATGTCTTGCCTATTCTTTTCTTTTCAACGGTTTCTTCTTTTATCATCCATGAATGTTGAGGCACCCTTAAAAGGTATTGGTAGTTTAATGGACAGCATGGTGCTCTCTTTCTATGTTATCCTACAGTGATACAAATGTAATATATTGGAAAGCTAACTTTACATGTATATATGTATGGGAGTAGGGAAGTACAACAGTTTATAGAAAACAGTGTAGAAAGTCAACTCTTCATTTTGTGTTCCTGCTCTTAGATTTTTTTTCCTCTTATAGGAAAAAAGTAACCCATCCCATCTATTTTGTTACTTTCGGTTATACTGCTGTCACCCAAATATTTCAAAACTGGAAAAAGAAACACTGGATGCACAGCAGGGTTAGTATTTAGCTGGGTTTGACTAATCCAAAAGATCCTAATAAGGAAACAGATCTGGATAGTATTTGGATAGGAGACAACCAGGAAATCCTGGATCTGGAAGCTAGATAGGGAAGCTTGAAAAAAGTCCCAGATAAAGCGGCAAACCATTTTCATTTTGCTTCCAACAGAGCTAATATTCATGTAGTTACCGAGAGGTTGATTTCAACTGAAAGAAATATTTACTATATTACATTGTATTCTATGTTAAGTATAATCCATTTTTTCTTGGTTCATTAACTAATTTTAGTATATTCTACCTCAACATGGTATATTTTACATTTCGAATCTTCCTAGTGTCTGCCCATTTACCTTTCATGAAGAAAATAGGAAGAGATGGCTCATTTTCTTTGAGATATATTTGCAGTTTTTTTAATAATATAAATTGTGATTGGATTCACATAACACGCAACCATGGTTTTCTTAGCCTTTATTAGAGAAATCATAAATGGCTAGATTTGTACAATTCAAAATGAAACAAACTCATGTAATTTAGCAGAACATGTGACCTGAGCTTTTATACTCTCCTCAGCAGACAAAATCCCAGTTGCCATTTTTGTTATCTCTGTGGATACATTAAATGCCAATTGTACTCAGTTTCCTTTCCCTGCCTATAGGCCTGATACATCAACCATATTTATAGCTCTGGGTTATGGATTCTTTGTGGAGCTGACTCTACCAGAGGCTCTAACTTTCATTGAGAAGAAGACAAAGTTGCTTAATGAGTGAGTAGAAGAATTTAGCCTTTATATTTTCTATTCTCACCTTATTACTGAAAGATGCTTTGCTCTGTTGTGTTCTATTTGATAAAACCTGGAGTTAGTATCCTCTAGCTGTTATTTAGTAGCATATTTACTGGCTGCTATAAGCAGAACAAGCTTCTTTAATGTATGTACAAGATGAGACTAGATTATAGTATAACCAATTTCTTAAATAAATATTTGATTCAGTAGATCCACGTATTCTTTTAGAGAATGTACATATTACTGACTTAACATGGTTAATAGTCACTCTGGCATAGAAAAATCTGCAATTTGTATTGTTGTGCATGAGGCTAAGGAATATGACAATCATTGGCCATCACAAAAATACATTCACAGGGTTTGGAAATAATGTAATCTCATGTAAATTAATGTAAACAGTGCATCTTTATCATGTTGGTATAAATTTCATGCAGCTATATCATTAGTCATTGCTACAACTTTATAAAAAAGTATTGTATTTATAAAGTGAGATTGAAAGGACAAGGAGGCTGCAAATGTATGATTAAAAGCAAGATTGGCTCCTAAACTGGTTTTCAGTGCAATTTCTGAATCTGGAACTTATGGAGTATAATTTTGCTAATTGGAATATATCCTTAAATACTAGCCATTAGTGGGAATACTTTTTCTAAATTCTTTCCTCCTGTTCAGTCCATACTTCCAGGCAGCTGGCTCACAAAATAACTTACAGTAATGCAATTATCCACTGCATTTAAAAAGTGTATTTCTGTAAGTGTAAAGGCAATTTCCAACCACAGGTAATGGAAAATAGATCATTTGTGAAATAGGAATAGTAATTGAATTGTGATGATAACCAAACTAAATTAAAACTAAACCACAATTAAAATGACTTCTTGGCAGTGTAGAGTTGGAAATGGGCAATGAAGTGACATCAATAACTTGGATACTTTTGAAAATGGGAGTCAATTCTGTGAAGGATGAGCCTGAATTGTGAGCAACTACACTCTACATCATATCTGGACATGTCCTCTTTTTACTTTGATAGGCTCCAGCAAACTATAAAATATAAAACAATAAAATATTGAGCCAAGCAAGCATAGAAGTCTCTTGTGCAGAAACAGGGATGTCCTTTTCTTTTGTGCAGCTTAATCCATGTTTGTATTCAGTGGCGTTTAAACTTTGATGGGTTCATGTAGGATTGCATTCTTATTCATATTCAGATAAATTTTCCAGCATGCACTATAAAAACAGGTCCTCCCTGTATGCCATATTATCTTCATCTATGAGCAGTCAAGAGCTGTTATGGTTTACCAGGCTTTATGGTTTACCTTCCTTCTCTATTATCTCCTGTGGATTTTTTCTGTTTTTTAACAGGCTCAGTGAAACTCTTACTAAAGATTCTGCCAGAATAAAAGCCAATATCCGGATGGTTTTAGAGGTAATGGGATGTGGTCAGCAAAGTTTTTACTGTTGGGGGAGAAATGGGGGGGATGTGGCGGATGGCATTCATTCTTCTGGCATTTCTTTCTGGAAAGAAATGATGGTGGGTTAGATCTAGACTTGAAGAAAAAAGAGTAATTGCACAGAATTAGCAAGAACTGCTCTTTCCTGTTCTATGACTGACTTCCCCAAACTGCAATGTTGGCAGATACGTTGGATGGCTATTTCCATCTTCCATAACTAGTGTGATCATGTACCATACAGGTTGAAGAGGTTAGGTACTTTGGTCCCACACCAGATCAAGAAAGCTCCTTTATGGGACAAAGAGGATTTTTTTTTTCTAATATAGTTTGAGATAGTGATTATGCTGTAAAAGAAAATTAAAGGAATCAATAGAGAAACCTGAGTCTCATCTTCCTTTTGTTTCTGAAGGGATTACGTGAACTGCAAGGTTTCAAAGATCTGCCTGAGGAGAACAGAAGAGATGTTTTCCTCTAGGAATCCATCTTCTATGATTCACAAGGAGTAATTTTGGTTTTCTAGAAGAAAATTTGATTGTGGATTTTTTGCTGCAGTAGGGGCTGCATGTGTGGAGAAACTCTGGTGAATGAGGGACAGTGACATGAGGTAATGATGGGGAAGAGCAGCTCCACTTTCAGTGAGGGTATAGTCTCTTTGAACTTGCTCCCATGTCTGATTCCAATTTTAGTGTTTCATTTTGAAAATAATTGTATTAATAAAAAAGATGCTGTATTTGTACTGGACTCGTCTCTTATTTTCTTTCCATTCAGTATCTGTTCCATTCAGTTGTGCTCTAATTTTTTAAGAATAACCTCTGCTTTTACTTGTGCAAAGTTGATATCCTTCCTTTTTCCCCTTGTTTATTTCATGTTTATAAGCTTTATTCCTATCAAAATAAATCAAATATAAAAAATAAAAATAAGATATATTTGTATGATTTATAGATTCCATGAACATTTTTGATATTAGATAGAACTGAACAATCTTGGGATTGCGATTATTTATTGCTTTTTTGATAATGAAATTTTAACATAGAAGAGAGGACCTCCCTTTCAAAATGTAACTGCCCTCAGTCATATACCTCAGTTGTATTCTTTCAAGTTAACATACTGGGGAAAAAAACCAGTGCAATGCCCTTATACAAATCAGGGATACCACTGCACCTGGAATATTGTGAATACTTCTGCTTACTACATTGGATAAAGGATATGTCCAGGCTGGAAGTACAATGCCTCCAAATACTTCTTCCAGAAGAACAGGGTGGAGTGGTGAATGAGAGGCATGTCTCCATGTTCATCTTGCAAACATTCCAAAGGCTACTGGGAGAAACAAAAGAGCTGACAAAATTGGCCTTAACCGTATGCAGCAGAGCTACTCTGATCTTAAAAGGAATTTTTCCTGTCCTGATTATGAAATACTGATTCCCATGTATAAATCAGAAACAAAGATAATTGGGAAGAAGTGATGAATTGAGGCTGAATTACACTCTTCACCTGATTGAGTTAGCCCATTTTCTATGTGTACCTTCCCCTTTTCATCACAATTTTTCATAGCTCAATTTGTCCAACATTAAATCATACGTTGTTCAAATAGGCTGGCTTATCCAATATGTTAAGCCCCACTCAGAAAACAAAATCTAATAGAATAAAAATTATTGCCAAGCTTAACATGTGCAAATGAACCTGTTCTGTATTTAGCTGATCTGCTTAAGTGTAGTCTCTGAATAAACCCAGTAGATTGATCCAGTTCCGCTGAAGGATATGCAAAGTATTGTAAGTTTGGAGTGAACCATGCAAAGACCTGGAGCTTGCATGGCTGTTACTGGTAGTTAAAGGTAAATAAGATGGAGAACTCTGAATACATGGTGGCTAAGGTGATAGGTGGGTTGGGAGGTATGCATTACTTAAATTCAAGAGGTAGTAGGAAGGCACTGTGAGCATTTGCATGTAGGGCTACTCAACAAGGTAGATGTTAGCCCTTTGAAATAATCCATGAAGCACAGAAACGGTTACTAGTTCTATATTTAAGATTACATTAACAGACTCTTACAAGTCTGAAATTATTTCTCTCCTTTGTTTTTACTCTCTGGAAAACCATGGTCTTTTCTGAAACATTTTCTATACCTCTCTGCTTCTGTGAACTGAGATACAATTTGCATGATGGTTATCTAGTCTGCAGCTTTTCCTCCTATCTCCCAAGGTAATTCTCATATATCTTTACAATGGAAGAGGTAAATGGTACTAGCCTAATTCTGTTTCCCTCCTAAGACTCCTGAATTTTTTCTTGGCCAAAATCTGGAACAAACTGATCTTGATTTTGCTATCTTGCACAGAGCAATAATTTTAGCCATGTCTGTGCCTCTTATCATTGACTTTTCAGTTCTTCGCTTCATGGAAAACATGGATTTCCTTCAAGCCTATTGCAAAGTGTGCTGTTCCTTCTCTCAGCAATCAAGTGTATGTGATATGTACAAGGCCCAGAAAACAAACAAGGCCAGCATTCTGGAAGGCTGGAACTGGGGAAAAGAGAAATGGGGGACTGACAAAATGTATAAGAAAAATGCAGATAAGGAGGGAAAGATAAAAAAAAAAATAATAATTCAGGAGCAAATTTCTCAAAACCATGCTTAGGAATCCCAGATAAGGGGCAATAATGATAATGGTTGGGGAATCAGAATAGAATCCCAAGTTCCTAAAAGTTGATTAGATGAAAAATTTTGCAAACACAAGTACACCAAATGATAATTCCCAAGATAGCTACTTAGAAGATGATTCTTTAAATGGCAATCCAGAGCCAACAATGCTGAAAATAGTGATAAATTTGTTTTAGGTTATATAAAATCTCAAATTTAACTATTTTTGCATGCAAAATGCCTTTTCATTTCAACCTATATATTTGAATACAAAACACTAGTTGTTTCTGATTTTTATAAGAATTTGTGACGTCCTTGGCTAGATAACCCTTTTAAACCATGACTTTTTCTGAAATGGGATATAAAAACCAATTAATGTGTATCATGTTTACCAGTTTGCATTTGCATTCAAATTTATGTCAACATTTTAATGTTTTTTTATGTTTTAAACAATTTTAACCTCTCTGGAAATTCTATTGAAGAATCTGTAATAAATGCTGCACATATAAATAAAACCAATGGTATTAAACTGCTAAATTGAAAGCCTGTCTAGCTCAATAAGATTTAGGATGTAATGTGTATTGAATTCAGTGGCATAGTAAAGACAGCAACATCCTTTAATTTCTATTGAAAAGTAGGGTTTTCTGTTTGTTAGATCAGTATGAGATTATAGTTCACTGAACTCTGGTTAAAGCAATTTAAACATTTTACCTTAATAATCCTGACAAACACCCAAAACTTTGTTTATAATCACTGTGTTGTACTGATGAGCTGCTTCGGTGGGAAGTAGATTTCCTATGACTAATCGCAAAAATGAACTATGACCTTGCTGTTCCTCCTGATTCTGATGGAGTTTGGGAAGACAAAAAATGTTTCCCCCTCATCGTATAAAATGTTGCCTCCTAACAGGCTAAAGGTCATCACCCCTCCTTCAGACCCTTTCCCGAACCAGTCTAAGCCTGGGAAATCTTCCTTTAAAAAAAGGCATGGAGTCTTTTGAAGGATCCTATCCTTCTGGGGCCAGAGGTTACCATGGCAGCGTCTTATTTCTCTCCCACCCACCTCTTTCTCTCTCCCCCCCCTCGCCTCCGCTGTCATGGTGGCTTTCCGTTGCCGTGGCAACCGCGGGGCAAGTAAGGATCAGGCGAAGGGGCCGAGAAGGTCGTGGGCTGCCTGGCACGAAGGCAAGATCTACCCCACCCCGTAAGGTGGGCGGAGGGGAGGCGGTATCTGGCTGGAGAAGCGGAGGAGTGGATATTCCGCCGCTCCCCCCCGCCCCCCCATATCTGTCCTGGGTCCTAACTTTCAAGCCCAGCTTTCTCCAGATAGGTGTCCCTCATGGCGTCTGGGAATGGTGGGAATGTCAGTCCTAACACAGCTGAAGGAGTTGCGTCCCTCTCCCCTGCGGACTTCCTCGTGCAAAGGTAAAGCCTAGATGTCCTGGAATCTCTCCTCCCCCAGTTGGCATCCAACAGGTCGAGAAGCCGGGGAGCGCCAGGATCTTCTCACTCCATCTTCAACCCAGGTAGTTCTGGCGCCGTCTCCAGCCCGCCGGTCCAGAGCGCTCAGCTCAGCCTGGGGATTCTCGGCTCTCCGGAGCCCGCGCTTTAGGAAAGAACCCTCGGCCTCCTGGTTTCGATAGATCTCTTCGGCCTGAGCAGAGAGATCCAAAGCCGGAGATCCAGCCGCCCTCAATTTCTCTTGCCTCTCACTCCAGCAGGGATCGGGTTCGCGGCAGTCTTCCGCGAGGTTCGGACGTGACCCGGGACTCTGCCTGGAGCGCTTCCACCCGCGGACACCGTGCAGCCCCGGGCAGAGAGGACACGGACCGAGGCGTCCGGGTCGCTGCCGACTCCGCCTTCTCTCCACGTGACAGGCGCCGTCACCGCTGCATCCCCGGCGCTGCAACCAGCGGCCTGCACGGCTCGTCAGAGGCAGGAAGAAGAGCAGATCCGCCCCCTCTCCCCCCTCCCCGCACCTTCTTCCCCCATTCACCCTCCCTAGGCACATCCCAGAGCACCCACGCTGAGTGGCAAGGCGGTCCGGCGACGTCAAGGTCTTGCGGGGGACACTTCGCCGCCTCCCCACGCGAGAGAGCTCGCCTCGCCAAGCCCTCCCGACGGCGATCCTTCCCAGCGGAGAGAGAGCCTCAACTTGAGAGCGGTCGGCAACCTGAAGTGAGACCAGCAGAGGTGGTGGGAAAGAGCAACAGGGCCAGCGGAAGAACTGAGAAGAAAAGTGGGGACGAGGGGACCAAGACGGGTCGTTCTCTCCTGGGAAACATCAAGCGGACTGGCAAGCCACCTACCCCCCGGCGGCAGAGCTGGGCCCCCCTACCCAGCCCATGGAGCCGCCGGGATCTGGGTTGGGGGGCGCCGCCATGCTCACTGGTGAGTAGTAGACGATGGAGGGAGGAGGAGAGAACTTGGTTCATGCCTCCTCTCTAAGGCTAAGACCTTAGAGATCCAGAAGGTAACGATCCCCCCCCTCCCGGTTGACAGCTGGTTTTTGGGTTAGGCAGCCTGGGAAAAGATGGGCGCAGCATTTTGGGCAAATGATGCTACCTCCCACTCCCATGACTGGAAAGTGACAGAAAGAAGGCCCACACCATTACCTGTCCCTCTACCTACCAATCTGTGTCTAAAGTCATTTTCACATTATTGTGAACCCATCCTTGTTAAA
The DNA here is from genome assembly GCF_049901715.1 of Pseudonaja textilis. Classification (NCBI taxonomy): domain Eukaryota; kingdom Metazoa; phylum Chordata; class Lepidosauria; order Squamata; family Elapidae; genus Pseudonaja; species Pseudonaja textilis. The sequence goes on from NC_141991.1 coordinate 143,208,901, forward strand.
ATCTGGGAGAAAGAGAGAGACAGGATTGATGTGCAAACAGGATGGAACTTGTATGTGTTTATTTGTGGTCCCCTTTGCTGGACATTTGTGATGGGGTCTCCTAGCAGCCAAAGAGGAGATTTCTGTCACAGGTGCTCCATTACCTTAAAATAATTTTGTTTTCACTTGGAAAGGAGAGATGGAGTATCTCGCCTGTTCGTGGGACTTTCATCCCATTGATTTCCTACAAAAACATCTTGAGTCTTCCCATTAGCTATTTTTATTAGGATCTCCTGTTCAAGTACTACTTGCTATATGTATGTGTGTGTGTATATACAAACAAGATATGTTTGGACCAAGACATCACACATAAAATAGAATAAAATCCCATAAAACATAGATTACAAAAATGCTCTTACCATCACCCATGTCAGATGTCAAAAATAATTCTGGACTTTTTCCACCTCTCTTCTAAGTATTTACTTGTTCCTCCATCTCTTCTGATAAGGCCTGTAGTCTTTCCCAGCTTTCCCTACAGCCTTCACTACATGAACTTCTGGATTATCGCATTTGATGAGATTTTTATGAAATCCAGCCCTAAAATCCTTTCTTTAGGCCAAATCCAGATAGGCATTTACAAGTGGAGCAGAGGAAGCAGTAGGAGAGGAATGAGTGGGTGAAAAAAGCCTTTACTCTGTGTGACTTTTCTCTCAGACCTGGTGTATACTTTTCCTCCCAAATCAGAAACAACAAACTGGGTATTTTGTGTGTTTCTTGGGGAATTGAAAGAGGTGAACATAAGCTAATTCTTTTTTTTTAATGGATGGCTAGGTATCTCACTGTGACAATGCATAGAAATCACATGCATACATATGACAAATAGAATACAATACCTCAGAAAGGAATGGGGTTTATCTCTGTTGTGGTTCAGGATTTAGGTTTGGGAAGGTGGATTAAGCCTCCTGAAACGACTTGGAGCATATGCAATGTGCATTTTGTTTCCACTGAATACCTCCAACTCTGTAGTGTTCAATTGGGCTGAAAAATGTCTTTTCAGAACAGAAGCTGCAATTTTGACCTCTGTGTTTCCATTTTAGAAATTAGTGATTGCTGCTTGAGGCGCTAAGGTATGGTAGCATGAATTACAATGGTTTAAAATCTAACTGATATATATGCAAATGCCATTAAACTGCCACTTACATATTTCTGCTAAGTATCTGTTTCTTAACAATGACCTGTGGCTAGGTCCTTTGTATATATTCTCTGCATACAGTCTTCTGTTTTCTTACTCCCTCACACTGTCTTGTTCTGCAACACATTTCTCTTGGTTATGTGTGAATAAGACACAGTGTAGGACAGGAGCATTCAGATGTACTGTAGGATCAACTCATCCTATGTTGTACCTGATGTCTGAAATGGATAGATATTAGTATGTACTTTTTAAATATCAGAAATAATTGACAGAATAAAAGTGATTACAGAACTAAAGACTACAAGAATTAGACAACTGCCTTTTCCTTGCTTGTTTATTCCTTCTAGACATCTATATGGGGTGTCATCACTTCCTTCAAATTCCTTCTTGAAACTTATTCTTTCTGTGAAGCTTTGGCTAAAGCCTTCATTGCATAAACTGGCACTAAGTCATCTAACTTAGTGATCTTTAAACATGAATCCTTAGCTCTTCTTCTCCCCTGTTTTTGAAAATTTAGAATTAACTCTTTTTTAAAAAAAAATGTTGCATTCTAAAGTAAGAATATATGACCAGCAGCCCACAGGTTGTTTAGGCCCTTAATAGTCTTTGATATCCCAAGGAGCTTTCCAAAACTTGCTATTAAGTTAGAATAATTAATGTGAGGAAAGGGGAAATTTTACTACAGGGAAGTGAATCTTCCTTAATTAAATACATTTTAATTCAGTTTGCATTCATATAAAATACAAAACAAAAGTTACCTTTGTTCTTGTTTACACCCATTTTCATCTGTTCTCACCTACTTTATGGGGCCTGGCCCCTGACATGCTTCTCAAAGGTTCGATATGGGCTTCAACAACCCCATTGTAAAAGATGATAGACCTTGCTATCACATTCTTTTTCCCCTTGGATATATGAGGCCTTTTTCAGGTGACAATATGATATTTTAAGTCTTTCTAAAAAAAGAGAGAGATGAAAAAATGCCAAATGCTCTTCAGGAATAACCTGAGGATGACTCTGTGTTTGTGGTGTTTAATAGGACTGCTGACTCTCCATGAATTAATTTTGCTTCAGGGCATTTGGAACAATTCCCAGGGCTAATTTTGGGAGGGAGCCTTGGTTTGTTTGAGTATTACTCAGATTCCAGACATTTTGTGAAGCGAAACTGTGTTTTTAACCCATATCAGTTGTGTACATACCGTATGTGTATGGTTAGTATTGCAACATCTGTTATAATAGCTCTTTTGATGGGTGAAATGGTGTCTGCTCTGTTGTTACTCATTGTTCTATTTTAATAGTTATGTCCCAGCACAAGTTGTAGCATTATTTTCAAAGATTGGGATAATCAAGGGTTATCTTTGTAGTCCTTGATGAAGTAAACTGATGAAATTTTACTGCATGCATAATTGATGATAGAGATTATTTTCCCCCTGATTATATCTGGCAAAAAAAAAATCAAGGTTTTGCATGATATGCTTGTATAATTTCCAGTGATAAAGGAACAGCATTGCACAAATAATCATTTACAGCTATAGAAGTTATATTTAAAGCCTGCAAGGGAGTGACATCATAGCCATAGCCAGTGCTCTTTGGTCTCACTTTTGGTTATTTGAGTACTGTGTGTGCTATTATATCAATAATCTCCAATCATTGCTCCCAGAGTTACACATTATCCCAAAAACTCATTCAAAAACTGCTGCTGAACTATAGGTTTGAGGTAACATAAAAGGAATTTAATAAAAGTGCAGGGAGTAAGTGGGCAAATTCCATGCATTTAAATTTTAATTATATGAAGATAAATACCTTTTTGGCTCTGGTTCCACTAACTTAGGCTCACTATTTTGAGTACATTTCTCACCCAGCACTCAAAAGTCCAGTGTAAGAAAGAAAGAAAGAATCCATTCTGTTGTTTGAAAACTGATGAAACACCCTCCAGGAAGGCTGAGGATTGCAGTTCTTTTAAATCTGCAGATCCTGGACAAAAGCTTACTGTTATCTTCAGAGTTTCCCTATAAAAATCAAATGTCTTTGAAGAAACCCATGAAGCAATAGCTTGTTTAAACATTATGTATCAAGACTCTCAAGCAGCCAAGATGTTCATGGTATTTGTGGAGTGTTTTTTTTCCATCCTAGGCTACTCTTTGCTTCCCAGCTCAATAGACTGGAGACAGCCTTACAAAACACATCTGGAAGTAGTCACCAAACTGGTTTTAGCCAAATCAAGTAGTTACACTTTTTTTTTTAACTTAATCTCTTCAGCATGGGTGTGTGAGAGTACATTTGTGAGTGATCAGGGAGGCTAGAATAACTGGATGCTTTGTAATGAGCCCCATCCTCATCCCCATTTCCTTGCATGCAGAAAGCAAGTATGTAAAAGAATGATTCAGCCCAATTTTTTTTTCCTTGACGCTATTTTTTTCTCTTTGTGAATGAAGTTCTCCATCACCTACACTTTCTAGTCAACCTGAACCATAGCACTTATTACTGAGGTCTTCTAATTTGCAGATATTACTTGTTACCTTCAAGGACTGTGCCCTTCAACCATCCGTATCCCTGAATTGGCTGTCCTTTTCCTCTTCCTTTTTTCCTTTAGTCATGGATCCTTCAGTCACTCTGTGGCAGTTTCTTCTGCAATTGCTGGAACAGCAGAGCAATGGACATCTGATTGCATGGACATCCAATGATGGGGAGTTCAAGCTGGTGGATGCAGAAGAGGTTGCGCGACTCTGGGGTCTGCGGAAGAACAAAACCAACATGAATTATGACAAGCTGAGCCGGGCCCTGCGTTACTACTATGACAAAGTGAGAGACCACTTTGTAAATTCCAGATGAATCTGCCAGTTCCTGCTTTGCTTTCCATTTCAGCCCAGCCTTAATTAAGGAGAGCGCAGTGGAAACCTAACAGAATATTTGGGTAGATGAACTTTTCTTACAGATCAATAGGGAAGGAGTAAATGATGGAGTACAGGCTATGTTTTGAAAATCTCTGCAAGAGTTAAATGCTAAATGTACATACTTGTCTTCTGAGACTCCCAGGTTTCTTTTTCTCCCCTCCCCCTTTTTTTGTGTGTGTATTCTTATGCCTGGAAAGATAAGCTTCATATGAAATCTCTGAAAATTGTTTGGTGTTTCAGTAAGAGAACAAGGATGGGGTGGCTTAGTGGCCAAGATGCTGAGTTTGTCAATCAGAAAGATCGGCAGTTCGGCGGTTCGAATCTCTATCACCGCGTAATGGAGTGAGCTCCTGTTATTTGTCCCAACTCCTGCCAACCTAGCAGTTTGAGAGCATGTAAAAATGCAAGTCGAAAAATAGGGACCACTATGGTGGGAAGGTAACAGTGTTCCGTGTGTCTTTGGCATTTAGTCATGCCGGCCACATGACCACGGAGACGTCTTTGGATAGCGCTGGCTCTTTGGTTTTGTAACAGAGATGAGCACCGCCCCTTAGAGCTGGAAACGACTAGCGCGTATGTGCGAGGGGAATCTTTACCTTTACCCCATTTTCCAGGGCAGAGCGACCTGATTTTTTTCCCCTTGGAAGAAAGCCTATTGTGGTTTATATATATGAGGCCAAAACCCATTCTCTGTCATTCTGAATGCAGGAAATAAAATACAATAGAAGTCAGAATTCAATTGAAGGTTAGGTAATGCTTCTGAATAGCAAGAGCAGCTTGACAGTGGAATTATACTAACACACTATAATTCCTGTATTTGTTCCAACGGATGCTAGGCTTTATCTTGGGATGCTAAATTAGGATTCCTGCATCAAACAGGAGCAGGTTCCGATAGCCTCAACAGCTCCTTCCAACTTTTTGAATCTATAGAATATATAAATGGAAGCAAACACCTAGTGGCTCTCAGTTATTGCTAATCTACCAGTAGCTCCAATTACCAGTCATTACCAAATGTTGGAAATTCAGCAACAGCTAATCTGAGCTACAAGTTCCTTACTCCTTTAACTACCTAATATCAGATTTTATAAAACGAGAGTTGGTATCCCTGTATCTTCATTCTCTGCTTCTGTAAATCTATACTTTAAAGTAAGACTCATTGAACAAGATAATCTCATGGTTACTACATAGTAATCCATCTATGCATTATTATTGTATGAAGATTTCAAAGCTACTCTCCTTTAACAGATACACACATATGTGCACCTTATTTGTACCTGTCCCAAAAGCTGAATAAAACACACAAAGTTATGCAAATAACTCATATTTATTCAAGTCAGAAAGTATTAGCCTAGCTCATTTCAGAATACATTCAATTTTTAAATTCAAATATCTTTCCAAAAAATGTTATGTAGAATGTTGTCTCAAGAAAATGTAGCTGGATTACCTTGTCTTTGCTGCTCTAATTCAGCCATCCTTTCTGTCCATTCCAGAATATCATCCGTAAAGTCAGTGGTCAGAAATTTGTCTACAAGTTTGTCTCTTACCCGGAACTTTCGAGCATAGAAGGCACGAAGGATGAGGCAGGTACCAAAAAAACTGAGCAGGTCCCAGGTGAGGCCAAAGGGGGTGAAGGAGCTTTTGGTACCTCCAAAGCTCCACGAGGAGGTGGAGGTGCCCCACGTAGCAGTCGAAATGAATACATGCGTTCCGGACTGTACTCCACTTTCACCATTCAGTCACTACAGAACCCTTCACCCATTGGACGGCCCTCACGCCAGGAGACAGAGATCTTACCTGTGGTGCCTCCTCTTGCTGCTGCTCCCGAGCCAATGGCCCCCTTTTCCATGACCCCAGTGGAAGACCTTCCACAACTCCATATAAGCATTGAAGAACCGGAGGAGTCTAAAGAGTCCCTACAGGTGAGCCATGGGAAGAGATTTCTAGTTTGCTGGAAGGGAAAGATTTTACTTCAGATTTTAAGGGGGCTTTGAATAGGATCTCAGCAGATCACTCCCTGGATGGATTTGCTTCATCTTTTGCTGTGTTGTCACTATCTTGTTTCTTTGCTCGCTCTCTATACAAGTTGTCCTCAACTTATGATCTCAATCGTAAGTTTCTGTTGCTAAGTGAGACATGTGTTGTGAACTTTCCCCCATTTTACAACCTTCCTTGCCACAGTTGTTAAGTGAATTATGTTAAGTGAATCATCGCAGCTGTTACATTAGTAACCGTCGTTAAGCTTCCCTATTGACTTCGCTTGTCAGGAAGTCACCAAAGGTAATCACATGACCTTGGGACATAGCAGTAGCAATAGCACTTAGACTTATGTATCACTTCACAGTGCTTTACAGCCCTCTCTAAGTGGTTTTACAGAGTCAGCATATTGTCCCCCAACAATCTGGATCCTCATTTTACCCACCTTGGAAGGATAGAAGGCTGAGTCAACCTTGAGCCTGGTGGGATTTGAATGGCCAAATTGCAGGCAGCCGGCAGTCAGCAGAAGTATCCTGCAGTACTGCACTCTAACCACTGCACCACCAAGGCTCATAAATATAAGTCAGTTGCCAAGCGTCTGAATTTTAATCATGTCACCATGGGGGATGCTGCAATGGTTGTAAGTGTGGAAAATGGTCATGCCACTTTTTTCAGTGCCGTTGTAACTGAACAGTCACTAAACAAATTTTTGTAAGCTGAAGACTACCTGTATTAGATTAAAACTCCCAAGGAAAGAGAAAACCAATTAAAAACTGCTTTTTCCCCCCTTCACCCTTGTAAAGAAAAATACTGATATTTTAGGCAGAGCGGAAAAATGAATACGGCTAGCAAAGAACAGCAGGAGAAGGAACCGGCTTCTGAGGTGGATAGCCATCTCCAGCAGGAAAGTAGATTTTAGTAGGGCCAGCAGTGCTGACTGAACCATATAATGCACACATTTAGTAGTCATGGGAACCTTGGGCAGGCAGGTTGCCCTCGACTTACAACCGTTCATTTAGTGAGCATTCAAAGTTACAACGGCACTGAAAAAGTGACTCACAACCATTTTTCACACTAAATGGCCATTGCAGCATCTGCCTGGTCACGTGATTTACATGCAGATGCTTGACAACCAACTTGCATTTATGATGGTTGCAGTTTCCTGGGGCCACATGCTTACCTTTTTCAGCCTTCCGACAAGTCGATGGGGAAACCAGATTCATTTAACAACTGCAGTGATTCAATTAACCAGTGTGGCAAGAAAAGTCGTAAAATGGTTAAATTCACTTAACAAATTTCTCAGCAACATAAATTTTGGGCTCAGTTGTGCTTGCAAGTCAAGGACTACTTGTACAGTGTTGGGGTTGGGGTTGCCATTTTGATTCTGGTGTTATCCTTGTGCTTTTAATTATTATATGTTTGTGACAGCAGGACTAAGCCTGCAAGATGAAAGGTTGGCAGTCTCAGCTCTTCTCCCTTTCTGGGTCTAGCTCCACCTCCTGTATGCAGTTTGGTAATTCTTGCTGGGGATGTTTCCCTTAGCATCTTCTCCACTAATCCTGGCATACAAGTAGGATAAGCTTTTCTCACCTTCTGTCACTTTCTGGTCAATTTAAAACGAAGAAAACAGAGGGATAAATAAATAAGATAAATTCTGTAGCACCATCTTCTGTCCATGTAGTATTGGGGTTTGTTTGGTTATGGAAGATAGCCTGTTCTTCCCTCTTCCCCTTTTGGGGAGCTGGATCAATCTCACAGGAGGCAAATGAAATAAAACCTTATTTAAAAACAAAAGGGAGAATGTAAACATTATTTTTGGCTTTAAATAGTCAGAAGCAAAATATTCAAAGGCAAAGCAAATTAAAGAAAAAACAAGTGGCTGAATCTCAGATTGCATTTTAAAAGGATCTCCCATAAGAAAATAGAAAGGTTTGGCTAATGCTGGCCTGCTCCTATTTAGAACCAATTCTATTGTAAAGGAGTTCCAGTCTGTCAGAAGACAAAAACACTGAGTTTGCATTAGACAATACATATCAGAAGTACTAAATTACACTAAAAATGCACAGCTTCAAAATATAACTAATTGCATGCAGTATTTCTAGCTCAACTTGCCTACGATAAGTTTCTTATGATAATCTAATGACTGAAGCCAGAGTCCCTTTCTTGCTTTGGGCCTTTTCCCAGCTTCATGTAGATTATAATCTTTCTTTCAGAGGTTCAGGAAGGCTCTGTACTGAGCTTGTTTTTCATTTTCTCAGAGAACTTTGTGTTGTTTTCAGAAGAATAAAAGTTGTTCCACCTGGAGAGGGAGTGGTTCTGGGAATGGCTTCTTTTGCGACATGCTAAAAGCCTCTCTCCTCAGGAACGTCCTGCTTGAGACAGAGACATGGGAATTCCCTATCCAAGAAGCACTTTTTATTTTTGTGAATGGCATAATTATGAGGAGATCAAATTCTCATGTAGTTTGTGGGTTTCTTAAGGTTCAATAATACATTCCTCCAATAAGAAAGATTAGAGTTTTGAGAATACTGAAGAGATTTGTAGCAGCAAAATTATGGAAAATTCTCCAAGATTGGTTAAATTTGATTTATATCTGAATTAGGAATAAGTGAGGGAGTGGATGTTCTTTACATTTTTTAGTAGGGTCATTTAGTGGTAGTGGCTATTTTTATTTTTGTTTTATTATATGTACAATTTTTAAATAAAGTGAAGGAAGGTCAATTGAATTTGGGAGGAAGGACAAAGAAAAGGTTTTCATTGAGATGAGATTATCATATGGGGGGGAAATAGAACAAAAAGGTAAAAGAGGAAATAGTGCATCTTGGTGCTGATCTGCCTGCCTCCTACATGGACATGATGACCTGAATCCAGGAGGATTGGTGTCTTTCTTCAGGAGAGTATGTGGTAGTTTTGAAGGAAATTGTTGTGTGAACCCAGTCCATAAGATGTCCTCCTTGGATCCTGCAGTGTTTTGAGAAGAATTATAACCCAGCCTCCTATCTTACCGTCTTACAGAATTTCATTGAATGCATGGTGGAGATTCAACTGCACTTCATAGAAAGTAAATTATCTGTATCCCTTTCAGGGAGAGTTCAGGCTTGGGCCTGGGGCATAGGCAGTGGTGTGCTGCTAAATGTTTTAAGGATTGACTCTGCCCGCTCCATTACTGCTGCTATGCTGTGTGTCTAGTCTGATTGGCATGCTAGGCTTACCTCTGCTGTCAAATGGCTTGCAATATTCCAAAGAAAATAATAATTGGTTCTCATGAGCCAGTGTGAGCTGGCTCCAGCACATTACTGGGCTTGCAGCTTCTGGTATTATTAATGGTAGAATCTTCCTAGGCTTCCTGTAGAGGTAGGGGACCAAGGACATTGTTTTGCAGTGGTTCTGTTGCTAGCTCAGTAGGCAGTTCCAATCAGTGGTAGGGAAGGAGATATCTGCCTGGTGGTCACTTCCTTGTGGGATGCTTAAGGAATCAGTCTATTCCTCTTGCTGTTTAATGTGTGTGTGGAACTGCTGAGAGAGATCCTTCCATGAGAGACTGATGATATTCAGCTTTATAGTGTCCGGATCTCACTGGAGATCCTGAATAAATTGTCTCCCACTGTTTGAAGGCTATCGGGATCTTGATGGAATGAAACAGGTGGAAATTGAACCCTAACAACACAGGTTACGTTACGTAGCAAGACGTAGTTGTATATTGTTCTCTGTCAGTCTCCAGAACTCCAACAACTGGATAGATTGTTGGCTCTTGTGGCCAGGAGGGTGATTGGTAAACCAATTATGGCCCTTCTGAAGTGGAAAGCCCCACCATAGTGATTCATTCCCTTTTCACCACAAGGTTATAAACTTCTGCAATGTGTTTTACATGCCTTTGAAAATCAGTGAGAAAAGACAGATGGTTCACAATGCAGTAGCCTTTTGCTGGCTGGCATACAGTAGTTGCTATGATTACTTCTATCTGGCATGTCGTGGGTTAGTTACTAGTAGATTTCTTGGCGCCATTCAAAGTTCTACTTTGACTTATAAAATACATCATCAGGGCCACCTATTCCACCTAGAGGTGGGACCCCAATGCAGTGAAGTGAGGGGAGCTGATGCCAGAAAACGTTGTTTCTCAATCATGGCACCAGTGCTTTAAACCCGCCCCCCCCCTTCTCTCTCTAGAAACAAGGCTGGCCCTTGGTGATAGTGCTTCAGAAGTAGATGAAGACCAAACTTTTTCACGGTGGCTTTGGCAAGTGGTTGCTTGACATCTATAGCTGAGTATTACTTCTGCTACAATTGTTGTTTTTATTTTGCTCTTATGATACTATTTGTGGTTAAGGATTGATTTTCTTACTTTATTATGTACATTTATTGGGTTTCGATGTCTTGCTATTAGCTGCATGAGTCTGGAAAGATTTGACAACATGCAATTATTAATGGTTATGTATGAGTAATCTGTAGTTAGAGTCATAGTCAAAGGCTGGTAGAAATTTAATAATTCAGGTCCTAACCATGGACCTAAGAATTATTAAGATAGCATCTAAGAATATAGACAGTTCCAGGGAAGGTGGTTCAGGTCTGATAAATTCAGTATTTCCAGATATCAAGGAAATCCTTTAGGTATCATTCCAAGTGCTCCAATCACAATTTGTATAACAACAGATTTCCTTTTCCATAAATGTTCAGTGTCAAATTGCAAGTTGCAGTATTTCATAATTTTTTTCTCCATTGTTTTTCCTCAATCCTGGCCTCATCCAGAATAGCAAGATTGGTGAATCATACTTTTGTTTCGTCAATAATTGTTACATCAAGCATGTTATGAATAAGATGATTGTCTGTTTAGATTTTAAAGTCCCGTAACATCTTAACCCTCTCATTTTCCAAAACCTTCTCAACTTCATAGTCCCAGTAGTTTTTACTCCATTCAAATCCAATCCTTTGGCAAGTTTCTAATCAATAATTCTGGCAACTTGGTCACGAGTTATACTGCAACCATTCCTGCAACCATTGATCAAATGGTCAATTATTTCCTCTTTTTTTTACTACAAAGATGACATTTGCTGTTATTTGTTACATGTTGAATTTTTACCTTCATGCAATAGTTGTTAAAACTTGTTCTTGAGCCATTAAAATAAAATCTTCAGTTTTTTTCTTTAACACCCCAATCTTATTCAATTATATATGGTTTTTTTTATCAACTTTTCCTTCTATATCCTTTAAGCATTGACCATGCGTTGACTTGTTATTCAATTCTGTATTCTTATCTGTGTTCAGCCTTCACTTTTATTGCTTGAAGAGCTTTCCTCGAATAACTACATTTGTCTAGTTTCTTCACTTTTCTTAATTTAATCATTCAGGCCATGCTTTCCTTCCTCTACAGTTTGTTTCACCTATAGAAGTTCTCTACCCCTTCTGCTTTTGGAAAATATAGTTGATCAATATCATTTTGGGGAGAAAAGTATGACATCTTGTCATTAATTTTCTTGTCTTCCAATCCAAGTTATCATGATCCATTTGAGTCCAGTCAGCTATTCCTTCTATGTGGCAAACACTATTCTTTCTATGTGGCAAATAAACTTTTGCAAAGGTTTTAGTTGCTTTCATTATATTTCCACCATTTAGTTTTGATTTCAAAAGTTTCTTTGTAAAACCTTATTTTGAAATTAAATGATCAGTTTGTGACAAAGAATAAATGTTTTCTAAAACAGGCAGATAATTCTCACAGGCCATTAGGAAAGATGTGGGTTTAATGCTACATACACAATGCATGTAGCAGTCACTGCATCACACTGAAAAAGAATTCCACATACCTGGAGTAGAGAAAGATAGACCCAACACTTACCACCATCGGAGGTGAACATCTCCAGTTAAAAGCAGGAGTAGTTTTAGGAGGAGGTTTTTCTCTTGCATTAGTTTCTGAACTTGTTTGATGTTAGAATGGATAACATCATCATGATCATTTCTTTGACTTGATTCTGTAAGAAATTGGACACTTTCAAAATTCTTAAATATTTGTAGCCTTCTTCTGGTGCCTTTATTAGATCTTCATTGTTAAGATGCATTCATTATGTTCAACAATTTTGCCTACCTTTATGGCTAAGGTTGCACACTTGTGGATGCTTAATTGCAGTGAGATATGTTTACTGAGGTCTTTTGTGCTTTTTAATAAGGAATCAAGTTTAGCCTTTGTTTTTCGTAATAATTTAAAATTATCTATATAGAATAAATATGAAATTTTTACTTCTTTTTTGGCCAATTCATACCCACAGTTTGACTTGTTTAAAATTGTTGTCAGCAGGGCCCTTGATAGTACAAAAGCAAAGAGGATAATGAGTCATCTTGGAAAATTTCGTGTTTGATTTTGACATCTTCAAATTCTTCCCTATTAGCCATTCGTTAGCTTCATTTGCCAAAACTTCATTGATATGTTCATAAATTGCTGAATGTTTCTGCTGATTCCAAAAATTATGATCCATCCAGCTAATGTAAAAAAGAATTGAATGCCTTTTTGCAGTCTATCCAAGTGTAAACATATTTGCTTTTTTTTTCAAATTCTTTAAAAACAATGTCAATGTCAACTAGTCCTTCATTCCCTCAAAATTTTGGAGCACCCTTTTTTTTTCTACAGGGAGTAAAGTATTTCTTTTCAAATCACTATAGATTTGATTTGCATTTATGCCCATAAGTAACTTGTATGTTGTTGGCAAACAGGTGATGGATTTATAGTTTCCAGGCTTATTTCCCTTCTCCTTCTTACTCTGAAATAGGAATAACCTTCTGGTTGTTAGACATTTTTTATTTGTTTTCTGATGCTTCCAAAACCTTTTTCATCTGGTCTGTCAATCTCAACTGTAGATTTGTCATCAGTTTTAGCCAGAATCTATGTCGCTCATCTGGTCCAGGAGATTTTGATCTTCTCTGATTGCATTTATACCATTTTTCAGTTATTGTAATGTCTTCCATATAAGTACTTTCACTGGGTTTTCAACATACTTAATCCATGTTGGATTCCTATTGTGACTTGTATTGTTTTCCCCACAAACCTTTATAAAACTTTATGATCTTTTCTTGTCAGGCTTTTCATTATTTGTCAGTCCTTTCCCATTTTCAAAGGTTCTACAGAATTGATGCCGATTTGCTCTAAACTGCAAAATTTGTTGGAATATTCATATTAAATTGTCATATCTCTTGATCTTCTCTGCAATAACCATGACACTTTGTTTCAGTTGTTCTATATCCTCTGCAATTCCTTACTCTTCAGGTAATACTTCACACACAGATTAGTTTTGATTTTCTTATTATTTTGTTAAATATATACGTATGTATACACTGTATATTCAATTATTATGGTCCACTGAACAGTCAGGCATAAATTTAGACTGGATTTGGCATTTTTATCTACCTACCATTACTATTATTCTTATTTGTTGAGACTTTTAGAGAGGTTCGGGGGTCTTTCTCAAGGATTTTAAGAGCCTTAAGTGGCATTTAAACATAGGCACTCTGAATGTGTTCTTCTGTTTTAAATAGACAGTTAAACTTATTTTTTATTTCATGTATTAAAATGCTTTAAATGCAGCTAGGATCTCTATTTTAAAATATTTTTCCATCTTGATTTAAATGTATTAGATGCATCGTTTGATGTTTTTCTTCTGCTTTATAACATTAAATTTGTGGCCTTCCATTGGGTAAATATGGAATCTGCAGCTAGCCAGCTGTGGTCATGACCTTTTAATATAGATGTTTTTAAAAGGGGAAATACCTTTTAAACAGAAACCCACAGAATCAAAAATTCCTTGTCCTAATTACCAGTTGACAGTGTTATTGTACGGGTATTCCACTTGCAAATTTCTCCACTATTTGTTGTTGAGCACTTTGCAGAATGCTGAATTAGATTAGCTTTTGGTGTGACCCAGGGGTGGGATTCTACCAATTCGGGCCAGTTCTATAGAACCGGTTGTTATGATTCTGTGCAGTTTGGAGAACCGGCAAATCGCACCACTGGCTGGCTCCTCCCCTCCCTACCCGCCCCGCCCAGGAGGCTTTCCTGAGGCCCAGTCAGGGGTAGTATTCAGGGGGTTGTGGGAGGGAGAAGTGGCCTGAGAGCAGAGCTGAACCTTCCTTAGGATTGAAGCTTCTATTTTTCAGTGCAGACTCAGGCAGCAGATTGCAGAAAGGTAGATCTGGGAATGAAGCTGTGATTCTGCAAGCAGCTCAATCTGCCTGCCTGCTTTGCCTGATTTGGGGTAAAAGTTTCTCTTTTTTAAAAATAAAAAAAAATCAATCTTGACATATATATTTACAATATTTACATACAAGCCATGCCCAGCCAGTCACATGACCACCAAGCCACACCCACCAATCAGGCCACGCCCACAGGACCAGTTGTTAAGAAATTTGAATCCCACCCCTGGTGTGACCCAACAGGGCTTTTCTTAATTCACATATCCCCCCCATCCCCTTATTATGGTAAAAGACCAGAATAAAGCAGTACAATATACAAAGGATATAGAAGTTTAAAACTAATATGAAAAGCAAAGGAAGATACTATGTAGGGAAAACAAGACCCATCATAGGAAATCCAGGCCTAAGAACGAATACGTTAAAATATGGTTTTAATTTATATTTTTACAAAAATTCACATATGTGCATTTGTGCGGATGTGTATAAGAGTAGTACAGAAAGCAACTAAGTTTAACCATAAATATATAAAGCAAGTAAGTATAAAAGCAGGTGCTGAAAGGAGATGGACAGGGAAAGGGAAATGAAGAGCAAAAACGGAGAAGAGTTTTTCTAATAGCAATAGCACTTATATACTGCTTTACAGTGTTTTTACAACCCTCTCTGAGCAGTTTACAGAGTCAGCCTATTGTCCCCAACAATCTGGGTCCTCATTTTACCCACCTCGGAAGGATGGAAGGCTGAGTCAACCTTGAGCCTGGTGAGATTTGAACTGTCAGATTGCAGGCAGCTGGTTGCAGCAGAAGTAGCTTGCAGTACTGCATTCTAACCATTGCAGCACTGAGGCTCTTACTTGCTAAAGTTGCTTTATGTTTAAATCGCATATCACACATACAGAATGAACAATAACTCTCAAACAACTTTATAAACAAGTAAGGTTCAGAAAATGGGGCTCTTGTTTTATTTCTTTTTCTGTTTGTTTGCACCATAAGGAACATGTTAACTAAAATTATGAGAAATTGGGTTGGCCAATATAGAAATGGCCACAGCTAGAATAATGGCTGGGATAATACATAGCCAGAAAAAGCTTATGAAGTTCAGAAGAAGCCTGAGAAGAGAGAGGAGCTAGACAGTAAAAAATAACTTTGGATTTAGAATATAATCAATGACCACAGTCTCATATTGTGCTAAATTATGTGTTTAGAACTGGTGTGTTGACTAAGCACATTTCTGAGGCAGCATCACAGATTATGCTGTACTGTAAATCATGATTTAGAAATCGATTGGTTCCAGAGGTGGTATTCAACAGGTTCTGACCAGTTCTGGAGAACCAATAGCGGAAATTTTGAGTAGTTTGGAGAACTGGCAAATACCACCTCTGACTGGAGATTTTACAGTATCCTCCTCCTGCCATGGCCACCAAGCCACGCCCACAGAACCAGTAGTAAAAATTTTTGAACCCCATCACTGATTGGTTCATACTATGGTAAAATTCATGTTGTGTTTTAGGTTGATGTGGTAACCTAGCTACTGTTGGACATAGCAAAAGAGCTTCTCATTAAAATTGTAACCAGCCTGCTAATAGCTTTTTGCTGGGATCCAGTTTTCTTTAACAGAAGCTTTTTCCGAACCTGGTGCCCTCCAGATGTACTGCAACTGCAATTCCCAGAATCCCCAGCCTATCTAGACTGTGACTGTCCTGACTTGGAATTTTAGGAACTTTATTTCTGGCACATATGAAGGACACCAGATTGTGGGAAATGGTTTTGTAGAGACAATATGTTTCCGAATGCCTCAGGAGAAGATGTTTCATGACCATGACCAGGAGAGAGCAGTTTAATGATGACCTTGAAATAATCTGACAGTGTTTTGAAGGAAAGAGAATTTATGACCAACCTGCAAGATACATTTTATGAAAGCTCAGTTTTAAGGAAAATAGAGCAAACAAATTAGTCCCAGATCAGTAGACCAAGAGTGAGTACTGATTTGTTTATTTTTTTTTACAAAAGGACTGATTATTAGCAGAAAATCTCTGGAAGAAAGTTGAACTGTGTCTGACAAATATTCTACAGTACCAAATGAATAATTTGAGCAAAGTTAGGCTCTGGGGTTTATTTTTGGGACTTCCCCTGTAAACAATAATTAACTTCCAAACCAAGTAAACTGGTTCTGCTTTGTTTAGGAAACTCTCTTTGATCTCCTAAATCTTCCCTGGTAGCCTCACTTTCATCAGTTCCGTTTTCTGTCTCCATCCAGGTCATAGTGGAGCCTATTCCATTGGAGACTCATGACCTTGATGAGAAGGTGCTAGTGAAAGTGGAGGAGAACCTGGATCTTGACGAAGAAGCAGCTGCTCTGATGGTTTTAATGGATGGCGGAGTGAAGGAAGAGACAGCTCCTCCTGAGAAGTCTTCTCCGGAGAAGGAATCTATGGAGGCCGACCTGCAACAAGACGGAGATAGGCTACTGAAGAAGGAAGGCCAGTTATCTCCCAGCCTGGTGTCTGTTTCTCTTGAGGGACAGCCACAGAAGGGGAAGAAGCCTAAAGTCTTGGAGCTTCCTTCATTGCCAACTCAAGAGAAAGTGAACGCAGCTGTTAACAGCCTCCTGGCACCAGGCGGGACGGGAAGCACCTTGACACCAACCACAGTTATTTCCTCCCATGCACTGGTGAGACCATATTTTTCAGCAGGTCTTACAGGATTTTGATCTGTTCCCATGAGCTAGGGATGCAACTGGGGATCCCATTCCAAAGTTAAAGGGATCTGGGTTTTTTGTTTTTTTGTAGTGGATACATCTAATTTGAACGCGATGCTTACTCTTTCTTTGGAGCGCCAGGCAGAGAAACAGACAGACCTATCACACTGTTTCTTGGGGTTGGGCGGAGATTAGCAGTAGCATTTAAGTCGCAGAAAATAAAGTAATGAATAAAAAGAATTAAAGGCAAGAGATAACAGAGAAGAAAAAAACATATAATTATTTCTAATTTGCTATTTACTTTTGGGTGGAGGTGGGTGCCTTCGAGTCAGTGGTGACTCCTGCTGACTGCCTGGAGATGTCCTGCAGTATTCTTGGCAAGATTTCAGAAGTGGGTGAGCCTTTGCCTCCCTCCTAGAGTTGAAAGTGGCTCAAGGTCACTCAACTGGCATTTTTTTATCTAAGGCAGGATTAAAACTCATAGTCTCTTGTTTTCTACCCCGATAACTACTGCGCCAAACTGCTCCATCCATTCACTACACCCCTTCTTACTGTTCTTTCCTTACACTGTAACCTTGCTTCCACCACATCCATGCCTTGATTCGTACATTGTCTTTTTTGTGCTTTAAACTTCTCATCTTTCTCGTTTTGAGAACCGCATCAGTTCTCTCTTGCCCTGACTCTCAGATTTCCCTTTCCTCTTGATCCAGTCAAGAGGAAACATCGCTTGGACACATCGCTCTTAATCCCACCTGCCTATCAAAATGCCTCCACTCCCCTTTCTGTAACGTTCTCTACACAGCTCTACAGTTTCTCTCTCCTATCATCACCACCATACATAGAACTAACTGTCTGTCTGCAACCCGCTTCATGGCTAGTGCTTGGCGTATAATGCGTGGTTTGGCCTAGTTATTTAAATTACCTAGCTGCTTAGAGAGGCACACCAAACTGAGGAAGATGTGTTTTTCTATTGAAATTGCCATGAGAATATCGGTCTCCTCTCAGAAATTAAGAGAGCGCTATTCCCGTGGCAAAAACTTTTTTAAAAAATTACATGAATTCCATCCCCCTTAAGGAAAGAAAAAGCCCACTTCCTGGGTGATTCAGCTTGCCATGGTAAACGCTCAGTGAACAAACAGAAATAATACAAATCATAAAAATGAATACCTTATCCTACCTTACCCTGCTACATGTTGAGAAAAGTGATTGATGGTTAGTTTTACCATTGATAGACAATACTGGGTGGGTGAAGAAGGATAGCAGGGAACCCACCAATCATTCCCCTAAAACAACCTCACATTAAACTGCATGTAGGCTTTGAAGGAAACATGTCAACGTACTTCCAATTCAAGAATTGTAGGAAAGCACATTAATGTAGCTGATTCATACTCTCTATGTGAACAACTCGCCTCGTTGTACTTCTTTAACAAAGGCACTTACTTTTGCTTTCCTCATATATCCTTTCATCACTCGTCCATTCCCTTTTCTTAAAAAACATTTTTTTTAAAAGTTATTATAGAGTATTATAAAATACAAAATACAAAAGTAAGTAGAAGAGCAGTGACGGGGGAGGGGAAAGGAGAAGAGAAGTGAGAAAAGATGGGGGGTGGGGAGGAGAAAAAGAAGCATCGACTTCCGACTTTCTCTGTTGTAGTAAAATAAGGCATTAACAACAAATCACAGCTTTTTGTTTTTCCCTAATAGTATGAACAAGTCATTTCTATAAAGATCTATCAATCTGATTTGTAAAACCCCAAGTCAGAGTTTCATTCTTTTCTACATCAAGTTCAGAAGTGGTTTCCATGTGGAAACAAAAGTACTTATGTTCTTTTCTGTAATCAAAGTAATCAGTTTTGCCATTTCAGCCAACTCCATCAACTTCTGCAACCATTCTTCCACGATACGAATCAAAGTGTCCTTCCATTTTTGTGCATACAATAGTTTTGCTGCTGTCAACATATATACAAAGCTCCAAATTTTTTCTTCAGTTCTTTTTTCCTCAAACGAAGAGGAAAAGTTCTTTATTCATTTTTATCTCAGTTTTCAGAATTTTCTGTATTAAAATATGAATCATACTCTACATTTTTTTTTGCTTTATCACATGCCCACCATAGATAATAAAAAAATCCCTTCTTTATTTTTACACTTCCAACATTCATTTGACATGCCTTTGTACATCTTAGATAACTTACCTGGTGTTAAATACCAATGATACATCATCTTATAGAAATTCTCTTTTAGATTATAATTTAATGTAAATTTTAAACCCTTCATCCACATAATTTTCTCATTGTTCAAGCATCACAGTATATGCAAAATTCCTTACCCACTGAATCATACAATGTTTTTACATGTTCGTTTTCCAAATTCAATTGCAATAACATTGTACACTTTCACGCTTCTTTTGTATCTTATTTTCCACTGCACTCAAAGTACTTCTTCTGACATTTCCAACACTCATATAATAGAGTGTGCAGAATCATGCTTTTGTACATAGCCATGTTCACTTCTTTTGATAAGCATTCATTTCTTGCAAATGACCATATATTTATCATTACTTTTCCAACAGGATGGGCATATCTTAAAAATTTACAGCCATTTCCTCATATTGATAAACATTCACTAAATATGCATTTATCTAGTTGCTCTTTTTGCCCTTTATGTATTAATTGCATA
Source organism: Pseudonaja textilis (assembly GCF_049901715.1). Lineage (NCBI taxonomy): Eukaryota > Metazoa > Chordata > Lepidosauria > Squamata > Elapidae > Pseudonaja > Pseudonaja textilis. Next base: position 143,228,479 of record NC_141991.1, read on the forward strand.
TGTTTATTCCATTGCCCCTACATCACATGCTATGTAACGTAACTGCAAATTTTTCGGTTTCTCAGCCAGCAAATGGGATTGTCTACACACAAAGACATGCATATTCATTTCTCTGATAGCGCATCTCTAATACCACCACAACCCTTATTTATTAACTTACTTCATTTCTGACCCACTTTCCCTCCCACCACCCCGCCAGTGGTTCTAGGTACAATATCAGATATTCTCTTGCTCTGTTCTTGGTGTTGAATGATTCAGGAAGCATTTAATATATTTTACTTGTACACCACTCCTGTGGCATTCAGCAACCTTCTTTCAATTCCACATTCATGGAAAACATTCCATACTTGGCACTTATTTATCTTACACTTTCCCTCAATTAATACATTTGAATTAGACTTTCTCATGTTCATATATTTATCAAGGATCTCTGCCCAACAGCAAAAACCTGAATCCTCATGTTTCATGTGCATTCCTCCTAAATTAGCAAAGCGTATGTTGACAAAATTGCACTCTTGTGCCAGCATGTCGACAAAATTGCATTTGGTGCCAGCAAATGGTGCTGTCCTTACAGCTTTAATGTGGGACAGTTTAAAGGCATCAATTGATCCATTCTCTGATTTTGTTTTTTCTTCTAGCCAGCATTATGTACCTGAAAAGGGGGGGGACGGGGACTGCAATCACTTTCCTTAAGATGTGCATTGATTGGTAACTTGAGTTACTTTTCAAGTTCCCCAAGTGGTAACTCATTGCCGTAGTAGTAGGAAACAGGTTGCATATGAGAAGCAGTGCAGGCTGAACCCTAGGCATGTTGGAACAGTTTTCTCTGGTTCCATCTCGTGCAGCCTGTCAGTTGGACAGGTTGTTTTTTTTAAAAAGAAAACACAAGCTTTTAATTTTTGCAATTATCTTTTACTCCCTCTGCATATTATACTCTATACTGTACTTCTTTATTTCATCCCATTTTTGCCACAATAATTCTCTGAACAATTTCTCTTACCCAGCCTCTTTCAGTTCATAACTCCACCAAGCATCTTTTTTTTCATACTTTCCCTTCTATACACTTTGTAATTGCAACTTTTTCTCTCTCTCTTCCATGCGGTTCTCATGCCCTCTTTCCTCATGTTCCTTGTCCATTTGTTCTGCTGGGAGGCTAAGCTAATATTTTTAATACATTTTTTTTCATATCGTTTACATTTCCTGCAATTGTTCTTTTACTGGCTTTGTTTCCTTCCATGTACATTTCCCCCAAGATCTACTCTTAATAATGGTCACTGTCTTAGTTTTTCATCGGGTTTTTTTTATTTATTCCTTTTCCATGATAGTTACAATACTTCATATGTCTTTTGAAGAGATACTCACTAGTTATTTTTCTTATTTATTCCTGGGTCTCCTAACAGCCCAATCACATTCTGTACTCTCATTTTATTTCTATCTATCCACACATCCATGTCCCACTCAGAATAATTCCTCCCATCACATCCATTCAGAATGTTGCACAATTTTCTCCAAATGCATCCCTGATGAATAGAATAGAATAGAATAGAATAGAATAGAATAGAATAGAATAGAATAGAATAGAATAGAATAGAATAGAATTCTTTATTGGCCAAGTGTGGTTGGACACACAAGGAATTTGTCTTGGTGCAAATACTCTCAGAATACATAAAAGAAAAGACACATTTGTCAAGAATCATAAGGTACAACACTTAATGATAGTCATAGGGTACAATAAGCAATCAAATCATACTAGGAAACAGTCAATATAAATCGTAAGGATACAAGCAACAAAGTTGCAGTCATACAGTCACAAGTGGGAGGGGATGGGTGATAAGGAGTGATGAGAAGATTAATAGTAATAGTGCAGATTTTGTAAATAGTTGGACAGTGTTGAGGGAATTATTTGTTTAGCAGAGTGATGGCTTTTGGGAAAAAACTGTTCTTGTGTCTAATTGTTCTGGTATGCAGTGCTCTGTAACGTCGTTTTGAGGACAGGAGTTGAAACAGTTTATGTCCAGGATGTGAGGGGTCTGTAAATATTTTCACAGCTCTCTTTTTGACTCGTGTAGTATACAGGTCCTCGATTGAAGGCAGGTTGGTAGTAATTGCTTTTTCTGCAGTCCTAATTATCCTCTGAAGTCTGTGTCTGTCCTGTTGGGTTGCAGAACCAAACCAGACAGTTATAGAGGTGCAGATGACAGGCTCAATAATTCCTCTGCAGAACTGTATCAGCAGCTCCTTGGGCAGTTTGAGCTTTCTGAGTTTGCATTTCCTATTGATTTTCAAATCAGTGGAGGATTGTGAATTCCTGTTTTCACAGATCTCCGAAAGAGTCTAAAAGGCATCAATGCATTCTTCTGGATGTACACTTTAGCCATTTTGTTCATAATTAAGCATATACCTCCATGTATGCAGCAACTCCACTCCGCAAGTCCAGATCACCTTCATTCATCTCTATTACATCTTTCCCATTTCTCTTTGTTTTCATACAAAAAGTGTATCAGTTTTTCTTTCATTCACTTCATAACACTTTTTACCATTTACTTCTCTTACATGCCAAGTGGCAATCTTCTATGTGCTGTTGACCACATATCACAAGTAAATTCTGTCAGGCCAGTTTTGGGTGAACTGTTATAATCCATTTACAGGTTCGGTGGATTGGATTGGTGTAAAAAACTTAAAAATTAGAAAATAAAAAAAATGTGGTTACTCCATGAATACAAAAATATTGATCTCTACAACTAATCAAGGCATTCACACAATACACAAGATACTTACAGTATATTAGTATTGCCTGCTGATACTCATAGTTTTGCCTGCTGAAAGGAAAGTTTGGGAATAGTTTAACATGGGCAGTCAAAACCCATTTTTATCCCCAGACACGTTCATGTTCTTCTCTGCAAGCTTCTCTGCAATCTGGCAAGCCAGCATGCATGAAATGTATATGCAGTGTGACATTCTCTTGTTTTAACATACGTTCTGCTGAGTTTTAAGCTGTTCCCCAAACCTGGGATAGAACCTGGAGGTGCTTTCCAAACTGCAGGGGGCAAGCCTGATTTGAATAGATTGCTTAAAATTTCTTTCAAGATTATTATTTTTATTTTTATTTCATCATCATCATCAATATCTAAGAGCTATACCCATACAGTAGGACAACTAGGGCCTTCAGGATCAGTTCTGCTCCCTGAATAGCAGCAATTGATTTTTTTAACTTACTAGACCAGACACAAGAGAAATCTGAGGAGATATTCTGGATATGAGAAAGGAGTCTCTGATAGGTAAAAAATTATAGTTTTATGGTCTGACACTATTGATTAAGTCCTTTCACTGATACTTTTACCTAGATGTTTCTGAAGAGGCTTTTTAAATGGCCATTATGATTAGAAAATCCCAACTTCATTTAGTATTGGTGACTTTTGAAAGTTGATGTCTACTGACAATTGTACATACCTTACCTGCTGAGGTGGAGATTGGAAAAATGGTTTGCCAAGTTCCAAAAATAGCTTGCAGCTGAATGATAAGCCTGCAAGTGGTAATGTCTATCAAACAATGGTTATGTCTGTGAAATAATAATGCATAATTTTAAAAAGTATGTCTTTTCAATAATAAATCATGATAAAGACCAAAGTAGAAAGCTGATACACAGCACTGATGCTTCTCTGTATGCAGAAAAGGAAAATGTCTCTTAACACCTGTAAAAATATGAGAATATTTGCAAGGGAAGAGTTCCAACTCTTTCCTTCAATTTCTTTCCTTGTCTTCTTCCTGAGAACCAAACTTGGAAAAATTGGCCAATGGAATAAGTGGCTGTTTTGAAAAATTGGGGTATTGCTACTTTTCTTTTTTTTTAAATATCCTTGTTGTTTTATTCTGATCTTCTTTGCAGACTCCAGTACTGCTCACCCCAAGTTCCTTGCCACCCACCATCCATTTCTGGAGTACCCTGAGCCCCATTGCACCACGTAGCCCAGCCAAGCTTTCCTTCCAGGTATGGTTTGAAATATACATTATCTGTGAGGGGAGAGAAAGGGTGTCTGTGAGGGGAAGGTAAAAATTGAGATTGGGGTCACACATAATGTATGGATTTGAAGTCATAATTTCCTGAGAGAGTGGAAGAAAAGTCAAGTTTGGCTCATAAAAGGAACATATGAAAGCTGTATATATTAGGGATGTTTGCAGGCCTCATTAGCAAGTATGGAATAAAGAATTGGTTTGAATTGGGAATTAACTTGGCTATGTTTTTGGTATATGGCAGGGGTCTTCAAACTTGACATCTTTAAGACTTGTGGACTTCAACTCCTAGAATTCCTCCTCCAGTCATGTTAGCTCAGGAATTCTAGGAGTTGAAGTCCACAAGTCTTAAACTTGTCAAGTTTGAAGACTCTTGGTATAAGGCATATTTTACCAGATACTTATATATATATATAAACATTTTACATAAGCACATCAGTAAAATATAGTCATATCTCATTATAATCATCCATAGCCGATCTGTGTCAAGATCTGATGTATTCATAAGTTACTAATAATATCAGTTTTGCTAACCAATTGAGTAATTGGAGCTCTTACCTTTCCAATGCTGAATGAATCTTACAGCTATTGGGAAGACATGGGCAATCCACATATTTGGGTCCAGATATCAGCTTCCATGCAATTGGAATGTAATTCAAGAAGGATACAAACATTCTAAAATAAACTTGATGGACCTCTTTGTATGTTATTTTTAATCAAGTCAAGCGTGGACCTAATGTACAATACAAACTTGACAATATGTTCAACAGTGGGATTACCAAATATTAGTTTCAGCTCCCAATAGTCCTAACTTTGTTCTGAATTAATTTAATTTAATTTAGAAATGACTCTGGGCAGTTTGCAATACTATAAAAATTAAAAAAAATATTTAGAAAAGAATATAACTAGCAAGAGATAAAGAAAATAGATAAAAGAAGAATGGAGGGTGTCAAATCTAGCCAACAACAAAACTCACAAGGGGTTCCAGTCATCCTAACTTAAGGCCTGGGAGAACAGCCAGGTCTTCAAGGCTACTGCTTTTTTTTTACTTTTAAGAATGGCTTTTGTTGGAAAGCCAATGTTTGTGTATGTGGTATGCATGTGTGGAGCTTTGGAATAAGGAAGGGAGAAGATGGAGTATTTCAACACTCACGTTTCAAATCATGCCCTTTCAAAACTGTTTTTTCATAGGCTACGCAATCATTAGGCAGTTCCTAAGCTTTTCCCTCTTTCTCTTTTCAGTTTCCCAGTAATTCTAGCTCACAGGTTCACATCCCGTCACTCAGTGTGGATGGACTCTCCACTCCTGTAGTCCTTTCTCCTGGTCCCCAGAAGCCATAATCTTTCCTCTGCATCACCATATCCTCTACTCCTGCCAAAGAACTGGCTTGAGTCTTTTTTCAAGCACTTGGGTCTACTTCAGCTAGACAGCTATGTTGTCCCTTCGTTAACTGGAAGAACCCTTTGATGATTCAAGCCGCGTCAGCTTGAAGAATGAAAATGGCATAGCAAGCAGATTCATCCATTAATCTTTGATCTGCCAGAATTTTTCTTTGAAACCAAATGGTGTTTTGCTGGTATCAAGCACTTGATGTGTCGCACTTGCTTCTTGTTGCAAAATTCAGGCAGCCCTCAAATATGTCTGTGAGGGCAATGAGAATATAAGCTTTATCTGGTCTCCTCTCCAAGAGGTTGCCCTTATTTGACACTGTTGTGGCAATATGGCTTTCTTTATCTGTCCCCTGTGGTGGTAGTCACTTTTAATAACAGTTCATCTGATGGTCCAAGGTCAAGAAGGCTGCCAATGTTCATCCACTTTGCAAGATAAATCAAGTATCTCACTTCATCTCTACCTTTTTTTTTTCCTGGCTTACTTTTAGCTTAGTTATTATTAGAGAAGTAGATCCTTCCAGCCAGGTTCATGTTAGGAGTATACAAAGAAACCAGTGCCAGTCCTATTTGTTTTGTCTAAATATGGACAACATGTTGATATGCAAGCCATTTTTGTTTTGGCAGGATATACAGTCATAAGGAATTTTGGTCAGCTTTGATCTTGGATGGATAGGTGTGGGAGTGCCATAGCGATTCACATCGGTTGCAGGGGAACAAAGTAGAAAAGAAGAAGCACTGTTGATCATGTTTCTTCCAAGAATACTGATAAGTCATTATTGTATCTGATTTAGCTTCATAGGGGAAAAAAATAATGGGATGTGTTTGCTGTGCAACACAGTAGGAATAAACTGTCAGCCATCTTCTATTTGACCAGCAAAAGCAACAACATCAGTTGCATTTAGTTTAAACTCTGTTGATAATGATTTTTTTTGACTCGCTGAAGTAGGAATGTTTCTGATATTTCTTTGGGAGAAAAATTCTCCATCTGACACCAAGAATATATCTGGGGAGGTTTCGATCATTTCCCCTCATTGGTCAAAAGTCACCGATGCGTCAACATGGAGACCAGAGAATGAAGTCTGCTTACAGAATTCAAGACCTGTTTTTTGAGGGGTAGCAGAATGGTTTCCTTAATTTATTTCCTGGCGATCAGAGGTCATGACAGAAATGGCCAAAGGGGAAGTCTTAACCCTCTTTATTTTTGACTGCTTTTTATGGTTTCGTTTCTGTCATCATAGAAGAAATGTCAGGCATCAGCTATTATGGTGGGAAATGTTAATTACAGATTGATCCTGATCTCACATACCTCTCCAGTTTTCTTCCAACTCTTGAGTCATCCTGGAAACAGCAGTGACAAATCCACCATCTTAACAATCTCTTCAATTCCTGGAGCCAAAAAAGCTTTTTTTTTTAAATGGAAACAGTGGAAATGGTATATTTCTATAGTTCCACATTTTATTTCAAGTGCATCATAAAGAGACTCTGCAAAGGGCTGTGTCTCTTTGTCAGTGGGTTTATTAGAACTCATATATTCAGATGACAAAAATTTCATCACTAGTTTATTGTGGGGTATTTTTGGAGGTTATCCATAAGAATTTGTTAAAGCCACAAAAGATATGCTATTTCAGAGGTGTCAGCCAATTACTAATCAGAGTTCCTGGCACCTTATATTTTTTCACAGAGTATCTATATCTATATATCACAATTTTATCTATTGTCAAGAGAGTTGTATTAAGAGAAAAAGAGATGGTTAAGATCTATATTTATCTTTTCATCTGTCCATTTTGATAGCTATTTTTTAAACCACAGGATGGGAGTGAGAGAAGATTCTTTTAAAGTGAAGTTGGAAAGCATTTGGCTCTCTAATTGTTTGTATGTACCTGTGTACAGATTTTGAAATGAAAAGTGTGGAGAAATGTGGTTTTGAAATTATTCCCAGTAGAGTTTGTAATGGAACGTCAATAATGATGGACCAGGTTCTCTTTAAGAGCAATTTCCAACTGCGATGGTTGAAGATCTCAAGTCTTAGTTCAAACTATTGAGAAGATACCCCAGTCTGAAGCCTTTTCCAGGGTGGAGACCTGGGTGTTCCCTAAAGTGTTCCTTGGAATCCTTGGTATCGTTCCAGGAATACTAACAGTTACTGAGCAGTTCCTTAGAATATGGATAATGAAAGTGGGCTCTATAAGAGCAGATAAACACATTAATACCAATAAGAAGGATTAAAGCAAACGTTTGATGAGGTGGTCAGGCCAGACTCTGAACCTGGGTATGAGAAAATCTATCATTGGAGAATGACTTCACTAAAATTAGCGATCACTGGGGTTTAGATTAGAATGTCCGAAAATCTGTGGGTTAAAATCTTGCATATGAATCAGTCATGATGCAAATAGGCAGCAGGAAAGGGACCCAGTTAAGAAAGCAAAGGAGGAATGTGCCTGTATATCTTTTGGAACTAACAGGCTTACCTCCTCACAATTTGTACTGTACTCCCAAGTGATTTTTCTATGCTCTAGCAGAAGTCTCATTCAGTATGTAAAACTTTAATTAAATTACCTGGGAAACTGAGTGCAGAGAGATGAGCTAGGAGCAGGATTTCACCTTCTATATGCCAGCTTGCTTTTAATTCACTCCCTGCTCCAACTTTTCTGTGGGATTGGTGTAGAAGTAAGTTTAAAAGATATGTTACAATTATGCCCACTGGAGCTCTGTTGTAATTTTGAAGTGATGGGATAGAATCTGATTTCATAGGTAATTAAGCAAGTCTAACTTTATTTATTCTGGCGAGAAAGAGATGAAACTGAGTAGGAGATTCAAGATTTAATCAATATTTTAGATACCGGATTTGGGAAGGCTTCAAAAACACATGTTTATAGCCAGAAAATATGGTTTATTTTTAATCATCCTATTCTGTAGCATTAATAATAATGATGATTATATTTTTGTTGCACTTCCACATTGCCTCCTCCTGGGAGAAATCTAAGTGCTTTATCAGAGGTGGTTTACAGTTTTATTTAATAAATTAGGCACTTTGTGTAAACAGCAATCTGCAAAACAATCAGGTACAATTCATGGGTGTTACCATTCAAATCATGTGTAAATCATATGTAATTTGTATATAAGTAAATTGTGCTTTAGAGTAAACTGTGAGCACAGCATGCATGTGTATATTGCAAGCATATGTGTGTGTGTGTGTATGCAGTATACACACATACACTATACATACAGACATACATATACACACATGCATGCTGTACTCATATTCAGCAAAACAGATGGAAAAGAAGACTATATTGTGGCTGAGCACAAAGCATTTAAGCTGATGTGTAAAAAAAATGAACAGTTATTTTGTGGCACATTTATGTAATGCCACTAGTACATCAAGAATAAGTATTCGTATTGTAATGGATCTGCAGTATACTTTCATACAATAACTTTCAGTTTTATTTTAGCCTTCCTACATGCAAGCCATGGGTAAACCATCAGTAAAATTGCAAACATTGTTTCTTGTAAACTGTAAGTGAAATGTGGTTATACTTTGAGTACACCATATGCAAACAATGAATAAGTTATGTAAGCCATTATTGACCTATGGTCAAGCCATGTGGAAGCCGATGCAAATGTTTAAACCCTTTGGGGTATGGTTGCTTTCTTAAGTCATTGGCTTTCCACATTAAACCTCTGTTTTTCTCATGCAGGTGCCATTGGGCTTGCCCAGTTTTATTGAGAGCACCCAGCAAAGTAGCTTTACAAGTATCTTATCTAGGACCAATGGCTGCTTTGGCACTCTCTGTCCTGAAGTTTGGTCTTCAGGGTTAATTGTTTTAAAGTCCTAATAGGGCTTAGGAGGGTGTGGCTCACAGAGCCAAACAGTAGCACTATGGTCCTAGGCTTCTTTCCTCACTTCAACTTGTGCAGCTTTCAGAAACTTTGTGCTAGAGTAAGACAATATTTTGTAGCCATATATTATTCCTGACACAAACAACAAAGGTATCCCTGCTATGGCAGCATGTTCAAGGAGTAATTGCAAAAGGACTATTAAACAAGATTGCAAACATTTTACACACAAACACAGAGAGAGAGAGGGAGAGAGAGAAGCACATAGACACACACAGAGATATATAACAAATAAATATATATATTCATAATGCACACACATAGGTATATTTATATTCCTTCCATAAGTAACTCTTCAGGATTCATAGGGCTATGTATTCCTTTATCTTCAAAAAAAGGAAAACAGATAATTTAGATAATTTACTCTGAAAGTGCTTAATGTCTTTCAAGTAACATTAATAAAAATACTTGTAAGTTGATAGTATTCTCACCACAATAGTTGTGGTTCAATACTATCAAAATCACAATATTCTAACCAATTAATCTTAAATGGGGACCTTTCATGACTTACATGTTTAAGTCCACCGAAATCCATGGGTTTGCTTCCAAATTTTTTTATTGAACTGGGTGAAGGCAGTAGATATCAGTCCTTTCATAGCTTCTTCATGGTGAAAAGATGAAGTACTTTAATGAACTGTGTACTGTTTCTGCTTGGGAAAATATTAAATGAGAGAGGGAAGCAGCAGTATCCTTAAAATACTCCCCCAATTTAAGTCAGGAGTTGTCTTTCTAGATCAGATGAGCATGAAAGTACATTTTCTTTCCATTCCAGTAAAATCCTAAAATGCACAATACCTAGCATTCCTCACACTTCTCAAACAATTGGTTTGAGTGTGTTTCTCTGACAAGATTTTTTTTACAGCCATGAAATGCTGCACTTTGTCCTCCTCTTACAAGATGACATTCAAAGGGAGGTGGCTTTTGGTATAGAAGAGGGAAAAGCTATCTGTGAGAAATTCGTATTTCTACATAATGGCTAAAAACTGCAGAAGTTCTAGTTGCCAACTGGCCAACTTTTCTAAACGAGTAGGTTTAATAGGAAAAGTTGCCACTAATTTTATTAGTTATTATTAGGCAGGAATGAGCAGATGCCATTGCCAGTAGGATGTTGAGCTCTACTTCCCCTGAAATTGTTAACAGGACATGTATCCATTCAATACTGTTCATGATGACCGTCCTAAAAGATAGCCATCCAGCCTGCACGCTTAAGACCATGTAGAAAAGGAACTTGGAAAATAAGGCAAGACTCACTCATATGTATCTAGTGAATTTCAAAACAATCCCCTTGTTTAAGACTGAAGTCTGACCTCTTCCAGCAAAGATCCAAGTTTCTGCAATAAAATTATCAAGTGAAAACAAAATTATAGATCAAATCATTTCACTTGACAAATAAAAAGCCCCAGTCTCTACCAGGGACCTTAAAGCACCGTAAAATCTAATTATTTGTCATGGACTAGGGGCACCAAGTTTAATGTCAATGAACTTTCGTCCCAAAAAGCTAATACCACAGTATCATTAATTTTAAAGACCCATGAAGGTTTGTGTTTCCTCATGAAAAAAAAAAAAAATCAGGCGATGCCATTTTCCCCCTGGATTGTACACTGGGTTTTGCTCCCATTATAAAGTGTATTTTTCTGCAGCGCGTAACTGGTACGTCAGCTGTACCATTTCTTTAATGGAATCAAAGTGGTGGTGCTAGAGAATTGGACATGGCTGTGGAGCATTGCTGTGCAACAAGAGTACAATCCAGGAGAAATTGCTCAGTTCTGTGGTTTATAAAAAGCACCATGACTTTATTTCATTCCAGTTCACATGCTGTCTACGTTCTGCAAGTCTTTCCGCTTGCATTTGGTCTTATATTTTCAAGAGGCTGCTTTTAGATGATTTTGAAAAGATGGGACTAAGAAGATAGGGTGACCCTCATGGGCCTTGAATAAAATAAAGCTGGAGCCAACCTGCATTAATTCGGCCTGGCCATTCTTGATGAAAAGGGCTAAGAGCTTGATCTGTCATTCTGCAAAGCTTCGATGGGAATGTGGATTCACATCTTTCAGGCTTATGTTTGACCACAGAAATACGACTGTAGCCTCGAAATTTAATTGGGAGTATGTCTGGGGAAAATGATGATTCCCTCCTGGGCTCTGAATGGGATATTTTGCATGGCCAATTCCAAGAATATTTAATTTATAGCAAGAGAGTGTACCTAACACGTACTACAAAACCAGAAGTGTCTTTTTTGCCTTTCTCACTTGAACATGTGGAGTCTTGATATTCAGAATTTCTTTCTTTCTCAGCAGCACTTTGAGTTGCTAAGAGTGTCAGTGTAGCAGGGAATTGGTGAGATAATGTGAAAAGAACAGGGCAAAAATCCAGGGATTTAACATTTTTGGTTGAAGTAGATATTTTGTTGGGATTCTTTTCCCATGGAGGAAGTCCTACAAGATGGTCTGGGAAATTATTTCTTTTCCCTGTTTCTCTTCCTTGTTGAACTGGTCTTGGTCCCTGAGCCAGAGGTGATAGGGATCTGTCCCTCTCTAGTTACCTCTGCACTGGGGTTTGGATCCTGTTTATTTTTATGATGAAACTCTCCGGGATCCTGCCCTTTAAATAAATTTATTTTTCAACAAAACTCATTCACTGCTGATTTCTTTTTATTTTCCGTTCCTGTTTCCTCCAGTTCTATGTGTCCCCTGGAAAGTTTTCCTTTCCCTTGGTCCATGTGATTGCTTAAATCTGTAGCACATTTACTTGTCTGGAGGAACAGCATCTATCTGATGAACCAAAATTCAACCAATGCTTTCCCTCGGTATCCTAGTGCATATGTTCCAACATATTAAAAAAAACAACAACTCCATAACAGGGGCTGCAATTCAGAAAGGGCAGACACTCAGAGAACCATAACCTTATCCTGTGTTTTCATTTGGCTGATAAATTTGCTTCCATACCACAAATTTCACTTCCAAATGCTGGTGGTATAGACTATTTCATGCTACATTTTCCTAGGACAAGAAGGACAAAGTAAGTATTTTCTTTTGTCCCTAGCAGTGAGCGGGGTAAGGGTGCTCTACTCACTGGCCAAGAAAGAAGGGAAATAAGATAATTCTGGGGGAAGAGCTGTTGGGGTGCAAAACAGCCAATGCAGCTGCAACACACCAGATCACAAGAATGCAGGTCCAACCATTTCTCATGTGGGATGAGCTCTGCCATGGTGCAACTGGTGCTCTGTGCAGATCCTCCCTGTCCTGCCTCCATGCCACCATGCCTCATTTGGGAAGGAAGGAATCAATTTTACGGGGAACTGGTTGGTACCCTACCGTTTGCAACAGGACACATAGCTTGGGAGAACAGACCACAGCAGGCCAATACAAGGAAGGTTCTTCTGCCATACCTGAAGCAGTGGGGAATTCAAAAGCTTACTCTCTGAGACTACGAGGACCAAGGCTTATGGAGATTCTCAATCACCTAGGTCATGGTTGTCCCAAAGGTGCTTTTCCAAAAGGCAACTGGATTTCCTTGGGTCCTTTCCTTGAAAAAACCCTTCTTCAAAGACGCTTCTTGGATGAGAAGCAAAATGTTTTCAAGGAAAAGAACCAAGGAAATCCAGTTGCCTTTTAGAACTGGAAATCCAGTTGCCTTTAGGACTACCAGGACCAACATTTCACACACATGCGGGTTTCACTGGGGGTGGGTGGGTGGGGGCTTTGAAATTGCTACTGTGCATTCAATGGCAATGAGAGAGTTAAACAGCAGAGGTATGGACTTTTCTCACATGCTTTGGTGTTGAGAGAGAAAACAAACAGGTTTGTAGATGTATATGGAGCATCGGGGAGCTGCAAAAACTTTCTTAACAGTAGCATATTTAAAGGGGGCAAGGGCAGAATTTCTACTTCTGTCTCCCAACTGGCCTCTAATATCCGACCAACCTGATGGTCAAAAGTCAGAAGACAACGACAGAAATAATAACCTCTCAAATAACACCATTATTTATTTATTGGATACTTGGCCTTTTTTAAGGTGCTCAAGGTAGCCTACGTAACACTCCCCTCCTCTTAGTGGTCTTCACACAGTAGCCTGGTGAGGTAGGTTGGGCTGAAAGAGAGAAAATAAGTGGCCCAAAGTCACCTCATGGGCTTTCATGACTAAACCTTGGCTTCCTCCCTCTTAGTACAACACTTCACGGTCTTCACCCCTGCGCCAGAGAGGGACCTGCAGGTTCTGACCAGTTCTGGAGAAGCGGTAGCGGAAATTTTGAGTAGTTCGCAGAGCCAGAAAATACCCCCTCTGACTGACCCCACCCCCATCTATTCTCTGCCTCCTGAGTCCCAGCTGATCGGCTGGCTTTTCTTTTATTGCCCTGCACAGGAGAACAGAGCTGGAAAGCAGGTTAGTGGGGTGGGGAGGGAATGGAGATTTTACAGTATCCTTCCCCTGCCATGCCCACCAAGCCACTTCCACCAAGCCACACCACGCCTACTAAGCCACACCCATAGGACCGGTAGTAAAAAAATTTGAATCCCACTACTGCCCTGCGCTATATGCCCTCTCAGTATTGCATACATGTTACATGCATTGCAAAATGATCCTTCCAAGTCTAGCCCTAAGTGTTATCATTTCTCTTCCCCACAGCAGACTGGATATACAGAAGAAAATGAAGCACACTCAAAAGCATTGTGTGTTTGGATCAACAATATGAATGTTTATGAACCTTTGTGAGGGCAACTGACACAGGTTTTATCATGCCTTAAGGCACTAACTGGCACATGCGGTAATTATGATCCTTTCCTTCTTCGGCTTACCTTCATGCTTTTCATAAGAGCACGGAGGAACTCAGAAAGAGGGAGAGAAAGGTTGCTCACATGGGATTAAAACACAAAATGCCCCTCCTGAATTGCATCTCAGCTCAACCGCAGAGGGGCAGCCTTTGGTTAAACCCAAAGTCACACTGATGCAATATTTATTTATTTAATTTGTATCCTTTATTCATAGCCCTTGTGCCTGCTGTGCAGGAAGAAGCCAGCCTGAAATGCTCCTACTTGCATTTTCTCACTGCTCTCTACTTTGAGATGGCTTTTCTTTACAATGGAGATAATGTTATGTGCCGGCATTCTCCAAAAAAGCTTATCTGCTGGGAGAGAGTTAGAAACAGCAAGGCACAAGGAAGTATTTTTGCACACAGTGGTATGTTAACCCCCACCACAGGTCAAGCAAAACTGCAAAACCAGCATGACTTTTTTTCTTGTTTTGAGGTAAATTGCAGGGGGAAAGGTAAAAGATTTCCTCACCCTTTCTCCCCCCCCCCCCCAAAAAAAATGATGTTCATCTTGATGCAGAGACACGGAACCTTTTAAAGGTTTAAAAACTACCTTAAAAACAAAATTTTTTAGTCTGCCTCAGGCCTCACTCAATGATTAGAATTTTTGATCTGGTTTAATAATACTCAAGTGGGGGGATTCAGTTTGGTTGTTAGTGCATCTTTTGGAAGCTTAATATACCTAGAGTAACCAGACATCTTTTATTTTAAAATACCATTCTTTATTTCAGAAAGCTGTCCTTTAGAATTGCTTAATATAATTATTTTCTTTGCTCTTCAATTTTCCTTTGTAAAGCACAGTTATAAACATTTTTTAATCCTTCAGAATATATTTCAGATTTATTCCCTTTTCAGTTTTTTTCCCTTTATTTTTTCCCCAAGAAAATATGGCGTCTGTAAATACACCTATCTGCTTTTTCTTCCCACTGAAAATTGTAAGAATTTGTGTTACACCCATGAAACAGCTGCAAATGCCCAAAATAGGACCAACTGAGCAGATATGCACAAAATTTGCATGTGTATAAATTTGCTAAGTACATACAGCAAATACACTCTAGGAATAGTTGTACAATGTAGTATATTGTATACTATATAATGTAGACAATTCTTTTTAATCTGATATAGATTATTATTATATAATCAGGTCATTCATACATCTGTTCCAACTGTTACCCAGTTGTTTCCTGTTAATAGGCAACGTCAAGTCCCATTATTTTTATATCTGATCTAGATCCACAGCCCTTTGAGTCGGATGGGCAACCTGGGGCTCTTCTGCGATTCCCAGCATCCTTTACCACTGACCAGCCTGCCTCAACCTGCTGGGAGTTTAAACTTCAACATCATAATTGCCTTCCGATATATGATTGTCTGTAAAGGAATGTGAGCCACATGGCCATCTATTCCTAGCCCTCCGACTTAATCTCAGAACAGAAGATAAGAAATGCTAGAGCACTGCCACCTTGATTTTGTAACTCATGCCATTATACTATTTGCATATACAATGGTACTTCAGTACTCATTGTTAATTCGTTCTGGGAGCCATGATGAGTACCAAAAACAATGAGTACCAAGCAAATTTTTCCCATAAGGAATAATGTAGTGAGTCACAAGGCAACTGACACCGACAGGTTCTAGCTTGTGTGTTGAGTACCAAACAAACAACAAGTATTGGGACAAAATTTTCATACCCAAATGCATTGAGTACCAAATTAGATGAGTAACAAAGCACTTGAGTACCAATGTACCACTGTATAGCGGATTCTATTTTCATTACTTTGTGGATTGTTTAGTGTGTGTGAGAAAGATCTACCTATTGAACACAAAGCTTGTTTGTCAAAGCACAGAAATATTTCCTTTAAGAAAAATGGAGAGGGGACCATAGAAAGTTTTTGCACAGATCCTTCAGGTAGTCATTCTGAAATGTAGAAGCAATCACCATAAATACTCATAAAATACTTTTTAATGTACAGTATTATCTTTATATACACTCCCAGATTCAAACGTTTTTTTCACACAATTTCCCTAACGTACAACATGACATATTTAGAGCCCTAGGGGGAGCTTAGCCTCCAGAGAGTCTAAGCTTGCTTCTCAACCTGCCCTTTCCTCTAACTCTCTCTTGAACTTCCACTTCTTGTTTCTTCACCTCCTGCAGCCTTGATTTAAGGAGTTCTAGGTCTCCAGCTTTCTTCTCTGGCGTGGCTTCTGTGTCTTTAAGCTTTCCAAATAACAGACATTCAGCTGGTTGAACTTTGCCTGGGGAGACAGCAGTTTGTAAAAGAAATTCAGCCTGTCACACTGCTGTTAAAAATATGGAGAGCCCTGCCAGGAAGTAATGGAAAAGTTGGCAGCTTTAAGTCTAATGAGTGGGTGAATCACTTGCTCCACCCTTTCCTTCCCTCTGGCTCTTATTAGCTGTTCGTTTTAAATGTAGCTACTGTACCTGATCTCTTTGTTCTTTAATTCATGCGAATATATTTCTAGTCTGCTGCAATGTGGGTGGATGCCAAATTTGGCTTTGTAGATCAAGGTTGCTATTCTCCTGGGCTTTGTCTTCCTTCCAGCTCCTTTGTCCCACCTGGCCACTCTTGGCTCTGGCTGCTTTGCTTCTAGCCAATTTTTTTTTTAACAAAAGACAAGAAGGAGTTGTTTCTTATAGCTCATGTGGCATTGGGGGGGTTGGAAACAGAGCTATTCTGTTAAAGGCTCTTCACCAAAATCTTACCATCGCTAGTCACTGGTTAGGAAACATTAGCAGAGCTGCAACATTTCTACCTCAGGCCTTCATTGGCATGATACAATAGGTGATAAAACTCTGACCCAATTTATAGTGTTATGGCAGGGTGGGAGAGTGTTGCAAAACCACCAGAAATAGTTCTATAACTGCTAAGAATTTTATTAAGCCTTTGGCACATTGCAAATTCACAGAACATGAATCTATAGTTAAACTGAATGAAGGTTTAGTGATTCACCAATGTACAAGTGGGAACAACTCTCTGAACCATAGATCAATTATCCCTGGCTGATTACGACTATAACTGGTAAGTAAATTTTAGCCTAACTTGTTGAACAAATCCAAACTCGTGTAAATGTTATAGTGGTCCTCCTTCTTTGACCAGAATCATTTTGGATCTTTTTAATCATATGGTCCTAGGTTCTGTCGTTTGCCCAGTCCAACTATGGTTAATTTCATCATGGTATTGTCTTCACTATTCATTGCCAAAACTGCACATCACTTGTTGAATCTGGAATCCATAAACAGCTAGTGCTGATCACCTATACCTTTCACCCAATTAATATTTGTGTGTGTGTGTGAATGTTGCTAGGGTTAGTTTCCCACCACCCACCACCCCAGCACAACTCTACTTTGGAACAAATAATATAATAACAAAATGGTGTTTCTGATGATACAAACTGTGTCATTTCCTTACCAGAAATCTTATAAGCACAAGTGGATGCTCTGAGGCTACAGAGCCATTTGCAAGCCACTAAAATTTGAGTTCCCCTTAGATTAGAAAATTGGCTGATGAAGTAAGAGTACTTTCACTCATCTTCTTGATCCTTAGTTGCCATCTAGATTACATTGATCTGTCAACATCAAATGATAAAAGTGGTAGAATTTCCATCATATCCAATGCTTCCATGTATAGCAGTAGTATCCCTGACAACCAACGTCTTGTTCTGTATTTTTGCCTTGCAAAGTGATTTCCTTTCTGGCAATATTACAGAGCCCCTCTTATTCTAAGCTATGTAGGCTATTTATGCTTCCTGATTCCCAGACTGCCCCAAGGTTTCTGTGCCCTGTCATGTTTTTAGTCTCAACCAAACTGACAAATTGTCATTCCTTCAAAGAAACCAGACTGGCAACATTGACCATATGAATACATATGGAAGGATTTTGACTTGGTGCGCTGTTGTGCCAAGTGAACCAATTAGCAGAGCTTTCAATGCAACAAACTCAATAATAGGTACAGATCTATATAATGCAATATAGAAGGTAATTTGGAACAAGCACTCTGCATCTCCAGGCTTGACTTCAAGGTTTGTGGATCCTAAACGCAGATGATTGTTTAAAAAAAACAAACACTATTCAGGACTCAAAGTCCAGATTCATTTTAGAAACCGAGTACATGCTTTTCTGAATTGTACCCTTCGGGAGAGGATGAGAGTAATTATCTCTCATATCCACTGGGTGGGGGAAGGCTGATCTGGTTCATTTTTTATATATTAGCAGCCAGCCAGTTTCTTCCAGATTGTCACAAGCAGAATGTAAAAGTGATGGACTTCCCCTGATGATTGCCTCCCACATCCAGCGTTTAGGGGTATATGATAAGATATATTCCATCTAATAATGAAATATACTAATAACAAACTCGCTCCAATTGGCGATTATTATGTAGCTCCTGCATAGCAACACCTCAAGGAGCTGGTATCAGCAGGTCTGGAGAACTAAGAAGTTTGCAAAAGAACACAGGTTTGTTCTTTTGTGGACACTCTCTCTCTTTGTCTCTCTCACACTCTTGCATGAACACATAAATTAGGAGGGGGAAAAAAAAACAAAGGGGTGGGTGGGAAATCAGGCCTTTTAGGATGCCAAATGATCAGAGAATGCAATGGTTGTCTAAAACATTGTGAGCCATAATGCAGTTGGTTAGTGGCTTAATGAAAGAAATAAAGAAAACTAGATTTAAGATATGATCACATACTGCCCTGGAGTGGGTGGGGTGGGGGGGGGGTGGAGGAAGAATAAAAACAGAATAGCAAAGGTATCAGCATCCCCCAGTTAGTTTCTCAGCAAATCTCAGCAAAACCGTGTTAATAAAATAAGAAGCCTGGTTCCTGGTGCTCTCTTGCCTCTTCTGGTAACAGTTTTGGCAGAAAAAAACATCCAAGCTGACAAGTGTCAGCCCTGAACACATAGAACTGGGGGAAGGAACTCACAGCTCAGCTTGCACACTTTTGTGGTTTCCTAAATCCTGAGAACGGGACTCTCAAAATTCAGTGAGAAATTGCTATGGGGATTTCCTGCCAATTTTAACAGAAACGAAAGAGAGTATTTGAAGGCTTCCAATTTGTAAAGTGAAATTAAAGAGAAGAAAGAAAGAAACCCTGAAATATATCTCACCCCCACACACTGAAAACCTCACTCCCCAATACTTATAGGGTAGTGTAATAACTGTTGAAAATAATAGTAAAAGAAAAAAGTGGGCACTACAAAACCCTTTCCTGTAAGTGGTGTCAAAGACTGACTTTGGACCAAAGACAGTTTGCTGCTGCACAAGGCAAAAGACAAAACACTAAAATAATAATATGGTGTCTCCTTTCCAGTCGAGTAGACTGAATTAATAATTGACTGGCACATCAGTGATGGTAATAGGATAATGTTCTTCTTTGTGCCACAGCAACATCTTAGACTGTCAGCCCCAGGAGAGACTGCACACGCTCAGGTCTGTCCTCCAAAAGAACAGTTTCGGAAGATTGCAAATTAGCGCCTGCACCCAAGGCCTCTGTCTCACCCTGCCCAATGGTGTCCCTATTCATGGCCTTTTATTACTTTTTCCTAATTGATCTTGTCATGCCTCTAGGGCAGAGTTCCCTAACCTTTCCAGCTTTGCGAACTGGGGGTGGTGGTGCGGAGAGTAGATGGTTTCGTGTGAACAGTGGGCAAGCACGCAGGCATTCGCCCACTGCTTGTGTAAGTGGAGATGTGTGTGCTTGCCCACCACTTCTGTAGTTCAGTTCTGAACGGGTCAAAGCCCAATAATGGGTTGTGACCCAGGGGCTGGGGACTCTTGCACTGGGGCATGTGAACAGGGTGGGATTCAAATTTTTAACAACTGGTTCTGTGGGTGTGGCTTAGGTGGTGGGCGTAGCTAGGTGATCATGTGACTGGGTGGACATGGTCATGTTATTGGCTGGGTGTGGCCAAACTCAATATCACTCACATCGAGGTACGCATCTCCTCCTCTGGCCTCTCATGACTGTGGGGATGCTGCAACAGTCGTAAGTGTGAAAAATGGTCATAAGTCACTTTTTTCAGTGCCATTGTAACTTTGAATGGTCACTCCACACAAGCAAAGTACCAGCAAAGGGTGGGGGGGTGGGCTCCAGAGAAGTTCCTAAGACAGTAAGCCTAATCCTGCCAAAAATGTAATAAGGGTTAACGGAGAGGCACTTTCTGTAAGCAACACCACAATATTTCCTTCCTGCCTTCCTTACAGGATTAGGCCAATAATTTCTTCTAACAACCGGTTCTCTGAACTGCTTAGAATGTTAACCGATTCTAGTGAATAGGTGCGAACTGGTAGAATCCCACCCATGCATGTGAAGTAATAATATAATAATTAGGGGGCTCTAGGCATATATATAGTGCCTTTGTATTACTACTCAGTAAAAATAACTAACCTCCCTGTCTGACAATGGAAGGATAGATTTAGAAGGTATAAGAGATTTCTATTCAGACTCTCATTTTGCTATTTTTGACCCTTGATATGAGAGCCTGTAATCTTGCTCAAAAGGAAAAGCAGGCTTATTATCCCCAAAATGTTCACTGGAGGGCAGCATATCAATCTTCTTGGGTGAAAGAAAAAGGTACTAGATCCTGGGTGAGGTGAAGAGATTTGGTTCCTTGCATTGCCCGTTTTTAATATATCTCTTTTCCTCAACAAACATACCCACACATTTTACACTTTGTCCAACTCAATTTTATTCATTTTTGTTACCTGCCCCCCAGGGGCTACACTGTCCCAGGGGCCCTGTTATCTGCCTGATGCTCTCCTCCCTCGCTGGCTATAACTACATAATGAGACCTTGGCTAAAAAATGTCCAAGTTCCTCATGCCCTAGGTACATATAGTGCACAGGTGAGTACAAGGGGTAAAAGTGGCAGGCAAGAACCTGAACTGGGAAGGCCTGGAGACCCAATTCTGACATCCTAAAAGACACAGGGAGGAGAGATTTCCCACCAATGTCTGTGTTGAGGTATGGGTACCAGCACACCTCAAATTCCTTCACGGCTGTTGCCATAGGTAAGTCTTGGAAGTGTCAATTGGGCCAGGAGGAGGTGGTAGCAAAACAGTGTTCCCACCTATGGCAGGGGGAGGTGGCAAGGTTGGTGTGGGTGGAGCCAGTTGGGCTAACGGAGCCATTGGGAGGGGAGGGTCTCCCTCTGCATCCCACAAGCTGATCAGGGGAGGGTAGACCTCGTTGAGTGGAATGGCGGCTGCATGTTGCATGTACTTTTTGAGTGAATGGCGACACCCTTTCTCCTTGAGCTGACGAGAAGCACACAGGAGCAGGAGCACAGCACTCAGAGCTGCTAATAAGGAGCCGGTAATAGCAGCCAAGGCTGCCCCTCCTGCCCAGCCTCCCATCAGCTCCACTGAGAGGGAGGCATCCTTGGTGGTGACATTGAGGCAGACCTGCTGAGCGTGGGGCAATAACCAAGCAGGTGGAAGGCCTGCAGAAGCTTCCATGGGTGCAGAGGAGGCTTTGGAAGTTCCTGGAGAAACCACAGTTGAATGACTCATGAGAGACAAGGAAGGACCCCTAGGGATTATCAAAGAGCTCAGAGATGGCATGGAAGCACCTGTGGTTGCTGTGACCATTTCTGAAGAACTCACAGAAGACAAAGGAGAGTTTGTAGAAGCTGCTAAAGCAGAAAGAACATCAGTGTAACCGGCAGCAGCTGAGGACTTGGGAATGGAAGACATGACGGTAAGGCAAATCTCATAATGGGTGGAAGGTTGCAAGTGTGTGAGGTTGTATTCCCGGATGCTCACAGGAACCCGTGCAGTGTAGGTGAAATGGGGGTTATGGATACGCATGGTAGCTGATGACCAGGGTGGAGGAGGTGGTGGGTGGGCAGTGGCTGATTCATCTCTCTCGTTTTTATGCCCCTCTATGTAAGATGTGGTCCACTCCAACACCACAAAATGTGATTGTACCTTTTTGGCAAAGACCAGTAGCCTGGCAGGAGTTACCGGTCTTTCTCCAATAACATTGAGGGACAGACTGTGGCTAGTAGAGGCCAGCTCATTCCGGGCTACACAAGTATAAACTCCTGAATCTGCTGGGTTGGCTCTGCTAATCTCAAGGGTTCCACCAGCCCTAAGATGCACCTTCCCTGTTCCAGCAGTCACTTTTTTCCCAGAAGGTAAGATCCAATGGAATTGTGGTGGTGGCTCTGAGCTGGCCTGACAGTCCAGAATTACGGTAGAACCAGAAGATGCCTCCAGGTGTTCTGGAAGATTGGGTGCAATTTCTGGCAAACAACCTTCCCCCCTGACGCTTTTGAGGGCTTCTTGGAGCTCTTGACCCATGGCTTCTCTAGGTGAAGTGCAGAGAGTAGTTTGCGATTCAATCAGCCGAATGTGTCCTGTGGTCCATGGCTTCCAGTTTTCTAAACAATCGCATCGCAATGGATTCCCATAGACACTAAGTTCAGCCAAAGCTGGCAAGGCATCTTTCAGGCCTAAGGGAAGGAAACCAAGAGCTGTATTGCTGATTAGCAGAGTGCGAAGAGCTGGCACCCCCCGGAAGGCAGCTGGATGCAGGTAGGAGAGATGTGGATTGTTGCACAGCTCAAGCTTGGCCAATTCTGGAAGATTCTCAAATGACCCTTTGTGGATGCCAGTAAGTTTCTCCATGCCATTGAGGCTCAGCTCTTCCAGATGCAGCATGTCCTTGAAGTCTCCCGGCTGAATTTCTGTGATAGGATTTTTGTTGAGATCCAAGAATTTCAAGAGAGGCAGGCCTCTTAGTGCCTTGGTGGGAACATATGAAAGGTGGTTATCATAAAAGGAGAGACTCTCCAAGTAGTCCAGGCCTTGGAAAGCATCAGGGGGGATTTCAGTTAGCTGCATCCCTGCTAAGACGAGGCTATGAAGCCTTTCCAAAGGCTGAAAACTCCCTCCTGTTAACCGGGAGATGGGATTCTCTCCAATCATCAAGATCTCTAAGTTGTGGAGTGGGAGGAACCAGCGATGGTCAATGGCGTGGAGACGGTTGGCATTGAGGTGCAGCCGGAGCAAGCTGGTTAAGCCCGCAAAAGCCAATGGCTCAATAGAGGAGATACAGTTGTGATTTATGTAAAGTTCCTCTAGTGAGGTAAGGTCGCTTAAGCAGTGGTTGGAAAGCTCCTCTACCTGATTCTCTTCCAAGTAAAGTGTAATGAGATGTGAAAGGTTAGCCAACCCAGCATCACTGATTCTGGAGAAGTGGTTTTGGGAGAGGTCCAACTCAGTCAAGTTAGACAAGTGCTGGAGCTCCCTGTTGACCTTGGAGATCTTATTACTCTGTAACAGGAGGACCTGGGTGTCTGAGGAGAGATTGCCAGGGACCCGGGTGAGCAGCAGATCATTGCAGTCCACTGTGCTGGCCTCATGATAAATGGATTGGGGAGTGAACCACGGGCGAGTCTCGCAGACACACTGTGGAGGGCAGGGGTGAGTGGCAGACGGTGATCCTTGTAGACACAGCAACAGCAGAACATACAAGGGGAGACAGGACATGGTGCTCTCCCCTGCTATGAGCCTTCTTGACCACCGACTGCTTCTGGTGTAGCTTTGGATATAAAGGATGACTTTAATCCATCAGATGAGCTCAGAGTAGCCTGTGGAGTCTTGTCATCACTGGAAGAGAAAAGCAAGGATGGATATGAAAATATAAGACTTCTTAGGGTAAACATTTATTCTGAAAGTTCATTAAAGCTGTTGAGATCCTAGCCAGCTTGGGTCTTGAGGTCATGTGGTCTTTAAAAGTTCAAAAAGTTTCTTCAAACATTGTCCACCCACTGCATCATTAACAAAGATAAAATGAATAGATGAATGAATGAATGTCATATTATTTAGATTTCATTTCATTCATTTTATGTATATTGTAGATCAGAGGTCTCATTCTCGAGGCCCGTGGGCCAATTGCGGCCCGCAGGACGATATCCTGTGACCCCCAAGTATATTATTAGTGCATTCTCCATGCATCGCTACCTGGCTAAACACTTCTATGTGCGGCCCAGCCTCTACCTCCAGCGGCCCCCAGGTAAATTGTGTTTGAGACCCCTGTTGTAGATGAACATCAGTTTTTGTCCTTTTTTTGGTAATGTTTTAAAGTGAAGCCCTGGAGATGCTACTTGTAGGCCAAATGTGACCCTCGGTTTTACAAACTGCACTTGCTTCTACGGGTACTAATTTTTAGAGTAGGTTCCTATTCCCTGTCATTTTACAAAACAAAAGGTAGGCAACCTCAACCAGAAATTTTAAGCAAAACTCAATAAAAACCAAGCTCTAATTTATAGCCATATTTATGATCCTTACAACTTTCCTAGTCCCTGTTTTTGCCTGATATTGTTCACATCCATTTCCCAACCCTGCTCTGAGCTGACAAGTTCAGATTTGTTTTAGTTCCTACATTTCAGGACAGATTTAAACCATAGAAAGTCTGTGGCCTTCGGGAGCTTGCATTAAGTTTGCCACATAACACTCCATTCGCAATCCCAGTTTAGACTGCATTTTTGAATTCAGACTGATGGCATTTTAGGTCATCTATTATTACCATAAAGTGACAAACCAGATTACTTAATCCTGATATGCACTACATAAATAAACGAAGGGTGGCTTTTTTAGTTTTAAAAATGTCACAGGAATTTTTTAAAAGGGCAAAACTTGTCTAATGTAATTTTTGTTAAGAGTTTTTACACAGATGAAAAACAAATATAATATATGTAACAAAAAAGAGAAAAAAGAAAATTGCAAAAAACCAGTTCGGGGAAAGAAAAAAGAAGATAAATTTAAAAGATACAAGAACCAGGAAAAAAAATATTATAGACGAACTCATTGTCTGTCCTCCCTCTTTTAATATTACAAAAATCCGTTCAGTCCCTTACTCAAGCCTTTTTCAACTGTCAAATCACAAACTCATTTCACCTTTTTCTATTTCAGGAAAAAAAAAAGTCTATAAAAAGTTTTCACCCATGTTTATAATTTTGTTCCTGGCCAAACAGGGCAGCGTTATCATTTCTGCCAATTCTGCCACCTTTGCTATCTGTTTCTCCATTGTGAGCGCTTCAGTATTTTTGCATCATTGCGTCATCTTGCATCAATTACCATATATAAAAATTAAAAGGAGAAGCCTGAATTTGCCAGACTTCCTAAAGTTGTGAAAGTCATCCATCCAGTGTCTGGTGATTGTTTCTTTGCTTTAAGATACTCAGGAGAAACAGAATTTCTTCAACTTGCTTTGCTACACTTATCTGGGAAAACCTACATTTGGTGCAATTTTTCTGGACTCAGAAAAGGCAGCAGGATTTATTCTGACCATCTCTATACTTCAGGATCAGCCATTAGCCAGGTTTGCCATAGGTTTAAATAACGACTTGGTATGCAATTAGGATTTCTTGGATAATGATATGCAGGACTACTTATCAGAAACATAGTTAAAAGCACAGAGCAGAACTTGGGAAAGGCAGCTGCCAACATGAACATAGTTTCTTAACATTGGCCACCTGTGTGACGTGGACTTCAATTTTCAACATCAATTGTTCAATCAGTTGCTAATATTGAGAAACACTGATTTAAAACAAGATTGATAGTTTAGGGAGAGAGAGATGGATGGATAGATATTTATAGATCAGCGGTTGCCAACCAGTGGGCTGTGCCCCACTGGTGGGCCATGAGAAAATTTTGGTGAGTCACAGAGAAATCTCACCCCCAGAACACCCCCCACAAAGCAATTAATCCAGGCTGCACAGAAACACAAGGCTGTGCCACCCACATGGCTTGTGGGAACCCTCCCCGCACACTTACTCCTTACCCGGCAAACTTGCCTGCGAAATTGCTGTTTTTCCTTTTTCCGACCATCATCTGTTCTGCTGTACTGGGAGATTTAGATTAGCTAGGAAGCAGGAAATGGTTGGATTTCTTGCTTTCTAGCTAGTCTTTAGATCTTCGGCTCTGCTTTTAAGCACAGCCGAACCTCCCTTAGAACTGAAGGTTCTGTTATTCAGAGCCGACTCACGGCAAGCAAATTTGAGAGACTGAGCTAGCTGATGGCAGATAGATAGATAGATCACTGAATGATTCTGTGAGCAATTCAGTCTGCCTGTCTGCTTTGCCTGATTTTGGGTAAAAGTTGCTCTTTTTTTAATAAAAAAATCAATATTTACATACATGGTGTGTTGTGAGTTAATTTTGTGAGTTTGCTTGCTGGCAAATTTTATGTGACAGACTGAGCTAGCCAATGGCAGATAGCTAGATCTCTGAATGAATCTGTGATTCTGTGAGCAACTCAATCTGCCTGCCTGCTTTGCCTGATTTTGGGTAAAAGTTGCTCTTTTTTATAAAAAATCCAATATTTATATAAATATTTATAATATTTACATATAAGCCATGCCCAGCCAGT
This sequence comes from Pseudonaja textilis, assembly GCF_049901715.1. Taxonomy (NCBI): domain Eukaryota; kingdom Metazoa; phylum Chordata; class Lepidosauria; order Squamata; family Elapidae; genus Pseudonaja; species Pseudonaja textilis. The sequence goes on from NC_141991.1 coordinate 143,254,984, forward strand.
CACATGACCACCAAGCCACACCCACAAATTAGGCCCTGCCCACAGAACCGTTAGTGGTTCCTGGGATTTAAAATTATGAGTTTGGTAGTCCCTGAGGTCCAAAAGGTTGGCGACTCCTGTGATAAAGATAGATATAGATATAAAGATAAAAGATAAGAATAGATAAAGATAGATAGAAAAAGCAATAGAGATAGAGATAGATTAGATGATAGACAGACAGTAGAGTTTCAGGAATTTTTCTGACACTCATCTGTTCAGAAGATTAAGAAGAGGAACATCTTATTGTGGGTGGTCCAAATGGTTGGAAAAACCAGGCCACAAACTAGGACAAGCAAACCACGTTTTAGGCAGAATGTTATTCACTCCCAGCCCACGTAGTTTGCTTATGATTCAAGTGGTTGTGCAAAGACAAAACCATAGGCTTAGATCTTGCAAATATAGTCCCTATCTTAAAAAGATCCTGTCTGCTGCGAATGGTAAGATGGAGGGCAGCAATGGGGCAAGGGAGAGGCTTTTCTAGCCTCCAAGCCATCTTGCCGTTAACCCTTAAAAAGCAGAACTGTAATTGGAAATAAGACTGACTGAATGGGGAGTGAGGACAGCTTCCCCCTGCTGTCCCTTCCTGTGGGGAAGAAATACAAGACAGAGTTCATGGCCCATCATGCTAAGTTACAACCAATCAAGCCACATTATGGACTAACCTTTTGTGGGAGCTCAATCTCTATAGCCAGCAAACCACGACTTGGGGTTTAATGTATACAAACCACTGCATGATAATTGACTCAAGCATGGTGGTAATTCATACTAAAGCATACCATGGCAGTCTTTGGTGTGCAGTCACTTTGTGTGACTGTATGTATTCGAAAGACAGCTCTCCAATGCAGCTCTTCCTGTGGCCATCAGGATGGAAAGTCAACAAGAAGAGAACCTGCTGAGCATTGGAAGATGGTCAAGAGAGCAGAGGGTTAAAGCAAGGGATCCACTGTAGCTCTTCTCAACCTCCTCCTCCCTCATGGCTGGTGTTATCTGAATAAACTAGTCAGGCAGTCAGACAAAACCTTTCCTGTATGATGAAAAGTGGCAATGAATGCTTCTTTGAGTTGATCTTGGTAAATTATGCTGGTATTACTGATGTAGGAGAAGGAGCTGCACATTTGTGTGTTTTGCACAGAAACTTAATTTTCTTTCTGTCTTGCTTTGCCCATCCAAACAACTGGTGATATGGACAACCATCTCAACTATTGAATATACACAGAAAGGTAAGGAAGAATTATTAACACAATTCTTCCACATAAACTAGTGTCTAAACTTCTGGACCTTGGGCTTTCTAATTCAGTCTGCCTTTGGATTGTGGGTTTCCTGTCTGGCCGCTCACAGAGGGTCAGATTAGGTAATCATACCTCTTCAGCCCTTATTCTTAACACTGGTACACCACAGGGTTGCGTGTTGAGTCCCCTACTCTATACTCTTTATGTGCATGACTGCATTCCCACTCATGCTAGTAATACTATTGCTAAATTTGCAGATGATACAACAGTGGTGGGACTCATCTCCAGGAGGGGATGAGTCTGCCTACCGAGATGAGGTGGACCAGTTGCTTTCGTGATGTGGAGACAATAACTTGGTCCTCAACACCAATAAGACCAAGGAGCTTATAGTGGACTATAGAAAGAACAGATCAGACATCCAGCCCTTGCTTATCAATGGAGACCGAGTGGAGCAAGTGGCCAATTTTAAGTTTCTGGGTGTTACCCTAAAAGAGGACCTGGGGTGCCTACATTGCAGCCCTGGTCAAAAGGGCTCAGCAGAGATTATACTACCTGAGACTTCTCAGAAAACAACAACTGAATGGAAAACTGCTGGTGACCTTCTACCACTGCACCATAGAGAGCATTTTAACTTACTGTACCTCTGTATGATTTGCCAATTGCACAGTGGCAGATAGGAAAGCACTCCAGAGGGTTAACGTCATTGCCCAGAAGATCATTGGTTGCCCTCTCCCCTCTTTGGAAGAGCTTTATAGCTCCCACTGCCTTAAGAAAGTTCAGCACATTCTCAAAGATCCATCTCATCCTGGGAACCCTTTTTTTTTTAACTATTACCATCTGGCAGACGGTATAGAATAATAAAAACAAGGACAAATAGGCTGAAAACAGCTTCTATCCCAGGGCAGTAGCTCTTTTGAATTCTGCTGTATAGTGCAGTGTTGATGCGGTGTCGGGAGTTTTTGGTTCAATGTGTGGAGGGTGAAGATGTGTGTTTGTGTTTTATTTTCAATGTGCACTGAAGATGGTGTTTTGATTTTGTTGTACGAGGTGCAATGACAATAAAGTAAACTAAACTAAACTAAACTAAGTGGTGAATTGTAGCTCAACTTCTGATGACTACAAGACTACATCTATGAAGTTTCCTTTGTCCTTTTGACTCCTCAATGCATCCTACACCTCTGGGATTTCCTAACCAAGTACTAGCCAGATCTGACTCTGCCTAACATTTTTTTTTTGAGATCAGTCAAGACGGAGTAATTGCTACTACAAGATATTATATCTGGTATAAGAACAAGAAGATAATAGATGACATAATCTATTATGTTGTTGGATGATGTAATCCATAATCTCCTACTTGAGCAGGAGGTTGGACAATGGATTATGTGTGATGGATAATGGATGAGCAATGGATGATGTAATTCATCATCCCCTGCTTGCACAGGGGGTTGGACTAGAAGACCTCTAAGGTCCCTTCCAACTCTATTATTCTGTTAATCTTTCCTAAAAGCTCAAAAAACTAGGTTCTACTATATAATTGGACAGCATTCTGTTTGGAAAACCTGTACATGCTTCCTTGAGTTTCTAGCAGGATAATGACAGAATGTGCAAGCACAAAAGAAATAACCTGCTTTATGTTGCAGAAAAATGAATATTGAATTACTTTTCTCTCCAAAAATGTTGGACTGCTCTCAGGCTGCAATAAATTTCCTAAAGAAATAAATCCTACTATGTACATTGCACACATTTTAGGTAAGCAGATAGGATTGTACTATCAACCTATCATATTTGCCTTTTAAATATAGCAAAATACCCTTCATTTGCCTCCTTGTTCTTTACAAAACAACAGCTGTCCTTTTTGAAGTTGTGAAGCTGGGGCACTGAATAGGAAGAAGGAGATGATTGGGTGAGATTACAGGTGTTCACTAGAATGTGCCCATCACCCTCATTTCCCTTCCATCTCTATTCAACTAAAGTGGTCTGGTGGAAACATTCAGAGCTTTTTAGTTTCCCTCCACCCTCTCCAAAGCCAGACATTTGACAGGCAAAAGTTACGTTCTTTTGGAAAGCGGTAACTGTTTTGGCAAAAGCTACTTGTCTTCAGATAATATATTTGCCTTTGCTGATGGGTTATGGACAGGGGTGGGATTCAAATTTTTCAACAACCAGTTCTGTGGGCGTGGCTTAGGTGGTGGGCGTGGCTTGGTAGTCATGTGACTGGCTTGGTGGTCATGGCTTGGTGGTCAAGTTATTGGGTGGGTGTGGCCAACTCAACATCACTCACATCGAGGCACGCATCTCCTCGCCTAGCCTCTCATGACTGTGGGGATGCTGCAACAGTCATAAGTGTGAAAAATGGTCATGTCATTTTTTTCAATGCCATTGTAACTCCATACGAGCAAAGTACCAGCAAAGGAGGTGAAAAAAACTCCAGAGAAGTTCCTGAGACAGGAAGTCTAGTCCTACCAAGAATGTAATAAGGGTTAACAGAGAGGCAGTTTCTGTAAGCAACACCAGAATGTTTCCTTCCTGCCTTCCTTACAGGATTAGGCCAGTAATTTCTTCTAACAACCGGTTCTCCAAACTGCTTAGAATGTTAGCAACCGGTTCTAGCAAATAGGTGTGAACTGGTAGAATCCACCCCTGGTTACGGACTATGCCTCTCTCAGAAGGCAGATACTTTGGTGGAAATTCAGAATAATTCTTTATGTGTATTTTCATAAACTGCTGTTCTTCTGATGCAGTTCAGCTCGGCCAAATGGTGGTTATCTTCTCTATCTCTTTCTGAGATTAGCCCTCTAAAAATTCATTTCACATCCTAATTTAAAAGCTTTAAATTCCATCTTTGCCCCCAGTAGTTCTCTCCTAATTCTTACCATGTGCAGTTTCTTTGCAGGATTTGCCCAACCCTTAGTTTAATGGCTTATGTGAGGGGAGGGACCACTGGGTGACCCCAAATCTCTAAAAGCTGGAGAGGTTTTGAAAGTGTGGATATTACGTACTGCAGCTCTTTCTCATAGGTGACATTTTAATGCATTTTCACTATAAGTATGACAATGACAAAGTAGAACTTGCAAAATATATACAGGTGGTTTTCATCCATCAGGGATTAAATTGAAGTGATTTACTAATGTAGACATCCCAAAGGCATGGAGGGAGTACCTAGTCATCAATATGCCCATCATAGTCCTGCTTTAAATAAATCTTAGTGAGCTTTCATATTCTTATTATAGATAGATAGATAGGTGCTTTTTTTTTTTTTACCAAAAAGGAATTTAATCTGGGCATAAAATAGGTCCCTACATATTTAAAGACTGAGGAAAACAGAATTTCAGCAGAATATGTTTTTTCTACTCTTGGGTGACAAGTATATTAAAGTGTTTTTTTTTCAGGAATGAGGGATTTGTTATTTTCCAAATGAACCAGCTCCCTGCATCTCCTAGCATTGTTCTTGGTAGTATGAGACTAGGCTGAAATTGCCATAACAAAAGATGAAGCTGGCACTTAAGCAGAAATCTTGTTAAAATATCCCTTCGGGGGAGTAGCTAAGAAGGAAACAAGTTGTTGAGGAAATAAAGGGAAAATATCATCCACCTACCCACCCAAATCCTAGCTAATCAGTGTGTGTGTGTGTGTGTGTGAGAGAGAGAAAGAGAGAGAAAACGAGAGTTATTTATTTATTTATTTATTTATTTTCTGGCCCTATTGACCAGGGCTATGTGTCTTGTGTGCTCTAGCTGCACTTATCTGGAAAACCCAAATCAACGAAGGGGTTTACAAGATTTGTGTGCCTCAACAGGCTGAGTGACCATAAGCTGAAATCTGGAAACTTGTGTCACTGTGGTTCCTTGGAATTGTAGTCTAGGGAGCCACAGATTGCTCATCTCAATTACATACTGTATCCCACATGCAACTTCCTTCTTGGGCCATGGGATCCTGTCTTTAAAACCCCAGTTTTAATGCCAATCTTCACTTTCCTTTCGACCCACTAGCCAAGGCAAAGATAGGAGACACAGCTGTTCTTAGGCGATGTTTGTTTTTTGATTGCTCGGTTCGATCATTGTGATTTCTACTGAGCAGGATGTGATCGAATATGTTACATTTTGTGAGGTTTGCCAGTGCGTAGGAACCACATAAGAGTGAAAAAAGAGACCATTACAATTCCTGCTGATCACGGAAGTGCCATTCCAGAGAGTGGATGGAAATATATGGAGTCCCATAAACCTCAAGAGGTGTGATGACCTTAAAGGACTACGTTTGAAGCTAGATTCCTGACCGGAAATCTTTTTCATTTTGTCCACCAGCCTTTTATTAGATGTAATTAAATTACTTTTTTTTATCTGATTGGAGTAAAATGGAGTAGGGGCTGGCGGTTTAACAGTTACGATTACAGGTAGTCCTCAGCTGCAAAGACAATTGGGAACAGCAACTTACTTGTTAATTGAAGCAGTTGCTAAGTAAACCTGTGACTATGCTTATGAATATACTCCACCTTTCCTTTGTTTTGCATACCTGTGAAGGTTGTAAACGCTGGCCACAGCATTACTTTTTCTTCACCACTGCAAATGGTGTCAGTTGCTAGATAACAATGACCCATATTGCTGCTGGTTTCTAATGTGTTATCGTTTTAGCCTGTCATTTGTTTTAACTGGTTGTTTTTCATTGCTGGCTGCTCTAAAAGCTATTTTAAGATGCAGTAGCAAGGTAAAACAAAAATAATCGCAGCAAAAAAAATATATCCAGGGAGATTTTTCTCACCTGCCAATGATACCCTGAAATACCTTGAAAGCACACCTTCCCAAAGGCAGAGGCAAGAGCACGGTGTTGAGTGAAGCCTTCTGAGATGATTTGTGCTAGTGCAAAGTTCCCCAAATCCTGCAGCCTGTTGGGAACCAGCCAGGCCATGCAAGCAGTGAGCAAGTGTGCAAGGGCACAAAGCTCCATTTACATAAGGTGCGCACGTGTGCACAAAACCATCCCCTCCTCCACAGCCCACCACTGCTGCTGCTGGTCCACGGAGCCAGAAAGGTTGAGGACTGCTGTGCTAGTGGACAGACTTCCTTATAGCCTGGTTAACCAATTTGCCATGTAAAATGATAAAACAGCCTAGCAGTCCTTTATTTGAGGGTAAGCTCCCTAATCTGGTATTTTAAATGATCAGTTAGAATTTTCTTAGGTGTTTATTTGTACAAAGGAAAAAAAAAACTGGTATTCTTTAATTAAGCACTGATATCAATACCGTAAGCCTTGCTTGGTACAAGGAACCCCAAGTGGCAAACAGAAGAATGAAGACCAAACCAATTTTTGAGGAGGCTTCTTTAGGACTAATAGCAAGGAAAACAGCTGCTTCAGAGGCCTGAATTTTTGCTCCTTCTTTTGGAGGTGTGGCATGAGCCTGTTATGTGCTTTGAAAAATCTGTGGTCTTCGAAAGGAAGATACTGAAGATTGAAGATGGCCCTGTGAAAAGCAGGGCTATGACCACAGTGAAGAATGAGTAGTCATTGAGTAGACAAAGACAAAGAGAGGATGGGAGACCACCCACAAGACAGTGGTCTCCAGGTGTATATTTTGAGTACTGGGAGATGAGGGAATAGTCATTTTCCTCAAAGTGAAGTTGGCCTCCTTAAAAGAACACTAAGTTTGTATACGTTTCTAATCCCATTTAGAAATTGCTTATTAGAAATTTTTGAACCGACAGGTCTGAAAACTCTGGGTGTGTCTGCCTTCAGAGCTCAATCAAAGAAAATTTAACTTAATTTTTTAACCGAAAAAGCAGCAAAAGGTTGATTAGAACTTTGATTTTAGAAAGCTAAACCCAGACCACCAGTACAGATAAATTTGAAATAAGATTTTGAAATTAATGATAAAGAATCTTTCCTGTGGGAAAATGCTTTTATTCTGAATTGTAAGAAATAACCTGGTAAAACAAGAATTTAAAAATAGAACACTAGAATGAACTAAAGATTTCAATTAAAAGAGAAGAACCCATGCATGACTAACGTTACCGAATAGTGCAAAATATTCTAACACTGGAATTCTTGAAGGACATCTTTGGAGAATAGAGTCAGAAAATGCTAACAATGTCAACAGTGACATCTGTCTCTATTGATAGACTGTATTTAAAAGATGTTATGGAAGAGGAACAAGTTTTATTTGACAAGACAGAGATGGAGTTGAAAATGGACTTAATGAAAGACTACAAGAATGACATCAAAAAAGATTTTACACTGGCTATACAAGAAACTGACTGATCTTTTAATAATTGAAAGGGACATGCAAACAATAAAGCAAGATTGAGTGACCTGGATAATTTTTCTATATTGGATTTACAAAAGAGACTTATCACAGTTTTGAAGAATTTCAAGAGAAGGGATAAGGAAGAAATAATAAAAAGAAAGCAAGTTCCATGGCATTATTTGGACTAAAGATAAAAGGTTATTAGAAATAAAAGGAAGGAATATAAAGTTGGTTCATTTCATGAAGGCTAAAATAAATATGTTGTTATTTTTGATAACCCTTAATGAAACTTTGCTGACACCAGAACTGAGATAACATTGCTTTATGGATTTTTTTTAAATAGATAAAAGTTAGAGAGTTGGCGGACAATCTCAAACAATGTAATTTAAGAGTAGGCAAAAAGTTACTAAAATTGTTTATATTTCTGATAAAGATTGGGAGTCATTTCCTTATGTATTTCTTTTCTTTTTGTTTACTATATTCTTTCTTTTTCTTTTTATTCTTCACATTTCTTGTTTTTTTCTCTTTGCACCTGGCACTCTTTCCTTGTATCTTTCTATCTATCTTTCTCTATGCATTATTTTTTTACTTTTGCTATTATCTTTAATAAAAAAAAATACTTAGGGGAAAAAGAAAAGAGAAGCTGCTTCTTAGTCCCGGCCATAAACTCCGTGCCAGTTCTTTGAATACTAATAGTGAAACTGGTAAAAGGAGTGCCTGCTGCATAATTGGTGACCTAGATAAACCACTGTGTAGAATGGTTGGTGCCTGATCTACTTTGTGGACTGCCTGAGTGTGACAGCACACAGGATTTGCGATTGCTAAAAGAGATGAATTATAAGGGAGAGCTCAAAACGTAGTCTACCATATCTAGACTCAGCTGCAAAATTCCAGGCACTTTTGTAGGCCAGATTCCAAAATGGAGATGTGGATTGATAATTCATATCGGTGACAAAGGAGATTAGGTTATGTTGTCAGGCTCAGTCTGCTTATGGTTGTTTCCATACCCCAATTCCTCAAAGCAACTTTGAAGATGAGCCATCACCACTACCATCTTCAAAATTGCCTATCTCAAAACACCATTAATAGAAGTTGTCCCATTCCATGAATAGTTGCCAGTCTGTGAATAGCAGAATACCCCTTACCCTATTCCATAGAGAAATTCCTTTTCTGATTTTATCCATCCATAAAGGTATTACATAAATAAATTAATCTGAACAGTTCCTTTGAGGGAGAGTTAGAAAATGATCAAGGCCGCCTCTCCCCTTGAAAGACCCAAGTGAGATTGGAGGGTGGGGGAACACAACAAGAGTTCCCATAAATAGTAAAACAAATGACCCACAAATTTTACAGAATTGCAGTGTTTTAGCTAACAACAAGAACAACACATTTCACTGCAGTTTTAGATGTAGCACAGCTGAGCTACAAATAATTTGACCCAGCTTTAGAAGACAATGAGGTTTGGGGGCTGCTTTCAAAATAGTGTGGAATCCTTGAGAGGTTCGCCTCAGTGCTCGCCTCAGTGCTGGAAAAGCAAGAAATCAATAGGATGATTTCCCCTCCTTCATTAGCATATTATGATGCTCCCCTCCCCGCCATGGGGGGTGGGGCGGGAACCCTGGGGACAGCCTTGTAAAAGAAGTTCTCTTTGGGATAATATGTTCATTGAATAATCTCAAATCTTTGTGGCTTGGATTTGGCTTGCTGGGTTGCCCATGCTAAAAGGGGCCTCCCTGTATGACTTAAAACATATTGCCTTTTTCCTTATTATTGGATACGTGTGAAAATGAGTGTCCTAAGCTTCGCAGCTATAAAAGACTCCAACGCTTTCCCTCCATGAAGCTTGACCTTGCTCATCTTTGAATTGTGATCGCTGACATATCATTTGACAGCTGACATGGCCCTCAAGCTGACAAAAATGGCACATTCTTGGCATAGCGTATTGGGCAATGTCTTTTATAGTTTATTCCAAAAACTAAGGATGCACGAATGGTGGCATAATGTGATATGTGGGCCAGGTCACCTGAGGAGGGACTAGAAACTGAAACTCTCCTTACGCCTACTCTGATGTACAAATAATTGTGCCCTCTTAATAACGGCTGAAAGAATGGTGACTCCTCCTGGCCTCACCTTTCCCCCCACCCCTGAGTTGTTGAATTGGCACCAGAAGGTGCTGTGACTGAGCCGTGTGAGGTAGAGCGTGAACTCATTTGCACAAGGGATGAGAGCAGCAACAGCAACCAAACATTGTGAAGGGGATGCTAAAAATAGAGATGTGTCAGAGAGATAGGGAGGGAGAGAGAGAGAGATGGAGAGATGGAAGTGGAGCTGCAGAGGGGAAGATAGGAACCCTGACAAAGGCTGAGAGAATGAAGGTCAGCACCCAAGTTGTCATTGATTCAGAAGAGATATGACATTGAGCCTGGCCTGAGGTCTTCATTGGATGCTTCCCTTGCTTTGGCTATGGTGGCTAGGAGGAATACATTAGTACAGTTTGGCTGGTTCCTATATCCCTGATGTAAACTACTGTACAGGGTGACAGTGGTAGTTCTTCTCTTCACCACTGAATCCTGACTTCATGGACCTTCTTGGGTGGGCCTCTCTTGTCAGCTTTGCTGGGAAGCCAATTACAAAGGAAGCTTCTTATAGAGATCTGTTTAGGGAAAGAGGATTGGAGATAAGCCTTCTAGAAATTGGAAATGGTCTACACCCCCAATAGGTTTTGTTACCTGGGGGCCAAATATACACTTGATATTCTCCCCACCACCACTTTCTTCTCATTGCAACCTATGAAAGCATTTCTTTTTCTAAACGATCTGTTTTTATTAACTAGTAAAAGCATTTTTTTTTCATTTATTGATTTATGTTTATATCTCACTTTTCTTCCGGAGCTCAAGGTTACATATCAAAAAAGTCCTCCTCCAATTTTCCTCCATAACAATGCTGTGAAATAGGTTGATTAAGAGAAAGCGATGATCTAAAGTCAACTCATGGGGAGGTGGGGGAGGAAGAACCTAGATATTTCCAATCCTAGTCCATAAACCAAGTTCTTAACCACACCGCACTAGCAATCAATCTGGTCCAAGTAATGGAATGGGGGTTGGGTGGGAAGCTACTGAAATAGCTATTGCCTTGAACAATAAGCACTGTTCTGACTCATTTGAAATACAGCAACCTACTTCGGAGGGCTCCCTTCCAGTTGGACAGAGTCTAGGGCCGATGCCCCCGTTTTCTCCAACTAAAATTGTGCTCAATGGCCAGAAGAACTTCTGAATTCCTTAATGAGGAAGAATCATTCAGATGGTAGGAATTCCATTTTTGAAATCGAAAGCCCATTGGGTCACTCACACCCTGACACGGGCAGTAACAACCGCAGCTCATGTGGCATTTTCCTACAGGTCATTGTACTGGTTAGCCTTCCTGGAAGGAAACTCCAAACCATCAGCTGTAGTAAAAGAGGTGATTTGCTACCACTTCTCTTTCATCTTCAATGTGGATGTGAGGGGGGATTTCCTGGGATGCAGTAAGTTAGGGCCAACAATGTTTGCTTCAATGAATTAATGATTTCGGCTAAAATTAGTTAATAATTTTATTTTATTTTTAATTTTATTATTATTATAATTAATTATAATGTTAGTAATTATTCAGTAACTGTAATGCTGGGCAGGAAACATGGATGGTTGTTTTTCCTTTTCTTTACTACTTACCTTCATTAACAATGTCATATAACAATATATTTCCCCTTTATGTGATATATCAGAATCAATTTTGGATTCATACCCCTAAGTTCAATTCCTTCATCAATATAGGGGAGCTAAAGTGCCAGAGCAAAATATCTCTATTTCCTCCCCAGTTTCAGCCACTTTACAAAATAGGACAGGTTTGCCTGGAATCTCTGTTACACTTTTAAACAAAAATCTTTTTAGCCTGCTTTCTTTCAGATTTGTTCCAAAGAGGTTAAAGGCTACTAGGAATTTTCGTCAGTTTTGCTAAGAATTGTAGGGAAATAAGTGAAAAAAAAAATAACTGTGGCATGTGAGGTTAACAGAAAGATAGAATCTCTTTTTAAAAATGGAATTCCAAATCTGTCCTAAAGCACTTTTGCACTGCAGCATCACCATGTAAGTTATGTTTATGAGATATTATGGGAAACAACATTGAAAGAAAACACAACCCAAATGGAAATGTAATCAACAACATATCTGCAGGTGTAGGTCAATTTTCCCTAGCCTGCGAAATGACAAGGACAGTTGGTCTGGAACTAATGTGAGTGAATGATATATGGCTGCTTCACCATAAAAGCTTAATGTGTGAATACCAGTAGATCAGAACAAAAGGAAAGAGTTTTTCTCCCTAGCAAGCCCATGTTTACTAGTATACTTCTGCTGTGGCTTCAAGGCCAGACTGTAGCCCTGCATGGGAAGGTCAGGGAACACAGATTTCCCCTAAACAAGAAATTAAGCCAAGCCACCTTCTGCCTTGCCTTTTGCTGTTCAGTAATTGCCTGTCATTACAAGAAACAATGGAGTCTGCAATAACCATGGGGGGCAGGTGCCTAAGCGGAGAGCATTCCTGTAAAAAAAAAAAAAGGTTTGGCAGCTGCCACTTTTCATTTCCTTGCCATGACAGGCTGCACCTGCTCAGTTTCTTCACACCAGAGAAAGCATCACTGGCTGCTTTTCTGTTTGTTAGGTTACTGCTAAAAACATTGAGACAGGTTGCGTGTGTATGATTTGGCAGTGGGGCCTGAGGTAATGGTGGGCTGCTGATCTGTGGAAAAACATGCTGCAGTTGTACAGAAAATGAAAAACTCTTATTATGTCTGAATTTGCATAACCAGAGGCCTGAGCAGGACAAGGGCCAATGTTGGTCCTCTTCTTTTGCAAAAGGGGAATTTGGAGTTCTCCATGCAGTGAAAGTCATTGCTGGTTGGGTTTTGCACATCGCACTCTTGTTAAAGCCACAGGGCAAGTCACAACATTTCCCCAACCCACTGATAAAGTTTTATATAAACGTGTCCATTTAAGCCATTATTTTTAAATCCCAATTTATTGGAATAAGATACTGGCTGAGTTTCCAAATATGCAAGCTTTCCTTATATTTGGACTTCAAGTGTTTCCTGATAAAGCTTGTCACCCAAACAAGTGATGATATATATTGTATTATCAATTGTATTATTGATATTTGGGCAAAAGAAAGGCATCTTAGGACAGGCTATGTCTTGTAACAAAGTGAAGCTGCTTGCTTTAAGTAGCAGCATTCACTGGGGAAAGGAAGTGACAGGAAAGATGAAGAGGCGGGAATTGGTATGTATTCGGACAGGCCCAGTTCCCGACAGCAACAGGCAGCCTCTAATTGTTTGGATTAATTCCGGGGCCTCTTGCACAGGAATTGGCATTGGTTAGATTTGATAGGAGCTCATCCCAAGCTTGTCTCCTCAGATTTTCATGAGGAGCCCTGTTCTGGATGCGCCTGACAATGGAGATTAAGCAGGTGGTCACTCTAAATAAGACTTCTCCTCTGTCAGGCTGCTGCCTCTTTAGTAACACTATAAAAGCATATTTGGAAATTTTTCTTTGGTACCTGTGTTTCCATTTGGATACAAGATGGTGGCTGTCTTATTCTCTCTGGACAGACGTTTAATTTTGTTAACCTGGTATTATATTGCTTTGTTTTAATACTTGTTGTCTTGTTACTTATTGTACCTAAACTGCTGATATTTCATATTCAGTTTCAGTTCACCGAGCAAGAAAGTACCCAGAAACCTATTATAATGCCAAACTCTAAAGTCAGTTGTCCCCACTGGTTGGACTTCTGGGGGGACAGATAGACAAGTCTGCATGGCCTGAGCCTAGAGGTGGCAGTGGGCCACCTTCAAGGATGGGTTGAGTTGCTAGACAGGAGGTTGCTTCAGACTCTTACATGACTCTTGGTCAATAATCCCCAACTTCTATAGTATTAAGATCACCTTGTGGTCTCTTCTCAATAATCTAGATTTCCCAACACTTCGAAATCCCAATCGCAGCATTGGAACGGACACCCCCTCTTCCAAGAGCTTATTCTTTGCTAATTTTTGACAATTTGGTGCCCTGGTATGGTCCCCTAAAATTCATTTGCCTCCTCAATCTGACCCTTAGGTATTTTTTTTTTTTACTGGACTGAACAATACTTCTCTTAAAATACAATGCGCTGATATTTCTATCCTGGAGCTCAAACAATGATTTTGTCCAGTGGTTCTCAACCAGTGGTCCACAGACTCTTGGGCCCCCACAAAGGCTTGAAGAAATGTTATGATTTAAAGTCTCGGGGGCCTGTGGCCACAAAAGATATTTAAAGGGTGAAGAAAAGGTTGAGAATCCACTGATTTTGTCTATTGTGCTTTTTTGCATACATGCCTTTGTGTGTGGCTTCTCTTCCCTCAGAGGAGCAGATGAAAGGGGCTGATGTTCTGTTAGGAACAGAGGCTTGTTCCACAGAGGTGAGAAGAGCTATCCCTGTGATATTTCTCTCTGATTAATAGTGCAGAACTACTCTCCTCTGTTTTACTTAGACAATTTATGCTCAGAAGTTAGAATTATTAAAGTCCTTCTATTCCACCCAGTAAACTAAAAAAGAAAAAAAGTATAACAATCCCTTGGCTTCATTCAGACCAGACTGCTATAATTGTATATGAAGTGGAAAACTTCGTGGGTATCTTCATATGGTTGTACCTTCCCCAAATCAGTAGGAGGTCTGCAATAGTGTTAGCCAAGATTTTCATCAGTCAGTATATATTTTGTAAAGCTCAATTCCAGATATGAATGAATGAATGAATTTAATTTACAGTTTCAGATATAAAATTAACAAGAGATAGTGGAGCAAACAGGGGGACCTTTTGAGATAGCCAACTTTCCATTGCCCAAATCTTCTTGGTTCCACTATTAAAATGCAGTAAAATTATTTCTTACTGCTTCTAGAATTGAAAGCTATTAGAACTCTAAGGCAGCAGCCAGTGAGAATTTCCCCTCCCTAGCCTATAGCTGAACACACAAAACTATCAACCAGCTAGTGTATGCTTGTCAATTAGTAACCAGTGCATCACGTTATTCTCTGAGTATCATATCAAAAAATAAGGCCATGGCTTTCTAGAAATGATAATGGGTTTCTGGGTTCAACATGGTGGCAAGCAAGTCTTGTCTTACAAGCCATTTACACGGTCCTAATAGCTAAACTGGATTTGGGCTCCTTTACCTAGACAAGACATTCAGCCGCCATGTCAGGACACCAGGAAATGGAAGGGAGATCAAGCTAGGGATCCTTTTCAGTGATCACCAGATCATTCTGTGATATGATAAAATGTTTATATGTGTGCAATTGCTTGAAAGCAATATTTATGGAGTAACAGAGAGTTTGGGATTGGAACCAGGATAAACTGGAACATGATAAGCACCCAACAAGTGTTATAAGATTGGGTGTGTCTGTGCGAACCTCAATTTGTTGTGCGTCCATACAGCCAGATCTCATAAAGTAGGGGATGCTAAATTTGGAGTATCTGCTTCTGTCTCTGTCTCTGTGTCTCTTTGTCTCTCTTTCTCTCTCGCCCTCTCATTCACTTGGTGCAGCCCATTTATGGCTAAAGAATGAATAACTTGCAAATGTGCATTGGCATTTATATAATCATACTTTTTATAGAGATAACCATTTTCCTTAAGTCTTTGACAGCATGTCTACATTTAAGCCAACAGAATAGAATAGAATAGAATATAGAATAGAATAGAATAGAATAGAATAGAATAGAATAGAACAGTAGATGATAAGTGTTAGATAGACAGACAGACAGATAGAGTGGAAGAAATATTGTTGGTTTTCAAAGACTACATAATTCTAGCTTAGTTTAAATGAGGCTACCTCATATTTCCCACCTAAATGACTTTCAGAGGTCCTGGACAATTGCTTCCATTAATAAAGAGGACGGTGATATATGAGCTCATGGTGAGTTACCTCCTTTTGAGAAAAGAGGCAACCATTAGGGCTATGTGTGCTTCAAAAACAACTGGAAGAAATGTTTCTGAAGCCATGCAAGAGAGATCCTGTTCACTAATGCAGTCTAACTTTTGTCAGGCTTCAGTGTGAGTTTGAAAAAAAAAAAGGTGGTGGTGGTGCACAGTACTGTTTTAAGCCAGTGACTCATTCAAGTTAATGCAGCTCTTAGTTAATCATGTCTGAAGCAGGCACAATCCTAAGAACGATGCTTGTAGTGTATAAATTCATGTTGAAACATAGCATAGTCTTGAGAATTAATCGTCCAGATTAGAGATTTTGTTGTTTTAGATGTTCTTGCACTGATGAAGGTGATTGTTGCCATGAGAAATGTCTAAGGCTATGCAGTAAGAACTACTGCAGAGTTAACTTGGAAATGATTCTGGATCTGCAGTAGAAAAACAGACCCCACTTCAATGTTCATTCACTTGGATGGACTGATCTGTTTTGTTCTGTGTTTATGAAGCTATGTCCTGTTGTTACACATTTAATTTCTTGATAAGCAAAAGTAAAAGTCAATGACTCAGAAATACCCAGTAGTCTGGAATAAAGGGCGAGTTTTTTTTTTTTTAAATCTAAACCTAAAATCTAATTTAAATCTAAATGCTACAAATAATATGACTTTTTAAAACCATGCTACACACCATGCAAGTTTATATTTTTAGAATGCCTGTGAAAACTATTTATTGGTGTATTTCAAATAGCTTTTTAGGCATTGATTCAATCTGATTTTGCATCGAGCTATTAACAATTTCAGAATGCTTGGTTTTTCTGTCTTGTGTCTCAGGAAAATGTGCATTCCCTCCTCGGCTCACTGCAGCAAAGAATGAAATATAAAATATTTAAGCAAGAAAATGCATGTGAATTGAGAGATTTTTTTTTGCTTTGCCTTACTTTGGTTCTGAACATTCAGCGCTGAAAATAGGAGAATAAGGGCTGCAAGCCATCTGGGCCTCTGCTGTCCCCTAAACTCCGGAGAACCAAAAGGCCTCTTGTCTTTCCATCAATTCGGCATCTTTGACCTTCCATTTTCTTGCCTCTGTGTTCTAAGGAAGCCTACGTCTCTACAGCCAGCCACATCTCAGATTTGCTTCTCTTGCTTTCTATAGTTTTTGTCTCCCACAGGCTTCTTCAGCTATTGTATACAAATGAAACAGTACCCTAAAGTCACCCAATTAAAAAGGACATCTCCCAGGCCAACTTCAGATAAAAGTCACACCTCCCACCATTAAATCCACAAGAGCCAAAGAGAGAGTGGGAGGCAGGGTTTGTCTCTCATTAGCTGGAGAAAGACAGCTTTTTTTCCAACCGCCTGTCCTGACTTCAGGCACAAACTAATTAACTGCACACCGTGTCTACGTGCACACCCCTCAGTTCTTTTCCAGCTTGGAGCAAATCTGCTGCAAGTTTCCATTAAAAAAACGCTTCCCCATTAAAGAAAGCAGTTTTAAGTCAGCAGCTTATCTATGAAGCTGGAATTTCACAGTCAAATTTAAAGGCAGCTTGTCACTTTGAAAGTGGCAGGAAACGAACAGTCTTGATCCCTCCTGGTTTATTTTTCATTCCAAACACATTTAGCCAAAAGGAGAGGACACAGTCAACTCTTTTAATACTACTCCTGGACTGCTAAAATGCTGGGCTGCAGGCAAGAAGATGCTGATTGATCTCTAATTTTTTTTTTAAAAAAAAAAACACGTCGAATTACCATTGGGCCTAATTAGGGTTTGAAAGCTTAGCTTGCTTCAAATTCTCTGTCTGTTCACAGATGAAAATAGAGCCAGTCTTCTTCTCATAACAGATGTCTGAGTCTACCTCTTCCCCTGATTGTTGCCTATTGTGATGATTACAACCCACCGGCTGCTGTTTCCATTTACTCGCCAGCCGCATCTCCATCACTGATTTAAAAACCCAATTGAGTTTATTCTTTTGGCAACTTGATACAATAAACATGATTGCTTTGTGCAAGACTCTCCACAGCCCTACTGTGTGTGGGTCGGTGTGTGTGTTTGAAATCATTCAGAGATGCAACTTGAGGTAAGAGCCAAGCCCTGACAAATGACAGCTGTCATCCTCACTGGAACATTTTTAGAAGACGTTCCCACAAAAGGCAATGTCAGAGACAGTGATTTATCAGGGAGAAGGACCAGAAAATGTCGGCTGTCCCAGATTCTCGACAATCCTTCTTTGAACCTCTATTTAGCCTTAAATATCGGACTTGCGTTTGCTTCTTTTCTCCTTCTGCCTGCTTTAACTTTATAACTTTTTCAAATAATGTACCCGTGATTTTAGTGATGTTTTACTGAATAAATCAGAAATGGCTGGCTTCATCCAGGACATTACATATGGATTTTGGTTAACCAACCATAATAACTGGGTTTACACATTAGGCTAAAACATAAGTGTGGTGCACCCAGACTTAAGACGGTAACTCTGGAAAGTAGGAATTTATTTATGATACTGAAATTACCCTGGGACATTTTCAGCCAAAGATAAAAGTTAAACAAACAAACAAGCAAAAACTTACAAAATGCCAAGAGTAAATGGTTTCTAAGAGGTAGTTAAAAACCAATTAGTTGAGGGCAGCTAGCTGTTGTTGTTGTTAGATTTTTATCCTGTCATTTTTAATATATATTCAAGGCAGCAAACATACTTAATACTCCTTCCTCCTTCTATTTTCCCCATCCCATCAATAAGAACCTCTTAGGATTGGCCTGAGAGAGAGGAACTGGCCCAAAACCAGTGGTGGGATTCAAATGATTTAGAACCGGTTCTCTGCCCTAATGATTTCTTCCAACAACCAGTTCACCAAACTGCTTAGAAAGTTAACAACTGGTTCTCCCAAACTGGTACAAACTGGCTTAATCTCACCACTGCCCAAAACCATCCATCCAGTTTTCATGCCTAAGGATGGTCTATATCTTCCCATCTCCTGTGAGACAGTTGTCCCCCATTTTCTATTTTTTTTCTAAGCCATCTGTTTATTTTTGTTTTTCTTGAAATAACTTCAAACTGGCTAATAACAACGAGAAACTGAAGTATCATTCCTAAATCTGGACCTTCTAAAATAAATTGGAGTAACAATTTAGTCCAATTTATTTTGGAGGCATTCCCAAGCATCTTAGAATTCTGCATCTTCCTCTGCATAACTATATAAGCAAAAATGTTCGTGCCTACTGCCTGTCAGGCTCCAATTCCTCCTGAATTTTTTTTACATTAAAGAAATTGGAATGTTGAAAAGTGAAATGTTAGCCTCCATTATCTGTATTTCCAAGCAATCCCTCTGAGCTGCAAATAGATCCTAGATGCTGTCTTAGAAAGTGAAAACAAAGTACAGTAGTAGCAATAATACGATTGTAGTATATCTGAAATTTCTTCCCCCACTCCAGAAAAAGTTGAAGATAAGCAGTGCTAATATGGCAGACGGCACAGAATAGCAATGTGAATGGTAAACATTATGTAAATCTATATTTTCTGAGTGGTGCTCTCTTTCTCTCTCCCTCCCTCCCCCCCCCCCCCACAGACACACACACCATACACAAACAAATAAACACATTTTGTGAGGACTATCTGTTACTGTTGTTTTGCCTTTGAATTATTGTTGATCCCTACTGACAGCCTAGCTAGGCTAAGGTCACTCAGCTGGCTTTGTGCCCGAGGAGAAACTATAACTCATGATTTCCCGGTTACTAGCCTGATGCCTTAACCATTATATCACATGGGCATCTTCTCTTAGATTCTCATCTCAAAAGTACCAGAACACTCCTCAGCATAAACAGGGGAGGGGAATTCCTAATTTGGATAAAGAGATGTCATGGCAATGATGTCTGCCTTCTCTGCTGGAACTAATGTGTTCAAATCAGCCTGGTGATTTCTCAAAAGTTTAATTTCTCTGCAAAAGAGGGTTTTAGAGGTTCAAATTTCTCTCGGCTGTGGTTTTGAGCTTGATTTACAATAGAAAATTATTAGTGAAGTTGGTATTGTTTTACTATATACTGCATATTTGCATCAGTCTGAAGCCATTCTGGTTGCCTAGTGTGAAAAAGAAGATTCATTCCTTCCTTCCTTCCTTCCTTCCTTCCTTCCTTCCTTCCTTCCTTCCTTCCTTCCTTCCCTCCCTCCCTCCTTCCCTCCCTTCCTTTAGTGTAAAAATCCAGGAAGTCAATAGACAAGTGAAGAAATTTTTGAGCAGTGAAAGACGTTTTTTTAAAACATACCCCTTGGCTACCTTAGAACTAGATAAGTGGAAGAATGTCTTATTTCATGCTTGAGAATCTCACCAAAATTCTACTTTGAAGGACATTTCAAAAGCCAACTTTTCTTTCATCAGGCTGCATGGGAAAAGGAAGAAAAACATTTTAGCACCAGGTGATATAATTGGAGCTCCTTCCTAAGGAAGTTAAGAATGGAATGGAAAATAGAAAACCAAATAGAATATAGAATAGAATAGGATAGAACAGAATATTTTATTTGACAAACAAAGAATTTGTCTGCGGTGCAGAAGCTCTCCATGTACATTCAAATCTTTTCTTCTTCTTCTTCTTCTTCTTCTTCTTCTTCTTCTTCTTCTTCTTCTTCTTCTTCTTCTTCTTCTTCTTCTTCTTCCTTCTTCCTTCTTCCTTCTTCCTTCTTCCTTCTTTCATGTCCAAGACCATATTTTGAAAACGGCCAAAATTCTGTTGGCTAAATCCTTTGTTTTCCTCTGTGCCTAAAGACAAACTGTCCTTTCCTCATTCTATTACCCCAGCTGATAGACTGCTAATTGAATCTCCCTTAACACTGCGGATAGTGTGGCTTTCTCCATTGTACCTGAAGGATAAAAAGGTAACATAAGGGTGCATGTCAAGTCTAATGAAGCAGTCATTTTATTTATTGGTCCATTTGTTTATTTTACAACATGCATATACCACTCCAATCTAAGAGATTCTGGACAGCGTACAAAATAATAATAAGTTATGAGACAACTCCAAGAATGCAGCTTGGATAAAAGAGATGGATAATATGTTTTTTTAAAGCTAAAATGAACAAACTTGTAATAACAGCAGAAATGGTGGAGAAAAGGGCAAAGAAGATCACAAATTGACTAACACTGAATGAAGATGAAGTGCAAAGGTTTTGTTTAAAACATCTGACTGGGTCTACATCAATTTGTTCAGGCAGTTTAAAACATACCATAAGGATATGAAACTGAAGATTAGTTAACATCTGGCAAAACCTACCTGATAATGAAAGATTCAACAAAAGGGGCAACTCCAGGCCAATTATTTAGCAACAACTTTCACATTGCTAACTAGTGTTGTAGCTGATGCAGTCCAACAGCGTTTAGTTGAAGCTTTTTCCACCTGGTCAAAAAGGAAACTGTTCAAATAGCAAAGGAACAAAAAGATCAGCTCCTAATTGACAAGTTGATTTTGAAAAACTGCAAGAGAAGGAAGACCAACCTGAATGTAACTTGGACTGATTACAAGAAGACATTTAACTCTCTGTCACATATCTGGATAAGCAAGTGCCTAGAAATGACAGCAGTCAGCAGAAACAGCAGAAGCTTTGTTCAAAGATCAATGGCATAATGGAAGGCACAGTTGCTGGTCAATGATGATAGACTGGGAGAGGTTAATATCAAGAGAGGAATATTTCAAGGAAACCTTCTATTACCACTACTGTTTGTCATTGCACTGATTCCTCCGTCCACAATATTGAACAAGTCACACATAGGTATGAAACATCAAAAAAAATCTGCTAAGTTATCCAACGTTCTTTACATGGATGATCTGAAGCTGTATGGGAAAACACCATCTGAAATAGAATCACTGTCTGACACTGAATATACCGTCAAGATATTTCAATGGAGTTTGGAATGGACAAATGCACCACCCTTACCATTAATAGAAGAAAACTAGTAAATACTGAAGGAATCAAAATGCCCTTCGGAAATAGCATCAAGAGTCTTGGTGAAGAACACTACATATATAGCATTAAGTACATTGAAGTCAAGAAGGAAGTTAGAAGTGAATACATCAAGAGAGTGAAGAACTTAAAGTCCAAACTCAGCAGAAGAAATACTATCAAGGCAATTAACACCCCAGCAATTCCAGTCACTAGATACATAGCAAGAATAGTGAACTGGATTCAACCAGAACTAAAAGCCCTGGATATTAAAAGAGCAGAAAAATAATGACAATGAATCATGCTCTTCATCCACGCAGCAACACTGACAGACTCTACTTACCAAGGAACTAGGTGGGTGTGAAACATTGCAAGTACATCAGACAGTCGAAAAAGGGCATTATAAAAATATTCAAGGACAGGACAGAGGATTACTAAAGCTAGTACAATATGAAAGTTTACTGAATAATAGAGAGAGACCAAGCTGGCTTACAAGAAAGACTAACCAAGAATAGAAACAGAAATAAGGCATGGCAAGGCAAAGTATTACATGGCCGCTACATTACATGCAAAGCAGATAACAACAAGAGCAATGGCCAAGAGCAGGAAAGTTAAAGAAAGACATAGAAAAAAAAAAGAAAGAGAGAGAGAGAAAGAGAAAGAGAGAGAGAGAGAGAGAGAGAGAGAGAAAGAAAGAAAGAAAGAAAGAAAGAAAGAAAGAAAGAAAGAAAGAAAGAAAGAAAGAAAAAAAGAAAGACAGACAGACAGACAGACAGACATAGAGGGGCTAATTCTGGCTGCACAAGACCAAGCCTCAAGAACAAATGCATACTTAGCCAGAGTTGAGAAGACAACAACAGATAGCAAATGCTATCTCTGCATAGAAGCTGAAGAAACAGTGGACCACCTAGTTAGCTGCTGCAAGAAGATCACACATACTGTACTGACAATAGCTCAACAAAGTAGCAACAAGGGTACATTGCAATATCTGCGAGAAATGCCATTTCTCATTTAAAGTTCCTCTGGTACTTTAAAATACAAACATTGGGGCAACTGCCACACAGATTTAACAATTGTTCAATAAGAGAAACAAAGTCTTTGGCAGTGCCTGGAGACAGCAGAGGAGAAGAGAAAGGACTGGGGTAGGTGGGGGGAATTCCAAAATACAAAGACCTGCAAATAAAAGTAG
The DNA here is from genome assembly GCF_049901715.1 of Pseudonaja textilis. Classification (NCBI taxonomy): domain Eukaryota; kingdom Metazoa; phylum Chordata; class Lepidosauria; order Squamata; family Elapidae; genus Pseudonaja; species Pseudonaja textilis. Next base: position 143,277,578 of record NC_141991.1, read on the forward strand.
TACAACTATGGCAAAATAAAGCAAAGAGAGTATCAGTAATAATAGGTGCCTTGGGTGCAGTCCCAAATCCTCCAGAGCCCCATTTGAACACCATCTCTGTTGACAAAATCACCATCAGTCAAAAGGCAGCTTTAACTCTTGAACGACTGACATCGGGCAATAATACCTTTAACACCATCAAATAACACCTGCCATTCCTAGGCCCCTTGGAAGGTCGATAAAAATGCCAAATCCAGTAGCCTAAACATCTGGCTCACTGTGCGACGACGAACCACAGTGTACTGTTAAAACAGACTTCAAAAGCATAGAGCTGTCTGCTTTGCTCACATTTCCTCATAAAGGCCAAAAGAGTCTGCTGAGACAAGATGGTTTTCAGAGTCTTTTGAAATATCAGATGTATCTCAGGGTCAGGTTATTCAGTGATGTGGGAGCCGCTACAGAAAAGGCCAGCATTGTCTTCTGGACTGTAGCCTCTCTTTTGCAGGGAAAGGGCACCTAGAGCAGGCCCTCTCCAGCTGTAAAGATTGGAGAGGCAGAATCAGTAGTGGGATCCTACCTTAGTCGCTACCGTTTCGGTGGGTGTGCAGGTGCACCCCTAATATATGCCCCCCCTAACAAGCCAATCAGCTGAGCGGATGAAGAAACGAAAAGCTAGGAGCGACCCTCCCTCCCTCCCATGCGCTTTTCGGTCTTTTATCCTCTCAGCTGGTAGCATACCACCACTGGGCAGAATCACATTTAATAAAGTGGTCACTGACATCATCCAGTGCTGTACCACGCAGGGCTTTATATGTGATAAAACAGCACCCCAAATCAGGCTAGGAAATCTGTTGTCCATGAGACTAGTTACTGCACAATGGACAGAAGAGAGCACAGAGGTCCCCAACTCCCAGTTCGTGGACCGGCGCTGGTCCACAACATGCCAGTAACCGGGCCACGCAAACAAGTGAAACCCCATCTGTGGGATGCAGGCAGCTTGTGAAACCACACACCCTCCGATCCACGGAAAAACCTCTCTCCACAGAACCGGTCCCTGGTGCCCAAAAGGTTGGGGGCTGCTGCTGTAGCAAATTTCCTTCACCAGGAATCTGGCTGTTGTATTCTGAACTAGTTGCAGCTTCAGGCTGTCTTCAAAGGCAGCCTTGCATAGAGGGTACACCATTGCAATAGTCCAGTCATGTAATGTTTGTCTTTGCCATGGCCTGCATCTGCTGTTTAAGAAGGCACCAGGAAGACCCCCCACCCCAGTTCATGGACTTGCTTCTTAAGGGGAAACATGGGCCCATCTAGAACAATCATCAAGACTAATGTTTCCAGGTAGGCAAGATATTTATGGATAATCCCCATCTCTGTCTTCCTTGGGCTTAATCTGAGTTTGTTTTGGCCTCTTTAATCTCTTTGAGCTTCCAAACGTTGCTTCAGGACTTCATGCTCTTCTGGGACTTCATGCTTTCCTGCCTCATTCCAAACCAATGCAGGTAGTCCTTGACTTACAACCATTCACTGAGTGACCATTCAAAGTTACAATGGCACTGGAAAAAGTGACTTATGATCGTTTTTCACACTTATGACCATTGCGGCATCCCCGTGGTCACGTGATCAAAATTGGGATGCTTGAAAACTGGCAACCGTTGTCAAGATAAATGAAGGTTGCCCTGTCCTGGGGGGGTCATGTGATCACCATTTGTGACCTTACCAGCTGGCTTGTCCATAAGCAAAGTCAACGGGGGAAGCTGGATCCACTTAACAACTGCATGATTCACTTAACAATTGCATTTGCTTAACAACTGTGGCAAAACAAATCACAAAACTAACAACTGTCTTGCTTAGCAACAGAAATTTGGGGCTTCATTACAGTCATAAGTACAGGATTATCTATAGTTGTTCTCATCCAGTGATTTCACATAAATAGTAAATAATATGGAGGACAGGAGGAAACCCTGTGGCAGTTCACACTGGAGCAACCATGACCTCTTTCTTCCACCCCCACCCCCTTGTTGTCCAATACGATGGGATGAAGAGATGGCCTCTTCTGGAGGGCAACTGTATAAATATGTGGGAATGACCTTGAAAGACAGGAAGACTATCTGCAGAGGAAACCATAGAGAGGAGGAATAGAGATGGAACCCGCATTACGTATCTGATATTAATACAATTGAGAAAGTCCAGAAATATTTCACAAGAAAACTTCTCCACTCCTCTACTTGTTGCAGAATACCTTATGCCACCAGATTTGAAATTCTAGACCCAGAAAACCTAGAACTACGCTGCTTTTGGTCCGATCTAAATATAGTATATAAAATCATACATTGCAATGTCCTACCTGTCAATGAATACTTCAGCTTCAACCATAAAAATACAAGAGCACACAATAGATACAAACTCAAGGTAAACCGCACCAAACCTAATTGCAGGAAATACGACTTCAGCAACAGAGTGGTCAATGTCTGGAATACTCTACCTGACTCTGTGGTTTCTTCCCCAATCCCCAAAAACTTTAACCTTAGACTGTCTACTGTTGACCTCACCCCTTTCCTAAGAGGTCTGTAAGGGGCGTGCATAAGCACACCAACGTGCCTACCGTCCCTGTCCTATTGTTTCTTTTCTTTTTTTTATTTTTCTTATATGTATCAATTTCATGTATTCATAACTATGTTTATACTTATACCTGTTATCTTATAATCGCTTGACAAAATAAAAAAAAATATACTTTCAGTTTTACAGGATTCTATTGGAGTTTTTGTTTCTGGGGAGTACTTCTTGTCTGAACTGCCTTGCAAGGCTGACGTCAGTCTTGTGAGTATGAAAGTACATTTCTCACTCCTTGCTTTACAATCCAAGACACTAGAGAAGGTCTCTTATGTTGGCCGTCCTTATTGCAGACTCAGCTGGAGCTTGTCTGACCATTGTCCAGTGTGCTGGTTTTCCTCCTGTCTCCCAAAGTCATTCCCACATACCATTACAAGTACCACTACCTCCTTCACAGTAGATGGAAGCATGCCTTCCCTCAGAGAAGAATTTACCAACTCCTAAATCCAATAATAAACTTCCCACTCAGAAGTGAAGAGGGATCTAGATCCAGCCCACATGTGGTGGGGCATATACTCTCCTATCCTATATCTTCTATCTCTCTCTCTCTATAATATATATATATCTGTCTGTCTGTCTGTTGGTCTCTGTCTATGTATCTATGTATGTATGTATATATGTATGTACATATGTACCTACCTACGTACCTACCTACCAATCTATCTATCATAACTCTTCCTGGGTTCCACCAGATAAAATGAATTCAAGGTCACAGATTCTAGCCCTCTTCATCTCACTTGGCTTCACCCAATTAAAATCCACAGCCGATGAAAGTGAGGAACTTCCCTTCTGAGGTATCTCCACAAAAACCTCCAGATGGCTGGAGTTCAAGTCATCCTTAATAGAGCCATTTGCTGGGAAACTGTGGCTGCACTAAGTCCAGAGGAAAGCAGAGACTTTGCCATTCTTATCACCCGTGTGAAGGTCTTAACATGGGCACATACTTGTGCTTAGACACATTAATTTCATCTGCAACTTCTCGGTATATCAGGGAGTTACAGGAGATTGGCTACTAGGACAAGGTCTAGCAGGAGCAATCCCACCCAGAACTGCGGCCATTTCCATATCCCAAAGATCAGCCAGTACAAGATAGCATTGACACCAAGTCACCGGGGCTTTTAATTACAGACCTCTCAGAATCAGCTGTCAAACTGGGCAGCCCCACCTGTCACCCTATTACCTCAACTATTGCTGCCTAAATGGGACAATTTATTTTGCGTGGTATGGCCAACCTGGCGGGTGAGGTTTAACTGACTTGTTCAAGTACCTTAATTCCTTCAGTGTCATTTATTTTGGATTAGAAAACTCATGGTAAAGTCTCCTTTGATGTTTTCAACAGCTTTTTTTAAAACCCGTTACTATGACTCATTTCATAAGAAAATAATGGAAAGGGAGAGAGAATTACCAAAAATCAGGCCAAATTGGGATCCTGAGTTTCCTGTAACCTCATTAATGTTGGCTTCCCACAGCATGCTTAACATATCCAGTTAAAGACTTACTAGCTGCATTCACAGCACAGTTTGCCTGCTCTGGTTTGTTTTTCAATGTAGCGATATTATTCTATTATTTACTTTTATTATGCATTTATTTATTGTTTTGCTGTTTAGCATTAGGCACAACTAGAAAATAAATCAATTCAATGATCAAATTAAATGGTCTGGGCATACTGAGCCATTGCTGGATGTATCTTTTATCATCTATTAAAAATTCGTATTACTTCAGCTGGCTGGGCTGTTATTTTTAAACAGTACTGTACTCATGCTTTTGTTATGATATTAAAAAATAAAAGAACTTAAGCAATTGGACTAGAAAGCAATTATTATAATAAATAGAAACTGTACAGAAGAGAAAGCGAGTAGAGTAGATTACAGATCAAGGTACTCTCTGCTATACTTAGTGCTGAATTAAAACAATAAATAAAAGTACGTCCTACAGAATATTAATTTCAGGAGTGAATAGTTACCAGCAGTCCCAGAAAGATAGCTCAAAAGGGCACCTTGAAAAACTTGACATTCTGTGTTAGATCAAGATAATTTCATCTGAAATCAATTTGGACAGTTATGTATTCAACACAACTAATTAAGTCTGCTTATTTGAGGGGTTTTTTCCCAGCAAGAAAATTAGTCTTCTTTTTATTTATTTATTTTGGCACAGAAGCCCTTTGCTTCTCGTGGTCTAGTGAGTAGCAGGAGTGCAGATCCCCCTTTTCCTGCCAATTTCAGTTTTTAATCTTTCCTGCAAACAAGGATCCCTTGTTACTCAGAGCTGTGAAAACAGCCAATTCCTTTTACTTCCTCCCTTCTTTTATTTCCTAATGCCTTCTCTAGATCCCATCTGATTTATCCCCAGAATATTTAATTTCTTTCCCCACAGCTAGGCCAGGGGATGAAACCACAAGGGTATTTGAAAGAATCAGAGAAAGGAGTAAAGCTCTGAGGGAATTTGATGACGAATCAGTACAGTAGAGAATTATTGAATGATTATATTAATCCTTCAATGGAAGGCTGCCCAGAGGAGCTTATTACTGGGGGGAGAATTCAAAAGGCTTTGGTAGCTTATCTTCCTCCTCCTATTTTTGTTAATTGGTATTATTCTGCTATTGCTATTATTATTCTGCTGTTTCAAAAGAGACATGACAGCTTCAGGACACGGCCAAGGCATTCTGCTGTCTGAGGTAGAGCAGCAAATGGCACCTGGCCTATCCAAAAATCTTAACTAGCCACAAAGGTGTTAGATTAGAACCAGGGACCCAGGTTCGAATCCTCCCCCTCAGTTATGGAAGCTCAGTTCATGACTTTGGGTTATTCACTTTCTCTTGGTCTGGTCTGCCTGACAGGGTTGTTGTTGTTGTGGGAAAAGGAAGGAGGGAGGATGTTGGCTTGAGTTCTTAGAGGAAAGGTAAGATGCCAATTAACCATTAAGAAATAGAAATGAATAAACCCAGGCTACTGTGGATATGTGAAAGTCTGAAGAACTGGATGGAGCAAAATACAATGTCAGGTAAGGCAGAGGTTCCCTTACCTTAGATATCCTGTCTCAAATTACCTCACTTGGTTTGGTTTGTCCCTGCACCAATTCTCAACATCTGGGGCAGAATTAGTCTCAAAAACCCCTTCCCCTCCTTATGGATAAAAATGTCATCATAATATGGTAAGTAAATAACCAGACTGCTCTCCTACAAGAAACAAAATTAGCAGCCTAACAGTGAGCAGGCTGCAGTTCCTCAACCAAATCAGACCTTCCTTCCCAACAGGGAAGCAGCCATCCGCTCTTTTGCAACCAGCACAACAGCTTCCCTGGTTGTGTTGGTATTACAATTCCTTCATTCACGGCGGCTGGAGATTCTGTGAGTTGTAGTACCAGCATATCCAGCAAGCATCATGCAGAGGAAGAGACTGGTGAGCAATAAAGGGAAATGAAAAGAATGAAAGCAGAAAGCAGAAGAAATGAACGCAGATGCAAGGTCAAACTGCCCAAGGCCTCCTAGACTCTGGGAATTCATTTCACCGACAGCCTTGCCCTCTAGGCCAGCTCCTCTCTTGAAATTTGGTCATCCTCTTGGAGTTTTACCCAACTTTGGAATCTTAGTCCAGGCCACAAGTGATCCTTCTCCCCAAAAGAGTTTTAACAAGGGTCAGGTTGCCTGAAGAGCTTTCCTTCTTAATTCCACTTTTAAAGGATGCTGATTTGGGGTGGGGGGGATGGCAGGAAGCGAGAGACCACACAGTTCATGTCCTTCTTTTGATGTAAATCATGCATTGCAGCAGAGTTAAGTAATGGAGTTACTTAAGTATGCACTGGTTGTTGATACCTAATGCCCTTCATTGCAATCTGGGCTTGTTCAATTAAGGATAAAGCCCTTGACATTAAAGCAAGGAGAAATGGGATTTCGCACGGAGGATGAAATAGATGAGAAGCAACTCCAGTATATGCCTTAAAAAATCACAAGAGGTTGAGCTACGCATTGTGGCAGGGCGGGGGAATGGAAGGCGGGGCCCTCGGTCACTATTGTCCCTCTCTGCTGCAAGGATCTCTTCTAGCACTCTTCCCTCTAACTCGGCTGCCCTCCCTGCTCTGACTTTCCTTCAGGAGTGAGCGAGAGAGAGATCCCAGCGGGGCTTTCTTCAATCCCCCCAAAAGAGAGCAATTAGCCTGCTTAACAATTACCTCAATCTTTCTCACAGTCTTTCCTCCTTCTGTACCAGTAGAAGAATTGCTTGGGCTAGTTCAAATTCTTCATTCAGAGAGAAGCAGTTTGTAAGAACAAGCAGCAACTCCAGGGCTCTGTTCCTGGCCGTTAGGTGAGGTATTGGACCATGCAGGAGCTAAGCAATTCCCCTGCATATTGTCTTGGGGCCAGGAAAGTAGAGTTGGAGATGGTGCACCAGGGAAAATGCAAGACGGAGCAAAGGAATGCCCAAAAGAGCATCAAGGCAGCCCAGAGGAGCTAAAAGGAAGATGCTGGGTTTCAAATTAGCGGGCTGAGAAATGAGGTCAAGCAAGAGGACCAGACTAAACGGAAAAAAACTTTCCACCTCGCTGCTTCCCCCTACCACCTCCTGCATCCCGTCTCCCCCAGCAACTGCATCCTTCAGCAGCCGCATGTGGTACCCAGCTGCTCACTCACCCGGCTTGCCTGTGGTTGAGTCGGGCCGTCTTCCTCTCGCTGGGGGTTGGTGCCCAACTCCGACTACCAGCTGTTAGGCTCTGAAGTCCCAGATCCAGAGAGGGAGGTTGTAGGGAGAGCAGCGTGGGGCCGCCTACTTCTGGGAATGACAGGCAGCTCCCGATGGCCAATAGGGAGCCGCGAGCCGCCCAATGGTGGAGAGCACCATTCGGTGTGGTGGGCAAAGGACGGGGGGGGATGATGTCATAATGTATGGAGGGGATGAGGGGAAGCGATGACTTGGATCCCCCCCTCCCTTTTTTTTCGCGGAAGAGAGGACGTTGCAGTTACTTGCTGGATGGCGGGCGGGGCGGGGGGGGCTGAATGAATTTGGGCGCCGACTCTCTTTCTTGGATAAATCGATCTGCTGGATTTTGACAGGCTTTCTCAACTCTGGCACTTTCCGGAGGGTTGGATTGCGAACCTCATTGTCTAAGAGGGGTAGGAGTTCACCCAAGACAAATGAGAAAGACACCTATTTGGGGGAAAGGTTGGATTTGGGAATAGCAAAAAAAAAAAAAAGTGATCTAGCAAGGGCTGGGTGCTTACTAAGAATAACAGAAGGGTTACCTGTGTTAGAGATGAAGGGTACATAAGATGCTCTTTCTCTGAGAACAAACGGTTTAAGACTAAAAATGATTAAAGAAGCTGTCTTGAACTCAGTAAAACTTGCTTCTAACTTAATCTGCCTGAATGTGAGCTAGGAATCCTGAATGAAACTGGAGCCAGGGAGAGGGGTGGAAAACACCAAAGCAGGTCTTCAGATTTTCCCTACATTTCTATTATTTTTCTCATATCCTAATTTTTTTCTCTGAGGCAAACATTTTGGAAGTATAATGGGAGATAGACTGACAGATAATAACTGATCCAAAGTCGCTCAGGGAAGTCTCATGCGGTGGGGCCCCGGATCTACTTCATCCAATTATCACCGCTGCATTCGACAAGCCCATCTTTATTTTCCATGCATTGCCATAATTTATGATGAAGAATTCTTGGAAACCTCTGAGTGCTAGCATGTTATTATGAGTTCTGTGTAAGTGCCGGGAGAGATTTAAACCAGGGATTTGACTACCAGAAACATTACCTGGGAAGAGAGCATGATCTATGCTAACAAAGACCTTGGATTATGACATTGTTCAATTTTAGAAACCATTCCAGTAATTGTGAGATGTACAACAGTGATGGGGCTGGAGATGATTTCATACAGATGACATCAACATATTTGGAAGATGCTTTTCTTTGTCCTTTTACTGGGGTTTGAAAAGAAGGCTAGGTTTAAGCTCTGAAACTCCTAAGGTTACCCAAGGAGCAAGAAGCCCAGCACCAATTTTATATGCCCTCAAAGGAACTGGAGATATGAGTGGTCACTGATGCCAATGAAGTCCTTGCACAAACCGATCAAAAGCATGTGGCACGAAGCAGGGCTCCTCAACCATTTGGGGACAGTAGACATATTTCAAATTTTAATAGCATGCCATAATGCTCTCACAAAATGGCTGCATGGAGGACCTAATATCACAAAGCACCCATTTAGCGGCAGGTAAACCGATGAGGTCGCTCCTTGCTGTCTTCTGTAGTCCTCTTGGATGCTGTCTGAAGTCCCCTCAGCTGTTTTCTTCTTTTGAGCTGGAGGGCACATTTCCAAATAAAATGCTAGGCTGCTGTCAGTTACCCTTTTTAGTTTTTAAAAACACTTCAGGTGTTCACATGAGATGCATTCTTGGACATAAATCTTTCTGCAGATGTTGGCATTTTGCTCCTTAGCATGCTAGTTTCCCTTTCATTTTTATTGTAAGTAATTAAAACAGTAAAAAAACTCAAATGGACTATAGAGCCAGAGGCATATCATAGAATATATTAAGAGCAGTCTTAAAATATAACCTGCTTTTTGCCTGGGTTTAAAAGGCTATCTTGCATGAAGTTAGGAAATGAAATTATAATATTCTGTTACTTAATAATATATGATGATGCTCTGATGTTTTTAACTTGGCATAATTTAGCATAATGTCTCATAATGAGTGGCTGTGGAAGGTTTCAGGTAAAATCTACAAGGGACTTTTTATATGCAAAACCAGGTACTCTAGTGTTAAGCCAGCAGTCTACTGTAATGCCAAATTGCAAGGTCAAATGGTACAGATTATTCTCTCGGGTGCTGTAGCAGCAGTAAGATCCCTCCATCATAAACACAGAACCATGGTTTATAGCAGAGGTCTCCAAACTTGGCAACTTAAGACTTGTGGACTTCAACTTAGCATAGCTGGCTGAAGAATTCTGAGAACTGAAGTCCAGAAGTCTTCAAGTGGACAGGTTTGGAGATCCCTGGTTTAGATGCTGATAGGAAAGTTTTGAAAACCATTGCTTTAAATCTTAGCTTCTGAAATAACCAACTATCCTCGGATGGTCTCCTCTACCACATCCATCAACTGGATCTGGAGATTCTAGATCTAGATCTGGATGAGGAACAATCCTTGTTACCTCATCTGGGCTAGGAATTATGAATTCATGGCGTCCATTAGACCATGAAAGTGCTGAGTTAGAAGGATATATTTTTATATTGTAAGAAAAAAAGGGGGTTGTATTTATGGCTGAACATTGTCTGCAGATTGTATTTTATATTGCTTACTAAGTTCTCTTCAGTGATCTTTTTAAGTGTTTTTCCCTCTCCCTCCCATCCATCTCTTTTTATTCTTTCCAGGAGTGTTGGAAACAAATTATGTGATGGAGTTCAAGACTATGGTAGCAGGACAGGTTCCTGACATCAGAACAGAAAGGGACATTTTTGATGTTTGCATGTGTTTGTGATGGAAACTGAGAAAGGCAAAATCAAGTTTGGAAATAGGCCAGATTCAGAAAAAATCCAATCAATTTTTATTGTGGTCATAGATCATTACAAAGAAATGAGGTGGGAAGACATATACAATGTTAAAAATTGTATATAGATGTAAATACAGTACGAATGGTACAAAACATGTAAAAAGGGAGGATGGAAAAGGAAGGATGGAAGAATGAGAAGGGCTGTGAAGGAGAAGATTCCAGAATGAACGATCTTCCCAGCGTCCCTAGGGAAGTGTGGCTGACTTCTCCATTCTAAGCCCTTCTCCTTCCTCCTCCCACCATGTGGCCCAGAGCAGAAATGCTCCTGAGGATTTGGGAAGAACAGAAGCAGCAGCTGTGCCCCACAGGCATTCAGATATGTATTTTGTTGCATGTTTTGCGACTCATTATCCAATATTTTATGTATTTATGAATCTAAATAAAAGCAACTAAGATGATGGCTGCCCTGAAAATAGCTGTGAGATCAAGGATCTTCAAAGTTGGCAAGTTTTAGTCTTGTGGACTTCAACTCTCAGAATTCCTGAGGTAACATGACTGGAGGAGGAATTCTGGGAATTGAAGTCCACAAGTCTTAAAGCTGTCAAGTTTAAAGACCTCTGCTCTGAGATTAAAACATTCCTTAAGTTCAGTCTGACTGAATGCCTTGAGGGGACACCTTATGATAAACTGGATCAGTAGAAATTCTACCTACCTGATAGTAGGTAGACTATTCCAGAGTTCAGGACCACCACAACAATCCAGACTTTCAATATTATCCAACAAATCAAGCCCGACGGCATTCTTCTCAGTCATGGCAGTTCTGAGGCTCTCCCCTGATCATGCAACACAGGCTTTATCTAGGTCCCAGCCTAGAATTATTAAATCATCACTTCACATCTGGGATTATCGGTTGTTTTTTTCTGCTAAACCAAGAGGGCCTTCCTATCCTGGTCATGTGATCTGCTCCTGGGTTTTATCATGTAATTCATCATCCTCTGCTTGAGGATGGGGGTTGGACTAGAAGACCTCCAAGGTCCCTTCCAACTCTGGACGTTACTCAGAAATTTTGGTCATGCCTTTTCCTTTTGGTAACTGTCTGGTACCCCTACTGCCATTTTTCTTCCAGCATTTACCCTCTCATTTAGGACATGGTCTCAAATGTTATGTTATGTTATGTTATGTTATGTTATGTTATGTTATGTTATGTTATGTTATGTTATGTTATGTTATGTTATGTTAATTCGATGAAAGTTACTTCTGTATAGATTAGCTCTTCTCTTTTGCCCAACTGCTCCCATCCAAGCAATCACCCATAATCATCCACTGCAGCCCATTCCAGAAAAGGGTATGCTTTATGTTCTGTACAGACATTTGCATACTCGAAATCCGGCAGCCCGGATTGGCTAAAGCGCACGGCCACCGGATTGGCTGAGTGCGCGGCACTGATTGGTCATTTGGAATCGACCGCGATTGGCTGAGCCGATCGCGGGCGATTCAAAACGACCCGATTGGCCGCAGCACTCGGCAGAAAGTGCTTTTAAGCCGCGCTTCTTCCCCACTTTCCCCACTTGTGTTTTTACCCCAATAAATGAGCTGAACGAAGTCACCGACTCGCGTCCTTTGTTTGTATGAGATATACGACACTGGCGACGAAGGTGGGATCTTAAAACAAGTCCCACACTGCACGTGGCCCACGAAACCGCAACCGGCAGCATGGCCAGCGGCAACGTGCCACCCGCTCCCTTCAACCAAGCTACGGAGGATTGAGAATCGTACATAGACCGATTCCTCATGTTCCTGGAGAGTAGCAACCTCAAGGACGCGAACGGGCAGAGGAAAAGGGCCATTTTTCTCACACACTGCGGGCCCGCAGTGTTTAAAATGGCAAAGCCCTCGCCAAGCCGCTCGACGTAAAGGCCATGGACTGGGCTGATCTCGAACCGCTGCTGAGGAGCCACTACGCACCCGCCGTGCCCACCCTCATCCGCCGGCACGAATTCTACCGCCGCGATCAGAAGCAAGGGGAGAGCGTCAGCAACTTTGTGGCCGACCTCAGAGACCTCGGGGCCTGTGGGTTCACCGATCTCGATGAGCTCTGCGGGACCGCGTCGCCTTCGGCCTCCGGGACCCCGTTCTACAGAGCCGGATCATGGCAAAGGGCGACATCTCCTCGCCGACGCCCTTGCCGAAGCCACCGCAGCAGAAGCGACCCGGAAATCAGCGGCCCAGTTGCGGCAAGCCAGCACCGCTGGAGTGACCCGCCATGACTGAAGCGACCGCGACCCCGAGAACCAGCCCGGATTCGACCATCGAGCAGTCACCTCCACACACCACGGCGATCTCGAATCCTCCGACTCAGAAGATGACGAGGAGGACATCCACCGCTGCAGACGGGACGCGACCGGCGCGAGCCACGGAACCGAAAATCAAAGTTCCAGTGCACTGCTGCGGCGGCGAACACCCGCGGTCGGAATGCCGGTTCTTTGATGCAATATGCCGGCATTGCGACAAGCGAGGCCACATCGCCAAGGTCTGCCATTTCAACGGAACCACAGCCCCGCCACCGAGACGGCAGCCCACGGAGACGCGACAATGCCAGACGCGACAACACCCCCGAGGAACCGCGATCGGGATAGCGAGAGCCGTTGGAGCCGGGAAGCGAGAGCCGCCGTTTCAACGAGAACCGCCAGCGTGAGGAAACGCACCAGACGGTCATCGCCGGCCATTCCTCCAACTGGGATGGCCGGAAGGTCCACGTGGAGGTCGCCATCAAGACCGCCCTGCAAGATGGAAGTCGACTCCGGATCTTACCTATCCATGGTCGCGTGGCAGGAAATTAAGTGGCTAGTACCCTCCATGAAACGGCACGAGCTGGAGAGCCAGAAGCTCATCCTCAAAGACTACCAGGGGAATCGCATCCCCGTGGTAGGGACCGGGCACTTCAAGGTCACATTTAAAGGGCGCCGAAATACTTCCCTAACCATCGTCGAACGAGACCGCCCCAGCCTCCTGGGACTTCAATGGTTCGCGCTGTTGGGACTAGAAGTGACCGGCACCAACCACGTCGCCGAGGCGGACTGGGAGGAGCAGCTCGTGGCGCAGTTCCAAGAGGTCTTCGACGGCAACCTAGGCAAGTACCGGGGCCCCCAATATCGCTCAGCCTTGACCCCACCATTGCCCCTATCCGCCTCAAACCCCGGCGAGTGCCTTTGCCCTCCGCCCCAAAATCGATGAGCAATTAAATAAGCTTATCGAGCAGGAGTCCTCGAGCCAACGGACCATGCCCGATGGGAGACCCCTATAGTCACCCCGATAAAGCCAGATGGGTCGGTGAGAATCTGCGGGACTATAAGGCCACCCTGAACCGTGCGCTACAACAAAGCGCCACCCCGTCCCAGTAGTGCAACACCTTCTACACTCACTGGGAGGGGCAGGGTTTTCGCCAAACTCGACCTGGCCTAAGCCTATCAGCAACTGCCGGTCGACGAGGCAACCGCAGAAGCGCAGACTATAGTCACACACCGAGGGGCATTCCGCTGCAAGAGGCTCCAATTGAGTCAGCGTAGCCCCGGGGTATTTCAAAGCCTAATGGAGAGGCTCCTCCGGGCATAAAAGGGTAGTGCCCTATTTTGACGACGTGTTGGTAGCCGGAGCTGACCAGAAACAATTGGAGGGTCGCCTAAGGGAAGTACTGCAAAGATTCCAAAGTGCAGGACTAAAAGTTAAGAGGGAGAAATGCCAACTGCGCACGGCACGGGTCGAATTCCTGGGGTACCTACTAGATCAGCACGGAATCCACCCCACCGAGGGCAAAATAAAAGCCGTCAAAGAAGCCCCAAACCCAGAAACAAAACTGAGTTACAAGCGTTCCTGGGGTTGATTAATTTCTACAATGTTTTCCTGCCCCAAAAGGCGACCGTGGCGGAACTGCTGCATAGGCTGCTCGACAAGGCAGCCACCTGGACGTGGGGAGACGAGAAGAGGACGCTTTCAACAAAACCAAGGACCTTCTCACATCGGACGCTGTCCTCATCCAGGACAGCGAGACACTCCCCATCACGGTAACGTGTGACGATCACCCTTCGCGGCGAGCCGCCCTTAGCCACACCTCGCCGACAGAAAAGAAGCACCCATCGCTTTTTCTCAAGAACCCTTTCAAAACCCGAAAGAAACTATAGCCACTGGACAAAGAGGCTCTAGTGTCAAGTTGCAGCCGTAAAGAAATTCCACGAATCACCTTTACGGCAGGACTTTCTCCATAATCACGGACCACAAACCGCTGCTGGGAATACTGGCGGGAGACCGGCCACCCCAATCATCCTCTCCCCAAGGATGACAAGGTGGTCCGAATTTCTCGCCGCCACAATTACCGGCTAATCCACCGCCCGGTAAGTCAATCCCGCACGCAGATGCCCTCAGCCGCACACCATTGCCCACCCTGGACGCTGACCCAGCACCCACCACATCCACCCTGAGCATCGAGACCTTACCCAACCTACCCCTGACCGCGCCAGACATTGCCCTAGCAACCAATAAAGACAAACGCCTGGCGCAGGTCCTAAGATGGGTGGAAAAAGGGTGGCCGGAGAAGGACGTGGACAACGAGTTCAAAGCTTACCGGAGCCGACAAACAGAGCTATCAACGCAAAAAGGCTGTCTACTGTGGGGGGACAGAGTCATAGTTCCAGAAAATTGCAAAAAGAAGTCCTGAGCATGCTGCACGAAGGGCACCCCGGCATCGTTAGGACAAAAGCCCTGGCCAGAAGTCACGCCTGGTGGCCAGGGATGGACAAGGAGATCAAGCCTGGGTGGCCTCCTGCAAGCAGTGCCAGGAATCAAGACCAAACCCCCGCCGCCCGATCCTGGAATGGGAAACCTCGGGGCCATGGTCCCGAATCCACGTAGATTTCGCAGGACCAACCAGAGGACACACCTTCCTGGTAATCGTAGACGCTTACTCCAACTGGCTGGAGGTAAGCAACATGAAGACAACTACCACAGACGCCGTCATCAGAGAACTCAGTAAGCTCTTCGCAACCCACGGCCTTCCCGATGTCATCGTGTCAGACAACGGCCCCCAGTTCACCGCTACCCTTCGAGAAATTCTTGGCAGAACGAGGGATCCGACACGCATTAACGGCACCGTGCACCCGGCAGCGAACGGAAGGGCGGAGAAAATGGTCCAATTCACAAAAAAGACCATCCAAAAGATCAAACCGGGACATACAAGACAAAATAAACCGAATGCTACTAATTCAGCACATAACCCCGAGCACTACGACGAACAAGAGCCCAGCGGAGCTACTAATGGGGAGGAAACTGCGATCACCGCCGACCGCCTGCACCCCACATACAACCGGAAAGACCCCTGACTCCACCAGCAAACGCAGAACATTCGCACCGGGAGACAGGGTTCACGCAAAAACCTTATCGGGACCCCCTCTGGATACCGCAACCATCACCCAGCAACAGGCCCACACTCGCATCGCCTTCAAACTACCGGACGGACAAGCGTGGAAACGCCACATCGACCAATTGAGATCAAGAACCACTGCATGGAAATACAACCGACACGCAAAACACCAGACACTGAAAGGAACCGCAAAACACCAACCAAGAGGGGAGGGAAGGCCCCAAAGAACAAAAAGAACAAACCCACCCAAAAAGAAACCAGCAGTACTCACCACCTGAAGAACCGGAGAGCGACCCACTCAAGCCTCACCTGGAAGGAGCAGCCGAGCCAGCTCAACCGACCCCGAAGCCCGAGCGGGAGCAGCCAAGCCAGCTCAACCAGCCCGGAAAAGCCGAGCGGGAGCAGCGAGCCAGCAGCTCGACCAACCCGGGAGACCAGGAGGGAGCCACGGCGAGAGGCCTGACTCACCTTCCAGGCGGTTCCATCAACGAGGCGGAGAGCGACAGGAGTCCCACCCAACCGGCCGACAGCCAGGAGACAACTGACCAGCGCAAGTCCAGTCGGAAAATACGGAGCCCCGCCTACTTACGGACTACGCCACGTAGGACCAAACCAAGAGGGGAGGGGTGTTCTGTACAGACATTTGCATACTCTCAACCGCAGCCCGGATTGGCTAAAGCGCACGGCCACCGGATTGGCTGAGTGCGCGCACTGATTGGTCGCTTGGAATTGACCGTGATTGGCTGAGCCGATCGGGCGATTCAAAACGACCCGATTGGCCGCAGCACTCGGCAGAAAGTGCTTAAGCCGCGCTTCTTCCCCACTTTCCCCACTTGTGTTTTTACCCCAATAAATGAGCTGAACCAAGTCACCGACTCGCGTCCTTTGTTCGTATGAGATATACGACACTTTACAGCAGCGGTCCCCAACATTTTTTGGCATCAGGAATCGGTTTCATGGAAGACTATTTTTCTATAGACTGGGTGGGTGGGGCAGAAGTGTGTAACTTAGAACCCACGCATGCACAGTTTCGTTCACCTGTCGCTTACCTCCAGCTATGCAGCCTGGTTCCTCACAGGCCAAGGACTGTGAGGAACCAGAATTTGGGGACCCCTGGTTTACAGAGCCATAGGGTGTTTTGTGGAGGAAGCTCTTTCCCATTGTACCTCAATGCAATAAAATTAGTACCAATTTTTTTTTCCTGTCACTGGATCCCCAGCCCATGAATAAAGCAGCTTTAACTCATCCTAAATTGTACCCAGTGGTAAAGAACAATTTCTCCCCTTGGTGAACTGCATCAAAGGAGTGCCACAAACTGGCTAAAACCTGTTACGCTTCACCATGCCTTGTGATCGAATCCTATAAGCCCGAAGTGGTGAATTGGAGGAATAGTCACCTGGTGCAACGCTGAACGGATGACACCAACCTCCCTCCAATTGCCTCCAAACAAAATAAGAGCACGTTGACAACTGCACCTGTTGCATACAACAGAGGAAAGAAAGTGAGGGAGTTTGGAAGAGAAAGAAATCCTAAATAAAAACACTGCTTGTGACTCCAGCCCCATCAGCAACTTTATGCAACTCAAATTCCAACAGAAGGGAGTTTAGGGAGAGGGGAAAAAAGCCCAAGAAGGACTCTAAAGCTGATGAACAGAATCTTGCAGTGAGATCTGCTCCATTCCTGCTGTTGTGCTGTGATTAGCAAATGCTTTTTCTTGCCAGCTGCTGGAGAGGCAGAGGACAACAAAGCTGGAGGACTTCAACCAATCACTTTGCCTACGCTATGCCAAGCATGCAAAATTAGCACAGCATCATTTGGCGGTGAGTCAGAACAGGCAGGCAATTCCATGCTGGTAGTTTTTTGCTGACCCAAGGATTGGTGGACAGCTCAACGGTGAAGAATCCCCCCGCCACACACACACTAAAAACCTAGACAGAAACATTTCCAATCCCAAGACTCCTTGTCAGTTTCGCAGCATTTTCTAGTGGAATCTAGTCAGTTTTGCTCCCTAGTCCAATGTTCAAGATTTCTGGGCCCACATAAAATACCAGGAATCTCTAGTCATAAAATGAGGAAAGGAAAGGGGAAGAGAAAGTCATGCAAGAGTTGTTATTCAGAGTTATATTGTAACTGCAAAGGAGGATTTGGACACGGTCCAATAGCCTAAATCAGAAATGACCTAACAGCTACACTCTTCTTTATGACTACCTCCAAAATTATGCTCTTTCCAGGCAGCAAATGACATCAACATTTGGTGCCCTCCAGATGTCTTTGATTTCAATCCTTTCATTCCTAAAGAGGAATAATTCCCAGCATGCTAGCTGAGAGTCATTATCATTGAAGTCCAGCAGAAGATCTGGAAGAGGAAGGTTGGGGTGGAATTTAATAAATAGAAAATGCGATGGAATCCCTGAGGAAAAGGGCTTTGCTCTGAGGGTGACATTCACACATGCTAGTAGTTGTGTTCTAGGTGAAAAAAAATATGACACAATCCAATATAGCTATTGCGCATCACTTTGGATTTAACATGTGAAAGTGGAGACAATCATCATGTTTGTTTATTTATTTATTTTTAGATAAGTATTCTATTTTTGAAAAACAAAAATACAAATCTCCGTTCACATTAACAGTGTTCGTGTCGTTAGTGATACATACATCTCCTTTTATACATAAACATCAACTCTTATTACTATCCTCCACCCTTTTGTACCACCTATCCCAAACTGCATAATAATCCGAATCATGACAATCATCATGTTTAATTGGAAGGCATGGAGTAAAGTTGAACTTTTCCTTCAAATGCTAATAAAATAATCTACAAACTCTTCCACTCTGGGCATATTGTTGCAGGTATCTCTTTCAGTGGCCACATTGCTCTATTCCTGTAAAATGGGGAGTGATGTAGCAATGGAGGAAAAACCTGGGTCTTCTCAACGTTTGTCAGCCCTTCAATATTTCAATATAACCAGGAAATATTGAAAATACCACAGGAACTACTGCCACCCTATTATTAAAGGATATAAAGATTATAATGACAGAATATTGAAAGCCTGACAAAGACTTTCATTCTCCCATCTTTCTTATTTATTTAATTTGTTTGTCAAACATGTACAAGATTATAAGTATGAACATAAACAAGATCAAAGGAAGTAAACACAGATAAATGGGGACAGTAAGACAGGGCCACCCCCTTTAAGGACCTCTTAGGAATGGGGTGAGGTCCACGGTAGACAGTTTGAGGTTGAAGCTGGGAGGGGTTGAGGCTGTAACAACAGAATCGGCTAGGGCGTTCCAGGCATTGACCGCTCTGTTGCTGAAGTCGTATTTTCTGCAATCGAGTTTGGAGTGGTTTACCTTGAGTTTGTATCAGTTGTTTGCCAGTGTATTATTGTGATTGAAGCTGAAGAAGTTGTTGACAGGCAAGATGTTATAGCAGACAATTTTTTGTGCTATGCTTACATCGGACCGCAGGTGGCGCAGTTCCAGATTGTCCAGGCCTCTTATACCCAAGAGAATCTCTTATACACAAGGCAGGGCAATCTTAACTTTCCTTCTCTGTCTCTTCTAAGTTTACCTAATGAATTTCTTCTTCATAGCCATCTCCATGCTTCTCTACAATGTTCCAGAATTCCAGTCTTTGCACGAGTGATTTAATGGTCTGTGAGAATGTCCCTGAGAGGTGGAAGGAGGAGGAGGAGGAGGAGGAGGAGGAGGAGGAACAGAGCTATGCTCTCAATTTATAAGATTTTGTTACTGTAAATTTACAATAAAGGCAGCTTACTACTCAGGGTTAGTGCTTCTTGTCTGGATTATCTTTAAGGGCTGACAAATGGACAGTGACTTCATGCAACCCAGGAAGTATCCCCAGCTGGTGACACAACTACTCTTTGGCTGGCTAGCAAAGCAGTAGACAGTACCAGCAACTTTCACTGTCTCCTCATATTTTCCACCATCTTCTAAACAACTATGCTGGGAGAAAAAAAAATGCTTTTATCTTTTCTTTGGACAGATGGTGATGATGTACCTTTCAAATACTTGGAATAGGCCTTTATCCAGTAATATTCTGGATAATATTTTCTGCCCCTTCATCACATGACCTCACCCTATAAAAGTACAGCATGACTCAATAACTCCCTATCAGTCAAATTTGGGCAGCTATCAGATATATGGCTCTTGCTCTATTGTAACTTGTTTTACAAGGAGGTAAGATTTTACAAATGCTTATATCTATCCAAGCCTTCTTTTTACATTTCCTCTGTTACATTCACATTCTGCCTTTCCCTCAAAAATGGCTATGGCCAATTAATCCCCCAAAATGCTACATACAAATCAGCAGTCAAATGCTATAAAAACAAGCCAGTAAAAGTGTAACTAGAAATATCATTAAATAAGAAATTTAGTTGATACATAAAGCAGCTTAAAATAAACCCACAGAGATTTGAAGATTATTTTCCACATGCCATTCCTAGTAAATGTGATGAATTCTATGGTTTGCCATCTCCCTCTTGTGGACCCGCATGGCAATATTGGCTCTGCTTTTCAAATATATATTCCCCCCCCGCCCCATGACTACATATATTATTCAAGTTGACTTTGCATTGTATAAAAATATTTAAAGATGTATGCTGATCATTAAACTTACACTCCTCAGGCTGCCTTCTGCAGCCAAAAAAGTCATTTGATAGGATTGAAATATCCATGCAAGATATGATTTTCCATAGAAGCTGGTCTTATATTTATAATAAAACCAGTCGGGGAACTTTATGTTGAAAAGAGACATGAATATTTGCTAAACATTTAGGTCTTCATGCTTGAAAAAAAACCACTCACTCTATACTCTGTTCCATTTTGCAGTGGAGGTGAGGAATTCAATCACAGCAATTATGATTTCTGGCAAATTGTATTATGAACAGAATACTTTATTGGCTAAGCGTGATTGGACACATAAGGAATTTGTCTCCAGTGCAAATTCTCTCAGTGTGCAGATAAATCAGAAGTGAATCATGGCACAAAAAATCTGATTTATGTCAGTAGACATTGTATTCATTTTTATCTGATAGCTCCATGGATCATTAAAGGGAAAAAAATAATCCTGGTTAAATCAGCAGATGTTTCCCCACAGGTTTTGAATACATTCCTGGAATAAATAGGCATTTCTCTACAAATTATGCAACTCTGCTTGCTTTGCTGAGTCACTCTCCCTTTAAAAAGAGGCAAAGCAAGGAGTGATGATGGCATCCACAGGTACACAAACATTTGGGAAAACAATATATACATTATGTTCATTTATTTTGATTTTATTTAATTACAAAAGTCTGGGCACCCTGTAGATGGCAGCACAGAGGTTTTTTTTTTTTAAAAAAGCCATACAGTGATCATCTGAAGTTATTCAGCTTGGTAGCCCTAAGTGAATAGATAATTGGATTATATGGATGATTGTGGAAATAATTGAGCTTAGAACAATTCCATACTAAAAACTTTAGTATGGAAGGAACAAAACTCCTAGCTAAGAGGCTTTAGTTTTTCCCCTTTAATCTCATCTGGCATGCAAATTCATTATAGCTCTTACAAATCTTCTGGGAAATCTGTATTTTATTCAGGAAAAAGAAGATAAACATTTCAACTTAAACTGAAAGTGTCATGAAGGACAGTATCTCTCGATCTCTCTAGAGATCCAGAGAGGCCTGAGAGATTGGTAGCTTTTGAAATTCTTGAGAGGGAGAGGAAGAGGGGGAGGAAGGAAGGGGGAGAGAGAGAGAGAGAGAGAAAGAGAGATATTTTAAAAATAATACAAAAATATTACAGTGAACTCTGGGAGAACTAGAATAGCCACCTTGCTTGCAACTACACTTGGCACCTTTTAAAGCAGGGGTTGCCAACCTTTAGACCTCAGGGATCACTAAATCCATAATTTTAAATCCTGCAGACCACTAATATTAATTTTTTAAAAAAAGATAAATAGTATTTAGTGCAATAAAAAATGCAAATAATTTTTCTGCGGACCACCAAAATTTTCTTGTGGGCCATCAGTTTTAAAGGACAATAAATTCACGAACCTCCTTTCCTAATCACTTTTGGAAATTGCCTACTAGCCATCTTAGAGCTATAAGAGAATTTTAGAATGACAAGAATGACAAATTAGAAAGTCATTGAATCTCTTTTAATTTCAAATCTGAACAAAAGAAAAAATAATTATAAGCTTACAAACCTTAAATACTTTGAAATAAAGAGCCAAAAGCTAAATAAGATTTTGTTTTTAAAATGTTATAAATGGATGAAGAGTCTTGATAAATTTGGGATATTGACTATATTATTTATTTACTATAAGATTTTGGAATTAATTATAAAAATGACAAAGATTTATTATTTTATTATTTTAGAAAGTGTACACTAGAGGGCAATAAAGATTCTAAGCAGAAGGGATATGTCTGTGTGTGTGTGTGTGTGTGTGTGTGTGTGTGTGTATTTCTAATGTCAATTAATGCAGGGACTTACCAAATGATACAAAATGTTATACTATTGGAAACATTAAAGGAGATCTTTGAAGAATGGAGCCAGAAATTAGTAACTACAATTCTCTGGATAAACTATGTCCAAAAGATATTAATGAAGGAATGTCAGCTATGGAACAACTGTTATTTAATAAGACAGATAAAGTACTGAAAGTGGAACCACAAATGACAGGCCAAGAGAATGATCTGAAAAATGCTTTTTTATTGGATTTGTAAAAACCTTGTTAAAATATTGAAGAAATCACCCCAAACCTGAAGGTGATAGGATGAAGAAGAATTGAAGAGAAATCTAATTATATTTGATTGAATTAAAGATTAAGATGATTAGAAATAAAAGGAAGGAATATAAGGTTGGTTTAAGGTTAAAATAAGTGGTCAAAAAATAGTTCAGTACTTCTCGATTGCCCATTAGGCTTTTCAAAAGCAAACAACAGGGTACACAAAATTAAAATCTTAAACTCAAGTTCACCAAACATAGCTTCTACCAGTACGTTCACATCACATGCGACGTTCAAACCAAGACTTCATCCTGACCCCATTGGCAAATGTGAAGTAAGGTCTCCTTTGAACTGAGCTGAACGCTTCATGAGTTTATGAACACTTTCATGGTACTTTTCTTAGCAGTAGTAATACAGAATTGTTTTTCCACTGCTTTCTTCTCAGATGCTTTTCAATTCCCCAAGTTAGATTATACAGCCTGATGGTCCAACCCTGTTACTTTCAAAGCCTTGGTTTTCTCCTTGGCACAGCAGTTTCCATACTACATTTGTATGCTTGGTACCTGGACTGGCCCTAAAATCACTCATAATTCTTATGCTGCCACTGTGGTTTCTGGAAGCAAAGGGATACTGAAGCATACTATTATGGGAGAAAGATTTCCCATACAGTAAATAGGAAATAAAACATTCCCATGAAATAAATACATTGGCTTTAAAGGCAAGAGGTTCAGATGTTGCCATTGTAAATTCATTCCTTGGTCAACTAATTGGACTACAGTGAATCTCAAGGTTATTTTCTTGTTCAGGGAACATACAAACCACCAATAGTAAAGCAGGAATCTTCAACTAAACTGAGAGACCATCGTGTTTTGAACAAACATTTTGCCACGAAGATTGTGCCATGTTTTTATTCATGTTCTCAGGAATGTGCCTCATGTTCTTTCATATGTTCAGAGAAACATGCCATTTCAACAACCTTCTCATGACAGCACAAAAGTATCATGCTCACGTTATGTTTTCAATGTTGAAGCTATGGACATTGGGCCCAAAGGTTTGCCTAACCCACCATAAACATCCTTGTTCTGGATCGGACTTGGTGTGGTGATGAATGCTGGAGTTCCTGTGTTTTGTGTTTCATTTGATTGTTGGCTTGTTATGGCTTCCTGTAAGAAATATTAGTTTTAGGGATGGAGAGAGAGAGGGAGGGAGGGAAGGAGGGAGAGAGAGGTGGGGAGAGAGAGCACCTAGCCAAGAAGAGAGAAAGGATCTTCTAGATGTCTGCATTAAAATGTCTCTGTTAGCCCCTGAGCTGTTCAAGAAGCATGCCAGCTCCCCCCATTTTGCCCCACTAAGAAAATTGGGGAATGGTGCTGCCTTTAGAGACAAGATTTCATTCCCCTTCCCCCAAGTGCCACATGCTAGTGGCAAAAAAACCTATCAGCTGCTCTTCTCAACAGGCAGTGTGGATAGGTGGGGTCAGGAGATGGTAGGCAAATGCTAAGAATGGCAAATTTAGGTACTTGGAAGTTGTTTGTTTGACGGGTGGCAAAGCACTTAGGAGGCAAAGCACTTTCTTCTGCAGACTATGCAGGAGTACCTTCTGGGTCATTGATATATTCACCGAGGAGTGCCTGTTTACCCTTCTCTGCCAGAAGTCCCTGCCACATTGCAAGAATGTGGGTCAGAATCTGGTAAAGCAGAAAAGCAAATTAAGTGAGTTAGCAGGAGGTGGAGAGGAATTAGCAAGTTGTGCGTTGTCAGAGAAAGGCCTCTTGAAAGAACTGAGAGTTCTTTGTCCTGGCTGTGCCCTGGCAGGGATGGGGCTCACCCAGAGGTAGTATTCAGCAGGTTCTGACCAGTTCTGGAGAACTAGTAGTGGAAATTTTGAGTAGTTTGGAGAACCGATCAATACCACCTCTGACTGGAGATTTTACAGTATCCTTCCCCTGCCACGCCCACCATCCACACCCACAGAACCGGTAGTAAAAATTTTTGAATCCCACCACTGGTCTCATCCCACCAACATTTGGGCAGTGAATTATTCAGGGAGATTGAAACTCTGCACCAGGCAGCCTGTATGCTGGGAATTTAGGAAGGCCAATCTATATAATAATGCAATATATATGAAAATGTATGAATGATCCCTACTTCAGGTGAAAGACCTGAGGCCAGCCTTCTCCAACCCACTCCTCCAAATGTTTCATGTCAGTTCTCATCAGTGCCAATGAATGCAGCAATATTCATAAATTATGGCTATTGTGGCCTAAAATATTGGAAGGTCAATGCCATACGATCCACTTGGTTATTCCGTAGCAGTCCTGGGGAAGTGCCTTTAATTTTAAACTAGGAAGCCCTGTGTTTTGATCCCATTTTCCTCCCCATTTTTGTCTCCCTCTGGAGCAGGTTTGTCTCAACTCCTTCTCCCAGGTGACCATACCTCTTTTATTAATTATTTTTATTTGATTAATTATGGTTAGGGTTAGGGTTAGGGTTAGGGTTAGGGTTATATGTATGGTATTCAGCTTTGTTGGGGTATTTTCCCATGTCATTATAGTTGTGCTTTTAAAGTTGTAGCAACGTTTCGGCAGAATCTCATCTGCCATCATTAGGCTTCTGTATTGTGTTCGTCTGTGAGTCAGACTTTCACAGCCGTTTCCGTTTTAAATTTGGGGCTAGCCTATTGCTGTGCCAGAATGGTTTTTTTTCTTCATCCTGATTGGTTGGGAGTCTTGGTCTGTGTTTATTGGTCTTGGAGTTTGCTGTGTTCTGCTTGATTGGTGTTTCTAATATCTTCTGTCTGTTTTGTGGCTTTGTTTGTCTTGATTGACTGGCAACATTGTGTTCCTGTATTGGAGGCTTTCAGTGCAGTTTGGCTCTGAGTAACTGGATGGCTATCATTTATTAGGGAGCTAGGTTTCATCTGGGTGCCTGGTTGGGTTGTGTTTGAGCTGGAGGTGTCAGGGGGAGTCTGTTTGTGCCTTGGTGTTTGCCTGGCTTGTGGTGTGGATATTTTTTTGTTTGTGAGTGCAGGCTTCCAAACAATTGACAATCTGGTGGAATCATCTCTTCTATTCATGCTTTCAGGTCTTTTTTTCAGTCTCTATGGCTTCTCTGATAATTATGTGGCTAGGGTTTTGGTGCTATTGAAGTCGATGTTATGATCTGTTGCTTTCATGTGTTGAACTAGCGAGGAAGTGTATTCCAGCTTTTTTACTGCATTTTTGTGTTCATCCAGGCAGGTACTTATTCTTCTATTAGTCTGTTCAATATATGTGGTAGAACATGATGCACAGGGGATCAAATTAACATTTCATTACAGCACAGCAGCTACTAAATGTATCCTGAAAAGAACTGAAATGGCTCTACTCAGGAACAAGCTCCACAGAAGGAGATTCCAATTGGATCAGTTAAACAAGCAGCAAAATCCACCCTCTACTTTGGGACAAGATAAAACAACTTACAACTTGGAGAGCTGAAACTGAAACCACTTACAAAAATGACAAACTCTTGAAGAAACTAAAGAAATTAGAACATGACAAGAAAGCCCTCAACAACTCACAACAACCCCTGAAACAATTGGTATATAATGTTTCTAACAGAGAACTCACCAAAACAGAAACAGATGTCCTAACCAAAGGATTCAATTATGCTATAGCACCCCAAAAAATCCCCACAGAATCCATCATATGTGCAGTAGAATCCAGCCTAACTAAATTAAATACAGATGAAGCTGATAGAATAAGACACCAAGTTACTAGCATCCTATGCACAAGCAAACCATCCAAAAGCAACTTGCACAAAGAGGAACTAAAAGCCCTGCAAGCCCTAAAGAACGACAGCAGCTTAATCATACTTCCAGCAGATAAAGGTAATCCCACAGTAGTAATGGATAGAAAAGACTACGAAACAAAATTGACAGACCTACTCCAAGACTCCACATACAAACCCATAAACACGGACGCAACCACATATCTGGAAAAAATAACCAAGAAGAAAATTATAACCAGCCACATGAGCAAAGAGATCCAACAGATGATCATCCCAAGAGAAAAATCTTCCAGATGCCCCAAACTAAATGGCCTCCCAAAAATACACAAAGAAGGCATACCTCTCAGACCCATAGTCAGCTCCAGAGGAGCATCACTACAAAACCTAGTTAAACACTTAGCAAAGCAGCTACAGCCCCATGCTGAAGCAGAAGCTTCACATGTACAAAATTCATACTACTTCTTGGAAATGATCAAAGATCTACACGTGGAACAAGAAGGTCTGCTTGTAAGTTTCGACATGGTTTCACTATTCACTCAAGTCCCGATAAAAGAAACCCTTGAAATCATCAAAAATAAATACCAACCAGCTAAACACCTCATGGAACTAGCAGAACACTGCTTAACCAACACATATTTCATATACAAAAGACAAAGATACAAGCAAATTGAAGGAGCCCCTATGGGATCACCATTGTCACCCATCATTGCAAACCTGTTCATGGAAGAATTCGAATCCAGAGACCTAGCTAATGCCACCCACAAACCCAAACTATGGTTAAGATACATCGATGACACATTTGTGATTTGGCCCCATGGAAAAGAAAACCTAAACAATTTCCTAACACACCAAAACAGCACACATCCCAAAATCAAGTTCACCATGGAAATGGAAACAAACAAACAACTACCATTCCTAGATGTACTAATCTACAAAAAAACAGATGGCACATTAGGACACACCATATACCAGAAGAAAACACACACCAACCGCTACCTCAACGCCCAATCCCACCACCACCCAGTATAGATAAACTCTGTGACCAAAACACTAATCGCCAGAACCAAACGCCTGGTAGACAAGACACACATAAAGACTGAACTATGCACCCTGACTAAAGTACTGACAGCTAATGGCTTCCACAAAAGCAAAATCACCGGCTTGATCCACAAAAACACACTGAGACATAATGGAGACCTAGAAGATGAACAGACCTATGGAACAGCTGTCCTGCCCTACATAAGAGGTACTACACACAAAATCAGTAAGACATCAAGACTGCCTTCAAAACAGACAGAAAAATAGCAGCCATCCTAAGAAACCCCAAAGATAAATTTGACCTGGAAAACCAAGGCATATACAAAGTGCCCTGTGCATCATGCCCTGCCACATACATTGGACAGACCAATAGAAGAATAAGTACCCACCTGGATGAACACAAAAATGCAGTAAAAAAAGCTGGAACACACTTCCTCACTAGTCCAACACATGAAAGCAACAGGTCATAGCATCGACTTCAATGGCACCAAAACCCTAGCCACTAAAGAAAACCCCAGCCACAGAATTGTCAGAGAAGCCATAGAGATTGAAAAAAGACCTGAAAGCATGAATAGAAGAGATGATTCCACCAGATTGTCAATTATTTGGAAGCCTGCACTCACAAACAAAAAAATCTCCACACCATAAGCCAAGCAAACACCTGGGCACAAACAGATCCCCCCTGACACCTCCAGCTCAAACACACCCCAACCAGGCACCCAGATGAAACCTAGCTTCCTAATAAATGATAGCCGTCCATTTACTCGGAACCAAGCCACACTAAAAGCCTCCAATACAGGAACACAATGTTGCCAGCCAATCAAGACAAAAAAAAGCCACTAAACAGACAGAAGATATTAGAAACACCAATCAAGCAGAACACAGCAAACTTCAAGACCAATAAACACAGACCAAGACTCCTAACCAATCAGGATGAAGAAAAAAAAACCATTCTGGCACAGCAATAGGCTAGCCCCAAATTTAAAACTGAAACAACTGTGGGGGCCTGACTCACAGGCTGATGATGGCAGATGAGATTCTGCCGAAACGTTGCTACAACTTTAAAAGCACAACTACAATGACGTGGGAAAATAGCCGAACAAAGCTGAATGCTATATATATATATACATACATACATATATACATACATACATATATATATAATTTTTCTTATATGTATCCATGTATTCATAACTATGTTTTTACTTATACCTATTATCTTGTAAGCAATTGACAAATAACAATAAATAAAAACAAACAAATAAATAAATAATGCTCTTGTTCCACATCAAACTCATATGTACACCCAGGGGCATTGCAACGCAGTATGTAAATTGTGCCCTGCACAAAGCAGTGCCCAGGTTTAAAAAAATTAAAAATGACCAAGTGTGCATGCACACAATTGGAATTTTTCCCCAAAAATATTTTTATGGTGGGCAAGTATACACTTGTGGCTGTAGTATTTCAAAAATATATTTAATGATTTATAAAACATAAGTCAAGAGAAATAGGGGAAAAATTAATTATGGAAAGAATATACGTGTCCCCAAGGAAGTATGATATTTAATTGAAAATAAATGTTAAAGATGTTAAGACTTTAATGAATATTAATGATAGAACTGAATTGGAATGGAATGAGGGTTTTAATTACATATATTTATAATCCTTTTTAAAAAAAGAATATAGTGTGTATTTTAAGAATGTACCAAGCAGAATTCAATTGGAAGTTATGTATTATGTATTATATTGAAAGTTATAACCTTAAGGTATATATTGAAGTTTAAATAAGAATTGAATGGATAAAATTAAAAGATATAAAGGTGTCATACTCCAATTAGTAACTACAGGAGAAAATTTGTTTAATGAGAAAAGATAATATGAAATTGAAACAGGACAGACAAAAGTATAAACATAATGATTTGAATTGAGATGAGATAATCAAAATAAAGTTGAGAAAATTAAAAGAGGGGAAAAACTATAGAGAAAATGCAAAATAGTAATAAGATATGGAGTAGAACACAAAAATGAGCATGAAATTGTGTTTGTGTCTGTATAAAGAAGTGTAACCCAGGACCATGCTATTTTCAAAAAAGATGTTTTACTAGTATTTTGTGTGTGTGAAAACCCAAATAAAACTTTAAATATATATATAATATATATATATATATATATTGGGTGGATGATAAGTGGAATTCTGCAAAAAGATATGTTGTATACCAGCAGTGCCTGTAAGTGTATAACTTCTGTAGAATAGCACTTATTGTAGTAGGAAATTTATATCTGTTTATTTATTGCTATTTATTCATGAAATTTATCTATTGCTTCAAACCAGAGAGCTTCCAGAGTCTTATGCAGAGTCTTATAATAAGATAATATAAGTATAATAACTACAACAACAAAATGTAATAAAATGAATATTGGCACCTGTAGCTTTACAATCCATTCCTGAAAACTTTCTGAATGAGCCTGAGTTTTACCATTTTTTTAAAAAAAGACCATACTTGTCTCAGGGATCAGGTAGTTCCAACAGACAGCCAAATAAAATGGATACAGATTAACAGAGTTGGAAGGGACCTTGTAGGTCATCTAGTCCAACTCTCCGCCCAAGCAGGAAACCCTACACCATTTCTGACAAATGGCAGTCCAATCCAGTCTCAAGTGATGGCGCTCCCACAACTTCCAAAGACAAGCTGTTCCATGGGTTGATTGTTCTCACTGTCAGAAAGTTTCTCCTTATTTCCAGGTTGAACCTCTCTTTGATCAGTTTCCATCCATTATTCCTTGTCTGGCCTACAGGCGCCTTGGAAAATAGTTTGACTCCCTCCCTCCCTCCCCCCGCTGTGGCAGCCCCACAAATATAGCAAATAAGTATGAAAATTAAATAGCAGACAGATACTATTGTTAAGATGAATTTTAAAGTTTTGCAAAAATCAAAAGGCACAGACAGGTAGTCCTCAATTTACAACCATTCATTTAGTGACTGTTCAAAGTTACAAAGGTACTGGGGGGCGGAAATGACTTACAAAACGGTCCCCACACCTATAACCATTGCGGCATCCCCATAGTAGCATGTTCAAAATCTAGGTGCTTGACAATTGGCATGTATTTATGATAGCGGCAGGATCCTGGGGTCATGTGATTGCCCTTTTTGCGACCTTCCCAGCTGTCCTCCAACAAGCCCCAGGAGGAGAAGCTGGATTTGTTTAATAACCACAATTCCCTTAACTCCAGTGGTTTGCTTTAACAACCATGACAAAAAGGTTATAAAATTGGACATGACTCATTTAACAACTACCTTCCTCAGCAATTGAAATTCTGCTCCCAACTGTGGTCGTAATCAGATCCCTGATTTGTGGGAAGAGCACCCCAGAGAATTGGTAGGGTGAACAATGAACCTCTTTCACAAGGCTGCTGTAACTGTATCTTTAACATCAGCTTCATTTTTAGACCATGCTAAAAATATTATCTTCAAACTGCATAGAGGAGGTTTTCCCAGCTTGGATTATATAACATTTTTTGTCATCATAACTTGCAATTCTTCACTCAGAAATTGGCTAGGAATAACATGCATATGACATGCAAGGACCTTGGAGGTCTTCTAGTCCAACCCCCTGCTGAAACAGGATACTCTATACATTCCACACAAGGGGCTGTCCAGTGTCTTCTTAAAAGCTTCCAGTTGTGGAGCACCCACAATTTCTGTAGGCAATTCATTCCACTGGTTAATTGCTTTGTCAGGAAATTTCTCCTTAGTTCTTGGTTGGTTCTCTCCTTGATTAGTTTCCATTCATTATTTCTTGTCTTGCCTGCAGGTGCTTTGTTTGGAAAATAGGTTGACACCCACTTCTTTGTGGCAACCCCTTAGATCAGGGCTGTCAAACTCATGGCCCGCTGGCCGGATTTGTTATGTCCTGCCCCCCCGCCACTCAGTTTAGCAAAGGGGAAAGAAGTCCCAATACGTCATGTGATGCCGCCGTGATGACGTGAGTTTGACAACCCTGCCTTAGATAATGGGAAAATGCTATTATGTCAACCCTAGTCCTTCTTTTCACATGAATAGATCAACCAAATTCCTCCAACCATTCTTCATATGTTTTTAGTCTCTGGCTTCCTAATAATCTTTGTTGCTCTTTTCTGCATTCTTTCCAGAGTCTCTACCTCTTTTTTATAACATGGGTAGCCAAAACTGGATGAAGTATTCTAAATGTGGTCTTACTAAGGCTTTATGAAGTGGTACTGTACTAATGCTTCGCTTGATCTTGATTCTGTCCCTCTGTTAATGCAACCTAGGATTGCATTGGCTTTTTTGGCTGCTGCTGCACACTGCTGGCTCATATTTAAGTGATTGTCCACTAAGATTCCAAAATGCCTCTCACAGTTACTGCTATTGAGCCAGGTTTCACTTAATCTGCACCTGTACATTTGTGTTTTCTTGTGTAATTGTAAAACCGTATGTTTCTCTACAATGAATTTCATTCTGTTAGATAGGGCCCAGTGTTCAAGTCTGTCAAGATCTTGATCTTGAGCCTATCTTCTGGGATGTTGACTATTCTTTCCAGTTTAGTGCCATCAGCAAATTTGATGAGTTCCCCTTCTTTTGTTCTTTTGCAGCCTCTTTAGGGAAAAAGGTATTTCAAGGGGCAAGGAAAGGAGAGAAGGGAGGGAGGATTTAACCAATTCTTATCTTGAGGTAGGGAAAAAAACTAGAAGTAAACTACTACTTCAGAACTGATAAGCTGCTGGTAGCAACCAGGGTCACCTGTTGATAGCAACCAGGCATAGAAAATGCTGTCTCTTTGCTGCCATCTAATGGATCTGTGCAGCCCACTCTTAATTATGTAAGCTGTTGCTAGATTTACTGCAGCAAATCAGGTATTTTTACCCTCTGCATTTGAAGACGGTGAAGTCTGCAGGTTCTGGGACCAAACTTCAGCTGGGAGGAGCTCTGCTCAGAGAAGGAGCCAACACAGATGGGAGAAAAACAAGTGTGTTGCAATAATGAAAATATAAGGTCAGCATGAAAACTTCCTCTTAAAGTTACCAAGAATTATTACACTTGGTAAACTGTTATTGATACAGGCTAAATGTCTCCCCCACACCCCACTCTTTTATGTCTATTCAGCATTATACCCTTTCTTTTCTTTTTTGTGATTTTTTGAGGGGGAAATCAAACTGCACTTTTCTTTCCCAAAATATAAGACATGTGCAATATTAAAAATGCTGAGGCAAATTTATTTCCCTTTGTATATCACTATCAGGCAGTTTCTCAGGAGGCTAAATTTCCACTAGTTGATAAATTCTAAGGAAGTCATTAATGTAAAACCTTTCCTGTCCATATTTAAGGGCTGGCAAATTTCTGTCAATGGCAGAGAGGAAGCTTCTGGATGGAAAGTTCAGCAAATACAGTGTAAAACGGGACAGTGACTGTATCTTTCTATCATTAATGGATCCTTCTCTCTGGAAGGACAAGAAGGAAGAAGCAATGGGAAAATACAAAAGTGTCTCACATTGAGGGCAATGACATTTTGATGCTCTATAAAATGTTATGAAGGAGGTGGAATGATTGTATGATTGAGGCCTCCTATGGGGCATCTAAAGATCAGCTAGATTAATTACAGCAGAATTTGGGGTTGATCAGAGTAGAAGTTACATCAGGTGCATCCTTATCTTAACAGACAACAGATAATCAGAGTTGGAAGGGACCTTGTAGGTCATCTAGTCCAACCCCCCTCCCAAGCGGGAGACCCTATACCATTTCTGACAAATGGCAGTCCAGTCTCTTCTTGAAAGCCTCCAATGATGAAGCTCCCACAACTTCCAAGGGCAAGTTATTGGTTGATTGTTCTCACTGTCAGAAAATTTCTCCTTATTTCCAGGTTAAATCTCTTCCTTGTTCAGTTTCCATCCATTATTCCTTGTCTGGCCTTCAGGTGCTTTAGAAAATAGTTTGACTCCCTCCTCTCTGTGGCAGCCCCTCAAATATTGGAAGACTGCTATCATGTCTCCCCTGGTCCTTCTCCTCACTAGACTAGCCATGCCCAGTTCCTGTAACCGTTCTTCATATGTTTTAGTCTCCAGTCCCCTAATCATCCTGTACTTTTTCTAGAGTCTCAACATTTTTTTTATAATCTTGGTGAGTTATTTCCTGTTACTGCATTTAGACTATTGATGGTCTTATATACTGTGCATGCACTGTTTTACTGTGGACACACACATCAGAACTCCCTTCCCTTCCTATGTCCATTGTCCCTGGCCAGAACGGCCCCTGCCCCTTCCTTACAGAGGCTTTCCAAAAGGGAGAAATTAATTCAAGGCCTTTGAATGCCCCACCTACCAGGGCGGAGTCACCCACAGTCTTGGGACTTCCCCTGCTGCTCATTTAAAAGCCTTTCCATTTTTCTTATGCTTCTTCCTGGAGTTAAAACCCATCATGGAGACCCCAGAGTGGAAGAGTTTGCAGTTCCTCGTGATAGTATGCTGGTTTTTCGTGAGCCTGGAATCCCTTGCAGGTAAAAGGGGAAAGGGAAGAGAGGTCAGGGAAAAGTTTGTATGCATTAACCTGTGCCTTTAACATCACAGTAAGAAATCCAGCCCCTTGCCCTATTCTTTTCCATCCTTGGGGGAAAGTTTTATATCTATGTACCACCAACTAAGAGAAGCACGGGAACAAACCCAAGTTTTATAAAGTGGCAGTCTCAGTAACACTTTGCACTGGTCACTAGTTTTCTGTTGCCACAGCAGAACTGATGTACTTTGGATTAGTTCCATTGAAAGCAGTTCAGCCAGGGTTGTCTTCTATTCAGTTTCTGCCTGACCTGCACTTGTTAAACAGTGGGGAAAAGAAAGAAAGGAAAAGAAAGGAAAGGAAAAGAGAAAAAGAAAAAAAAGAAATATTTATGGGAGTCCTTGATGCTTAATGTTCTCTGAGCTTGGTTGTTGCCTTGCAGACATTTCATTACCAAACTAGGTAACATCATCAGTGTTAGTGATGTTGTGCTTCTGTTATCTAGTATGGATAATGAAACGTCTGCAAGAAAACCACCAAGCTCAGAGAGCACCAAGGACCCTTTATTTCAACCCCGAGCTACAAATATTCTCCTTTGTGTATTTATTTATATCCCACCTTTATTATGTTTATAAATAATGCAACAAACTTGCCTAATATTCCACTCTCGTCTTATTTTCTCCACAACAATAACCACCCTGTGAAGTAGTCTGGGCTGAGAGTGACTAGCCCAAAGTCACCCACCCAGCTTTCATGCCTAAACCAGGACTAGACCTCATGGTCTCCCGATTTCTAGCCTGATGCCTTAACCACTAAAACCAAACTGGTTCTCCATTCTACTCCATTCAAAGTAGAATGCTTTTTGGAGAGTAACTTAAACCTGCAGAAATGGAACTTCAGCTGAAAACTATAGCAAAAAATATATCCATGGAATTTGAGATGTCACCTCCAATGTGCTTCCCACGGATATATTGATTCTTTTTGAGTCTTTTGTTAAGAAATTGGATTAATACCTGGTTTCAGGTGAGACTGACTGCTGCCCAAGCAAAATCGATGTGAAATCTCTTTAGAAGTACTGATATTTAAATATCTATTTTTAGTACAAAAAATATCTATAAAACAGTCATAATTGATGCTTTATATTGCTATATCTGCTCAGGCACTGAAACTGAAATATTAAGACAAATTATTCAAATTATTCTGAATTATTATCTGAAATATCTAGGATTGTAGCCAAACTTTGTAATATAGCAATGGCAGTTAGATTTTCTGAACATGATCACTTGCCCATGGATGCTTAGCTCAGCCATAAATAATTTTTAGCAAACACTCATATTATGCACCTTTTTTTTGCTTTTAAAATTTTTTGTGTGTGTTTGGTCCATGATCAAATATTTTATGATCTATATTTTAATAAGCGAAAGCAAACACACATGGAAGAGAGTTTAGAGAACATTAAGAAAGGCTTCTGTCTGTGAATGAAAACCTTATATAATGTTAGTTTTTAATATGAACTTTATTAAAAGATTTTGGAAAAGGGAATTTAAAAACCAATAGAAACTAATATAAAGCTAGAACAAGAAAAGAAAAAGAAATAAAAGAGAAAGCTAAAAAGTGTAAGAAAGTGGGGGAGAGTAAAAGAAAAATAAACAAGGAAAATATACAAGGATATAGTTTCTGATTTTATAGATATTATAAATACAATGCTTACCACTTTCTACAGAGGGATGATAGAGAGCATTATATTATTGGTTGGTTGGGAAACATTACTGCTTTGGACAGGAAGGCTTTGCATAGAGTGGTGAGGAGGACAGAAAAGATTATTGAAAGTTCACTTCCTTCTATCAGGACATAGCATATAAGCGCTGCTTGACCATAGTGTTGTCCGTAGTGTTGTCAGGGTCTCTCTACACATCCTGTCTATGATCAGTTTTCATTGTTGCCTTCTGGGGGGAGGCTCTGTAAAGCAGAACAACTAGATTCTATAACAGCTTTATTCCATATAGTATTAACCTTGTTTTAACTCTCAAGTCTCTTTTTTTCCACTATGTATTCAAAATGGACAATGATCAATATAGGTTTTGGTGTCATTTTTGTATATCTTGGCATTTTTGGTGCTACTGCTGTTATTATATTATTGTTGTCTTGGGATGGTGACATTGTTTGGTGGGCGGCATTCCTTCTTTCAAGAGTGGAACATCGGAATTTCATATTAATGTGTTGTGTATACTGGTAAATGGCAATAAATCTTATCTTATCTTAATTGTATATTTACCTCTTACTCTGAGGTTACAAATTACTCTCTTCTTTCTATCCTGCCTCATCATCAAAACATAAACCATTAGGTCATTTTTCCTGGCATTAGGTATGCTTCCTAATTCCTTCCAGTCAATATTCTTTGGCTGATGGGATCCAGAGCATGCCCATCCTAGTGACCTAATCGGGCAGGGAGAAGCATCTAGGAGAAGGTGTTCCCTGAGGGGCCATGAAGGGCTTTAAAAAAAACAACCAGCACTTTGAATTGCATCTGGAAAAACACCGGCAACCAATCCAACTCAAAAAACAATGGTGTTGTGTGTGCCAAGTATCTGACACCATTTACTACCCATACATCTGCATTTTGTCCCAGTTGGACAAATGCTCTTCAAGGGCAGATCCACGTAGAGTATCTTGCAATAATCTAGATGTCACATCACAAGGGCATAAGTCACAGCAAAACTAGGAATGGGCACAACCGGCCTGCAACCAAAAGGTGTGCAAAACCCCTCTTAGTCATGGCTACTACTTATTCTTCCAGTAGAAGCTGTGAGCCCAAGAGGAGCCGCCGATTGTGCGCCAGTACCATGCCATCAAGGAGCAAAGCTGGAAAACCCTTGACACTGAAGGGCATAATTACCTAAAACCACACAGTCTTGCTTGGGTTGATCCAAAGCCCATTGTGCCCCATCCAGGCCCCATGCAGCCTCCAGGCACTGAGACAGGACATCCTCAGCATTACCCTAGAGTGGCAATGTAAAGTTGACTATGATGAGCATACTGATCTCTTTAAATCATCAAATCACCTCATTCAGCAACCTCATGTAGGTTTTAAATAAGAAAGAGGACCGAGTTCTGCAGCACCCCATAAAGTAGGAGCTATGGTCTGACTGTGGACATGCTCCTCCCCTAACAACAGCATGGAATTGACCCCAGAGGAAGGAGGAGAACCAGCAGAATACTGTGTCACCCACCACGTGGTCAACACACTACAAAAAGATGTTGAGACTGTCTAGAAAGAGTGCAGAGAAGAGCAACCAAGATGATTAGGGGACTGGAGACTAAAACATATGAAGAATGGTTACAGGAACTGGGCATGGCTATAGTGAAGAGAAGGACCAGGTGAGACATGATAGCAGTCTTCTGATATTTGAGGGGCTGCCACAGAGAGGAGGGAGTCAAACTATTTTCCAAGGCGCCTGTAGGCCAGACAAGGAATAATGGATGGAAACTAAACAAGGAAGAGATTTAACCTGGAAATAAGGAGAAATTGTCTGACAGTGAGAACAATCAACCAATGGAACAGCTTGCCCTCGGAAGTTTTGGGAGCATCATCATTGGAGGCTTTCAAGAAGAGATTGGACTGCCATTTGTCAGAAATAGTGTAGGGTCTCCTGCTTGGGCAGGGGGTTGGATTAGATGACCTACAAGGCCTCTTCCAACTCTGTTAATCTGTTGACATCAACACTTTTATCCCTCAACTCCCAAAAGGATACCATGATCAATGGTACTGAAGGCTACTAAGAGCAAGGATGGGTGCACTACCCCTATTCTGCTCTCACCAGAGATCTTCCGAGAGCATGGTCTCAATCCATACCCTGGCCTGAATCCTGTTTATTTCATTCAAAATAACCTGTATTTTTCTTGACTTTTCTAAATTCGCTGTCATGTTATTCAAACTAACTTCTAATAAAAGCTTTTCTTGCACTCCAAACCATTCCTAAATCAGTACATTAACATAAACTATTTTTGACAAATTCTTTTAATTTCTCTTCACAGTCTTCCATAATTGCTTCATTCTATTCCAATATTTAATTTAGTCTCCATCTAAAAGAATTAGATTTTCTTATATAAACCAAACTCACAGGATTATGATCTGAAAAACTCTTTAGTAACATCTGTGTTTTAGAAACCTTAGAAGCCAAATTATTTGAGATCTAAATTATGTCTGTTATTGAAAAAGATTTACGTCTTTCAGGAAAGTATGTGTTTTCACTTAAACTGCCATTTTTTCTGTCTGCATACATCAATCAGCTCTAAATTGTCCATCAAATAATAATAAAAAACTTTTAATAATTTGTCAAGAGTAACCTTAATATTTTTCTCAGAATTTCTGTCCAGTTGTGGGAAATTGTTCCACTCCAATTCCCCATCAAACATTTATATAATGTTAGATTGAACTGTAGGATTTCATGTTAATTGGAAAGACTTTCTAGTCAGTTCATCTAATATAATTGGTAGAAGTCTGGCAATTCATTCTGCTGTGCTCTCAAAATTTATCTATTTTAAAGGTTAGTTAAAGGTTATTTAATCTAATTATATATTGGGTAATTTTATTATTTATTATTCCTTGGGTTTACAGTATATGAGGAGTGGCACAATGGCTCAGTGGTTAAAATGCTGGGTTTGTTGGCTGGAAAGCCAGCAGCCCAGGTTTGAGACCGAGTCCCACGTGACGGGGTGAATTTCATTACTTGCCATAGCTCCTGCTCACCTAGCTGTTTGAAAGCAAGCAAATGCAAATAGATAAATAGGTACCACTTTGTTGGGGAGAATGACCGCAGAATCTTTTTGGGGACTGCTGGATCATGGCATTGAAATGGAGATGAGTGCTGCCCCCTATAGTCAGCGACGACTAGTGGAGTAAAATCCGCACAGACTCCTTTCTTTTCCTTACTGAGGAGCACATGACATGGATTTTGTAACTTGCTAACTAACATGTATTTTAATTTGATTTATTTTCTCTCTTTTTAAAATGATGTTCAGGTTTTGTTAGTTTCTAACAATTCTAAAACTACTAAACAGGCTGGAGACTAGCTCCAGATCAAGAAAGTTTTGTTGGTACAAATTGGGGTCTCTTTCATGAACTCCATACAACCTTTTTCCTTATAATTTGTGCCCCTTCTTGAGGACCATCAGACCTCATTTTAATTAACATGTATGATATTATGAGATGCCAATGTGTAACATATTTGAGTACATGTCACTGATTTCCTATGCAAAGGGGAGGTTACTTTTATCCTATCCAATCAACTTTCCTCTTGTATTTCCTTTGTTCTGTTGATTATTATAAAAAGGAATGCAACATGGGGCTCGAGATTCTCCTTTTTCATAGGGAGATACCACTTTAACAGGGTACCCTAATAAACTACTTTTAAATGATCTTCCAACTCGGTTGCTTATTGGGAAGGTAAACTGAGGCAGAACCTAGGATCAGATTTGGCTGTCAATACCATTGGAGCCAACAGAAATTACTCCTGTGAATAAACCTTACAATGTACTATGAAGTTCTTAGGAATATTTATTTTTTAAATTGCTGTATTGACATATAGCCTTCCAGCAAATAAATTATTAGTTAATATAAGGATATTATAATGATAAAAATTACAATGC
Organism: Pseudonaja textilis; assembly: GCF_049901715.1. NCBI lineage: Eukaryota > Metazoa > Chordata > Lepidosauria > Squamata > Elapidae > Pseudonaja > Pseudonaja textilis. Next base: position 143,316,750 of record NC_141991.1, read on the forward strand.
GCACCCATAAAATCAATCTGTTACTTGAACATTATTTGTACCATAGCAGAAAGTCCAACTAACAGGAACTAAAAAGAATGAGTGGGTGTGTTGTGTTGATAATGAATTATAAACTTCTGAGAATATAAAAACCTGGTGTAAAAGTGTAAACTTCCTGCTTTTGATTCAGAAATAAATTTTTCCTATGCTCCTTTTTTATTGAATGCAAGCTCTCCTCTTTATTGTCTGTGTTATCAGACAACTGTCAACAACATAGAATTAGGATTTATAAATTGCACTCTGGAGCTAGCTTCCATAAATCCCGCCTTGAGATCTTTACCATCAGAAATAAAATAAAGCATGATGGTGTTTTTATGTTTACTACAGCAGAAGATTTCATAGATCAATGTCCACTTCCTTAGGCACATGAAATGTTACCCTTGCTTAGCTGGCAAGGGGAATGGGAACAACAGATACATCGCAGAGACACATAAAAAGCGCAGTTGGTGAGCATTCATTAAAACTGAAACATCATAGCTATCAAATGACTGAAGGAATCGGGGCAACTACGATTCTGCAAAGACCCTAATCTGATTCAAGCAGAAGGAAAGATAGAAGTAAAGGAGCAGAGCAATCCTGGTCCATTTAAAAAGAAAGCCCCAAATGGAGTAATTTGGTGTGGTTGAGTCTAGCCACCATTTAAACCCCCCAATGGACGTACTCAGGGGTGCTGCTCTCTTAGTATCTTGTGGGAAATTTAAAAAGTGACCACGTTCAGCAATTCGAGGTGATGGTGGTAATTGGAGGGTAGGGAGCAGTAATAGTAGACCTTGTCTCCAGAAGTTGCTCCTAGACCTCTCTTCCAGCTGCTTTTTTGTTTGGAAAACAGAACCGGTTCTTCCCTGGGATCTTCCAGTACCCCACACAGCAGTTTTTCTGCCCTTAACATCCCATCTCCAGAACAGGCAGAAAATTCAAGAGTCAGTCAAGCTCGCTCCCAAATGAAAAGTTTTTTTTTTTAATATCCTTTTCTGCAACTATGTGTTGCAGAAATCTACTCCTACATTCATAACAGACCTGGCTTTTCTGTTTGATGAAACAAAATGTGAGGCCTTGGGTTATTTCTCTATATTAATAATCTGGATATCTATGGAAAGCAAGATCCAGTCTGGGTTAGTCAACTGGACCAGACATTTAGCCTTTTGACTTGTGCTGGAGCCCTGCGAGAGAAGTTCTCTGAGGTGGATGGACTCTCTAGCACGAGCCCAAAGGTTCGGAAGACAAAACCTCTGGTCCCGGTGAGCAACCCAGATTGGATCCTGCAACATTATTGTGGGACACATACAGGGGTGGGATACAACAGGGTTAACTACTGGTTCGGGATTTACGAGGTTCAGTGATTTATGATGTGCTTCCCTGCATGCTGTAAGCTGCGCGCCTGTAAACCGCGCAGAGAAGCAGCCTTTGAAACAGCCCTCTTTTCCTGCTTTTTTAACTGCAGCTGTGCCTCATTCAACAGCTGAAGTTGAAAAATCAGGAAATAAAAATCAGAGCCCGGGTGGGCAGGTGGGCAAAAACATCAGCAGACATAGAATCGGTTCTATGTCTGCTGCTCTTCAGAGCTACCGCTTCTACAGAGGTGAACAGAACTGGTAAAATCCTACCCCTGGACACATTTATTTGCCTTCCTTCGCCTATGGAAAGCATTCAGATAGGGACTTGCTCCCTTTCATTTTTTATATGTCTATTTTATTTGTGTCCTAGGCTTTTTAAAAATGCAGATATTTGAGCAAAACTGACATTGATATTTTTATTTTAAATTTTTTTTATTGGACAAAAATATTAAAAACAATGAACGTGATGAAATCGTCCTGGCAAACCTATTTGTCATACATATCTATTGTGGATAGCATATAATACTAATTTACAAAATATATACATTTATACATTACAGCAATTTTCCATATTTCTAATCTATCTTAACATCCTTATCTTATTTTAATTTTAATTTTAAGTCCTTCCTTTCCCCCCCCACCAATGGTAAAATTTATCCCATACTTTATAGTATTCAGTCTTGTCCTTATTTTTTATTTCCAATGTTAATTTATCCATTTTGGCGCATGTCCATATCTTTTTAATTATCTCAGTTTCATTGGGAAGTGACAGTACTGATTTTGGATACCTATCCAACTAAGGGACTAATTGCTATTATGGACAACTAAATGCTCATGAGTATAGTTATGAAAGGTTGAAAATGGAAAAGAAACAACCACTCTAAGAAACAAGCATCCTCTCAGCTTTCTGATTTTTATTTTGCTGTCTTTTCCTTGGTTCTTACGCCTTCCTCTGGACCGTTCTGGTGTGGATAAAAATGTCTATCTCTGGGAAATGGCTCTCTGATCTCAGAGCTAAACTGGGTTTCCTTTTTCAGAGGCTGTGAATGTTCTGTGCTACAAAACTTTTGATGAAATCTCAGGGACCTGCAGTAACTTATTGGGAGATGGAGTTTCCCAGGAAGACTGCTGCCTAAACGATCAATATGGTTTCCAGTTGATTGAGAATGGAGCCTGCGAATCCTGCCGGTAAGTGAAACACCGACAGTTCTAACTAACTGCATATTTGTCATATGCTGCAGAAGTGGTCCTAAACCTACTATCTTCGAACCCTCCAAATATTGCTCATTGGTTGAGTGCTGGGCATCTTCCCTTAGGGTTGCTTATCTCATCTCCCCTGTAGGAAGAGAGGCTATAGGGTAGCCACATGCAATATGCATACAGCAGCCTGTAGTTCTCATTTGCAATCCCTGCTATCCAGAAATGGGATTCAAATTTTTAACAACCGGTTCTGTGGGTGTGGCTTAGGTGGTGGGTGTGGCTTGGTGGTCATGTGACTGGGTGGGCATCGCTTGGTGGTCATGTTATTGGCTGGGTGTGGCCAACTCAATATCACTCACATCAAGGCATGCATCTCCTCTGCATGCATCTCCTCTGCTGGCCTTTCATGACTGTGGGGATGTTGCAACAGTCATAAGTGTGAAAAATGGTCATAAGTCACTTTTTTCAGTGCCATTGTAACTTTGAATGGTCACTCCACACAAGCAAAGTACCAGCAAAGGAGGGGAAAAAAACTCCAGAGAAGTTCCAGAGACAGGAAGTCTAGTCCTGCCCAAGAATGTAATAAGGGTTAACAGAGAGGCAGTTTCTGTAAGCAACACCAGAATGTTTCCTTCCTGCCTTCCTTACAGGATTAGGCCAGTAATTTCTTCTAACAACCGGTTCTCCGAACTGCTTAGAATGTTAGCAACCGGTTCTAGCGGATAGGTATGAACTGGTAGAATCCCATCCCTGCTGCTATCTCCAAGCAGGGCTAAATAAGTTCCTTCCCAAACATTCAAAAGCTCCTTTTGGCCAATGACAACAATACTCCACCACAAGCACATTGACAGAAGTGTTTAATTTATGCCCAGGCTTCCCCCTTTATACTTGGCCCACCACTAAGGGCAACTTATTTAAAAGCCCTGGTGGTGCAGTGGTTAGAATGCAGTATTGCAGGCTAACTCTAACTACGGTCTCTAGACTAGAGTTCGATCTTGACAGAGCTCAGCCTTCCATCTTTCAAGATTGGTAAAATGAGGACCCAGATTGTTGGGGGACAATATGCTGACAATGTAAACCACCTAGAGCAGTGGTGGCTAACCTTTTTCAGCTCCTGTGCTGAAAATTGCACGTGCATTTGCACACACGCCCTTGCATGCCAGCACCCAGAAGGCAATGCGTGCTGGGGCCCCCCTATGCATGTGTGACTTCCCCACACGTCTCTGCGCATACACACGCGTCTGCCCCCCCGTACATGTGTGGCAGATACCTGACAGCCAGTTGTCGGGCGGAAGCACATGCGCAGTGGGGCTTTTCTGGGCAACCTCTCCCATGCCCGTAGAAGTAGCTCTGTGTGCCACTTCCAGCACGCATGCAATAGGATCGCCATCACGGACCTAGAGTATGCTGTAAAGCACTAAGGGCTGGTATGTAAGTCTACTTGCTATTGCTATTATTTCAATAAAATGAGGACTATAAAACATAAGAACAGTGATGCAGTTAGAATCAAAACCTAAATTAAAAAGTTATTAAAATTAATTAAAGTGGTTAATTTAAATATTGATCTGTGTCCATGAACTATGCTAAGCCACTGGTTTATTGAAGCCATTATGAGCCACAAGTAGCTGTAAACTTACTCTGTGTAAGGCAGTTTCCTACATTCCGATATATTTTTTTAAAATTTAATTTATTTTTGTACTTATAACTTCCAGATTTTTTTTCCATTCTCTCTGCCTGTTGTTTTATCTAGCACTGGATTTGGTTAAGTGACCAATGCGTAGCTTTCATCACATCTGAGTACAGAGAAACACCTAGAGAAACAAAATGTTCTATTTTAATTTCAGATTATTCCTTCTAAAGAAATGTAACAGCAGATTTAAGCTAAATGTTGTTCTTGTTCATTGAATTAACACTCTGGCAATCAGATCTTCCCCCCTCCACCCATGTTCTTTGTGGAATTATGAAAGACAGATACTCTTACATACAATTCCCAGTTAAATTACAGAACATGTCATGATGATCAAAAATTTGGACAACTTTTTGACAGATTAATAATGGTTAAGTCTACCCTGAGTAGAAGCTTGCTCATATCTCGCTCTCTTTGGAGGCGTCTGGATGGCAGCTACTTTGGGATCAAAATGGCAATGATGGGCCTTTCCTCTTAGTCAACACGGTTCTTGTTGGCTTGTCAACAAGAAGCTCCGACTACTGAAGTATTTGTTTTATTGTTGGGAAACAGGATGCTGGGCTAGATAGATCCTTGATCTGATCTGATGGAATCATTCATGGTTGGATTTTACATTATGGGGAAACCTTGACCCAAGTCAGTTATCTTTGCTATGCTTTTCCTTTAGCGGAGCTCAGTGGAGTAAATGGTCCTCATGGAGTGCATGCTCTGTCTCCTGCACTGAAGGTGTCCAGCGGCGCAGTCGCGTATGTTATGGCTACCATGAAGGGACATGTCCAACTGGCACACGTGACAGGGAAATGAAATCCTGCCTTCTGAAAGAATGTTGCCCTGGTAAACATTTTTCGCTCCTCTTGATCTTTGCCTAAGCATGAAGCTAGAAATGAGCCAGGGTCATATTTCTTTATCCTTGCATTACTTTGAATTTTGAGATTTTGCAGTCTTCAGAAGCAGCATTCTAAATTAGCTGGCAGTGTTACCTGTCCTACCCACCCATCCCCACCATTTTAAGTGATATTTCGAGAATCTCCCCTTCCAAAGCACCACCTGAATACTTATTCATTTATGCCATCTTGCTTTTCCTCATTAAAAAAACAACAACAGAAGTTGTGGGGGAGATGTGTTTGTGACATCACAAGTGTTAGTTTGTCAGCACCAATCCCAATCAACTTTTAATGCCATGTTCCAGGATGTTTCCTTTTTCTTTTTTGTAGACTGTACCCTGGAGAGAAAAAGGTACATGTGAATTGGACTTCATGAGCATCCTTCCAAATTTAGGCACTAGAGGGCTTTTGGTCTCTTGCCCACTTCAGTGCCAACAGCTTCCTATCAGCCTAAAATTAGATTCTCACAGTAGCTGCAATTTTACACCCATGTACTACCAGTCCCACTGAGCAAAACACAAGCTTATTTCTGAGTAACTGGACCAGACACAGTCAGGCTTAGCTTCAGGCAGAGCAACACCTCATCTTATTTATTTGAAATACAGGTAATCCTCAGTTAAGGATGGAAATTGTAACCGACAACTCTTGTCGCCAAGCAAGGTGGTTGTGAAGCATAACATCAGGTGACTGTGCCAAAACTACAATGGTCATTGTAGCAGTTTTGGTTGCCATTGTGAAATGAATTCCATGTAGTCATTAGGCGTGACATTATGTGATTGCCGTTTGTGACTTCCTGCCAGCTTCCCCGCTGATTTTTGCTTTGCTTGTGGGAAGCTGGCAAAGAAGGTCACATATGTCGATTGCATGACTGCCAGGATGTCACAACTATTTTCAGTTATGAACTGGTTGCAAGCACTAGAACCATGATCTTGTGACTCACTGTGATGGTTGCATCTATGAGAATTGGTTGCAAGGCTTCTCATTCAGCACTGTTGTATGTTCAAACAATCCCCGAACAAGTGGTTGTTAAATGAGGACCACCTGTATAAGCTTAGAACATTTTAGTTATATCCATAAATAACAATAACAATATTGCCCCCATAATGCTTTACAGCACACTCTGGGCATTTTACAACATCAGTATATTTCCCCCAACAACCTGGGTCTTCCTTTTACTGACTTTGGAAGGATGGAAGGCTGAGTCAACCCTGAGCCGATCAGGATTGAACTCCAAGCAGTGGACAGAGTTAACCTGCAATACTGCATTCTAACCACTGCGCCACTAGGGCTCCCATAGAGGTAGTCAATGTTTGAGGCACCCACTTTGAGAGAGTATGTAGGCAATGTGGATAATATTGGCTTTGATAGAATTTCTATAGTTTGTGAAATAAGGTTATTAATGAACTAGAAAGAAGAAAAGCACCACAAGCATTCTAATTTTTCAAGTCTTCAGCAACTCTTTTGATGGGCAGAAAAACTCAAGACAAGTGTTGGCTTGGGGTGGTAGCTAAATTGTTTTTAAAGAGAATTGCAATAGACAATTGAAAGCAAGCAAACAACACCTTTAGGTTTTGATTTTTCCATTGTTTTCCTTTAATAGGTGTAATCTGAAGACAGATTTCTTGGTTTGATGATTTGCACAGGACATGGTTGATTCTGCGTGGAACAAAGATCCCATGTTTTTGCATTTTTTGGGCACAGCTCCAGAAAATGATGGCTAATAAGCCCACAAATGACCATTTCTTATGTGATAATTTGTTTTGATACTTTCACTTCCTCATGTGTGTAAGTTTTTTGAAATTTCCCCCACTCCCCCAAGGAAATGGGTTTTTGCAATTTAGTAATTCCTGTGGTTTGATGTGGATTGCTTTATATCAGGAGTTTCCAAACTTGGCAACTTTAAGACTTGTGGAGTTCAACTCTTAGAATTCTCCAGCCAGCATAGGTGGCCAGAGAATTCTAGGAGTTGAAGTCCACAAGTCTTAAAGTTGCCAAGTTTGGAGACCTCTGCTTTATATTATGTCCAAGGGCTGATGAATCTCCAGGGTGCCCGAATCTTGATGTCAGCTGTTCTTTCCTTGCAGTGATGGGTGGATGGTCAGAATGGAGTTCCTGGGGACCTTGCTCAGTGACCTGTCGAACTGGGACCCAGGCAAGGGAACGAACTTGCACCAATCCAACTCCTGTCTGTGGAGGCACTTGCACAGGATACAACAGAGAAACCAAGACATGCGATACCAGGCAGATTTGCCCAAGTAAGTTGGGATAGAGAGGCAGTTTGGTGTAGTAGTTAAGGCATATGTTGGAAGCTAGAAGACCGTAGGTTCTAGGCAGGGGTGGGATTCAAAAATTCCAGCAACCGGTTCACTGCCTGGCTGCTGGGTGGGTGTGGCCATGGTAGGCATGGCCTACCAGAACTTCCTGTTTCTGGCTTCTGGTGGGCCTCCAGAGCCTAGGAGAGACCGTTTTTGCCCTCCCAAGGGTCCAGAGGCCTCCCCTGGGCCTCTGGGAAGGCGAAAACAGCTTCCCCTGGGCTCTGAGGCCCACTGGAAGCCAGAAACAGGCCCATTTCTGGACTTCCAGAAGGCCTGTTTTCCACCCTCCCAGAGCCTCCAGCGGACCCTGAACTTACCTCCTTGGAGGGGAGGGGAGGGAGGGGCGGGGCCAGCTGGTCAGTTGAAATACCAGTTCGGCAAACCAGCTGTAACATTAACATCCGGTTTGCCCAAACCGTTCCAGACGAGTAGAATCCCACCCCTGGTTCTAGGCCTGCCTTAGTTCCAAAACCATCTAGGTAGCCCTGAGCCGGTCTTTTTCTCTCAGGCCTAGGAAGCAGGTAATGGCAAACCACTTCTGAAATCTTGCCAAGAAAACTGTAGGGACTTGTTTTCTGGAGTTGAAGGCATGTATGTACAAACACACAAACACACACACACACACACACACACACACAAATTGGGGTAAATAAATACTGGAGTGAAAAGTACCATGATGGAGAAAAGGGAAATGTTTACTAGAGATTGTATTTCAATCTCTAATTTAGAGTGGGCAATCCACTCTGCATATGGCTTCCCTGAATGTCCCTTCTCAAACATTACTGGATTTGGGCTGATGGGCAACCATTTGCTGAAGGTTTGACAACAAACTGTACGGATTCCAGTTTCTGACTGAGGGTAATTTCACTGGCTTCCATTCCCCACTAGATAGGAAAAGGTTAAATAACAACTTCGTAATTATGCAAAACACCAGTGATCTCTTCAGTTTTACTAGCAGATTAATACAGGGTGGCTTTATTTGAAGTTGTTGACAAAAATCAAATTCTTCTTTAGGATTGTAAGATAAGAAACAACCAATAAACTTGATTTAAGGTTAAAAGACCTAAAACTGATAAGGATACAGTTGACGATTTCATAAGGAAGCTGTGACATTTTTCTGGCCTGGCTCACAATCTCCAGATTTGCAGCAGAATTTCCTTCCAACCATGAATTTTTGGTTTGTCAATTTTTTAAAAAGTTTGTACACTTCCTTTGCTATGGAAAGAAAAGGAAGGAAGGAAGGAAGGAAGGAAAAGGAAGGAAGGAAGGAAGGAAGGAAGGAAGGAAGGAAGGAAAGACAGACTTTGAGAATGGGGAGATAAAAGGCAATAAGAAGAAATAGAAAAGTTATGTGTGTACTAAGGTAGTTAAACTTCAACTCCTCTAACTTCAGCTCTCAGGATTTTGCAAAATGAGTTCAACCCTCTTGGGAGGAACCAGCTGGGGAAATCTGAATTAAAGGAAATCTCTGTGGTAGATCAGTTTGATCAGATCAGTCAGATAGAGTCGTATTGAAACCTGATAGAAAGAAGACAGAATGAACCTAACATAGCAAAAAGAAGTTTGACTGATATGAATTGTATCCCTGGTCTCGTCCTCAAGTTTTTTACCCAGTGTCTTCTGATTCTCATTCTTCTTACATGTTCTTCTTCTCAATGCAGCTCATGGAAACTGGGGCAGCTGGGGACCCTGGCAGCCCTGCTCCCACACTTGCTCGATAGAAGGCTCAGCCAGACAGCCTCATCAACAACGATCCCGTCTGTGTAACAACCCCCCGCCTTCTTTCAGCCCTCCGGGCAAGCCATGTCCAGGACCAAGAGAGGAATCCCAAAGCTGCACAGGACTTCCCTACTGTCCACGTAAGAGAAGGAAGCTAAGCTTTCAGCCATCCTCAGCCAGCAGGATCTAGAAGGCAACTTAGCACTCCTATGAAGATGCTCTTTCCTTTTATAGGGGGCCATAGGACAGCCCTCTCAACAAAGCAGAGGACCAGAGGCCGTGCTCCTTGGGGTCTTGGGCCAACTAGTTCCAGGCGAATAGATCCATTGGCCCATTCGGATTTGCTCATATTTTGAAACATACTAATTGGTCATTTCCATTTGGCTTGAGGAGAGCTGCACTCCAGGACATCTGGAAGGTGCCAGCTTCAAGAAAGCGAGCCCCAGTTACTTTTTAAGAGCAGGAAAGATGTAATATGCTTTTACGGCATTTCTCTAAACAAGTATGGGGCCCAGGAAGTTATGAGGATCTGCCTTTTCTCCCCGCTGACTCTACCTACTGTTTTCTCCCACAGGGGATGGCAACTGGGGTGGCTGGAAACCGATGCAACCCTGCACTGTGACCTGTGGGGTTGGCCAAATCTTGCAGAAGCGTCTATGTGACAACCCTTCACCGAAGTATGGAGGGAAGAATTGCCTTGGGGAGGACGTGCGTAGACAACCCTGCACCGTTAAGGTGCCCTGCCCAGGTAATGGGGAAAACTAAGAAGGTCAAAGAATTAGGAAGAACCTCTGAGGGAGTAATCCACAACTGAACACAGAGAGTTGCTTCTAAGGTAGCTGAGATGCCCCATCCCACCACCGGTTATGCAACTGTTCTGTTCTAGAAAGCTTTACCCAAGTTGACTTTTGCATACATTGGAATCTAAATTAGATGTGATTTCTGATCAACTAAGGCAGAGGTCTCCAAACATGGCAACTTTAAGACTTGTGGACTTCCACTTCCAGAATTCTGGGAGTGGAAGTCCACAAGTCTTAAAGTTGCCAAGTTTGGGGACTCCTGAACTAAGGGATGGGGTAAGCTGAACACTGTGAAACAGGACTGATGGGTTTAATGGTGGGTCTCTTGAGTCAGAACCATATTTTATGCCTAGTCCTTAGTACTTCTGAGCTAGCAACATCAGATGTCTTCAGCAGAGTGGTACTGTTATTCCTTCTCCCTCCTGGGTACACAGCGAGAGATAGGACCAAGATATATAGGGAAGGATGCAGTGGTGGGATTCAATTTTTTTTACTACCAGTTCTGTGTAAGTAGCTTGGTGGGTGTGGCAGGGGACGGATACTGTAAAATCTCCATTCCCTCCCCAACTCCTGGGGGAAGGTTACTGCAAAATCCTATTCCCTCCCTACCCCACTAACCTACTTTCCAGCTCTGTTCTCCTGTGCAGGACAACAAAAGAAGATCCAGCCAATCAGCTGGGTCTCAGGAGGCAGAGAATAGATGGGGGCGGGGCCAGTCAGAGGTGGCATTTGCTAGTTCTCTGAACTACTCAAAATTTCCGCTAGCGATTCTCTAGAACTGGTCAGAACCTGCTGAATGCCACCTCTGGGGGGGATGTTCCTGTAAAACTGTGGGTGGCTTTGGGCTTAGATTCTTGTCTCTCAGAAAATCTGGCTAGAGAACTGCCCCCTGGCCCTCAACCCTTTTCTGCACTGACCAGATCTTTTTTTTAAATATTTCCCACAGTGGACGGTCATTGGGATGAATGGGGTCCTTGGACGTCTTGTAGCCGTAGCGGTTTTGAAATTGAGTGTGACGAAATCCCCGCCTCTCAGAAAAGAAACAGGAAGTGTATTGGACGGCGCAATACTGGCAAGGCTTGTGAGGGATCGCATGGAAACCAGGGTCTGCTACAGTTTCGAAGGATGCCCTTGTGAGTATTGGGAATCAGAAAAGGTACAAAGAGCTTCCTGTTCTGACCAAAGTTTCCTAGACCAGGGGTCGCCAACCTTTTGGACCTCAGGGACCACCAAACTCATAATTTTAGATCCCAGGGACCACTAACCGGTTCTGTGGGCATGGCCTAATTTGTGGGTGTGGCTTGGTGGTCATGTGAATGGCTGGGCATGGCTTGTATGTAAATATTATAAATATTTATATAAATACTGATTTTTTTTATAAAAAAGAGCAACTTTTACCCCAAATCAGGCAAAGCAGGCAGGCAGATTGAGTTGCTCACAGAATCACAGATTCATTCAGAGATCTATCTGCCATTGGCTAGCTCCGTCTGTCACATAAAATTTGCCAGCAAGCAAACTCACAAAATTAACTCACAACACACGATGCATGTAAATATTGAAGGTTTTATAAAAAAGACCAACTTTTACCCAAAATCAGGCAGAGCAGGCAGGCATTGAGTTGCTCACAGAATCATTCAGTGATCTATCTATCTGCCATCGGCTAGCTCAGTCTCTCAAATTTGCTTGCCGTGAGTCTGCACTGAATTTGCTTGCAAGCAAACCTTCAGCCTAAGGGAGGTTCGGCTGTGCTAAGCCAAAGATCTAAAGACTACTTAGAAAGCAAGAAATCCAACCATTTCCTGCTTCCAAGCCAATCTAAATCTCCTGGCACAGCAGAACAGATGATGGCTGGAAAAAGGAAAAATTTAGCAATTTAGCAGGCAAGTTTGCTGGGTAAGGAGTGAGTGGGCAGGGAGGGTTCCCGCGGGCCATGTGGGTGGCGCAGACTTGTGTTTCTGCACAGCCTGGATTAATTGCTTTGTGCGGGTGCTCTGGGGGTGAGATTTCTCTGCGGCCCACCAAAATTTTCTCACGGCCCACTAGTGGGTTGCAGCCCACCAGTTGGCAACCGCTGTCCTGGACTGTAACTACGCACACACTTATTTTCAAAACAAGACTTATTTTATTGCAATGTTGGGAATTGTTTTCATTCCCAGCTGTAATTAATCTCAAACAGTTCCTTGAGATAAGCACCCACCTTTCTTTTCTGTGAAGTGCTGCCAATAACAGGTGTCAAATGAAGTAGGGGAAAAAAACCCAAACGAAGTACAAAGAGCTTCAAGAATGAATCTGAACCGAACGAACGACTTTGCTTCCTGCAAAGGTTTCGTCATCGTTGCCTGTCCTTTATATTTGATGGGAGGGGCAATCACCTCCCAGCCTTACTCCCAAATCGCCCCTTTTGTTTCAGCTCCTCTCGCCTTCTAGCAGCTCTGCACACACACTCACTGGGAACAGGATCCCCTGGGTCCTTGGCCTTGCTGCTGCCAGACTCCGGAGGCTCCGGAGGCTCTGGAGTCAGCACCCCAGTCCCAGATGGTCCTGGCCTCATCCCTGCATTGGATGCAGAACCCTTGTCTGAGTCCTCTCCAGACTCCCTGACTGGTCCCTGTTCTTCCCCACTGTCCGATTCTGCTGCCATCTGCACCCGCTGCTGGCCAACCACAACACTTCCATGTACCAGAGCAGTCTTCCCCAATCTGGTAGGCTCCAGGTGCCTGTCAATTACTAATCTCATTTTACTAATTACTAGTTACTAATACAATTACTAATCTTAAAGAGCTCACTGTCTGGGAATTGAATTGCAGGCCATCTGGAGGACTCAGAAGGTGGCTTAGTCTGTTTTTCTCTTACACAATCCTGAGAAACTTCTAAGAAGTAACAGGGATTCCACTGAAATGTGTTCTGAATATTAAGATCCTCCTAAGTGAGGGGCACATGGCATGGATTTTGTAATTCGTTAAGTAACACAGTTATTTTGAATTGTAATTTCACTTATTTTCTATGTTCAGACTCATTACAGATTGGAATGTAGGAAAACTTGTATCCTATGTTTGTATGGACTCATTAGAAAGCTTTTAACATTCCTAAACTGAAAAGATAATTTCACAGAAGGATGTCTGGATACTGTCTTCTTATAAGAAACAGTTTCTTAGTTTATTAACAGTTTATTAGATAATATCTGGTTCTCTACATTCAAACAAGCTTTGTGGTTGATTTACTGTGCAGGGAGTACAACCAACCAACTTTCTTTCGTTTTTCTTTCTTGTGTTAGCTTTAAAAAGGAATGTAACATGGGAATCAAGGTTCTCTCTCCTTTTTCAGAGAGAGATCCCACTTTTTCAGGGGATAAAGTAAATAATAAACTGCTTTTAAATGACCTTCCAACTCGGTTGCTTATTGGGAAGTTAAACTGAGGCAGAATTTAAGGCCAAATTGGGCTACCATAAGTCCAGGTAGAATTTATCTTTTTTTATCTTCTTGTGAGGATATCTTTTATCGTCTGAAAAAGTTCAGGGCTCCAGCATTTTGTGCACGAACTGATGCACATGGTGAGGTCAGTGCAGTTAGGGAAAGCAAGAATTCTACAGAAGTAGGGATTAATTTAGAAGGGCTCTTTCTGCAAGTTTGCAGCAGAAGCTAACTGTAAGCAGAATTCACTGACTGGTTCTCCATAATATCATCTAGAAAACATTCTACCTGCAGAATTTTGCATTTAAAATGGCATCAGAAAAACATTATTGTATTCATTTTTAAGTGACAAATAAACAGTTTCATCAGTAAATACAAACAATGCTTTTAAAACAGCAACATGTAGATAAGGAAGAAGGATTGCTCACTATAAGCCAGTACTGTATTCAGTTAACTGCTCCTTTTGTTGTTCATAAGACAAACCTGGGAGCAAATTCTACTCACCTCATAGCTGACTGACTTTCCATGACTTCTATTTATATTTCCCAATTCCAAAATTCCTACCTCATCCATTCACACTTGTAGGGGGATTGTGCCACCCTAATGCTGTATATGTATTTGACATATAGTTTCATTATATTATAGTAAAGTAGAATCAATATCCTATTTGCCCTCTAAGTCCTCTAAGAATGTCTTTTTAGCCCCCATCGAATTTCACAAGAAATTTGTGGTTGAGGGATAGCAACTGGCTTAAAGTTTTTGAGTGGCTATGTTTACATGATGCCCTTAGCTAGTTTACTTACAAACCTAGGAGAGTCATTCAATGTGTTTGGTTAGTTTAAACTGGGGTAGATTGTTTATGGGAGGCTTACTTTATCAGGCAAACATAACTCATCTGGTTGATTAATGGAGAGCCAAAAAGTTGCTTAATATAGTAATCAAGTTACACATGTCTGAATTCTATGATAAGGCAGGGATTCCCACTCATGTCTTTCTGGGCCCAGCCTGAGATGTCAATCATGGTCCTATATTAGATAAAGGGCAGTGCTGAGGGCTGCCCCCTGATGAAGCCTGTTGGTTTGATTGGTGTGTTTCTTCTCAGTGCCGGGGACCTGGTCAGTTTGGAGTCCTTGGGGTCTCTGTGAGCCAGTCTGTGGACCTGAACCTAAAAGAACTCGTAAGAGAGTCTGCACGGCCATCTATCCTAATTTTTCGTAAGTCTGAAATCTGGAAGGAAGGAGGGTTGGAATAAGAACAGTTTCAGTCAAAGGTTAGGACTGCCCTACTGTGTCTGAACTTTGCGCTTGAAGTGGAAAAGAATGAAACTTTGATTTTGGGTTTTAATGATTAGACCAGGGGTGTCAAACTCAAGGCCCAGGGGGCCAGATCTGGTGCTTCTGCCAGCGAAAATGGGCTCCAGAGCTCAGTTTTCAGCTGCCACATCCTCCTGCAACCCTCTGTTCTGACCAAGGCTTCCTGAGACCGTAATTAAGCACACACTTAGTCTAAACAACTCTTGTTTTATTTCAGTGCTGGGAATTATTTGCATTCCCAGCCCATAATGAGTCCCAAACAGTCCCTCGAGATAAGCACCCACCTTTCTCTCCTTTGAATTGCTGCCAACAACTAAAGTGCCAAATTAACTGTAAAAAAACAACCGAAGTACAAAGTCCACACAGAGCTTCAAGGTTTAATTCAAACAGAACAAATAACTTTGCTTTCTGCAAAGGTTTCTCTACCTTTGCACCTTCTTTTACCTTAGGGGAGGGGCAATCACCTCCAAGCCTTACTCCTGAGTCGGCCCTTTTTTCTCAGCTGTTCTTGCCTTCTAGCAGCTCTGCGCGGATGCGCACTGGGAACAGGCTCCCCTTGTTCCTCTGCCTCGCTGCTGCCAGATTCTGGAGGCTCCGGAGTCAATACCCTACTCCCAGATGGTCCTGGCCTCATCTCTATATCAGACGCAGGACCCTCATCCAAGTCCTCTCCAGACTCCTGGACTGGTCCCCATTCTTCCCCACTGTCCGATTCTGCTGATGTCTGCTGGCGAACCACAATACCCTCTGCCAGTGAAAATGGAGCTCCTTTTTCACTGGCAGAGGGTTGCAGGAGGCCGTGGCAGCCAAAAACAGAGCTCAAGAGCCTGTTTTCGCTGGCTGAGCACTTGGGCAACCACAGGTGCCCCCGACATGAGTGACATCAAGCTGACCACGCCCCCCTGGCCACACACCCCCAAGGTCAAACACAACCCTAATGCCACCCTCAATGAAATCAAGTTTGACACCCTGGATTACATTGATAGATCCTTATAGAAATGGCTAGCTTATATTATTATGAAAAAAACAAAAAAGTTGTGATTTGATGTTAATGTCTTATTTTACTGCAACAGAGAGAGTCGGAAGTCAATGCTTCTTTTTCCTTTTCCTAATCTTTCCTCAATTCTCTTCCCCCTCTTCCTCCCCATTGCTTTCCTATTTACTTTTGTATTTTGTATTTTATTTTATCATATAACTCAATAAAAAATGTTCAACTGGAAAAGAAAAGAGGCTAGAACTGCACTAACATTTTAAATCTAGTTCTTAACTCTTGGATATTTGTTGCTACAGCTCAGTCTACTTGTTTTTATGGCGTTAGTTCAATAATGGTCGTTCCGTTGCACTTGCCATCAGGCAGAACTTAGAAGGAGATCCTGCTCATACCTTCATATGTATGAAGAGCATATTCTGACTGGGGATTTTCAGCATTCCTAAAAATTGCCCAAAGCAGCTTTTCCTCTTTTGGAACCTTTCCAAATGGTTGAGGATTGATGGGGATTGCAATTCTAAGGATTGCAATGTGCGAGAAGGTGCCACCTTAGAGAAGGCCAGTAAGAAGAAACCCTTCTGCCCTTTGCAGCATCTCATTCTGAAATATCCTCAAAGGAACAAGGGAAACCATAGTCTGGGGGTGCCAACAAGTATTTGGGAGAGATGTTTTTCATGCCTCCTTCCCAGAGGTGGTATTCAGCAGGTTCTGACCAGTTCTGGAGAACCGGTAGCAGAAATTTTGAGTAGTTTGGAGAACCGGCCAGTACCACCTCTGACTGGCCCTGCCCCCATCTATTCTCTGCCTTCTGAGTCCCAACTGATCAGCTGGGTCTTCTTTTGTTGCCCTGCACAGGAGAACGGAGCTGAAAGCAGGTCAGTGGGGTGGGGAGGGAATGGGGATTTTGCAGTAAACTTCCCCTGCCACGCCCACCAAGCCATGCCCACAGAACCGGTAGTAAAAAAATTTGAATCCCACCACTGCTCCTTCCCTGTACCCCTTAAGTACTTTATGCAAACATAAAGGATAATGCTATTGTTTCCCCTGGGCTGAAGTATTACTGTACAGATAATTTGGGGAGTTTCTGCATGTGCATAGCTTCCTTCACAGTGTGCAATTTTTTTGAGCCAAACTAATGGGTAGAACCTGATAGGCATCATCGCGAGGACGAGGGTTGCTACATTCTTTAGCAGACTTCTGGTTCCCCTGGGGGACTTTAATAATTGCTGGGCTTGCAGGGAAGAAGCCTTCGATTTGGTTTCCAGGTTAGAGCTTCCTATATTTGGCAGTGCAGCTCCCAGTTCTGAATGAGAAGAGTCAGACCGGCAGCCGTTCTGGAGTCTTTATCGTGAGCATCATGCCTTGATCCAATCAATAAAAAGCAAATCCCAAACCCTTAAAAAGGATTGTAGGTGTGACATCCAAACAGTTCTGCCTCTCTGACAGGGGCAGCAGCTACAGCTTTTTCTCAGATATATATAACAGATAGAAAGGCAACAGATTAAAAAAAGAAAAAGAAAGAAGGAAGAAAGCCAAATCACCCAAACCCTGCCCATATAACCCTGCCCCAAAGTTATATATATTATATGTTTTATATATATATTTTTATAATATATATAACTTTGGGGCAGGGTTTGGGGTGATTTGGCTTTCTTCCTTCTTTCTTTTTCTTTTTTTAATCTGTTGCCTTTCTATCTGTTTGGTCTTCTTGCTTTCTCCCACAGCTTTCTTATCAGGGAAGTGCCTCGCTCTCCTTGATGTCCCAGGAACAGTGGCATTTGATGCTCAGAGCACAAAAATGAAACCAGTACAAAACAATGGCAAATTTCCTGAGCCAGAAACCCTTTTTGTGCCCCCACGGCCAGCTCTGCCATGAGTCCCAATGAAATAGCCACTGCTAGAAGGTGGGGAGCAGCAGCACATTGTTGGAAAGTGGGAGCAGATCTGACACGTTGCCCACCTCTGGGTCAGGAGAAGACAGTACCCCACGGCAAAGACAAAATGTCCGCTGCTCATCTGTGTACCACCTTGTTCTGCCCTAAGCAGCCAGTAGGAGGGTTGTGTGGGGTCTTCACGTGAGCTTATCCAGTTAAGACTGCCAAGAATGACATTCAGGTTTGGGGGTATTGGGAGAAGAGGGTCTTTAACTTTGTCCCATTAAATCCTGTCACAAGGCAAGATTAGGGCTCTTCTCATTGTACACATGTAAATGGTACAGTGCCTCCTGGCTCCAGCAGCCAGGAGGGGAGCAGAGACGGAGGGGATTCCGGCCATGGTCCGGCTGTCCCTGGCCTTCCCTTCTTGAGGGCTGCAGCCCCCATGGGGGCAAGGTCCACCTGTCTCCTGCCTCCCGTCTCCTCTGGAGCACTGACAATAAAGGTAATAATAATAGTAATAATTATATTTTCTTAATGGTGTCGATCAACGTGTTGTTTCCTTGCTCTTAGCAGTTTCTTCTGTTAGTAGTGGGGACAGTAAATTTGAAACACTGCAGGAAGCTAAGACCTTTCAAGGAAAGACCATAGTAATCTCTGCACTACAACCTGTAGCATCTTTTAGAGCAGTGGTGGTCCCCAACTTTTTGGACACCAGGGACCGGTTCTGTGAAGAGAGGTTTTCCCACAGACTCTGACACTCTCTCTCTCTCTCTCTCTCTCTCTCTCTCTCTCTTTCTCTTTTTTTTTCCTGGGCTGCAGAAAGGTGATGCCAGCAGAGAATGGGAAGGAACATAATATAACCTTTTCGGGAAACCCGAAGCCTCAATGTAAGCAACTGGAAGGACAAGAATTGGAAGTGGTGGAAGAAACACGGTGCCAAAATGTGCCTCTTTGTGAAGGTGAGGAGGTGACAGTGAGATTCCCTTGGAGGAGAAAAAAAAAATCAAAGCTTCATATGTGTGCTCATCTCAGGAGGCAGGGGGCAAATTGCACTTCTTATTCTGGGCTATCTTGGGAAGCATCATGGACAAATCTGCATTCCTGTATTTAGGAATGTTTTGAAGCTGCTGGCATTTATCTCTGGTTATAGAGATAGCAATAGCACTTAGACTTATATACCTCTTTATAGTGCTTTATAGTCCTCTCTATTTATTTATTGCCCCCAACAACCTGGGTCCTCATTTTACCCACCTGGGAAGGATGGAAGGCTGAGTCAACCTGGAGCCTGGTGGGATTTGAACTGCCAAATTGTAGGCAGCTGGCTGCAGCAGAAGTAGCTTGCAGTACTGCACTCTAACCACCGTGCCACAGAGGTTCCTATGAAATGATGCCTATTCCAAGTCCAATTTTCCTGCAAAAAAAAAAAAAAACTGGGGGGCAGAGGGAGTGTTCAATTATGCACACGAGAATGCTCCTGTTCTCCATTGGATTGGAAATTTGCAATCCTAAGGGTTTTGAGTATCAGATAATTGTGGGCCTGTGGGCCCTCTGCCCAGATTCCATTTTACAATACAACTTGGGTGGCAGGTTAGTGATGAATGTAAAGGAAGCATTTTTTGGGGGAGAGGGTCGTCTTTATTCCTGCATCAAAGGCTAAATCCTGTTAAAGAACAGAGAGCCGATTGGAATCTGCTTGTGGAGTTCTGCATGAATTGCTCTAGAGCAGCAAGGACTTGACTCCTGCTTATTTAACGAAGGCAATTACACAAAAGCATTCCCCCAATTCCGTATAAAGCTGCTAGGATAGAAGACATTTAAGAAAACGGTTGTTTTTGATGTCTGAATTCAAATGTGGCACTGATTATTCAAAGTAGGACTGGACTTCCTGTTTATTCCAACTCCTTTTTTTTTTTTTTTTTTACTTTCTTGTAGATTGATTTTCCAGAACTGGAGGCTGTAAATTGCGGTACTGAAAATTCCTGCAAACCATAATGTATGCAGCTGTGAGAAATGCTGACTTTGCTTCCTATGATTTTTGCACTCATCTTTTTTGCACTACTGCTTTTTTAATGATTAAATAATCACAGGGTAATAGATTACATTGCACTTTTGTCTCTTCCATATACAGTAAAGGAGAAAAAATGTATGTGTTCTGTGTTGTGTTCCTGTTTTTCAAATGCTATAAAGCATACTTGATTTAAAATATTTTTTAGCATTTCATCTATATTTACAGTTTAAAAGGTATAGTTCAGTGTGCGTTAAACCAATGATCCCTCATTTAAGAGTTCCACAAGAGTTACAGATATACTTTGACAAAGGAATCAACTTGGCATCAGAATGTTTTACTTGTAGATACAATGAAAAACGCAGTGAACATATAGATGTGCTGAAAAATAGATTAGACAGTTTGTTCTAAAGCCATAAACACATGTAAAACAAAAATCCATCTTAAAGATTTCATTATTAAATGAATGGCATTGTCAGCCACCACTTCTTGTTTGCTTGTGCTTCACTGCTGTGAAGTGACAGACAGACACACTATAAAAAAGATGACAGACAAACACACTATAAAAAAAGACTCTAGAAAGAGTGCAGAGAAGAGAACCAAGAAGATTAGGGGACTGGAGGCTAAAACATGAAGAACGGTTGCAGGAACTTGGCTAGTCTAGTGAAGAGAAGGACCAGGGGAGACACGATAGCAATGTTCCAATATTTGAGGGGCTGCCACAGAGAGGAAGGGGTCAAGCTATTTTCTAAAGCGCCTGTAGGCCAGACAAGGAACAATGGATGGAAACTGACCAAGGAGAGATTTAACCTGGAAATAAGGAGACATTTTCTGACAGTGAGAGCAACCAACCAATGGAACAGCTTGCCTTCGGAAGTTGTGGGTGTTTCATCATTGGAAGCTTTCAAGAAGAGACTGGAACTGCTATCTGTCAAAAATGGTGAAGAGTCTGCTTGGGGGGAGGGTTGAGCTAGATGACCTATAAGGTCCCTTCCAACTCTTGTTAATCTGTATCTGTATCTGCCATGAACTGTGGGGAGGGAGAACGAAGGGGGGAATGCTCGCGGAAATGAAAGTGCTGTTTCTCCTTAAGACAGGGGTCCCCACCCTGTGGTCCACGGCCCACTACTGGGCCATGGGTTAATCACCAGTGGGCTCTGTGAGGGGCCAACTGGTGTGCACGCACATGCGAGTGTAGTCACAGGATCCTTGAACGAGTCTCATTGCAGGCGCTCACAGCCCCACTCGCAAACATCACTGTGAACATCTTAGGCACTTATATGCACATGCACTTGCCCCTCGCACAAAATCACCCCCTCTTTTGCCCCCCTCCCCCCGCCAGCCTGGAAAGGTTGGGGAACTCTGCCTTAAGACATTGCTACAAGGTCACCCATCTGGAAGGAAGGAGCCGCCTACCAAACTGCACTTGGACTGACCGTGAGGAAAACATCTTGTCTGAACCCGTTTGGTGATACTGGGATGGGCAATGAGAGAGAGTTAAAGGGAGAGAAAAGTAGAATATAGGGATTTGGGCAGGCGATTCTCAGTTCTAGCTATATACTACCACAATGCCCTTGATCTCTAATAAACAATACCTTTCTCAACAAATGGAGCCAAGGATCATTTCTATTTAGAGGTTTAAGTTGTGGCAAGTCTCACACTCTCCATTTATTTTTCTTGAAGATGTTAGATAATGATCTATTTGAGAAGTGTGTGTGTGTGTGTGTGTGTGTGTGTGTGAGGGGGTGGGATTCTACTGTTTTGGACCAGTTCAGGCGAACCCCCTGTTCCAACGATCAGCTGCTCAGAATCAGTTTGCTCCGACGAGAATGGGCCCGCCTGCCCCTGCTCTTTTCTACGCTTTATGCCTTTTGTGTTAGAGCGCAGCTGATTCACGTGGCACCTCAGCTGTTTTCTTCAGCTGCAGTCGAAGGAAAGCATTAGTTTTTTTAAACACAGAGCACATGCACGCTCACCGAACCGGTTGTTATACCGGCTGAATCGCACCCCTGGTATGTGTGTGAGTTTACCAACCTTTTTCTTCTTTCTCCAAATATTATTGATCCTGCAATGCAACCCTGAAGCCTGACTGGCAACATACTAAAGTGGCAGGGATCTGAAGTGGTAGAATGGAGTGCATTGCATTAGGCCGGGTGGATGTTTTTTTTTTTTTAAAAAGAAATAATATAAAATAGCTCCATGGGAAATAATTTAAGACCTTTTTATTCCCCTCTCATGTTAGGGTTTTTTTTAAAAAATGATTATTTGTAGAGTTTGACAGGAAGCACCAAGAAAATGGTATTCTTTCCTCACGGCAACCTCCCATCCCGTTGCACAGAGTTAAATACTACTTTATTGACATTCATGAATTACAAATAGGAGAGATGTAGGGAGCTACATAGGCGCAGAGAAGCTACTCCCCATTTTCTAAGCGGTGGCATTTCCTCATCTGATTCTTCCAGTGTCAGCGGTTACTTGTGGTTTCTAGGTCAATTTCCTCTTTCCTGTATTTCTTTGCAAGTCATCGTGTGTTTTGTTCTAAAGATTTCCCCATTGGTGTGCGTGTGTGTTGCAGACAATAAAAGTGCAACATGTCAGAACGATTAGAGCCTGCTGAACTTTTTCTCCTTCATCACAGGTAGTCCTTAACTTACGACCACAACTGAGCCCAACATTTATCTTGCCAAGTGAGAAATGTGTTTTGAGAGTTTTGCCGCACGTTACGACCTTTCTTGCCACATTTAGTCAGGGAATCACTGCAGTTGTGAAATTAGTAACCCGGTTGTGAAGTGAATCTGGCTTCCCCATTGACTTTGCTTCTCTCCGAAGGTCACAGAAGGGGGACCATGTGACCCTGGGACACTGCAACCATCCTAAATATGATCCAGGATGTTGCAAAGGTCATAAGGGTGAAAAGTGGTCATAGGTCATTCTCTCCGAAGGTCACAGAAGGGGGACCATGTGACCCTGGGACACTGCAACCATCCTAAATATGATCCAGGATGTTGCAAAGGTCATAAGGGTGTAAAGTGGTCATAGGTCATTTTTTTTCAGTGCCGTTGTCACTTTGAAGGTCACTAAATGTACTGTTGTAAGTCAAGGACTATCTGTACTATTAGCCTGCACATATCTCTTATGCGTACACTGTCACCGTGCACACTCTTCGACAGATAGCAATAGCAATAGGACTTAAGACTTATCTACCACTTTATAGTGCTTCACAGCCCCCTCTAAGCGGTTTACAGAGTCAGCCTATTGCCCCCAACCATCTGGGTCCTCATTTTACCCACCTCGGAAGGATGGAAGGCTGAGTCAACCTGGTGAGATTCGAACTGCCAAATTGGAGGCAGCTGGATGCAGAAGTAGCTTGCAGTACTGCACTCTAACCACTGCGCCACAGAGGCTCATTCATATAGACCAGGGGTGTCCAACCTTGGCAACTTTAAGACTTGTGGACTTCAACTCCCAGAATTCCTCAGCCAGCTGGCTTTGCCAGGTACCCTGATAAAGATTGCTATAGCAGGTAGGATCTGCAAGAAAACCTGCTGGGTTCCAGGTAGCCATGCCATTTCCTTTTCTAGGAAACCCCTTTTCATTTCCTCCCGTTTTCTGTTCCCCTCTTGCTGATGTTCCTGGATCATGATAGTGATCAGTTATCATTGGGCTAGATTTGTCCCCTCTTCCTTAGACTGAGGTTCTTCTTCGACCTCTAAATCTCCTTCGTCTGCTTGGAGAATGTCATTGTTTGCTCCCACAGGATTCTGAGTTGATTATTGGTATAGATAAGAGATTTTTCAAGCTTGGCAACTTTAATGTTGACTGGGGAAATGTGGGGGTTCAGATCCACACATCTTAAAGCTGAAAAACACTGGTACGGATGGCAATGAAATGGACCTTAGTACATAAAGGCAATATCCAAGTACCACGTGGCAAGGACAAAGAATATCATGTCTTGCCTATTGCAAGACACATGGCTGGGTTTCACTGGAATCGAAATGCGGAACTAAAGACTCTTCACCCATGGAGATTAGCAAGAAATTATCTATTTGGAGTGGAGCGTTCACATATATGGATTTAAAGTCAGGAATGCAGCTACCAACAAGGTATTTGGAAGGAGATCCGTAAGCCAGGTTTAGGGTGTAGGTACAGAGTAGGCTACCAAGATACAAAAAAAAAAAAGGGAAGTGGTGAGCGCGATATTGGGGCCCGGCCCTAGGAAGGACAGGCTGCTACAGGCGTATAAGAGGACTCCCCCAGGTCAACGACAATGGATAAGCTATCAAAAGCGAGGTTAGAGATTCCCATCTGCCTCTTTGATCGTCTGCCTGGGAGATGCTGCTCTGCTGAATGATGCTGAGATGTTGGTGGTCCATGGACACAGCCTTTGAGAGTGGGGAAAATTGGAGGTCCCATTTGTACGCTTTGCTGGGGAGAGCTAAGGAGAAAGGGAAGTAGGTTAGTTAGGAAACATTCAGTTCTGATTTCATTGCTCTATGATGACCTCTGGCCCATGCTGCTTCCAGATACTTTCTGGAGTTCAGTTATTAATAGTTGCGCATTCTCATCTTCTGATGAAGAATGCATTCCGTGTTACAGCGTTAGTGGGAAGGTTATGATTCCACATCCCCTTTTCTAAATGATCTCTTTCCCCCTTCCTTCCTCTTCTGATCTCTAAAAACACACTGGAACAGGTTGTTTGTGGTCCTTGACTCGAATATGGGGAAAGACACAGCAGTTAAAGGAAATTCTGCTGAAGGATGACTCTTCTGACTCTACCAACCTTGACTTGTTGTCTAAGCCCAGAAACTACATACCAACTTATGGAGTGGAGTTTGCCAGTGGTGTATTAACCATTAAGCAGACGAAGCATGTGCTTAGGGCACCAGGCCCAAAGAGGGCACTACAAAGTTGACTTCGTATGGATAGCAAGTACAAAGGAGAGGAGCACCAAGATTTGTCAGTGCTTAGGGCACCAGTGAGCCTTAATCTGCCACTGGAGTTCGTGCTGCGCTTACAGGTCTATCAAAGAGCCCTTTGGTAGATACTCGTCTCTGAACAATCCAGAAATTTCCAAGGAGGAAACAACCCTGACAGGGCAAGGTACAAATCTCACTCTCTTCCAGCAATGAAGATGCTCCCTAGTCTTGTCACAAAACATCTATAAACAAACAACCAAGTTCAGAGAGCACCAAGGATTTCACAATAAAAAAGATGAACGTGATGGATACAGATCATCCTCAACATACAACCACAATGGAGGCCAAAACCTCTGTACTAGGCAAGATAGTTAAGTGAGTTTTGTGCCATTTTATGACCTTGCTTGCCACAGTTGTAAAGTGAATCCTGGCAGTTAAGTTGTGACCGTCGTAAACCCATGTCAGATTCCAAGTCTACGAATTTCAGTCACATGACCAGATGCTGCAATACTTGTAAGGGTGAAAAATAGTCCTGAGTCACTTTTTTCAATGTTACTGTAACTTTGAATGGTCACTAAATGAATAATTGTAAATCAGGTACTACCAGTATATGCAAGAACTATCATCTAGGCAAAAGGTAAGGGGTTAACAAGTCAGAAATATACCCTGTAAACCGCTTACAGCAGGGGTATCAAACTCAATTTCATTGAGGGCTGCATCAGGGTTTTGGTTGACTTCGGGGGGGGAGGGGGGCAGGTGTGCATGGCCAACTGGGTAGATGTGGCCAACCGGCTGGGCGTGGCCAGCTTTGATGCCACTCATTGGGCATGGCCAACTGGATGGACATGGTCAAATGGGCAGTGTGGCCAGCTTGATGCCACTCCCCAAACTGCTGGCATGTTTCCTCTTCACACTGGGTAGACCAGACTGAAGCCACACCTTGCCCAATGTTTCCTCTTCGCGCTGGGTAGGCCAGGCCAAAGCAATGGGAACCGACACCTTACATTATCCAGGGTGGCCTCACAGGCTGGATCTGACCGCATCACGAGCCAGATGTGGCCTGTGGACCTTGTATTTGACAACTTAGAGAGTGCTATAAAGCAGTGGTCCCCAACCTTTTTTTGTGCTGCGGCTCGGTACTGGCATCATAAAATCATCCGCGGCCCGGTACCGGCATCAGCACGCATGGCAAGGCGAGCCGAGCGACCGGCCAGCCAGCCGTCCCCCGCTTCTCCCCGCCACCTTCAACTCCTCCTTTGTACCTGTGTCGATGGGCTTCGCGACGGCTTCGGGACGGTCGCTCGGCTCACCTTGCCATGCGTGCTGAAAGAATCCTCACGCCTTAGTTTCATTCGAAGCCGCCCCCCCTCCGATGAAACTAAGGTGCGAGGATTCCTTCAACACCCAAACGCCGCTTTCTACCTGGAAAAGCTCACCGGAAGCACTTTTACATCAAAACAGGATGGCGGCGCCCAGCAAACCAGTGGCCTGGTAGAAATTGTTCTACGGACCGGTACCGGTCCAGGGACTGGTGGTTGGGGACCCCTGCTATAAAGCACTAGGAAGCAGTGTATAATAAGTGCTTTTGCTATTGGTAAAAGAGGCCGACAATTTTTTTTTCCAGTCCAGAACAAGAGATAATTTTGGGAAATCTTGCAAATACCAGAAACCTCCCTAATTCACTGAACTATAAGAAGGAGGAAGAGTGTACAGGTAGTCCTTGACTTACAACAGTTCGTTTAGTGTCCATTTAAAGTTATAACAGCTGAAAAATGTGACTTATGACCATTTTTCACAGTTGACAATCTTTGCAGCTTCTCTGTAGTCATCAAAATTCAGACCTTCGGTACCTGGTTCATATTTAAGACAGTCGCTGTGTGCCAAGGTCAGGTGATCACCCTGTGCAATTTTCTGACAAGCAACGTCAATGGGAGGAAGCCAGATTCACTAAACAACCAGGTTACTAACTTGTGAACTGCAGTGATTCACTTAACAACTGTGGCAAAAAGGTTGCAAAAGGGAGAGAAACTCGCTTCACAAATGTCTCACTTAACCACAGAAATGTTGGGCTCAATTGTGTTCTTAAGTCGAGGACCATCCGCAATCAGACTTGCAAGATTTGGTTATTACAGGTACTCCTTCTGGAACAACGATTCGTTCAGCGACTGTTCAAAGTCACAATAAGGCTAAAGAAGCGGACTTATGAAAGTCCTTGTAGTAGCAGCCTTCGTAGCATCTCTGCTGCCTAGTGATCGCAATTCAAGTGCTTAGCAAACTCCCAAGCCGTCCCCACCAGGGATACTTCTTCCCAGGCCCATCGCAAGGGTGAACAAGTCGGTAAAGGAGAAATGTTCTTGGAGGGTTGGTGAAGGGCGGAAAGGGAGCGCGAGTGGGGAAATGGGAGGACTTACTGGGGAACTGGGGCTTGGCGGAGCCTCTGGGCAGCTTCGACGTGGGGCACAGGTGATGACTGATGGCCGCATCTGAAAGATCAAGTCGGAGAAAGAAGTGAGGAAGAAGAAGAGAGGAGAGGAAGGGAGGGAGGAGAAGAGGAGAGGAGGGAAGGAAGTGGAGGAGAGGAGAGGAGGGAGAGGAGAGGAGAGAGGATGGATGAGAGAGAGGGAATAGTGGAGTGGAGGAGAGGGAGGAGAGGAGAGGAGAGGAAAGGAGAGAGGAGAGAGAGAGAGAAAGGAGGAGGAGAGGAGGAATGGAGGAGAGAGAGGAGAGGAGAGAGGAGAGGAGGGAATGGATGAGAGGAGAGGAGAGAAGGGAGTGGGTGGAGGAGGAGAGGAGGAAGGGGTGGGTGGAGGAGAGGAGAGAGAGAAGGGTGGGTGGAGGAGAGGGAAGGAGTGGAGAGAGGAGAGGAGAGAGGAGGGAGGAAGGGAGGAGGAGGGAGGGAGAGGAGGAGGAAGGGACTGGAGTGGAGGAGAGGAGAGGAGAGAAGGGAGTGGAGGAGAGGAGAGGAGAGGAGAGGAGAGAAGCAGAGAATGGCGCAAAAAAATGCACTGAGCCAACTTACCTGCTGCAGCTGGGTGACTGTTAGGGCGGGCTCCACAAGGGGCTCCTTTGGGGGGCGTTTCTGTGTGCAGGGGGCGGGAAGCCCCCTGGAATCCTTGCAAACGGCAGCGCTGGAGGTGGAGACGCAGGACACGGCAATGGGGGCAATGGGGACGGATGCAGGAGTTGCCACCCGGTCCTGAGAGCTGGAGAGGGAGAGGGAGAGACACACACAAAAGCTGTCACCCATCGGCAGGGAGGCTTTTTAGGCTTCACAGAGCTGGATTCATTGCATCTTTCCAAATGCCCCCACATGGAATCCAAAACATGGTGATTGCAAGAGAGAAAATAAGGAAATTGATTCAGCTTTTTCCATCTGGGAGAGCTCCGGAAATGCCGGAGGGGTACAAGCGGGGTGACTTTTAGAACCTATAATGCAAGACAGTATCAGATGGGTTGGGATTCCCTTCTGTGACTTTAGGGTCAGGTCAGTCTCATCACTTGAGCAGTGGTAAGAAAAGTGCTTCTGAGCCATGTACAGAGTGTCATGTCCCTGCCAAGGTCTAACACCAAGGAGGCCTCCTCATGCAGCATAACGTTGCTTATATCAGAGAAGTCTTTCCCCTGCCCTTCTTGGGCATCACACTTCCTTATGAAGATAAAAGGTTTGGTCGACTCTAGTGGTTAAAGAACCAGCCTAGAAACCAAAAGATTTATTTATGTTTTATTTTATTTATTTTATTTGGTTTGTCAATTGCTTACAAGATAATAGGTATAAGTAAAAACATAGTTATGAATACATGGATAAGAAAAATAAATGAATACATGGATAAGAAAAATAAAAAGAAACAATAGGACAGGGACGGTGGGCACGTTGGTGCGCTTATGCACGTCCCCTACAGGCCTCTTAGGAAAGGGGTGGGGTCAATAGTAGACAGTCTAAGGTTGAAGTTTTTGGGGTTTGGGGAAGAAACCACAGAGTCGGGTAGAGTATTCCAGACATTGACCACTCTGCTGCTGAAGTCGTATTTCCTGCAATCAAGTTTGGTGCAATTAACCTTGAGTTTGTATCTGTTGTTTGCTCTTGTATTGTTATGGTTGAAGCTGAAGTATTCATTGACAGGTAGGACATTGCAATGTATGATTTTATATACTATACTTAGATCATTAGTTCTAGTCCTGCCTGCCCTAGACATGAAAGCCAATTGGGTGACTTTGGGCCAGTTCCTTTCTCCTAGTTCAGCCCAGCGCACCCCACAGGTTTGTTGTTGTGGGGGAAAAAGGAAGAGGAAAGAGCATTATGTCAACTTGTTAAAACATTCCTATGCCTGTTTCCAAGTTGCAAAAAGAAAGGTGGGAGGGACCTTGAAAGAGCATACAGCAAATGAACTCAGAAGCACATTCCCAGCTCACAAAGATGGTAACTGAGGCAACCAGGTATTCTGGGCGGGAAATTCCTCTATTGGAGAATGTGATTGATGACACCCAGCCCATGAATGTATTTAGTTGGACAATCTGAATTATGATACACCCAGAGCGGTGGGGGGAAACAGGGTCATAGGTGATTGTAAATTACATATCTCAGAGTCAGCTTCATCCAGGTCATGCCAGCATGTCGCTTCTAATAAATCCTTTGAAGTTTTTTGAAGTTTGGCTCGAGGCTCATGATTTAATTAGGGTGATCGCTGGAATCCTGACACATTAGTTATGCTTACTGCAATGTAGGTGGAAGACACCTCAGTTTATTATTTCAGACACAAGATCGGTTAGGTTGCATTTGTGCACCAGAAAAGGAAATCAGGGTAAGAACTCAGGAGTCCTCAGATTATGGCTCAATGCTTCGATCCGGCAACCCATTAATATGGATGCTCCCTTTTAAAACAGAGATTGTGTTGGGGGGGGGGGTGATATTCAAAACAGAAAGGCCTCTTTCCACTCTTTGCACCCCCACCTCCTTCCAGTAATTTGTTCCAGGGATGATTTAGATATATATATTTTGGAATATGTCTTCTAGAACAGGAAGAGAGGCCTGTGGTATACCAGATGCAGAAATTTGTTCCAGGGATGATTTAGATATATATATATATATATATATTGGAATGTGTCTTCTAGAACAGGAAGAGAGGCCTGTGGTATACCGGATGCAGACCTCTCTGCACTGCGTGTGTGACTATCACACCATCTTTTGCACTTGGCGTGAGCGGGGCCTCAGTCCAAAAGGTAACAGGGATTGGGAGCTAGGACCAAAAAAATGGACCAGACCAGGAGAAATATTAAATTTGATTTAATTAAAATTAAACCCATTGATCCCATTGAGAATGATCACTCTGAATATATTTAATCATGTTCTTTTTGTGTCACCTTAAGAAAGTGATCCATTAAAATGGCAACTTCTAAATAGGCTGTGGACTTTCAAGGTGTGACTCTTCTACCTTAAGATAAGATAAGCCCCTTAGTTTATGAATCAGTTCCCAGAATAGTTATTCAGCTTAAAAACATGGCTCATATCCAACCTGTCGGTCTCTTTCAGGTCCCTCCCCCACTCCCCCGCATTAATATAAGACAGACAGAAGTGAAATGAATAATGATAGCCTACATATTTTAATCTCTTATATTATTCATGAGAAATTGGTTAAGAGATTAATGATTCACCCAATGCAATCGGATTTAAAATTCACAGTGTGCCATTTAAACTGGAATGTTATTAAACTGGAAACATTTGCCTCCAGACAATGGCTATATATCATTTGCACCCTACCATTTTAAACTTTTGAAAAAGAAAACAATGTCAGGTTTGCTAAAGTGGGTCCTTTTGCAAAGAAAACATTCAACCCAGTTCTGCGTTTTCTGAAACAGAGAAAGATGTGTGGATTTTGTCCAGAGGTGGTTTTCACCAATTCTGGAAATTTTGAGTAGTTCGGAGAACCAGCAAATACCATCTCTGAGTGGCCCCGCCCCCATCTATTCTCTGCCTCCCGAGTCCCAGCTGATTGGCTGGATCTTTTTTTGTTGCCCTGACAGGAGAACAGAGCTGGAAAGCAGGTTAGTGGGGTGGGGAAGGAATGTGGATTTTTCAGTATTCTTCACCTGCCACACCCACCATGCCATGCCCACCAAGCCATGCCCACAGAAATGGTAGTAATTTTTTTTAAATCCAACCACTGATTTTGTCCCTGTGTTTGGAGATGTGTTCACAGGGGAATTTATTCACGGGCACTTAAATATCTTACCAGCTATAGAATAAACGAGAGGGTGAAGGAATTTCTAGCTAACAGCTGGTAGTTAACCATTTGGACTTTTTCTAAGGCTTTTCCAGAAATTCTGCTTTTCAGATAAGAAAATACAAAGCCAGGTCTGGAGTCACTGCCTAAAGAAAGAAACCTCTTAAAACAGGAGTTTTTCTTTGAGGAAGGAGAAGAAAATGAAATCTTATTAGCGGAACTCACTATCTTGAGGAGCCAGGAGCATCCTGAAATGATAAGGCCATGATACTTTGGCAGGTTGGGATGTACCTGGCATAAAAGGGAGTACAGATAGTCCTTGACTTACAACAGTTCATTTAGTGACCAGTTGACATTATAATGGCACTGGAAAAAAAAATGACTTATCACTATTTCTCACACATATGACTGTTGCAGTTTCTACATGTTCACGTGATTTATTTTGGGATGCTTGACAACCGAGTCACATTTATGACAGTTGCAGTGTCTTGGGGGTCACGTGAATCCCTTTTGCGACTTCCTGACAAGCAGAGTCCATGGGGAAGCCAGATTCACTTAACAACTGCATTATTTATTTAACAATTGCAGTGATTCACTTAACCAATGTGACAAAAAAAATCCTAAAATGGGGTAAAACTCACTTAACCAATTTCTCACTTAGCAACAGAAATTTTGGCCTCAATTGTGGTTGCACGTTGGGGATGTCACTCATGTAAGACGGGGGTGTCAAACTCACGGCATCACATCGGGGTCACATGACATATCGGGACTTTTCCCCCCTTCGCTAAACCAGGCATGGGCGTGGCCAGGGTGTGACGCATCCGGCTCGTGGGCCGCAAGTTTGACAGCCCAGATATAAGAGAACAAGAAAAACTTCCCCAGAGTTAAAGCTGCTATAGGTGGAAAACGTTTCTACGTAGTAGGAAATAAATCCAGAGTAAAACTGTGTCTCCAACAGGAGATTTCAACTCTAGGGTGTAAAGCTGAGCTGCAAGCCGGGACATTTTTAGCCTAGAATCTTGTACTGTTCTTGTGAATTCCAAAAGGCAACTCTCAAAATAGGTATGCTTCTTTATGAGTTTTTCCTCCTAAGGTATTTCTTTGCTTCCCCTCCCCCCCACTTCTTCTTATAATAAAAGGCATGATATGCTTCATCAAGTCCCTCCTGTTTGTCCTCTCTATGAAATACAGAGGTGATACTACTGAGCTACCTTGCAGGGTTGTTATACAAACAGAACCTCTAAGCCTCCAAAAAGGCTTGTCATTCTTCAATGGGAAGATTCAATCTCTGGGGTGGATTTTCTCCTTAGGGTTACACTGCCCCCTACTGGGCACTCAGTATACTCACGCTGCAATAGGCCTGCTCGACAATCGCCTGACTTTGGATCCCTTCTGGCCTTCAGGGATTCTTCTCACATCCAGGCTGGCCTTGCGCTTGTTTGGACAGGTGGGCAGCCGGTAGGCTGGGAGGCGGTGGAACCTCTGCTCATTCTCAAAGGAAGAGTGGCCTGGCAAGAGGAGATAAGATGGCGGCAGCTGAGAACAGTGGAGAAACCTTGATGTGTGTGTGTGTGTACCATTGTATTTCACTCCTAGAAAAGGCTGCGAGCAAGTGCTAAATTGGAATTTCTGGGTGGTGTTTGTAAACATTCAGTTGATGTTATGAATGTCATCTATTGTTTGAAAAGTCCATGTTTGGCATTGATATATTAAGGCCTTAAAAATAACCCATTCCAGAGGTGGCATTCAGCTGGTTCTGACCGGTTCTGGAGAACTGGTAGTGGAAATTTTGAGTAGTTCAGAGAACCGACAAATACCACCTGTGATTGGCCCCGCCTCCATCTATTCCCTGCCTCCTGAGTCCCAGCTGATTGGCTGGGTCTTCTTTTGTTGCCCTGCACAGGAGAACGGAGCTGGAAAGCAGGTTAGTGGGGTGGGGAGGGAATGGGGATTTTGCAGTATCCTTCCGCTGCCACGCCCACCAAGCCATGCCACACATACCACGCCCACCAAGCCACGCCCACAGAAGCAGTAGTAAAAAATATTGAATACTACCACTGACCCACTCGGTTAAAGATTTCTGAGTTCTTCCAGATAGGAGAGTCTTATTCAGTTATTATTTCTATTTTGTATTTTACAATATTAACAAATAAAATTATATATACATAAACAAACATATACACACACATATGTATGTATGTATGAATGTATATATATCTCACAGTAAAAAAAGCTTTTCTGCAACTCCACTTTTTTGTCCTTCATTATTATTTTTCTGGTAAGAAAAACTAATAGGAAAACAATGGGAAAACAGGTTCATGTGGACTTTGAAAAATTTGAAGCAAGCAGCTGCATTGAAAAAGCTTCCCCCCTAAAACATTTGATTTCCCAAGCACCGGAGAATGAAATGGTGTCAAAAATAACAAATGGATATCATTTCAATTCGGTTCCTGTCAAAGAAAAGCAGGTACTTCTGGCATTTATTGCTTTTGACATTAAGTGTCGAACTGGGTGTGTGGGAAACAAAAAATTGCCAGGTCCTGCCATGCAAGGAGCTATTACTAATGTACCACTTGTCTCTCTTCCCAGAGGTCCTATTAATTCTGGAATAGATATTTCATAAAATTGTCGTAGATTTTCCTTCCCCCCTTAACTTAGTTGAGGCTATCTAGCCAATCAAGGATGGTTGCCATCACTTTTACTAAGATTCCTGACAACGTTGTAAGGGCCAGACTTATAGGAGGGTATCTCAAATCAACACCGGACTGAGTCAGAAGTCCCCCATTTCCATCCTGAGTAAGCCAATGCTTTTACCCTGTTTTAAAGGTTCCCTGAAAAACTCAGCCAAAAGAAGTGTCATGTTTTTTTTCATGGCATGCATCTATGCTTAATTCAGGTCAGACCTTTTCAATATTCCCTGTCAGCTTAAACTCAGCTCCGGTTCCAGCTGTGAACTAGAAATTCTATCCTCTCCAGAGATCAAAACATGCCTTCAATTCATGTAGCATTAGGGAAGCCATTTTTTCCCCCAGCTTTTCTGCCCTGCTTCCAGTATCTAGCAATGATAATACTAAAGTATGGTGTGCGATGGCAGGGGTCCTCAACCCCCGAGCCGTGGCCCACTACCGGGCCATGGCTTATTTGGAACTGGGCCGCACGAGAGGCGGGTTGGTGCACATACACATGCCTGGTAGCCCACCGCTCACGTGAACGGAGCTGCATGTGCATGCACACCAGCCCGCTGCTCGCACATCCACTTTCCCTCTCTCTCCCTCAGCTGGCCCCCCAACCAGCGAAGGTTGGGGAATCACTGGCTATGGTATGGTATGGTATGGCATGGTAAAAAATTTACTACGTTATGACTATATGGGCATGTCCATGTAATTTTCTTGACTACAGTATGTAAGTAATTCGCTATAGCCTTCATCCACAATGATTTTTTTTAAAAAATTTCCCAGTCTTGTCTATAATCTTGGGATTTCCTTTTGGTCTCCAATCCAAATGCCAACAGATTTCAAGCTCGGTTAGCTTTCAGGGATCAGCCAATACTTCTCTCTGCTATAGGTGATATCGTCAGACTTACTAAAATAATGCATTGGGGGGAAATGTCATGATCAGCAACATGCATGCGGCAGGCACAGAATTGGCAATCTGAATAAATGGCATAGGAATTGCAGAATTCCCCATTGCTGTGGCATCCAAGAGAAACGGAGATGAGTCATAAACACAGAATTTATAGACTTACATGACATGTAACATACCTATGGAAAACCAGTAAAGTACGTAATTGATTCTCCTAGCTCTTCCTTGTTTGTTTGGACATGGTCCACTGACCTAACCCTTGGTTTTTTCCAAATAGGTAGCTTTCGTACCTGCATGCTAAGGAGATCTAATGCATTTCTTGGCAGGCTGATACATACGCTTTCCCCGAATCTCTAAATTGGCCCTCCGGGAAGATGTTTAAGCTGAACTTTTCTGCCCTTATTAAAATAGGTGGCATAATTGTTGTGACGAACGGCTCGTGTTCAGACAAGTTTGGTATGGCATTTGACACACATTTATAAGAGGCGCATCAGGACTTGCATTTTTATGTGTGGGATTTGCTAATTAGCAGTGAACTTTGGCCTATTTGCAGACCAGGTTTCCTTTGTTTCAAAGAACTAAGATGCCTGGGTTGGTTGAAATTTGGAGAGAGAAAAAGAATAATTTTGGAAGAGCCCTTTGTAGCCACAGAGGCTGAAGTCCAGAAACAAAACTTCGTGTACTGCAAGATCTTCACTTGGGAGTGCTCGCTTGTATATGACTTGAATGGTGGGATTCTTCAATATTTGGTTTCCCTTCTACAGATGCTAAATCCAAGTGGTTTCATTTCTGCATTGAGGACCCCCCAAAACCATTATTTTCATTAAGGGTAAATAAGAATCACAGCAATAGCAAAGAAAGACAACACTGGATTTAAAATTATTAACGCCTTCTCAACCCATATCAAAAGGAACTTTACTAAAAAAAAAAAACCCTCATTCATCTGTTTCATGATCATATCTGAAGGAATCTAAGAGAATTCTTCCAATTTAAAAAATAAAATCCTGAGGGAAAACACCTCTTCCTTTCTCCTAAATATAGCATTACATGTTCTCGCCCGAAGAGCTTCCAATTCAAATGTTAGCCATGCACAGGGCAATCCATGGGACTGATTAGAACCACGACGTGACAAAGAAATTGGAGATCCAAAAGTAAACTCAATGAGGTGGAAAATAAATCAATACTAATGGAAGCAAACATATTGAAATTTGGATTATGCGTTTGAGGCTGTTGCCTCTCTGACAATAATTGTTTTGGCTTCGAGGGCGGAAACACCCCCGCGAGCTAATGGAGAGGGATGGAGAGAGTGGGTTTGGCTACTTTCATGGAAGGGGGCAGGTTTGGGTGGCAATGGATGGTATTTTAGACAGGATAGCAGTTGGTTGAGGGGTGCTAGAAAAGCAGAGTATTGGTCCATGAAGGCCCGCTGGAGCCTCATGAATGAATTTTCATGCCCCTGAGGAGATTGTCAAGCTGTCTTGTACAGGAGTAACAGCAGCTGCTGCAAAGAAGCTCTTCCCATTTCAAACTGGACTTTCCTGATCTGATTGATCTTCAGGATTGGATGGATCACCCAGATTCAGTGAAACACACACACACACACACACACATCATTCTATCCCACTGCCCTCTGGGAATTAAGGAGAAGGCCGGGCATTGGAATTGACAGATTCTGATGGCCGTTACTTTTTCAATTAATAAAAGTCTCTGGCAACACCCCCCCGCTCCCATGGCAATGTTTGGCCCCTGAGCAGATGCCAGTTCAATCCTGAACTATTCATTCAAAGCCTCAGGATTGCCAAACACCATAGAAAAAGATGGGGAGAAAAACAAAAGGTTTTCAAATACTCACCTTCCAAGATATAGACTTTGAATCCACTGCTGATCCCTGTGGTGTAATGAAAATCAGCCAAGGCCATCACTGCTGGTGGGGGAGGGACTGTCCACACAGGATGGATGCTGACCCCAGACAACTGCAAGAATATTAACTGTGCTGCAGAATGGGGGTACCAAGGAGGTGGTCCCCAGAATCTAAATGTTTCAGGCCTCCTTAAGCTCAGTGAGCAGGGACTTGGGGAATTTCAGCCCTAAATCCTTCTTTCTTTCTCTTTCCTCTCCTACCCTTCCTGCATCAAAAGGGTCCCCTTTCTTCAGAGAAGGGAGGGGATCACCAGCTGCCCTGGACCCTGCAGGTTGTTCTTTCACAGAAGTCACACACCCTTGTACCGCATGCTACTTCCCTTCATGAACTTCTGGAGTGTGCCTTTGAGGGGGCAGGGCTTCAGTTGGCCAGCCACAACAGGCCCGACACACGCCTCTCCGAGCCTGTTAGCCCCCTCTGGGCAAGTGCGTGTGCCTGGATTGTGTCACTCCCTTGCAGTGTGTGTGTGTGTGTGTGTGTGTACAGGGTGGGGTTGGAATGGAAGTAAAAGGCAGAGGCAGGCATGGTGGGAGTCCACCAGGAGTAGGAAATATTGACTCTGTCAGGGAACACGCGTGATCAATTTCAGAGGAATGGTCTGCATTTACAGGTTCATTGCTGACAAGAATAGAGAGAAGAAAGGAACTGACAGAAGAACTGCATTATTTTGGGGGGAAGATTTGCTAATCTAGTATTGGTGGTGCTCATGAGAACTATTTTATTTTATTTTTTTGTATTGCTCTACCATACATCAATAATGCAGTAAAACAGGATACAATGGGATAATTTTGCAGCCCCTTAACTGCATTTTTATATTGCTTTCTTTATGTTAATTTATGAATGACAAATTGAAAGATTGGGCTCTTCTGAAGAATTCAAGAGTCATTAATCAGCTAATCAAAAGGACTGGTTCATGTGATTATTTCAAACACTAAGCTACATTCTAAATTTTGGGGGAGTTGTCCTTTACTTGCCCTCCCCACAGACCCTGAAAAATTGATGGAAAGAAGGAAATATGTTGGTTGGAAAGACACCTTATTGGTATAAGTCAAGAAATGAGAGAATTATTATTCAGGATTTGCATGCAGGAGAGTTTCAAGGGGCTTACAGAGTGGGAGAAAGATGTGAGGATTGTCAGCTCGACATGGGATACAATTCTGGAAAGCTTTCTGGCACAAGCTAGTTTCTCTTTAAAGTGACATGAAATCTGGGTAATAAGCAAACATTCATGCATCTTCAGTTGGATCGGGCAACAAGCAACCTGTGCTTTTATGTGTGCTTGCATTCTCGCACCTGTATCCATGTGGTTATGCACATGCATGTATGCATGTGTGCACATGTTCAATTATTTCTGAAGTCAAGGGATGTGGAAGAGTTTGGAATACGAAGTGGGTTCTTATAGAAAAGAAGGATGCTTGGAGAAATGGCCTAAATGGATTCTGGAAAAGCTCGGATATGCATTCTAGTTTAAAGAAAACTTTAGCAATCTGATGTCTTCCAAATGTGTTGGACTTCAATCAATTCAATAATTCTTTAGATGGGATTGTAGCTTGCCGTGCTAACTGCGTATCCTGGGAACTTAAATCCGGTACTCGTGATGGGCACAAGGTTGGAAAATCCTATTTTAGAATTTACCACTGCTTCTGATGCGGCAGCTTACATCTTTCCCAGCAAACCCTGATGGGCAGCAAAGCAGAGTGTGTATTAAGCTTGTCAAGGGTTCTCTTTTCCACAGCACTTTATCCCTTTGTCTGAAAGGCTGCTTAGTTTAGCTGGAAGGCAATTAATCCTAAAGAAGATGCCTGGAATTTGCTCGTCCAAAATGAGCATCTGGTTTGCTGACTGTACAAGAACACAGCCTGGATAAAGAGATGGAGGAAATGTTTGCCATGTCTGCAGAGGGGTGGAGTAAGTCATACACTAGAAGATAAAACTCAATTTCATGAGAATTTGATTGGTTAGAGAAATGGAACCAAAATAGCAACATGAATTTTAACAGTGACAAATGCTGGTTCTTCAGTGAGAAAGCAAAATCGTGTGTACAATACTGCATGTGTGTATCTGTGTTTGTGTCTGTGGGGCACTATCTGGTTTTTATAATAGTACTTGTGGGGGAAAAAAATCTCAAAGCAAACAAGGGATGCTGTCCTCTTCATAACTGCTTATACATAATTCACATTTTTCTGTGGTTCCCGGAAAGAATGAATTTAAGTCTGAGGGATGCTTCCGGAACATTCCCCTTCTTGTGTCCTCTGAAACACCATTTCCTCTTCAGATCCAGATTGTTGAATAGCCCAATTAATTACACGCTTAGCATGAGTTAGCAGTGTGATTTAGCTACAGATGAAGCCAATGCAGAATTCGGATGGCATCAAGTAGCATCACAGGCAATAAATATTTTCGTCTTATATATTCATGTACAGTCTGGTTCGGTGCCTTACAGAAGTGACCAGGGGATGAAAAATGAAGTGAAGAAAGATTGAAGGAGCAGCTAGATATGCTAAGCCTTGAGCAGAGAGGAGTGAGAGGGGAATAGAAAGCATTCTTTACATAGTTGAAAGCAAAGGATGTCACAGAGAAGAAAATTAAGACCTGTTCTCTCTTGCTCCAGAAGGCAGGACATGGAATAAGGGTATTTCAATTAGAAGACCGCCTAATATTGTGAATAGGTTCACTGTGGAATTAATTACCCAGGGGGGTGGTCGGCTCGCCTTCTTGGGATGTGTTCAAACAAGGACTAGACAGCCTTGTGCTGGGGAGGGGACTTTAATTTGGGGCTGGGGGAGGGAAAATTGATGGCCTTTCCCAACAATGAGGCTCTGGCTATAAGCTGGCTGGTATTTCCCATTTGGATGTGATACTCTGTGTTTCGATCCATTATATAATATACTTATTTCCAGATGTGTTTTTACACATATGAAATTTCTATTTTATATACATTAGCATAAGATTCTTTGAGATGCGGGGAGTCTATTAAGCAGATACCTTGTTATTTCTATTTTGAGTGTAAGGGGCTGAAAGCCTGCAGCTGGCCTAAGGCCATCCACTGACAAATTTTAATTGGGCTAGCCCTTCTTTAGCGTTTAATCTCCCTATGTAAATGGGAAGAAATGATTACTCTGCATGGGGGATGATATTTATGCAAAGTCCCATGATAACTAGGTATGAAACTCAGGGATTGGTAGAAGGGATCTGGTGTCTCTTGGATTAAAATGGAGAGGTGGGGCCCACGAGTCCTGGCGTGAGGGAGCCACGAGCCAAGCAGCTGGGGGCGCGTGTCAGGGCCGGCTCCCTGCACACCCCAAAGCAGTTGAGCTGCATTCCAATGGCCTTCCCCACCCAACCCACCCAACTCCCTGAGGGAAGGAATATCCACCAAGGCGGGCAGGTCTTGGTTGGTGCACAGGGATCTGCCTCGCCTAGTGCCTGGCACGCCTCATCCTGTCTTGGCATTTTGTAGGCAAGGAGGGGAAGTTGTGAGTGAAGGCTAGCCTGAGCGTCTACGTGAGGCTCAGGAAAGGGCTGCCAGCTGTGCTGCAGATTGAATCTCAGCTGGGGAAGCAATCAGAGGAAAGGCTGAAAAGGGAGAAAAACTTGCCCAAATTGGCTCCCTCATTCAAGCTGCTCTGTTTTTCTTCATTCCCCCTGCAGCTACTTCCAAATCAGTCTTCTCCATCTTGGCACTCTTGACTTCTAGTTCCACAATCCCATAATATTAGGAGTCCAACTGAGAGTGCAAAATCAGGGAAAACCAAGTTAAGAGGGCAAAATAAAGCCCAGAAATGGCCGGCAATGAAGGACACTCACTTGCTTGACTGACCAGAGTTGCCAATTTCTTTTGTTTACTGGATACAGCTCTTCTGCCATCATATAGAGTTGACAATGTTTAAATGGTGACCAACCAAGGCCTACCCAAATGGAGCCCTGTCCTGAACCACTCCAATTATTTTTAAGGAAGGGAGTAAGGTTGTTTCTATCTCCAAATGTGTGCCTGCCTACAATCACCAGGGAGATAATACATAAATGAGGTTATGCAGCTAAATCTCAGAGATTAAAGCATCATTTTGTATTCCAAATTTCCAGGATAAAACCTAACACTTAATTACAAGAAGTGAGCCTTCTTTGAATAGATTAAAGTGCATTTAGGGATGCCCACTTACTGGCAGTGGATTTTAGAGACAACCTTGAGGAATGAATGCAAGAATTGATTAGTAAACATCAGTTGAACCCTGGGAAGGAAAAGTGTTGAGAAAGACATTCAATCTCACTTTGATATACAGCCAGTCCTCATCTTAGACCACAATTGTGCCCAAAATTTCTGTTGTTAGGTGAGACATTTGTTTTTCCCTGTTTCATGACTTTTCTTGCCACAATTGTTAAGTGAATCACAGCAGTTGATAAGTTACCAACCCGGTTGTTAAGTGAATCTGGCATCTCCATTGACTTTACTTGTCAGAAGGTGGCAAAAGGTGATCACATGACCATGGGACATAGCAATGGTTGTAAGTATGAACCAGTTGCCAACCACCTGAATTTTGATCACATGATCATGGGGATGCTTCAAAGGTCGTGATTGTGAAAAATGGTCATCAGTCACTTTTTTCATCAGTGTGGCAACTTTGAACGGTCACTAAATGAATTGTAAGTCGAGGACTACTTGTACTCTACAATGAGGACGCAGAGGGAGACTGACCGGCTTTTGAGGTTCTGTTATAATATTCTAGTCTACAACAATAGAGTTGCAGTAGTCCTTGCATTGTCTTTTCCCTCCCACTTGTGATTGTATGACCGTAACTTTGTCACTTGTATCCTTACGATTTATATGGACTGTTTCCTAGTATGATTTGATTGCTTATTGTACCCTATGACTATCATGAAGTGTCGTACCTTATGATTCTCGACTCTTGATGAATGTATCTTTTCTTTTATGTACAATGAGAGCCTTTTCACTGAGGCAAATTCCATTTGTGTCCAACAACACTTGGCCAATCAAGAATTCTATTCTATTCTATTCTATTCTATTCTATTCTATTCTATTCTATTCTATTCTATTCTATTCTATTCTATTCTATTCTATTCTATTCTTACCTGGCTTATCTCAAAGAGCTAAAACTCCCCTTTCCCCCCACTATAGTTGTCCAGGAACACTAAATAGGGTAGCAGAAGAATATAAGGCACTTTCTTCTCCATTCCTGTCTGTGCACTGGAGGAATTGACTGAGTCATTCCAATTTTTAAATCTCTGTGCTATGAATAATTGTCTGTATTATATGAATGTAAGCAGGCTTTTCTTCCCTGCCTGATCACACACACACACACACCACTCCCATCTAACACACTTCGTATGTGTTGGGATTCTAGCTCCCAGGATACCCAGCCAGCATAGCTAATGTTTGAGAATGATGGGATGTGATGGTACTAGTAGAGTTTTCTTCAATGAGAATAGTTTCAGCACTGGAAGATTTCTCCTGGAGCAATCACCTTTGGTTAATTCACTTTTTAAGGGGCTTCTCTTGTCTATCATCTCCCATTTATTGTTCTTCAAAGTTTTCCTGGGCTCTCTGCTTTTCTTTGAATAGCATAAAAATTAAACTTCTTGTAAAACAAAATAGTAGCAGTTCTTCTAGAGCTCAGCATAGCTTTCCTGTTCTTCCTCTATATTTGATCAAAAGGCAGGTAAGATAATAACAAGCATGTGTGAGAGCATGTGCCGTTTGAAGTATTCTGTAATGAGGAACACATAGTAAAGTCTTCCATGTGTCACAACTCCACAACAGCTTTTTGAACGCGCTAGCCTAGGAATGTTTTTTCAGGTCTTACTATGATGGAAAGGAAGATGTTGTAATGAGAGTATTTCTATAAAGG
Source organism: Pseudonaja textilis (assembly GCF_049901715.1). Taxonomy (NCBI): domain Eukaryota; kingdom Metazoa; phylum Chordata; class Lepidosauria; order Squamata; family Elapidae; genus Pseudonaja; species Pseudonaja textilis. The sequence goes on from NC_141991.1 coordinate 143,358,823, forward strand.
GTAGTGCTGTTTGGCAGGAAGATGGAGAAGATAGCCTGACAAACAGCATTACCACACTGATTAAGATGGAAGTGGTTATGTATGTGAAATTAGAAGCAGAGTTTCACATTCAGCATTTCAACCAAAACGGATCCTCACAGCCACAGTTTAAGAAGGAAAGAAGGAGAATCTTTGATTTCCCATTGTACTCAAGGTCACATACTTCAGCATTTCAGAACAGGTGTGGCATGATTCCATCTCAGCATCCGAAAGCAGAATGTCGATTCAAATTCTTGAGTCTAGAATGGTTTCAAGAAGATTCCTCATTTCGGCATATAATGTACATGAATAAGTGACACAGATATGAATGAGAAAAGAGAGTTGATTTAGGCACAACACTAGTGGTTGTTTGGATGCACAGGCTTCAGAATAATCAAACAACAGAATAATAGAATTAGAAGGGACCTTGAGAGGACTTCTAGTCCAACCACTTGTTCAAGCAGGAAATCCCACATCATTTCAGACAAATCTTGTCCAATCTCTACTTAAAAACTTTCAGTGTTGGAGCACTCAACTTCAGGAGGCAAGTCATTCCACTGAATAAATGTTTAACTGTCAGGAAATTTCTCCTTAATTCTAATTGCTTCTCTCCTTGATTAGTTTCCATCCACTGCTTCTTGTCCTGCCTTCAGATGCTTTGATTTGGAGAATAGCTTGACTCCTTCTTCTTTGTGGCAGCCCCTCAAATATTGGAGAATTGATATCACATCACACATACTCCCCCCACTTCTTCTTTTCATTAAACTAGATTCCAATATACTATGTTTTGCAATTCCTCTTTTATAAATATAGTCCATATTCAGTGATTGCATTAGGTTTCATCTTTCCTGGAAGATCTTAAAGATGCCCATTCCCATTTTATTCTCACAACAACCTTGTGAGATAGGTTGGTGGATAATGTCTGGTCCATCATTATTCAGTGGGTGTCATGGTTAAGGAGGCAACAGAATGCCAGGTCTAGCATTCTAATCTCTCCTCCACCACAAAAAAAAATCTCAGTTCCCCCTTTAAAAAAAATTGTATTGTCTCCTCCTCCATCTGAAGTCTTCCTACATCAAGTGGAAAATTTCCCCCCTTACCTTCATCTACAAGCGCTGCCTGAAGGCAGCTGCATTTTTGCTCACCAGCTGGTGCCTCTGAAACACCTGGTGAGGCCTCCATCCGTCTGGGCCAAGAGTTCATGCCAGGCCTGTCAGAACCTGTTGAAAGCGTCTTCCAGGGGTCTGTGTTTAGGCCTGCTTAGGTTTAGCCAGGTGGAGCTACAGGTGGAAGCTACGAAGAAAAAACTACGGAAGGGCTGTGTGAAGCGAGAAGAGGACTTAGTAACCCACAAGTTCTGGTTTGCTTTGGGCATATGATAATGGCTTTTTCCCTGCCACCCAAGATCATATCTCTCTAGCAAATGATCTTTGCTTGGGGGGGCTGTGTCAGGCTTTGCATAATGTGATGGCAGTTCACTCCAAAACATGGTGGGGCTTGGGGGTTGAAGGGTGGAAATGCATGTCTTAAGGCCCCATGCGGCTCTTGACCCTCGGTCCAATATTTTATAAAAATGCTCCCACCCCATAATTGAAAATGGGGGGTGGGCACTGGTTCTGAAGGAATTCTGGGACTGAACACCTTTCCCACCCAGATTTTTCCATTCCTGACCTGCTAGCCCCATCAATGCTCTCTTTGCAGATGTAAGCATTTTTTAAAAAATTTTTCAAAACACTGCTTAAAAGTAATATTAAAAGTAACCCAGTCAGATAATTCAATGAGTTTTTCTTCTAAGTATGCATAAAGGTGCATTTTAAGCCTGCTTAAAATACAATCCTAGAATCAATTAATGGGAAAGAAACTCTCTGGAGTTTTGTGGGACTGGATTTAGGGTGTAAGTGATGTCCTTTTTAAAAAACAACAACTGGGAAAATAAAACAAATAGTTTGCTAACATACTCTAACGAGGAGCCAACTGAACAATACTGATAGGTATATAATTATTGATATACATTTCTACATACTTCTTTGCTTTAAATTGAGTCCACCTAGCAGTTAAAGCAATCTCAAACAGCTATATTGCATACGAACATTCTTCTGCAACATGTAATGCCTGGCAAACTTGTGGAGTGTATTTGTATTCATTCATGAATTCATTTTTTCTGGGTGTGTGAAATAAAACCTCCCCGCAAGGGCCAAGTTTGCACAGCATTTCAAGAAGCCTACCCATGAAAAGCATGAGCCAACATGCCGGCTGATCTGGTTTGCCTGGATGAAAAATGTGATGAGTCACATCAATGCCCATACAAACCCTGTCTTTCTTGAATGATTATTTCTGGATCTTGGATGAGATCATGTCAGGAAAGGGGCTGGAACTACTTAGAGCAGGGATCCCCAAACTTGGCAACTTTAAGACTTGTGGACTTCCACTCCCAGAATTCTGGGAGTGGAAGTCTACAAGTCTTAAAGTTGCCAATTTTGGAGACCTCTAACTTAGAGGGAACATGTAGGGCAGGATGGAGCACACTTGGCCCGAGGAATGGAGGGTCTTTGGATCCAACCTGCAGCCTTAATCCCACCAAGCACCCACATTTTGATACTATGCGTCCTCTCCACTTGTCCCCCATCCCCCAATGTCTTCCATGAGTCTACTCATGAGTCTTTAATTACAGAATGATAAAAAAAGGAGTTTAATAAGAGAAAGTCCCCCATTATACATCTGAGCTGAGAAGAACGGCTTGATTTGTTTTCAGGAAAACTTGGGAACCGTTCCAGAAGACAGAATATCTGTCAAAAAAGTGCCTATTTTGGAATACCTTTCTTTGACCGTTTGAAGACCAGAGGGTTGTACCTGATAGATGGCACACTCAAAGGCAGGTTCCCCAATGTGGTGCCCTCCGGATGTGAAGTTGGGAGAAAAATCAAGTCAGGAAAAGCTGCCTTTTGATATTTCATGTGGTGATTCTCCCAGCAGTTAAATATGGAGTTCCCAGAATTCCTGGAAACTGAAGTCCTGATACATGTGGAGAGAATTATTTTTGGTGAAGGGCTGATGCAAAAAAGAAGAAGAAAAGAAATAGAAAGAAAAGAAAAGATTTTGCCCTGTCCTTTTGTTCAATCCGATGAAATTAGGACATCAGCGACATCTAGTGTCATCCATAAACAAGATTCAGCTTCTATTTATTATTAGGCTGTTGATGGAAAATGCGCCTGCCCGCTTTTTTCATCGGTCCCTTGGGTAACAGAAGTAACTGGGAGCTTCTCTCCAGCCACTGCTTTTTTTCTTGTTTGCCTTCATCTGCTCCTTTCTCTCTCTTATGCCTTGAAAAGGAAAGGAGGCTCAGAGAATGGGATTTCCAGTTTCTTTCAGAATGGTTGCCATGGTGATGCCTACACAGACAATACTCCCTCCATCTCCATTCGTGCACTCATCCACCCGCCCACTGCAGTCTCAGCAGCCTGTATGTTTGCTAAGGCGCCTGTCCTCTGACGCCATTGGGTTAGAGAATATGAGCGGTCCCACAAAAAGAAGCAGAGCACCTTGTGTGAATAACACCATTTCTGCAGTGGTGAGCAATTAGCATATCTCCACAGATTTTTTGTTTTATTCAGGAGTATACATAGAGATGCACTGTCATGCATACAAAGGGATGGCTAGAAGATGACCAATGATGTGCAGCTGTTCAGATTTATTTAATTGAGACCACTTTTCCATTTGAAATTCCCAAAGCAGCTGGGAATAAAATGAAATCAAATACATAATACAAAACTAAAGCAGATTTCTGCAAGGACCCATTTCTCCCATTCCCTGGAACAATTCTGTTAATTGTTGCACTGATGTCTCTGCGTGGCTTAATAAACATATTTCATACCAGATGTTTTTGCATGAGCTACCTTAATTGTCATGAAGTCAGACAGACACACACAACACATCACAGTTGATGCCCTCTACAAATATGAAATAATATATATATATATATATATATATATATATATATATATATATATATATATATATATATATATATATATGTGTGTGTGTGTGTGTGTGTGTGTGTGTGTGTGTGTGTGTGTGTGTGTATGGTATTCAGCTTTTTTCGAGTATTTTCCCACGTCATTATAATTGTGCTTTTAAAGTTGTAGCAACGTTTTGGCAGAATCTCATCTGCCATCATCAGGCTTCTGTATAGTGTTCATCACTCACAGATGAACACTATACAGAAGCCTGATGATGGCAGATGAGATTCTGCCGAAACGTTGCTACAACTTTAAAAGCACAACTACAATGACGTGGGAAAATACCCGAACAAAGCTGAATGCCATACATACAGTATATATACATATACATATACATATACATATACATATACATATACATACATACATACATACATATATATATATATATATATATATATATATATACATACATACATACATACATACTAATACTCCCTGCTCTTCATGTCCCCCCCTCTCTTAAAGCAATCCAATCAGTTCAATAACAGTTCAGTAATCAGTTCTTTAACAGCATGATGAGGTATAATTTAAACTACAACCAGGGCTGGCAGACATGCAACCAGCTGTGGGTGTTATTAACACCTAAAGAACTCCTGGCAGGTCTGGAATTGAGACATGCAATTACCACTTAGTATGGAGGGAGGAGACAAAGCAAGAGCAGGAGACTATTCCCACAGGGCCTGTGGGCGAGGCAATTGAATTTACTGTCAACATCTATTTTTTAAAAAACACAAAACCACAGCGGGTTCAGATTCTTTGGGGTTTCAGCTTTCCAAACCCCGAGCTTTTTGAAAATATCCTATCAGATTCCCTGCCGTGAATGTAACACCGAATTATTGTTTTTACTAAAGGGCTCTACCTCCCAACAATGACCCCTAAAGTCATTTTGTAAGCCATCCAAAAAAAAAAAAATGTTAAAAAAAAAGAATAATGATCCGAGATTCTTTTTTCAGTATCTGGTATAAGCAGCATGAGTTGTTCCCAGTCTGTAACCTGGGGATAGAAATTGGTGTGAATGCATCTTTAGTTTGGGGAATACGGACCTCCATCTTCATAACCTCCAAGCAGCTTACTGCCTTTTTAATAAGGAGCAAGCAAGTTGCAAAGAATAATTCTTCTGAATTAACATGGGAGCCTCAAGGCAAATGTGGAAATGAGATTAAATTTGTTTTGACTAGAATAATGTATAGGTATTTCTTGTGATATCTGGCCCGCATCATTGCCCTCATTTTTCTTATAGCAAATGTTTTTGAAGATGACATAGACTGAGTAGCTTTGTAGACTATGATATTATCTATACCTACATAACCCAAATGAATTCAAATTGAGTCAGAGCAATCAATGCTCCCATTTTCTCTCATACTCCATGTATTAGAAAAAGTAGAAATCAGAAAGATGCAGAAATGGGATATTGTTTAATCAAATTCATATCTCACAAAAGTGACTGTGCACAATGTACAACAATCCAATAAAACAGTAAAAGAAATAAAACAATCATTACCTAAAGCAATTATATAATAATTATTTTAAAAATTATTAAAAACTATACAATAGAATAGAAAGAGAATAATAGATGGAGGATATTAACGATAACAGACCCATATCACAAGGTCACTTGTTCTCTGGGGTCTCCAGGCCTGCTGGCATAGCCAGGTTTGAGGAATCTTTGAAAGCTCAGGAGTGATGAGGCTAACCCCATCTCTGGGGAGAGAAATTCCACAATGTAGAACACAATATCAGGCAAGGGCCGTTGGCCAAGGCCTGCCAAATATAGTTTCCTAAACAACGGAACTCATAACATACCCATTCCACTGGAAATGCTGGAATAGGCAGATGAAAGAGGTGGCCCCTCAAACAAACTGGTCAACACCAGCTTGAAGTCAACCTGGTAAACAAGCTGATAACTAATGCAGCTTGCGTAACCCAGATGTGATGTGCATTCTATCTAGATGTGCATTCTATCAGAAATATACATACCTGTTGGTGATGTTGCATTTTGTAACAGCTGAAGTTTCTGGATTACCCTTCAGGAGCAGCCCCATATAGAGTGAATTGCAACAGTCCAATTAGAGGTGACTAAGGCATAAGGTTCATGAAAAAGCCTAACTATTAGTTTGTTACCCTGTCCTTTTGCAAAGATTAACACTCTGAATATTCAGAGTTTAAACTTCACTCTAATGCATTCCTTTTGTTCATATATATTCCTTTCACTATGTAAGCATCAATATGGGAATTAATGCAGACTAAAAGATTCATAGTTATTAAGTTTGAATGGCTACATAAATGGCAACCTGTTTCTGGATCTGTCTAACTACCTTATCAGATGGTGTCTGGAAAACTAGAAAGAGCATTTTAGAACAAGGTAGTCAGCCGGTAGCTCCACCAGACACTGCCAACTCACCATTCCTATGGTGAAGCTGTGGTGGTGCAGTGGTTAGAATGCAGTACTGCAGGCTACTTTTGCTGACAGTTGGCTGCCAGCAGTCTGGCAGTTTGAGTCTCACTAGCTCAGGGTTGACTCAGCCTTCCATCCTTCTGAGGTCAGTAAAATGAGGACCCAGATTGTTGGGGGCAATTTGCTTCCTCTGTAAACTGCTTGGAGAGGGCTGTAAAGCACTGTGAAATGGTATATAAGTCTAAGTGCTATTGCTATTACTATTCCCTGGATTGCTCATCATTGGATGTATTGGTTAAGACTTCTGGGAGCTAAATTCACAACATTGTGAGGATCACAGATTTCCTACTCCTGAAGCACAGAGGATTAAGAGTTAATCCACGGAGAAAGATACTAACATTTTCAGCACCATGGACAGCACTCCAACAATCCTGTATCTTGACCAGCTGCCTCAATTACTGTGCCATTAAAATGTTATAATGCAGCTTAAACTTTATGCAGCAAATGAAAACCTACAGCTGTGTGTGTGTCAGTGTGTGTGTGTCTGTGTGAGAGAGAGAGAGAGAGGGAGAGAGAGAGAAGGAGGGAGGGAGGGAGAGGGAAGGAATGTCATAAGTGAGGAGGTTTATTTTATTTGCAGTTTCTGCCTTGGCTTACTACCTCAAATGTTCTGCATTTTAATGATGTCTCTGCCATGTTCAATCTGCAATAATAATTTTTGACAAATATTGTCTGCTTCAGTTTTAGATGTCTTTACCAGCAATATGAAGCCAACCACAATGGATCAATACATTTTTTGAAACTTAGGTAAAATATAAAAATAGGAAAAGTAAGGATAATAAAATGCCCAATCTTTTGGAAGATATGAAGTTACTGAAGCAATGTCTAACATCACATACAATGCAGCTAAATTTTGTTTTGCAAATATTAAAGCATGCAAATAAATTACTATAGAATTAGACATGCTTTAACAAAGTATAAATATTATGCCCAGGTTGACTTATGTTACGTATTGTGTTATTAACATATTAACATTTATGGACATATAGCTTTAAATCAGTTTATCCTATATTATTGTAATGCAGTTTTGCTGTGCAACACTTTTATTGTTCCAATATAAATACATTTGTGATAAGAACCCAGCTTTAAAAAGCTTTTTAATATTTTAAAATATTTGCAATGAACAGACATTGGGCTTCAGGGATCTGGGTTTTTTAAAAGGATATATGAAGATTTAATAACTAGAGCCAAGTGATTTAGCAGCAGACTTAATAAAGAATATGACATTTAGCCCAGTGATTTGTTTCCAACCCCAAAAATGAGTTCTATCTCTTCAAATAAAAAGTCACACCCAAATTTTCTCTTAGATTATCTTAACTTCAGCAGTCAGATTTGTCTTACCTTTAAATTAAAATTTAGATAGTTGCATAGCCAAACAAATAGAACAGAATGACACCTTCTGACCCTCTGCAAATCAGTCAAAGAGCTTTCTTCTGCCTACCTCTTAAAGCCCAATAAAAAATGTTGGAAGCAGTAGTGAATTACTGTCTGTTGCTGCTGCCTATGTAATTTAAATAATCTCTTTATGTAAAAAAGAAAAACAGTACATCTTGGTTTTTTTTAAAATAAAACCTCCAGTTTATGAGGAAAGAGGAAGCATATGTAAATTTATTTATGCAACTATAAGCAACAACAACAGCAAAAGAAAGCTATGGCATATGGTTTGATTTCTGCACCACAGAAATTGTCTTCTGTCTTATATAGTGGGTCTGTATATAGCTCAGCTCTCATATTTTCTCTTAGTCTATAGCACAAATGGTGAATCCTTATTCCTACTTTGTCCATCTTTTCTGCTTGGGTCCCTTCTGGAAAATTACTGGATACTGCAGCTGCCTATATCTGCACCATTTTGAAATTTGACAGATAAAGAGAAGACACTCTTCCTTTTTACTCATGTTCCTTTGCAAAAAGCTTCTTTTTTGTATGCTTCATGCACTACACGGATACATAAATAATGGACATGGAATCCAACATTTTTTAAAAAATTTACTACTGACATTCATTATCTTCTTTTTCAGTTTTGGGGGGTAAAAGTATTGTAATCAGACTTCATTGGTTAAGATCTTGGTGCTTGGGGAGTATGTTCCTTGAGCCTCTGAAAGCGGTAGGATGAAGTCAAAACTGTTGAGTTTCCTGAAGATGCTTCCTCCCCAAGGCACCTGATTGTGAAATGTACACACATTTGAACCAACCTTTCCCATGAAATGCAAAGCAGCAATGGAACAGATTTCCAATTTGTCTCATGATACCATGGACATTGGCAACCAGGACGACAGCATCAGCATTATGGGTATTGGCATGACAAGCACCATCTCCAGAGGGGGAACGTAGCATCATAAGCATCACCTTCTCTCCTTGTATTCTGCATCTGTGTTGTCGGGTACCAGGCTATACCATTCTCACCTGCTGGGGATGGGGGGGGGGATAAATGTTGACTTTCCCCCTGATCTTACTGGTTAATGGTGTATCCCTACGTTAGTTTTGCAGGAGAGAGGTTGCTCCCATTGCTGCCAAGAGGGTCCAGAGGCGGACCCAATTAACTAGATAGAGCTGGTTGCTGAGGATTGCAGAAGACTCCAGGACTTGCGAGGAGCCGTCTCAGGCTGGGTTTCCCCACCCTCCTATAAATACCCCCCACTCCTTCTCTCCAAAGCGCAGGGGCAGAAGGAATCCCTTTCCCCGCAGGAGACAAGCAGGAGGGAAGAAAAACAGCGCGTTTAAAGGAAGCTAGTTAGAAAGAGTCCCTTCTGCGAATTCCATCTCCTTCCGAGCGAATGTCTTCCTTCTCCTTTGGAAGCAGATCCCCGGTAGGCAAGCGATAGCCTTTCTATCCGCCCAACAAGCTGCTCTCGGGAAATCAGTACTAGAAACTTCGAAGCCTCCTCCTCCTCTCTCCCCACCCGCCACCCCCGAGAGACCCTCTTCCCAAGGCTGGCTGACTGGATCGCCTTTTGGGTGGTTCCTCTTTCTAGGGCAACTTGGCAAGCCTTTTCTCGAAGAGGGCTTCTGGTGGAGGTCCTTGGAATCGCCTCCAGTGATCATCCCAAGGAAGAGCCCCCTCATCTTTCCCTCCAGAGGTACCCCAATATAGCGACCCTCCCCATCTGTGGGACAACCCTAACCCTTGAGACTTCAAACCGCCCGTCGAGATGAATTACCTCCGCAGGCGACTCTCTGACAGCAACTTCATGGCCAACCTGCCCAACGGCTACATGACCGACCTTCAGCGCCCTCAGCCACCGCCGCCGCCGCCCAGCGCCACCTCTCCATCGCCGGGCAGCATTTCCCCAGCTGAAAGGCCACCGGCGGCCCCCAGCCCAGGAGCCGGCGGCGGCGGCGGCGGCGGCGGAGCCGGGGGTTTTTTCTCGTCGCTGTCCAACGCCGTGAAGCAGACGACCGCGGCCGCAGCAGCCACCTTCAGCGAGCAAGTCGGCGGGGTGTCTGGTTCTGCAACATCGTCGGGACGCAGCAAAGTACTACTGGTAGTCGACGAGCCAGGGACGGACTGGTAAGGACCCGAGAAAGGGAGAAGGACATCCATCCATCCATGCTTAGCCTTCCTTCCTTCCTTCTTCCTTCCTTCCTTCCTTCCTTCCTTCCTTCCCTCCCTCCCTCCCTCCCTCCCTTGTAGTTTTACCCATTCAGATTCAAATGAACTGTGAGTTATTAGATAGGGGAAGGGGCAAATTGGGATTTCCAAATTACTTCATATTGAACTTCTTCACATAAAGAAAGGTGGAGATAGTGTAAGGAGGGGGGAATGGGGAAAGAGCCTCCTTTGTTTCACCCCTGATCCAGTTATAGGATCTCACAGGCTCTTTTTGACTGGGGCCTGTTTTCTCACTAGTTACTTAAATTTGCTTCTAGGATAACCCAGCGATGTGGAAGCAATATGCAACATTTCCCCATTACTATTGTCTCGGCCAAATAATGGCTCAGTGGTGCTGGAAGAAACAATCAGTTGTTAGTGAGAAAGGCTGTAGTGGATGGGATGATGTAGTCTTATATCCTGCTCACATCCATTGACATTTTTGCCTCTTTTTTCACTTTTACTTCAGCCCATTATCTTTGTGGACTTACTCTCAGTTCTTTAGTTGCTCCTTAATTTTCACCGCTGCCTGTAATGTCCTCCATCGAGGTATTCTTCTGCTGAAGCTATATATTGGCAAAACTGGTTTTCTATCTGTTCCGTGTCTGAGCAAAGACCAAGTATCTGTAACCTTTGGGCACGAGAGAAATACAAAGAACAAGACGAGAGGATGTTAGGGTGAGATTTACTGGAGATAGACTTGGGTGTTGCACTAGAGTCTAGTCCTATCCAAGGACCACTGCTGTTCAGTTAGTCCCAATCAGGAAATGCAGAGTGACAAGAAAAGGACAAAACACTTCCTGTGAAAATTTTTGCAATGCAGTATTTACAAGATGTGAAAAAGGAAGTGCCGTTTTCAAGGGTGCAAAATAGCAGTTTGGGAATTCAGAGGGCTTCCCAAAATACCAATTTTTATATCATATTTTAGATCTACCCAGTTTGGGGCTGGATTGCACATTGAATTGTCTGTCCCTCTTTCCTTTCAGTTCCACTTTAAGAGTTAGGGTGGCTTTAATAATTAACTAGAAGATTCAGGGATTTGATCTGGGCAATCTCCTCACCACCACTTCATGAAAGATTAAGGAAGCGCATCTGACATTTTCCTGCAGCTTATTGGTGGAGCCACTTCGTTTTTTTTTCCTTCAAAGATGTTTAAGGAGGATGGCAATTTGCCTAGCCTGTGATCAGAATTATTCAAATGATTACACAGTGTGGTCTAATTTTAACTGAAACATATTCAGAGACTCTCAGATCCCCTAATAACAAACACATATCCTTGTCTGATATATATCGAACAGTCATTCTAGTCTCTTTCTCTTATCCTATCATGCCTTAAATTGGTTTTCCATCATCAGGTTTCAGATCTCCTGGTAATTCTTCTGGAGCCCACATTTTCTCTTTCCTTCCATCCTTTTTTTCAGCCTTGCAAGTTATTTAGCTATGGACCCATTCTGGCTTGCACATTCACTAGTTCATAGACCTTCACATAGACCTTCACATCCCAAAAATTTACATCTATCTGTGGCCTGTTAGCAGTAGAGTTATGGTCTACTAATAAGGAAATGAGATATCAGTCTGTTTTTGATTCAAGATCTTTCACACAGTGTACGTCCAGTCTGGATATAAATTTAGAATGGATGTGATCTATGACATATAGTTTAATCAATTAGAAGATGAATTAAATCTCTCCTTAGTGAGTCATCCTACGGAATTATTCTTGAGTTTCTGCTTCCTTGATTTCTGGTATTTGGTGCAGCCTTTTTAGTCCAGGAAATGAAGAAGCATGACTTCTCCAAAAGGGATATCAATATAAGAATGGATTGTTAATTAAGTACACACAAAGGCACTTTAAAGAGTTAAATATATACAGTAAAGGCAAAAATCAAGGGTTAATATAACACAGCAATACTAATTTATATAATCCTATGGTCTTTTTTCATATACTGAGAATCAACAAGAGTAGATTAAGTGATCAATTGAAAACTCAGTCCCTATCAGACAATTCCCAAGACCCAGCAGGGAGACTGAAATCTCATGGCTTCCTGATGATGTATGGTGGCCAGTTTATGTGACTGAAGTATGGATTGTGGGTGAATCAGCATTGAGAAGGAATGGATCAATACCCTATTTCATTGTTGCTGAATGATAAATTTCTATAGGCTGGCAAGGCCAGGTAACCACCCCACCAAGGAAGAGTTTTGTTTTTTGTCCAACTATTTACAAAGTCTGCACTACTGTTACTATTAATCTTCTCATCACTCCTTATCACCCCTCCCCTCCCACTTGTGACTGTATGACTGTAACTTTATCGCTTGCATCCTTACGATTTATATTGACTGTTTCCTGGTATGACTTGATTGCTTATTGTACCCTATGACTATTATTAAGTGTTGTACCTTATGATTCTTGACTCTTGACGAATGTATCTTTTCTTTTATGTATACTGAGAGCCTTTGCACCAAGACAAATTCCTTGTGTGTCCAATCACACTTGACCAATAAAAGAATTCTAATTCTAATTCTTAAAAAACTCTTTTACATTTTTTGAGAAATTTGTGATACTGACCATGGTTAGCAAGCAGATAGACAATTCTATCTACTCTCCATTTGGAGAACATGGGTGCAGAATTCATGATCCACACTGAAAGACCAACCAAGATTTCCTTTAATGCCTTTGGATGATTTGAGACATGAACAAGGAGAATTTATGGAGGAAAAACACCTTTCCTCAACCTGAAGGGCTCACTCTGGCCTATTCCCTCTAGATTGCCCTGCCTTCCATTTTCATGGTAGCCTCCAATGGCAGCAGGTGCTCTGTTGCTGCTGGTGGACATGTTGCCTGTTCATAATGTTTATGGATTGTTCAGATTTCAAGAGCTCTGAAGTAAGTAATTTGTTATGGATGGAGCTGGTCCATATTTCATGTGTGCAGAAGCTGACTAGATTGCCAGACAAATTTCAGCAGTCCTTCAAGGTCTTAAAGAAAAAGAGGAATGTTGCCCAAAACAAGAATATGCAGAATCAGAGGCTGCTTGATGAGAATATTATGAGCAAATCTCAAAGTAAAGTTGCTGTGAAGTATATTAAGAGGCAGGATTAAACATTGACTGTTAGGAATCCATAATTTCTCTCTCTAACTAGAAGACTTAGTGTTTAGCAAGACTGAGAAATAGAATCATGGACTGGTTTTCATATATGTATAAGAAGTGGGTTATCAAGGAGGAGAGAAATTTGAAGTCAAAACAGTGGGGTTCTTGCTTACTTGTGCTTACTTGAATTGAAGATGGCTTTTTCAATAGAAGCATAAATTGGAAAAATCTGTCTGCCTCTATTTTTATATTCTTAGCAAACCTAAGAGGATCATAGTATTTTAAAGGTAAAATATGTATCCCTCTATTCTAAAGATAAATTATTTGAGGGTTTGGGAACTGAGATATCCTTTCGGGTGAATTTAGTACTTGCATATCTACTTCATAGGGAAATTCAAGGCTAAACATGAGGACAATATGATAGTCAAGCAATATTTGTCCAATGCCTTTAAACTGGACAAATGACTACCACAAATCTAAAGGCTGTTTGGGTGGTGTTGATAAGGAATAATTAATAGCCTCCAAATATAGTCATAGGGATTGCAAGGGAGAAACCATCTTCCAGGTTTGATGAACTTTCAGGGGAACCAAGGCTTGCAAAGCCCCTCAACTCTCAAGAAGGAGAATTTCAGCCACCTCCTTGACCTAGAAATGCCCTCATACGGAAGGAAGGGTCATCTGCTGAAATCCTGCCTCCCACGAAAGCTTTCCAGCTTGTTTTCCACATGGGTTTTTGCATAGTCATTACTGGAGCCTGGTCTCCTAATAGCAAGAGGGCACTGCTCTTTGGAGAAAAAAAAAAGACTACCAGCAAGTCTGTTGGCCAATCACACTGCTGGCAATTATTATTATTATTGTTTTTATTATTGTTGTTGTTGTTCTAATGGGGATTTGTAATAAAAAGTTAGTCTGTATTTTCCATCCCATCTGGAATGCTCCCATCTAGCTGCCATGCCACCAGCATCAATTTTACACCATCTTACTATGTTTCACCAAAAGGAAGTGAAGAATCTCCTCCCCCCACCCCATTAAAGAGTAATAGATAAACTCCAGGAGGCGGGAGAGGTCTGTAAGCCCCCAAATGTTGCTAATTACTATTATAGCATTGATTTTTGGAGATTTAAACCAGCTATTAGGGTATTGGACAGCTATTTATCTTTATTCTCTAGACTATTAGTTCCGGAATGTCACTAAGCATGATCAGTCCTCTAAGGACTGTTTGGGGGAATTATCTTCTTTTTATTTGTTAAATTCTTTTACTTACTATATTTTCCTTTATCTGAGGGACATAATACGACATTTTATCCTTCTGAACATCCTGCTTGATCAGCCAGTGAGCTTCATGGCCGAGGGCTGATTGGAACCCTGGTCTCTAGGATTCTGGTTCCATTGGATGCAATATGGCTGCAGTGCATCCACTTTAATGTTGGTTTCCATAGAAAGGGCATAGCGCCCCAAGCACACCACCAAAGCATCCGTCATCTGTATATAGATGACCTCCAGAGAAATAAGAAATAATAATTTTGGAAAAAAACTGGAAACTCTGGAAGAAGTGATGTGACCATGATTGCATCAATTTTTTGTTTCAGTTTATGCTTTTTTTAGGACAGTGCATTCGCTTATTTCGATGTATCCTCCATGGAACTCAAGCTGCTTCTTCTCTTTGATCCTCACAACAACCTTGTGACGTAAATTAGCTCGAGAGAATGACTGGTCGCCAACTGGACGTCATTGCTTAATGGGAATTTAAATCTGCAGTGATCCAGACCGGCACTAGGCAATGTATCATATTGATTTCACTTGTCCTGTTTGAGTGTTGGGCTTTTGTGCATCTTCCTTTGCCTGTGTAATAGTCAGGAGACAAAGAAAAATCAGAGCTCAGCGTTCTCTGAAGAAAAAAGGCTAATCTTGAGCGTCAGCACTGCAGAATATAGAGGTCTGGCATGATTGAACATTTCTGTGCTAAATATCAGAGAAGATAAATATAGCCTGGTCTTCTTCTAGGCCTCATACTTTTTTGTGAGGAAGTATTCATTGTTTTTTTTTAAATATTGCCTATTAGGAATACTGCATGAGCCCCCCCACCTGTCTCAACAATTTCTCACTCCTGAGAACCTTTACCCACCTGTTTTTCAGTGCTTTGATATAATATTGAGAAATGAAACATTTCTAGGTTGCAGTTCTGAGAGCTCAGTCTTATGGTTAGTATATTATTGTTAAGGCGAATTGATCAATAGTGAGTATCAAGGAGATATACAACCTCTATGTTTGGTTCTATGTAGTGGTTATCTGGATACTTGTTTCCCTGATTTTTTAAAAATGTATATGCAACCCATAGCAATATACTCATTTTACTAATGTATGGGTCCACATATCACAATATAAAGTATAGGCTATAATGTATTATATGAACAGATCATTGCCTGAACCCACAATGTGTTTTATAAACCTTAGTTTATGGTATTCCTCATTATGTGATGCTATTCAGTTATAGCCTATTCAGTAAACCAAACAAACCTAGGCATAGCCCAGGACTATTGGAGCTAAGACTTCCCACCAGATAAAAGATAAATAACAGTTTAAAACAAAAGAGGAGAGGGAAAGGTATCTTGATAACCACACAATAGTAAGAAGGGTGCAAATCTTAACTCTATATTTTCTTTTCTTCTTTCTTATCTTTCCTTTGATTCTTTATATTTTTTATTGTATTTTAAAAATGCTAATAGAAATACAATTTAAAAAAAAAACATTGAAATTGCTGCTGGCACCATGGAATGGTGATTTAGATTTTTCCAATTCAGATGCAACAGGCTTAACATTTGTTTTCCTTTTTGATGGATGCGTAGGTCCTACCTTGGTACTTTGCATTCAATAATATTGTAAATCATGGTGGACTTTTTCCCAATCTGGTTCTCCTCAAGATATGGTGGACTTCCACTGCAATCATTTTTAGTCAGAAAGATCTTGAAAACTGAGATTTGAGCTACATTTGGATGGCACTATGCTGGGTTCAAGAAGAATTTGCACAATTGTTATAGTTGTATATCAATTGAATATAAAGTTGAGCAATAAAATATTGATTTAACTGGAGCTACTCAAACCTCAACATCTTTTTAACAAGTCTCTTAAAGGTGAAACATCATTCCTGGCCATAACAGATGGAGAGGACAAGGCAGGAGATTTAACCAACTGCCCTTAATATTTGGTTTTCTATCTAGATCCAATTCTTTACAGTACTCCTTCCATGTTAACATATACCCATCTATAAAACTGCAATACATTTGATTTCAATGATTATGCTTTGAGATATGTATGCATCTGAGGGGCAATGTATGCTGCTGTACATAGTCCTCCTCCTCCTCTTTAATCTCACTATGATATAGACCCCTCCCCCTATTTTTTCTTTACTTCCACCCCTGCACCTTCTGTTTTTATAGTTAGATCAAGATCCAAAGCTTTGTCATCCAAGCGCACCATGTGCTTGGCATGGCAATTGCCATCCAGACAATCTGAGCAGAGAGATACCAAGTCCTGGGTGACTGAAGGAAAGTTCTTTAAGATATTATACCCCCACCCCCTCCAGACACCAGTGGAGACATCTTCCTATGACAGCGGTGGCTAACCTTTTTGGGCTCCTGTGCCAAAAATTGTGCGTGCGCTTGCATGCTTGCGCTCATGTGTCAGCACCCAGAAGGCAATGTGTGCCCCCCCATGTCCCTTATGCATGCATGCACAATCCCCACCCACCCACCCCCTTACCTGCACTGTGCCTCACAGCTGATTTTCGGCCGGCTTGAGGCTTCTGCAGCCTTTGAGGCTTCTGCAGGCTTTTCAGGCCAAAAACTAGGCCCGTTTCGTCACTTCCAATATTTCTGAAAAGATAGGAAGTGATGAAATGGGCCTAGTTTTCGACCTGAAAAGCCTGCAGAAGCCTGCCTCAAGCCCCTGAGATGCTGAAAAGGCCTCAAACTGGCCGAAATTTAGCTGTGAAGTGTGTGCATGCGCAGTGAGGTAAGTTTGCCCACAGCTCGCATGCCAGCACAAATAGCTCTGCGTGCCACCTGTGGCATGCATGCCATTAGGTTTCCCATCACAGTCCTATGAGATTCGGGAGATGGGACATGGAAAAACACAAACATATACGTAGGGCAGATTATCCTATGATTTACAATATATTATTTTTCTAGCATGTGTGTATGTGTGAATCCCAGAAAGTGCTACTACAGTTCAGATAGTTACAGTAGGCTATATGAATTTGTAAATAAATAGCAAGTTGCAACACCTAGATATGTATGAATGATAAAAAAAAAAAGTTAAGTCGTGCTGGACCTGGTTTATACTTGAAAGGGAGACCCAGGTCTGTAAATTAGATTGAAAAGTATTTTTTTAAAAAGTCTTGGAAAAAGCAATGGTAAACCACTTCTGTACTATTGCCAGAAAAACTAAATGGACATGTCTATGTAATAACCAGAAACTGAATTCAGTTTTAGTGAGTTTTCTCTTTTCTTCTCTCTCCATAGTGACTCCAAAGTCTGATAGTTAATTGATTTTGTCATATTTTTTATGGCTTGGCAAATGCTTTGGAAATAATTTGAAAAAGGTTATTTGGAGCACAGCCATGAAATCCTAGGAAAAGACACAGCTGCTTTGAAGAGTTGCAGACATATGCTATGTTTGTGCCTTCATCTGCTTCACAGCACCCTTCTGGAATCAAATGACATAACCCCAATTTTTCTTAACCCACAGAATTCACCCTCTCAAAAGTAGAATGATGGGATTGTACTGGGATAGATTTTCATTTAAGGATGAGACCAAAGACAGTTCCATCAACAGCAACGAGATATGATAATGAAATGGAACCTCTGTGTCAGAATTTTCTGCTGCTAGGTTCACAATATATTTACAGACACACAACCCCTCTCCCGAAGGTAACTTATTGCCTTTAAATCCTGCTTTGGAGGCTTCCCAAATAATAGTCTTGGTTGCTATTGAGAGACAAAGATATTGGTCCAGATGGAGCTTTAGACTGAGTATATCTAATATTCTAACGTTCTCAATCAATTCTAATAAGATACTATATTAATTAAAACAGTGTATTAAACTGGGAAAGGGTGACTACACAAATACTTTATTAAAAAGTCCTTGGTAAAGTAATAGAATGCACTTTCATGATGTGGTCTTTTCTTACATGAGGTTCTTAAGCCGCTGAGACTGGCATGTGCCAGACAGATCCAGATGTTCCCAGATGCATCCTCAGGTTTCTGGCAAGAGGAAACCACCAAAAGCTTGCAGTCGGCTCTTGGTTAGATTCCAGAAGACAGACTGATGATAACGGGGCTGCAGAATGGAGCTACAAATGAGCCACAGTGGCACAGTGGTTAGAGTGCAGTTCTGCAAGCTACTTCTGCTGCCTGCTGGCTGCCTGCAATCTGGCAGTTCAAATCTCACCAGGCTCAAGGTTGACTCAGCCTTCCCTCCTTCTGAAGTGGGTAAAATGAGGACCCAGATTGTTGGGTCTGTAAACTGCTTGGAGAGGGCTGTAAAGCACTGTAAAGCGGTATATAAGTATAAATGCTATTGATACAAAGGGACATGACCTTTTGAAGGGACATGACCTGCTTGAAGCAGAGGACAGTTGAAATGAGAAAAGGGAGCAGCTGAGCCATGGCACCATCATGCCCTCCCAGCTCTGACTCAATACTTCTCCTTGACGTGCTGCTCTCCCCCCCTCCCCCCCGGCCCTTGACTGCTTGCTGGGAAAGGGGAGGCTCTTCCTCAAAGAAGCCAGTGCTTTAGGAGGATTGAACCACAGGGAGCAGAACCGCTGGCATTTCTCACGGATTCCTGCCGGGGAAGATATGTTAGGATGCAGAGGTGGTTGTTTCTCAGCAGGCCAAGATGGAGGGTGTCAATGCCTGGGAGGTTGCACAGTCCTAAGGAAGGTATATTGTGGCTTTGCTTTCCTCGCCTGCTGTGTCTCCTTGGTAGGTGATCCTGACTAAGGGATGATCAAAAGGCTGCCTTGTAGGCCTTGCCATCTCCCACAACGTTCCCTAGCATGTTGTCCTGAGCACAGCTTTCAGGCTTTGCTTGCCCCCTCTTCTAATTCTTGTCTAAAGTACAGAGATACAACTTCTTGTAATCCTTTATCCCTGGCTCTGCTAAAGACTTCCAATCTCATTGCTTTGAATGGCTAGATGGCCTTGGGCTTCTGGGCAGAGTTGCCCACTTTTCTGGGAATTTCCCCAGTATGCCTGACCACGAGATCACCTCTTGTGACTTTCTTACAAAGCATAGTCCATGGAGAAGCCAGATTCACTTAACAACTGGTTTACTAACTTAACCACTGCACATAACAACTGTGGCACAAAAGGCTATCAAATGGGGCAAAATTCACTTAACAAATATTTCACTTAGCAACAAAAAAATTGGGGCTCCATTGTGGTTGTAAGTTGAGGACTACTTGTATTCATGCATATGACAAGCCGCAAGTCCACAGTATCACAGGGAAGTCCAGAGGCGACCTGACCCATACTTCTTGTTTTCTGTCCTTATTGTCAATGTCAATGTCAATCCTGGTTAAATTTCTCTAATTTCTCAACTTGGCTTGGAACATTGGTAAGATTTGGTCATTCTTCAGCTGCTTTTCCTGGCCTTGTCACCCCTGGATCTTTTTGGACACAAAGCCCCATAATGGGCTGTGTTGATGAGGTTCAAACTGTAGAGGCAGCAGCCTAGAACCTCTGGAGCCTTAGTAAGACCACACCTAGAGTACTGCATCCAGTTTTGGTCACCCCACTATAAAAAAGATGTTGAGGCTCTAGAAAAAGTACAGAGAAGAGCAACCAGGAGGATTAGGGGACTGGAGACTGAAACATATGAAGAACAGTTACAGGAACTGGGCTTGGCTAGTCTAGTGAAGAGAAGGACCAGGGTAGACATGATAGCAGTGTTCCAATATTTGAGGGGCTGCCACAGAGAGGAGGAGATCAAGCTATTTTCTAAAGCACCCAAAGGCCAGACAAGGAATAATGGATGGAAACTGAACAAGGAGAGATTTAACCTGGAAACAAGGAGAAACTTTCTGGCAGTGAAAACAATCAACCCATGGAACAGCTTGCCCTCAGAAGTTGTGGGAGCTTCATCGCTTGAGACTTTCAAGAAGAGACTGGACTGCCATTTGTCAGAAATGGTGTAGGGTCTCCCGCTTGGGCAGGGAGTTGGACTAGATGACCTACAAGGTCCCTTCCAACTCTGATTATCTGTCTGTTAAAATCTGTTAAATCTGAGTTGCTCAGGCTCAGGAAAGCTGCTTTATAGCATTTCATTCCCTGTCCAAAGTGTCTCTCGCCTGACATTAACAAAGGCATCCTATGCTTATCTACTCAGCTGATACTCCCTTTCAGATCTAGTATGGCAGAGATAATACAGAATAGGCCTACAGACACTTACCTGAGAATATATATATCCTTGGAAAAGAATGGAGATGATTTAGGAAGGATTCATTCTGGAAAGTTCTATTGAAATGGGGGAAATGCCTTCTGTTTTTAGTGCACCGGCCTGCAAATAGTGCATGAAGAAAAAAATAGAGGTTGTTTTTCTCACAACACCTGTATTAAGTCTATTTTGAACCTCTGACAACATATTGTATAGAACACGTGTGCTTATTCCCTCCTAGAGCATTGCCAAACTCTATTCCCTCCCCCATGGCTTTGAAATCATTTCAAGAGAAGCTATTCCAGGCAAAACGAATCCTGCAGGCAGTCTTTGATAATAGGCATGTCAGAAGACTGGTAGTGGGATTGGGTGGCCAGAGAAAATAATACCTGATCATGCAAATAAGTATAGCGGGCATATTTCTATTTCCATTTGCATGTTGTCAGATATTTTGGCAACTTGCTGGCATTCCTTTCAGCATATATGGTGATATACAGTACACTGGATCTCTCTGCATCAGATATGTGACTGTTCTCCTATTTTAGACTAACTAGGCTATATTCAAAAGTGATCTCACATGTAAAATCATTGCTATACTTCTCTATATTGACTTCTTGTTCTTCCAAAGCAACATAGCAATAGCATTTAGACTTATAGACCACTTCACGGTGCTTTACAGCCCTCTCTCTGAGCGGCTTACAGAGTCAGCCTTGTGCCCCCAACAATTTGGGTCCTCATTTTACCCACTTCGGAAGGATGGAAGGTTGAGTCAACCTTGAGCCTGGTGGGATTCGAAATATTGAAGAAATCCTTTTGATCTGAGAAAATGGTTGCAGTCTTTTAGTTTTGGCACATACATTATTTCATATCCAGCATTGCATTCAGGAAGTGCTTTAGAAATGCTTCAATCCTACAGGTGTAGTCACAGTGGTGGATGGATTTATGATTGGTCTGCAGCAGGCAGGGGAGAATTAACACTGCTTTTTGGTCAGGATCCATTTTAAGCTTACCAGGGTATTTTTGAAAGCAGGTAGCAGTGGCACAGGAAAGACAGGAAAAGTGTGGTTGGTAGAGTTGTCATTATACACATCCATGTATCTCTCTATTTATCTATCTATCATTTGTTGTATTATAGTTAGTGAGGGAGGGGGAAAAATCTTCTAAAACAGCCTTCCTCAATTGCTTTGTCTAGATGTACTGAGATTACAGCTCACAATACTGGGGGATTGTAGTTCCAAATGTTTTAGAGGAGTCAGGTTGCATATGTATTAACTTTGTTCCAAATCTATGATTAAGTCCCATCCAGATAGGCAACCACATTTGTATTTAAAAACTTCTAATGTTTGTCTGGTTTCAGGAGGTGGAACCTAGGAGAACATTTGCAAAAACAGAACAAAGAATTGAAGGTTATTTGGCTATGCTAGGCATTACCTCTGTCTGAACTTTGTGGCAGAGTGAAGGAGATGCGCAGAACAGTAGAAGGAAACGCTAGTAATACTTCTCCATTCTGTTGGTTTGCTATTAATCCAGCCTGCCTGGATTTATAAGGCCTTTGGGGGAGGATTGCCAGATGCAGGGAATAGCTGCCTTTGTATGTGATGTAGCCTAATGTCTGATGCAGCTGTGCATTAAATGGCATGTTCAATACAGTGGACTCTACCATAGAGAGATTAAAAGCAAGGGGAGGATCACTGTGGAGCAATGCTATTCTTCCTGATACACCCACAATTACTGGAATCAAATCAATTGCAATTTCATAAATGGGGATGAATTAATGTGAAAGGCCTATTGCAAATGAGATCTTAGATCTAGACAGGAAATCAAATGGCAAATGAAGTAGGTCAAAACTCCCTCTACCATCTTCTCCATGTAGTATGACTAGAAACGGTGCCCCATATAGTAGAGATTTACAAATGTGAAGTAATTAAAAAGACATTGAGGTTTGAGAAGCTCCTGTGAAAACCAGGCGCTAAAGAGAACACTCTATTTAGAAAGGACTGAGACATTTATGCTCATTTTTCTTGAGCCCAACCTGTCCAAATGTACAGATTTTGGTTCTCCCAAATCCTAACCCCTGTGAGCTGAGCCTTTTTCTGGTTAGGAATGATTGCAATAGAAGTCTACCAGACTGGGGAGAAGTTCACCAGGGCCTACAACGTTTGTAAAAATAAAATACCAGGGAAGAACAAATATTAATGCTACTGGACCTGGGCTGCAAAAGTTTGGAGGGTTACTAGATGCCAGTAGCAATGTCAACTTTCATTTGCTTTTTTACAGTTATATAGTAGGAGCCTCCATTTTTGTACCTCCAGTTCTGATAGCATAGTTCTATACTCAAGTTTATTTAACTGGAGTTCATTCAACAATATGCACATTTGTACAATCAAGAATGGTTTACTAAACACAATGTGAGTTTATACTATGATCTGTTCCTACCGTACTTTATTAACAGATTAACAGAGTTGGAAGGGACCTTGTAGGTCATCTAGTCCAACCCCCTATCCAAGCAGAAGACCCTACACCATTTCTGACAAATGGCAGTCCAGTCTCTTCTTGAAAGCTTCCATTGATGCAGCTCTCATGACTTCTGAAGGCAAGCTGAAGGCATTGGTTGATTGTTCTCACTGTCAGAAAATTTCTCCTTATTTCCAGGTTGAATCTCTCCTTGTTCAGTTTCCATCCTTTATTCCTTGTTTGGCTTTCAGGTGCTTTGGAGAATAGCTTGACCACTTCCTCTCTGTGGCAGCCCCTCAGATATTGGAACACTATTATCATGTCTCCCCTGGTCCTTCTCTTCCCTAAATTAGCCATGCCCAGTTCTTGCAACTGTTCATTGTAAGTTTTAGCCTCCAGCCGCGAAACATCTTGGTTGCTCTTCTCTGCAATTTTTCTAGAGTCTCAACATCTTTTTATAGTGTGGTGACCAAAACTGGATGCAGTACTCTAGGTGTGCTCTTACTAAGGCTTTATAGAGTGGTATTAGTACCTCCCTTGAACTTGATTGTAACCCTCTGTTAATGCAATGTAGGATTGCATTGGCTTTTTTGGCTGCTGACGCACACTGTTGATTCATATTTAATTGGTCGTCCAATTATAGCTTATTTATGATGAGTAGACAGAGCCATGGGTTTACTGCTTCAAGCTGCTGGGGAAGATGGTTTGCCGTCTTGGAACACAACATCATACGAACAGCTATTTCCAAATAAAACAAATGGCATGTTAAGGTCTAGTTTAATCTGTACCCACCTGACTTAATTTTCTACTCACTGGTCATTACTTATTTAAAGCAATCTTAAAATGCAATCCATCGTCTTTTGTAACATTAAATGATATGTCCCATTTGATGCTATCTTCAGATTCCTTTTACCATCGCTGCAGGTTACACGGAAATACTCAGTTTTTTGCAAGTTGTGATTAAAATATGTATCCTTATGAGCGTTCGGCATATTCTGAGTCTGAAAATGTTTAAGACAATTAGGTTACATTGTAGTGCTGATTTCTGAAACTTTCAGGAAATATTGCGATCTCTACTGTATGAAAGAAGAATACTTTGAAATCAGATGATTATTTTTAGCAGTATTCTCCTGAGTAGAGATTCCACCTGGAGCAACCCCTTAAGAATTATATTAGGAAGGGATACTCAATGTGTATATATATTTATTGATTGATTAGGCCTTGAGCCATATCAAAGTGCAAAGTTCCAGAAACAAATTATTACTGAAATTTGAATAAAAGCAATTTAAAATGGAATTGGACAAAATACAATTTAAAATGAAATTGGAATAAAATATCATCTAAGAGGAAAATGGAATAAAATACAATCCCCGCTGACTTTGCTTATCAGAAAGTGGACACTGCAAGCATCATAAACAGTAACCAGTTGCCAAGCATCCAAATTTTAATCCTGTGACAGCGGGGATGCTGCAACTGTCATAAATGTGAAAAAGGGTCATGAGTCACTTTTTTCACTGTAACTTCGAGCAGTCACTAAATGAATGAAGGACTACCTCTATTTGTCCCAAGGGAGATGCTAGTTTCTCTGGCAAGATCTGTTGCACGGTTGCTGGTTTTCGGGCTTCCAAAGTCACCTTACTTCTCTCCCTCACAACTGGAAAGAAACCAAAGAACGGTGGGTTAATGTTGGAGGTAACATCTGGAGAAAGCTCTAATGTTGAGAAATTTGGAAGGAAAGAGAGCGACCACGATCAAGGTGGGTGGACTCAGTTCCAGTAGCAATGAGCCACTAGAACTGAGTCCACCCACTGGAACACCTGAACACCTGAAAGATCAGGTTTGGGATCGATCACCATGGAGAAAAATGTATCTACAGGTAGTTCTCGACTTACAACCACAACTGAGCCCCGAATTTTTGTTGCTAAGTGAAATGTTTGTTAAGTGATTTTTGTCCCATTTTATGACTTTTCTTGCCACCGTTGTTAAGTGGGTCACTGGTTGTTAAGTGAATCTGGTTTCCCCATTGACTTTGCTTAACAGAAGGTTCCCCCCAAAAGATCACATGACCCTGGGACACTACAACCATCGTAAAATGTGAGTCAGTTCCCATCCCGGGGATGTTACAATGGTCGTGTGAAAAATGGTCATAAGTCACTTTTTCCAGTGCTGCTGTACCTTCGAAAGGCCACTAAGTGAACTGTTGTAAGTCCGGCACTACCTGTATACAGTTGCTGTGAGTCAACAACAACTTGATGGCACACAATCAGTCTCATGTGTACTTTGTAAGATGAGGGTTACTGAATGACACGTGGCACTAAAGGGATTCTAGAACAGGGGTGTCAAACTCGCGTCATCACAGCAGCGTCATGTGACGTATCGGGACTTCCCCCCCTTGCTAAATCGGGCATGGGTGTGGCCAGCACGTGATGCATCCGGCCCGTGGACTGGGAGTTTGACAGCCCTGCTCTAGAGTCACATTTGGCTTTTGATTGGGGTGCCCGAAGCGCACCTCAAAAGGAAACTCAGCCCGAGTAGCGGATGAGATCAAGAAAAGCCTACACTCAAGTTAATTACTTCCCCATTTAATTAAAAGTAAATGAACTAAACACAGCTAACACGATTACTGATTACTCCCCGGTGTATTTAATGATTATACTGTATTAGTTATTAGACTGAAAATAAACATTTTCCTGGCAACATTTGGAGAGGCTGTGAGGACCATGCTGGGCCTTTGAGCAGGGCCATATGTAGCCCTGAAACTGCAGGATATATGCCTGTGCTCCTAACCTCAATCTCATATTTCCTTAGTACCAAGTGAGACGCTGAGCCTTAAAGAGCACCTGGAAGGCAACCCATATCTTCTGATTCGTAACATATTCCTTCCTTCCCATTCTAAGCACTGAGTGCAAAGAGTAATGGGCTCTTCACATGCTCAGAGGCTCTTCGGTGAAGGTTGAATTATGTTTAAAAAGACGTCGGATTTGAGCTTTGGATGAGATTAATTCCAGAGAGGAGTCTGGGGTGGAGCCTGTAAGAATACAGAGATGTTATTCTTTTTTTTTTCAGAGGTCCAATGCTGAGAAATGGTGCTGTGAGGGTACTTGATGCAGCATAAGACAAGGCACTGTGTGGCAATTCAGGATGTGTTCATTGTTACTTTCTCCCTGGAGATGAAATATGGCGGTTTCACAGTGTGGTTATAGGGTTATAAGGTTATAACCAGGAGGTTATTAAAATACTGCTGTGAATGCTGGCACAGCTTTTCCTGGGGAGGCACCTGAAAAGCAGATTATTTTATTTTTTTAACCTCAGGAGAAAGAAGACAATACAGGTTGCTAAAACTTTAGCCTGCACTTCTGTCTTTAAAAAAATAAAGAAAACCTTTCAAAAATCCTCAGGTTGCTGTTGCTTTGTAGCAGGAGAAGAAGTGCTACTGCTTCTCTCCGATCTTTGCATTTCAAAAGAGATTTAGTGAGAGATTTGAACGATTTAGTGGCAGCGTTATGGAGCACTAAAGGCAACTCGCTTGAGAGGACCTAATCATGGATAGAAAAGGACCTGACAGATGTTTACCTCAGTTCTATATTTGCCAGACATGAAGTCTTCTCTGCAGTGAAGGCAGGCAAGACAGGTGCAGACTTGATGCACTGCGGAGGCTGTTGCTTGCTTGTCGGGCAGACAAATAACGCAGAACCACCAAGTCCTTTGGCAAAGCCCGCATGTTTGGCAGAACCAGTAAAGCTGCTTCTAGATGCTGCCGTTCAGGCTGTAGGAGGCTCACACGTTTGAAGTCACCCGGAATTAAAACAAAAGCAAGCCTCTGCATGTAGAAAGCCCTTGTCTCATCTCACGACATACTTACAGTATCTGGGGCTTGCTGACTAGTGTACAATGGGCAAGGTTCATAGATTATGCTGATTCATAAGCCATGGTTTACAAAATACTGCAGGCTGCTTCAGGCTTGCAGGTCACATTAAACCCTAATCAAGTCTCTTGATCCCTTGATGCGTGTTGTGAGACTCCAGGATCAACACCAACCTTTTTTTCTCTCTATTACTTTGGTTACAGTTGCTTATTTACACCGAAGTTCCTGAATAGGAAAACAGAAAAGCTTTACAACAAATTCTGCACAATGTAAAAAAAAGGTCCTTTAATGACAGGGTGTTTCTGCTTCTGTTAGATCAAGGTCCATGTGGGGCTATGAAAGACATAAGAGTAGAATAACAGAGTTGGAAGGGACCTTGGAGGTCTTCTAGTCCAACCCCCTGCTTAAGCAGGAAACCCTATATGAGGGGTGTCAAACTCGATTTCATTGAGGGCCACATCAGGGTTGTGTTTGATCTTGGATGTGCCTGGCCAGGATTGGCATGGCCACCTCAATGTCACTCGTGTCAGGGCACCCCTCCCAGGCTCTGTTTTTGGCTGCGACAGCCTCCTGCAGTGCTCCACCAGCGAAAATGGAGCTTGGGAGGAGGGCACACACGCGACCCTCCCGAGCTCCGTTTTCACTGGCAGAGACACCGCAAGCCAGTCCTTCTCTGTTTCCAGGGCGGTCTCATGGGCCAGATCTAAGCACCCCGTGGGCCAGGCCTTGAGTTTGACACCCCTGCCTTATACCATTGTTGGTATGAAACCCTATCTATACCATGTTGAGGGCCACGCTGTAAACTTGCATGGAAGCCCTGATTTTTATAATTTTTACAGTTTAAGCACATAGGTAGGAGATGTTAAGACTAGAGATGCAGATTCTTTGAAGATCTGGAAGAGGTTGGAACACACAGGAACAGGAATCTCTTTAAAACAGCCGTCTCTCTCTCTCTCTCTCTCTTTTTTTTTGTCTTACAATTAGCCTTGGGGAAAAAAATTCCTACTGCTTTAATGCAACTCATGAATAAGCCATGTCTTTCTGAAGCTCACCCAGAAGCTTGAAATAGATGTGGCCGCTTGAAGGAGGCGCTCATGTGCATTCAAGAACACTCAAAACATTTTAGAAGACTGTGCAGTTCTAGTGGAGATGCCCTTAACTTGTGGTGACAACATACAATTTTCTTAACAACCCAGAAATAGTTCCTAGCTAAAAAAAAAACGTTTTCAAAATGTTGTTTATTCTATCCCATTCGAGTTGTTTGTTTTACAATAAGCAATTTCTTTATATTCAGAAAGCTCCCTTCAATTCAGAAAATGTTATAATATTTTCCACTCCTGTTCAAGTTTTAATGTAATCTTAATACAACAATTACGACCATTGTTTATGCTGTAGTGTGCAGTGTGATCCCTATTATCTGTAGCTTGTTCAATGACATCTGATTAAAACAACCCAAATTCTTGAGTTAAGATACTTGAGGTCGGTTCTCCGGCTCTTAAAATTTCTCCCCTGTTCAGGAATGATTTATCCGCATTGTGTTCTGAATAAAGAAAAAGAGATTCAGTTAATTACAGAATAGATAGCAATCAAAACCTATGACCTGCCCTTCTGTCCTATCCAGTTTGAGAACCATACAAGAGGGGCCACATCAAAGCCACATGTAGCCTCTCCTCTGCTCTTTATTCCTCCCCAGTTTAGCCCAACCTATATATATACTGCAAGTGTGCAGGGAGAACATTTTGTTTAGAGCCAGATCTTCTTGAAACACTTCCTGGCTTTTGCCAACCCCACCCCCCCCCCCCGAAATCCCATATCATGTACAGAATTGGAGTCCAAAGGAAAATGTTGTCATGAACGTTCTGTGGTTTGTTGTCGTTTCTCCCCTCTTATCACTCACACACATATACAAGGAGGGTCTCCCAATTGCTGAAAACCCTTTACCTGATAGAATCCCAAGAGAAAGGCAGCAGTGGTGTTGACAGACATTTCAGGTCCAGATTTCTGATTCTAGGGTGTCCTCCTTCTCCTTTTTTCCTCCTCCTCCTCCTCCTCCTCCTCCTCCTCCGCTTTTCTTTGCAGGATGGTGAAGGAATAGATGTGGAGCTATATAATGGGCTACCAGGAACATGTACCTGTGTGAGCCTCAAAAAACTTCATTCCACCCCAGCAGCACTGCGAAAGATGAGCTGCTGAAACAGATCTTAGGGAGAAGTGTAGTTGTGCCTACCGGAATCAAAGTGCCCTCCTTAATTCTAGATTTCTCTCTTTCTGCTGAGGGTCTCATGAAAGCTATATCCCCACCCCCGCCCCACTTTCAGGGCAAAACTTAAAGCAGGGAACCCAAGCTTAGGGTGTTGATGGGGGAACAGATGTCACTGCACCACAAAGAGGCTGATGGAAGCACTGCAAATACGCAAGAAGCTATGCTTCTCCATCAAAGGATAGCTTCCCGCTACTAAGCTGAGCGTTCAGTGACAAGACGATCATTGCAGGAAAAACGGATGAGATCCTCGTTTGCTATGGGGATGAGTGACTGGCCGGGGTGTGGAATCAGCAGAGCACCAAAATGTACTCTTGATTGTGTGGGTGGCAGACAGAGTAGCGCACGTCCTGAAGAGATTGAAGACGCAGCTTTGTAGCAGTGCAGAAGCAGTCCAGTTCCCTGTTACACCGTGGGTTTTAGTTTGGTAGCGATAAAGGACTGCAGAGATAGTGAGCTGCAATGCGGAAACCATGGGTTGTTTTTTTTAACCTTAGCTCAAGTCTTAATTTTTTTTTAAGTGCCACGGAAGTTGAGGGATAATGTTATAAAACTGCATGTCCTGCTTTTCAGTCTCTTTCCCCAGGCTGCTTGTGAATGGCTTCCAGTTCTGCTGCAAGAAAGCAAATTGTGCAGCAAAGCAATCTTGCATGGAGTATGTTTCTCATTGAAAAGCATGCCTGTTAATGGTCAGGGCGGTGCTCTGCAGCATAAATTAGGTCTCACCTACAGATTCCTGCCAGTAATTTTTTTTTTCCTCTTGGCTCAGTTATAATGTCTTTCTTCTGGCCCGTTGCCAGAACATGACACCCTGTACTTATTTAATTTACATCCTGCCGTTCCTTCAAGAGGTCTATCAAGGGAGCATACATAGCATTTCCCCCTCCCGTTTTCCCCTACCACCACCACCACCACCACCATCTTGGGAAGTAGATAAAAGGAAAAATAAGAAAAAGATCCAGCACCTGCTTCCTCTATCTTTTATTGTGCTTTAGTTTAAAAGATACACAATCCATTTCCGTCAGGGCACTACTTTGCGCGTATCTCTGGGAAACTGGCTTTAAAAAACAACAACTCTTCAGCAGGGTGGGGAAGGCTTAGGATCCTTCAAGTGACCAGTCACAAAAGCCTGCATTAAAAAAAAAAGATTCAGAAAGAAGAGCTGCAGCATAACACATTGCAAGGATTGAAATGTAATTGGCAAGAAGCATTAAAAACAGGCTCTGAACTCTGAATGCCAGGCAGGAGGAATTTTAAAGGTTAAACGGTGCACCAGGACTGAACAAGTAAACTACAGCATACAGCTGTGGGTCCACTTGGGCTTTTATCTTTCAGTGGAAAACAGGATGGCTTCCATTCACAATAGCTCAGAACTGTGCAATGTATTTTGCAGAACACAGAACGGAAGACTACGCAAAAGTGTTGCAGCAATCCTGCAGAAACTAGAAAGATTGCAGTGTCTTGTTTTATAAAGGTCGCAAGTGAATGACACGGATGGCCAATATAGCACCAGGGCTTTCTTTGCAGGTTAAATCCAGAAATGTAGTTGGATTTGCACAAACACAGGGAAGTCCCCCTACTGAAGTGCATGTGAAAGGGTTGTGCAGAGAATGGGAATACGTGACTGCTTGATTTAGCTGTTCTTACAGTTAAAAAGGAAAATGCAAATTGACATCTCTGTTGGACAATGAAATGGTGGTTAGCAGTTTCTGGAGCAGTATTTTAGAGACAGGCTGAAAATTCTAGAAGGATCGCTGTACCGTAGATTGTAAAGCTGGTAGTTGAGCAGGATTATTATCTAAGGAAAAACAAGAGAGCGGCTTTAGAAACGGAGTTGCTGCTGCAGAGATAACCGCGAAGAGGGAATATCGATATATTTAGCTATGACAGCTGCTCTGAACTTGCATCGGAGGCAGTTTTCTCCAGTTCAGCGCCTTCCGGCAGCTTGGGAATCTAATTCCCTTTGGCCCATCTGACTGAGGGTTATGGGAGTTGTGATCCTGCAAAGGGTGCACGCGGATCTTGACACGTAAGGTGTCAGTGAAGCAAAAGAGGGGCCGAGTCCGCTTGGGAAAAAGTGGCCCTTTCGCGCGCGGGTGGCCCAGAATCTGGGCTTAGCAACAGCAAACGGAGCGTGAACGCAAAGGGAAGAAGAGTGCAGAGCTTTGCGCCAAAGCGGGATCTGCACGCCGGCCGGGACCCCCCCCTCCCTCCCACCGGGCACCGCAGAGGAGAAAACAAGAGCGTAGATTTGGGAATCCCCATCGGTTGCTCTCGGGCTTTTAGCTTGATAGATTTTTAGGCGGAGCTGGAGAGGATTGTGGGCTTGCTCCGCGTGTGTCTACCGACGAGTGGGAAAGAATCCACACACAATACAAGCGTCTTGCGACCAGCAGATCCCCTCCTCCAAATTTGTCGCATGGCTAAAGCAGTTATTCCCCCCTCCTCCCACTAATCCTAGTGAGTCAGAAAGCTGTGGGGGCGTCTTCGCGATGCTCCCAATCCGTTTCGGAAATGGGGGAGGGGGAGAGAGAAGAGAGCGAGAGAGAGCGAAGAAAAAAAAAAAGGCTATTCAGGGTTGGGAGGGGTTGTGAAAGGGGAGGGGGGTGTAAATGCTCCGTCCTAAAGGGCGACACAACTCCGCAATGGTAGGTTTGGTGGTAACTAGCGGTACAGCACACTAATCCCTGTCTCAAATGGTGAAGGCGGCCGTGGTTACATGGCTGGAATTTCATTGTTTGCAAGAACGGGGCGCAGCATTTTCCGCTATATTTTCAGGAAGTCCACGTTTGGCCTTGGGAGAGAGAGGGAGAGAGAGAGAGAGAAAAGCTTTAATCTCGATAGCGCGGAGACAGGATACCCAGCAGCTGACCGCCCGTGAGTGGGCTGCAAAGCTAAATATGGGGTGAGGTTATTAGTATGGGAGACCACCGCGGCAAATATCACGAAACATCCCAGGAGCGCAAATGTAAACAGCTTGCCAAGAAAACATCAGCGGCTGGGTTCGATGGAAAAGGACGCTTTTTTAAAAAAAAATCTGGAGTGACCCCTTTCTTTTAAAATAAGAATAATAGGATTCGAGCCTCCCGGCACGATTCCCGGTAAATTCTATCCTGCCCCTCGAGTTGAACTGCGGAACTACAACTCCCAAAATGCCTCAAAACGCTGTGAGTGCTGCTTCGCTGGTGCTGATGGGAGTTGTGGTTGAACAAGAGCGCTCGTGTTTCTTATGTGGGGGGAAATGGCGCAGCGGCCTCTCGCGGGAACGTGGCAGGCCAACTGGAAGTCTTTCCTTTATTTGTGGTACATTAAAGGGCTCACTTTTGGCTGTGAAAGCCGTCTCTTGTTTTGGTCTGTAGTACCAAAGGTGCTTTTTCAAGAGGCAACTGGACTTTGGGTTTTTCTTTGAAGACAGTTTGGTTGTCATCCAAGAAGCTTCTTCAGCAAAACATCTTCAAGGAAAAACAAATAAAGTCCAGTTGCCTCTTGAAAAAGCACCTTTGGGACAGCCATGACCTGGATGGCTGAGAATTTCCATAGACTCCATGTATATAGAATATATACCCACATAGAATCCATAGAATACATACATAGAATACATAGAATCCCTGTATCAAAATTTAGAAGAACTGGCAGGAAAAGGAGGAGATGATTTGTAGTGGATAATCTGGTCTGGAGATAGTCCAGTATTTGTTATATATTATAACTACATATATCTGAAATACATGTGCAGATTTCAAAGATATTTGTTGGGAATGTGGACAGCCACTTTGGTCTCCAGGCTAGAAGCCAGGAGACTGTAAATTCTAGTCCCATCCCAAGCATGAAAAGCTAGCTGAGTGACGTTGCACGGGTCACTCCCTCAGCCCAGCTCACCAGCAGGGGTGGGGAACTATGGCCCTTTTATGACTTATGGACTTCAACTCCCAGAATTCCTGAGCCAGCATGGGAATCCTGGGAGCTGAAGTCCACAAGTCATAAAGGCGACATAGTCCCCCACCACTGTCTTACAGGGGTTGTTTTTGTAAGGAAAATAGGAGGAGGGAGGAGTAATGTATGTGTTCAGTATCACGAGTTTATAAAAACCAAGATGGGATATTAAATAAATAGAAATAATATTCAGCGAGCACTATACTAAGAACATAAGGGAAAAAGGAAAGTAACTGTTACGTGTAACCCCTATGCTATAGCTTCTATGGCCAAAATGATGGCCAAGAAAGTCGCACTGTGTTCAATTGTTTTTAAAGTTTATTCAGTAAAATTTATTAAATAAATACATAGGGTAGTATTTATATGGCAAAAGGGGCAGCTTATGGACCATGGGCCATATGTAATAGATTTGACCCTCATTTTCATCCAGGTCTGATATGCTGGCATAGTTCTGCAGGTTCCTGTTGAAAACCATCAGAGTCCTACCATTTTAGGTAGGAAATAATGAAATACTCATTTATGCCATAGATTGGACTGAATGTATCGATTTTATATACTAGAAAAGAGCCAGACATACTCTTCCTTGGGAAAATTTAGACAATCCCAGGCTGTGCTATTCAGTATGGTCTGAACCTGTGACTTGCCGCTTGCCCTGGTCTAGGGTTTTTCTCACAGCTACCAGTCTTGCGTTCAGTGGTCTGAAACTTCAGCATATTGGGTCTCATTCTGTCTCCTGCAGTCTCTGCTGACATTTGGTAAATGGAGGAACAGCTTGTGAAGTTGTGCTACTGTACCATGCAATGTTTTTCAACCTTGGCATTGTTGCCAGTATTGCTGGCCTGGGAATTCTGGAAATCGAGGTCCAAAGATGCCAAGATTGAGGAACACTGGTGCTATGACTTGATAGAGCAGGAAGCAAAGTCCTAACCTGCCTGTTTCCCTCAGTAAGTCAATTCCAGTTTGTTGACACTAGAGGGCACCATCTTACAAAGACTGGCATAGCTGTTAGACTGGACTGTGGTTTTTATGTCTTTACATTTATATCTTATACTTTCTATGGTACAATAAAAATAGAAGGAAAAAGTCATTCCCTCCCAAAAGGACATTTATATATTTATAGCCACTTTGCTATTATGTTTATCTTTTATGATAAATATAAACTTAATAGCATGTTTTAATGATGAGATCTCTCTGCTATCCAATGTTGGCACAGAAAGACCACAACAGGACACCCTGCCTGGATGCTCCAGAACTCAACGCTGCCTAAAACAGCACGAAGACCGCTCCTATGAGGAACCAAGTCATATTTTCCCCATCAGTTGCGGCTGTGAAAGAGATACAGGTGCCCTTGGTGCTCACTGTCTGGGCAGAGAAGGGCGTGCTCTTAACAGGCAGAAGAGTTTCCAAGCAAGGGCCTGCTCATACTTGAACAGGCTGCCAAGAAGTGAGCATTGGTTCATTATGTTGGTCTGGTGGCTGGGCAGAAACACAGATTTGGAACCAGGACAATTAAGAATACCCTAGGAAGCAGCATGAAAAGTCACAGTTAGATGCCCACCAAGGCAGATCTGGGGAAATGTAGTCTCTGAAATGGGTCACTCCCCACATTGGCTATTACAGCCATTTCTACTGCAGAGCAGCAGCTGTTCTTTGGCCCATGTACCCCCTGGTGTTCACAGTGGTTCTGATTCTGTAATTTATTTTTTTCCTTTGCAGGAGGGACATCTTAAAAATCTTTTTTTCCTCTTACAGTATGAAATGCCTCCATCAAAAGCTCTTACCTTTCATTCTGCTACAATTGGCAGGGTATGACTGCATCTCACCTAGGTTACAGGATACTGCTAGTTTTACATGCATCACTGATTGTAAAATGCTGGTTTCGGAGGATATTGGGCAAAAAAAAATTGGAACATGTTTTTTTTCTGTTTGCCAGTTTGTAGAATGGAAAAGAAGGAATGTTTGTGTGGCTGGAAACAAGCTCAGGGACCTTTTTCTTTTGAAGTGAGGAGAACCAGCCCCTGACCTTCACGTTTTACCCCCCCTCTCTAAATTCCTTACGGAATTTGGTTTCTCCTAAGATTAAGGTAGGAAAAAAGCTTCTTTCACAAGGAGTAATGATTTTCATGAATGCTGGCATCTAGTTTGGTCTGGCATCGGAACAAACAGCAGGGAATGGAATGCCCCTTGGTGTTTTTCCTTGCTTGTGAAACTTGCAACGGACTGTTTTGAACGAAGCCAGAAGACTGGATTAAATAGCAAAGCTGTCCTTAGGGAAGAGAAAGTTTCCCCCATGTGTTAAGGTGGTTTTAATGCTACCCTAAGAAGGGGCAGTAAACAGGATGGGGGAATCTAAAGACAATAGTTGCAATTTTTTTTAGTTTAATTAGAAAATCCGTTTCCAAATGACATTTAAATGCAAAACAAATTTGCTTGAGAAAAGAGGAAAGCAGGAAAAAATAAGGGAAGGCAACAGTCCTTCTCCCCCCTTCCCCTTCCCAAAATGCCATCATGATGGTCTAGCTCAGGGGTCGCCAACCTTTTGGATCTCAGGGACCACCAAACTCATAATTTTAAATCCCGGGGACCACTAGTATGAATTTTGACTGACAGTGGCTGCTGACATTGGTGGGAGAGAGAGAGAGAGAAAGATCTGATCTAACCTCTCTCTCTCCCTCTCCCCCCCGCTTCTCTCACACACACACATGCACACACACACACGCACACGCACACACAGAGGCAGGTGTGGGATTCAGATTTCTTAACCGGTTCTTGGGCAGGACCTAATTTGAGGGTGTGGCCTGTGGTCACGTGACTGGCTGGGCATGGCTTGTATGTAAATATTATAAATATTTATGTAAATATTGAATTTTTTATTTAAAAAAAGAGCAACTTTTACCCAAAATCAGGAAAAGCAGGCAGGCAGATTGAGTTGCTCACAGAATCACAGATTCACTTAGAGATCTGTGTTTCTGCCATCGGCTATCTGAGTCTGCACTGAATAGAACCTTCAGTCTTAAGGGAGGTTCGGCTCTGCTTAAAATCTAAGATCTAAAGGTTAACTAGACAGCAAGACATCCAACGATTTCCTGCTTTCTAGTGAATCTAAATGTCCCGGCACAGGAGAACAGCTGATGGTTGGTGGGGGGGAAGGAAAAATAGCAATTTAGCAGGCAAGTTTACCAGCTAAGGAGTGAATGGGCGGGGAGGGTTCCCGTGGGCCATGTGGGCAGCACAGCCTTGTGTTCCTGTGCAGCATGGATTAATTGCTTTGGGGGATGCTCTGGGGGTGACATTTCTCTCTGGACCACCAAAATTTTCTCGCAGACCACCTGTGGGCTGTGGCCCACCGGTTGGCAACCACTGGTCTAGCTGATAGTTATGTATTACCTGGTTGGGACAAACTCTTAATTTTTGGTTTGGCACATCAATGTCCCTAAAGTAGCTGGTGGATTGACCAATAATTCAGATGGGAGGATCACCATAGATTGCACCCATTTCTGTGTGAAAGCTTCAAAAGACTGCAATCCCCATGCATTTTATGCCACTTAATAAGATTTGTTCAGTCCATGAAAACTTGGCCAGTCTCATTTTTGTGTGTTTCTCATAACTCCTGGTTCTTTTCTACATGGGAACTATTGGTTGATTTAGAAACTATCTTGTAAGAAATGCAAACTTTGTTTTCTTCAAAGTCTAAATTCTGGTGTATTCCACATGCCACATAAACTGAAATCTTTATCTGAGCAGCCTTTCTGCCTCCTTAGCCTCATGTGTTACATCATTCCCTACATGTTGATTCACACAAATCATGGCATAAAACTACATGCCATTAATTTGTGTCATTGTATAATTATTGGCTTTATTTAGTAGCAATAATACATTGGCATTAAAGCATTTTCCATTAATTAACATGGGGGATAATGAAGCGTTAAGAATTCTCCAGCTGGCAGCATAAGAGTATCTGAGGAACATCAGTCTGACTGATGGCATTCAGTCCTAAATATCTTTTAAAGGGGAACTGAGGGCAGTGATTTTTAAAATTCATATCCTTGCAGCTTCAGACAGTGAGTTTCAGATGTTAGGGAGAGTTCTTTGTAGAGAGAATTATCTGAGGGAGGAAGAGCAGGTTGGCCTCCTGCTTAGATGTTAATTAGCTTTTTTTCCCCCTTCCATCTGTTTTTCTCAGATTTATAGAAAATTAAATGAGAGCCGGCCACTTAGGGGATACTGTTGCTTTGCCCAGTCAAGCAAAATGCTCAGACTCAGATCATGAGTTTAGTTAGGAATGTTGTGGCTAAACTTAACCTTCTTAATGATTTTACAGTTGAACCATAAAAGTATTGGCCAGCCCTGTAAGCTTATGTTAGAAAAGTCTGTTGGAAGAGTTTTGATGTATTTCAGCACGGGGCCAACCTACCAGTTGTGGCGGGGGAGGGCAGTTGTTACAAGGAGAAGAAAGGTCCCTTGTGAATATGTATTTTCTTCCTGGAATTGCTTTTTGGATTGGAGGGAGGTCTTACTTGTCTAATTTGGCTTTTGCAGTTAAACTCAATGTAATTTGGAGCAGAGGGGATGATGATGTTTATTATTGGTCACAACACTGCATGGCTGGGTGAGCTGTTCCATGAAAGTGGGGTACAGTATTTGCCTTTGACAGCTGCATGAAGTAAAACTTAATTAATAAATTGTGCATTAATCACAATTAATTGCAACAATTGTCCCATTGAGTTTTTATTGAATAGCGGGCTCTTGTGAAGTCCGGTGAGGTTTGTTTGGGAAGAAACCCTCAATTCAATTGTCCAGCTGATATTAATGCAAATGTTGGCAGCCTTGACATAGTTTCTAAAGCTCAGTGAGACTCTCTCTATTTTTGTCCTTGGCAGGAATGAATTATTTTTTTTCTTAGCAACTTGATGGACAGGAAGGAAAGGATGGAAAAAAATATCATAAAAGGGGAGATAGAAGTGAGTGAGTGGTCTGTCTCCTTAGTGATCTTTCCCATTGTCAGCAAGAAGCTTCTGAGAGGTTTCTGTCCTGATTTGTGTGTGTGTGTGTAATTCTACAATCCTGTGTTACGTCAGCTTTAAAAATTCAGCTGCCACATTTTTTTTAAAGAGAGTTGGAGGAGTTGAAAAGTTCAAGGTTATTCTGTATGTCGTATTAAGAAATTCCAGTGGTAGCTAATTGGTTCTCGAGATTTATGAAGTGTAGAAGTGGGAGGAAAGAAGAGAGGAGAGAAGGTGGATTCTGTGTAATGGAGAAAATAATTTCACTTGGGAAATTGCCTTTGACATGCCAGATCTGTTTCTAAATAAATCAATTGGAGAGAAAATGTCTCAGAGTGATTGATATCATGGATACATCTGGATGCCTTACATGTTACTCATGGCTTTGGCCTCTCCAGATAGAAGTGTTGTCTGGAGAAAAAAATAATGACTTTTCCCTTAGAAATAAACAAGTTGTCATGGCACATTTACTACATCCAACCATATTTATATTATAAAAGATTTTCCATTTTTTTAAAAAAATGGTTTGGAAAAACTCCGATGAGGCCATATCACTTATGAGTCCTTGGATGGGAACCAAATGAGTGGATTGGCAGACATTTTAAATATTACTGGGGATTTTTACTTGTATTTAGAGATGATGCTGGCTAATGGTGGAACATTCCTGAGCAAAAGATACCAGAAGAAAATCTGATGAAACATGGTTCAAATCTGCCCTCTTCTTAGACATTCTGGGTTCCTCCAGATTTACCAAGGAAATAGAAAATGGTGGTGGTTAAAAGAGGTTAAGGTGTGGCATCAGTTCATACTTCTTGGATTATCAGGGTCAGCTTAGATTCATCCTCTTTGTAGTATATAGATCTTGTCTTCCGGTACTATTAGGAGTAAGTATGTATATTGACTCCATCTGGACTCATACCTTGAAGACAGTGGTGGGATTCAAATTTTTTCACTACCGGTTCTGTGGGCGTGGCTTGGTGGGTGTGGCAGGGGAAGGATACTGTAAAATCTCCAGTCAGAGGTGGTATTTGCCGGTTCTCCGAACTACTCAAAATTTCCGCTACCGGTTCTCCAGAACTGGTCAGAACCTGCTGAATACCACCTCTGCTTGAAGAACAATCTGACTTGGGGGTAATTTAAACATTATGATGTCTTTTCCTTTTTTGCAGGGCAAAATATTTCAAGGGGAAGAAACTTCATGGAGAATTGGACATCAAGGTTGAACAGGTAAGCCTGGAAACAAGTATTAGGGACTGACTTCTGAAATCCTTATCAGAGTTTCAACCATATAGCTTTCCAGGTATTGTTGGACTGCAATTTCCAACTAGGGCTGGCAGTAATTGGAGTGAAATAACACCAGTACCATACTGTTCTAAAAATATGCAGTGCTGTACTTGCTTGTTGTGCATTGGCCCCTGTTGGTGGGATGTGTAATTTGTTTCACCTGAGCTTCAAAAGTAGCTTAAAGCCAACTCGTATTTGTCCTCATGTTATATTGACCTTGAAACAGTAATGGAAGGTACAAAGAAATGCCATTCAATCAAATACCAAATGACCTACCAACCTTTAGTCATTGCTGACCTTGGAGGAACCAAAACCCTTTTACTCCTGTTCTGCACAAAAGAAGAAACAAATAAATAACTAGTACCTGTGTCCACATTTTTAGTTTATGTTATGTTCATCTGTCTGGAATTCTGCAAACAAATTAGAACAGTATTATGACAGGGAGCCGCAAAGCCTCCAAGGTACCCTTCACTTTAAAAGAGCAGTGAAATAATAGCATGCAATCGAAGCCCTAGAACTGTCAAGAGGGGGAAAGTGGAGTTGCTTTCAATGGGAAAAGAAACTCCCTCTGCCTGCAAGTAAGTTGCAAATATTAGACTTACTCTGGCTTCAGATCTATTCAGCAAGACTGCTTACCCACAGAGCTAATGTTGTGGGACTGCATAAGAGCATGGTTGTGTTGCAAAAGTTTTTTGTGGAGAGGAACAAACATTGAATGATGCTGAAAGTCATATTGCCTTGTGGGGAATTTAGGGAGTATTTTAGGTACGTCTTTGGTTAAGGGTAAGTCTACATGGTATGTTTGCTTAGGTTTCAATGTTGTCTCATTTGAATGGAAGCTTATTGAACTTAAAATGTGGTCTACAGACCTTTCAGTTTGCACTGAGAATACAGCATAAAATACATACCACAGGGGAAGGTTAGACCTGATGAGCAAGATATATTTCAAGGAAGCTACTTCATCATTTATATTATGTTTTTCTGCTGCAAATTCATTGGATAAAGACCAGGGAGGAGTGTTGTTAAATTCCATCTGCATGTAGTTTCTATATTTCTGCCCTTAAAATGAAACTGAGAATGAATTCAAAGTAAGTACGCCTGACGGGAATCCCTGTTTTTCTACTTTAGGGGAGTTTCAAAATTAGGTTTTTCCCCCTCAACCCTTACAGTAATGTCCTATCCTAAGTGATTTATGGGGTTGGTGAACTTCTGTCTACCTCTAGAGATTATTTTCAGTCTAGACTTTTAAATGATCTTCATGTAATCATGACTCAAAACTGGATTGTAGTACTTAAAATGTTGAATTAGAACTCGGGAGGCCTAGGTTCAGAGGTGGGTTGCTGGGGGTTTGCAGGGGTTCAGGAGAGCCTCTAGCTAAGGTTCTGTGCAGTTCGGAGAACCCCCAAACCCTACTCCTGGCTGGCCCCATCCACTCCATACTGCTCCTCCCAAGAGTCCCCAAGCGGCCATTTTGGATGCAGGTAAGAGCAGGGTGCGCGCGGAGGCTTGGGGAGGGCGAAAAATGGCCCTCCCTGAAGTTTGGGAAGGCCAGAAATGGGTCCATTTCTGGCTTCCAGAGAGCCTTCGGAGCCTGGGGAGGTCAAAAACGCCCCCCCCCCATGGTGTAGGAGGCCAACTAGGCCATACCCACCATGGCTACACCCACCCAGCAACCGGGCAGAGAATCCTTTGCTACAATTTTTGAAGTGCACCCCTGCCTAGGTTCATCTTTAACCATGGGCCAGTCATTGTCTCTCAGCCGAATCTATTGCACAGGTTGATTGAGGAGAAACAAGAAGAAAGGATGCAATGTACAGTATATTAAGTTGAGCCCTTGGCTTTGGAATGGAGTACACGCCTAACAAATAAGTAGTTTAGTCTTACATGTGCAGGCAGACCATTTTTGACCATTTAGTAAAATTCATGATTAAGGCAAAGGGTTCAAGTGATAATTAAAATATGTAATTTTTATCAGAAAGCATTTGGATGAATTTATGGACATTCTCTGGGAGCTGAGAATGGCTATTGAGAAACATTTTAAAATTCTTCATCTTCTGTAGATAGCTGAGGAAATCCAGATCATGAAAGCAGGGGGAAATGGTAATCTTAAGGGGTTGAATATTGAATGATGACTACCTTCCTATGGATGTGATTCCACTTGTTAGCCGTCAGGTCACTATCTTTGTCATGCTGTCTTTAAACTTAGAAAAAATAGTTTTCAATTATAGCACTGGTTCCATGTTAATTTAATTATTTCAGATGCTTTTTCTTTGTTGTTGTCTTTTGCTTATCAATATTCTTTTTTAAATTCCATGTTATGTTGTTACACACTATGGTCTTAATAACTTACTGAACTTTGAACTTGCTTGCATTCGTGTTGGAAGCGCTGAGGCGCTTCTGGGTCGAAAGGATTAGCCAATGATATAACTGGTGCTCAGGGGACACCTAGTTGGGTGCTCCTTTCATGTCCCCATTAATGTGCCCACCAAAGTGGTACCTATCTTATCTACTTGTGATTACTCATTTTCAAATTGCTAGGTTGGCAGGAGCTGGAATGAATGATGGGAACTCGTCCCTTCTATTCTGACCAAGGCTTCCTGAGGCCGTAATTAAGCACATGCTTAGTTAAAACAACCCTTTTTTTATTTCAACACTGGGAATTACGTTCATTCCCAACCTGTAATGAGTCCCAAACAGTCTCTCGAGATAAACACCCACCTTTCTCTCCTTTGAATTGCTGCCAAGAACTAAAGTGCCAAATTAACTATAAAAAGCCAAACGAAATACAAAGTGTACACAGAGCTTCAAGGTTTAATCCAAACAGAGTGAACGACTTTGCTTCCTGCAAAGGTTTCTCTACCTTTGCATTTCCTTTATATCTTATGGGAGGGGCAATCACTTCCAAGCCTTACTTCCAAGTCGCCCCTTTTGTCTTAGCTGCTCTTGCCTTCTAGCAGCTTCGTGCACACTCACACCAGGAACAGGCTCCCCTTGTTACTCTGCCTCGCTGCTCCCAGACTCTGGAGGTTCCGGAGGCAGCACCGCACTCCCAGATGGTCCTGGGCCCATCTCTGCATCAGACGTAGGACCCTCATCTGAGTCCCCTCCAGACTCCCAGACTGGTCCCCGTTCTTCCCCACTCTCCGATTCCGGTGAACCACAACACCGTCACACAACAGCATTTGGATCTCGAAGGTGGCTTTGCTGATTGTCAACCACATGAGCCACCGCACTCCTACTTTGAACTAGTTGAGGAAGTTGTTCACTGTGATGGGCAATTCTTCTTCAAAGGAAACTTACCTGGTCTTGCTGATTTTCTGACTGAAATATCTAAAGGACCACACTATTACCTGGAATTCAAAGACCGTCTGTCTACCTTCTGTTTGCATTTGTTGATAGACAACTTGTTCTGTGGGCTGGAGCAATCATCAAGGGTATCCCCATACCTTGAAAAGTTGATGTGGTGACAGCTCTGAGAATGTATGAATGTGCTACCCATGTGGCTTTGTCTTGTTTCTACTAGGCAGAATTCTGTGATTTGAACTTGGTGGCTCACGCTAATGGCAATTTTTCTGTTGACATGGAGGTTATGCGCAACGGGATCAAAGTAGTACGGTGAGTAGAAACATGGCACCATCCATAATTTATTACAATTGTTCAGGGTGTTTATGTACAGATGGTCCTCAACTTACAGCAGTTCATTTAGTGGCCGTTCAAAGTTACAACGGCACTGAAAAAAGTAATTTACGGCCATTTTTCACAGTTACAACCTTTGCAGTAGCTCCACACTCATGTGATCAAAATTCAGATGCTTGGCAACTGACTTATATTGATGACAACTGCAGTGTCCCAGAATCCTGTGTTGCGACCTCCTGACAAGCAAAATCAATGGGGAAGCCAGATTCACTTAACAACCGGGTTACTAACTTATCAGGTGCAATGATCCACTTAACAACTGTTTGCAAGAAAGGTCATAAAGTCGGGCAAAACTCACTTTTAACAAATGTTTCACTTAACAAACAGAAAGTTGGGGCTCAGTTGTGTTCTTAAGTCGAGGACTGCCTGTGTTTATGTATTGATTGTTCATTAGGCTTTAATGTATTTCAAGGGAAACACCAAGTTTGATTTTGGCTACTGATGAAACAGTCTTTCATCTGGATGTTAAGTAGTGTGTTAAAAATTGTATACCAAGTTTATTCAAGCCTATTATAGAATTAGAAGTTGGGGATTTTCATGAAATTGCCAGTTACGCAAATCTTCCCTTTTTATGTGTAACTTGCCCCCATTGACCTAAGAGGAGAGAATATTGCCAGTCTGCCCAATACTTTTCTGATTACTGAGATTGTGCAGTAGAGTGCAGTGTTAGTATCCAGTACACTACAGTATACAATTATCATCACTAGAACTATAAAATATATACTCACTGCAGTGCTACCATTGAAAGGTTATTGAAAAGTCCGACGTTTCTGTGGGTTTATTTGATTTCCTAAATAATCTTATATATCCCTGCAGCTATTCTTCTATCTTTGCAGCCATTTAAGCGACATTTGAAAAATCAACTCTTCCTCACAAATCTGTGTTCTCTTGTGCTCTGCTTTTTCTGAGTGCCCTTCTGCCCCCAAGCTATCATATACAGTATGTCAGTGGTTCTCAACTGTTTCTTCACCACAGACCCCCTTTAAATACCTTTTGTGGCCAGGGACCCCCCAAGACTTAACTCAGGATTTAAATCATAACATTTCTTCAAGCCCTCATGGACCTCCTGTGATGACATGCCCTCCCCCAGGCTGCTGCAGTATGAGATGGATATATTTCTCCAGATGTATTACACTTAAATCCCCGTTATGTCCAACACTCCTGGAAATTATCAGATGTTGAGGTAGATTGTTCATTAATAGTAATTCTGACTTATGATGAAGGCTTGCTGTGTTTCCAAGTGCAAGTCTTTCTCAGCATTAACTGCCCAAGGTCTTTAAAAAATGGAATGTCAGAGATGCTAAAAAGATGACTTTCTTCTGTCTTTAAACAATTTCTGTGCCAATTTACTGTGTGACCCTTGGTTCTTTTCTATGCTTTGGGTCTTGGTGAATAATTTAATAAGCCACTAAATGAAGAATAATTGAAGTTGCAGGTTTAATTCTGCGAAATAAACTTCAGATATGGACCCCTTATCTCATGGTGTCAAACTTGTGACCTGCGTCACATACTGGCCCTGCCCCACCCGGTTTAGCGAAGGGGGAAAAAGTTCCGATACGTCACATGATGCCGCCATGATGACTTGAATTTGACACCCTGCCTTATCTGATTCAGGGCTATGGGATGGGAAGTATGAAGCTTTTCATGTTTTCTCTCTCATCACATTCTTGA
Organism: Pseudonaja textilis; assembly: GCF_049901715.1. Taxonomy (NCBI): domain Eukaryota; kingdom Metazoa; phylum Chordata; class Lepidosauria; order Squamata; family Elapidae; genus Pseudonaja; species Pseudonaja textilis. The sequence continues at coordinate 143,403,592 of NC_141991.1, forward strand.
TCTGAATTTTCTATCTGGACTGTCTCCCCTTCCTCATCCCCCAACACATCTGGGATTATTTGCATTGGGGAATAAACATGTTTATACTGACAGTTCTTTCCCCTAAGTGTTCTGACCTAGGCTTCCCCAAAAAGCACTGAGCAGACTCTTTGTCCCAGCAAAACCCCCTTTATTGAGATGAGGTGAATTTCTTGCATTCACTTTCAGCCAAAGGCCTGGCAAACAGTCTTTTAAGGGTGTAATTAGGACACAGACCTTATCTAGCTTGGAGAACTGCCAAGTAAATATTTTCAAACGCAGTGCTGACAAGGAAGGACTCGGCACAAAGTCTCTGAGATGCACAGACAGATCTTCACTCTGCTGCAATGAACAAATGAATTGTTTCCTGCAAAAGCCCCTCCCCTTTTGCTCCTCTTTTAATCCCCATGGGAGGGGCCATTCACCGTCCACCTAGGGCTTACATCCCACATCAACCCTTAGTTTGTAATTGTTCTTTTCTTTTGGCAGCTCTGTGCATGTGTAGGCTGGGAAGTGGCTCCAGCTGTTCCCCCACCTCACTGCTGTCTGACTCCAAAGGCAGCTGATAACCGCCAGACTGCCCTGGCTCCATCTCTGCCTCTGATGCAGAGCCCTCATCCGAGTCTTCCTCAGTCTCCAGGATCGGCCCATGTTCCTCCGCAACCTCCTCACTGTCCGACTCTGCTGCCAGCTCTGCTAGCTACTGGCAGGCCCTAACACTAAGTAGACATGGATGGGTCTATAAAGTCATAGGGAAGCAACTTTAATATAAAAGGATTTTGTTTAGCTTTTAATCTGGTGCAAGACTAGAGCAGGGACAAATCTTCCCATCTTGAACTGGATTGGTTCCCTACACCTGCTGTTTTCAGTCTTGTGATTGACTTACCACAGAAAGATTCCAAGTAAAGTTGGTTTCTTTAACAAGAGGGTTGTATTTTGAAGTGCACATACAAATGCACGCACTCAGATAATGCAGTATTTTTATACACCTTTATTCAGACTTAAGGATGAGTGGGATATCAGCAAATGTGCCAAAGACGAAATCAGTACATAATTCTTCAGACACGATACATTTAATTCAAACAATTATTCTATAAATCTATTCAAACGCCTGGATGAATAAAACAGTTTTAACTACTGGTTTCCAAGTGTTGGGGCCGATCAACCTCTCTGAATACCATTGGGGCAGCACATCAATCTTTGTTATGTCAAAGTTGATATACGTTGCCTTAAATAGGACATGGCCCGGAGACTGCAGTGAAAGTGTTGCAAGAAGCCTTGAGCATATATGCTCGGATAATTGCTGGGAAATTTCTACTAGAGCTTGACCACCCATGAAGATTGAATTGTGATGGCAGAATAAACAATGCGCTGTCTAGAAATTAGTATAGTCTCTGAACACATAGTTATTGTTTATCCCTGAGCTTGGGAATGTGGCAGCCTTGGGTTTTAATGAGTAACCATTAAATTTTCCTCCAGCAACCGAGAAAATGAGACCAGCTTGAATCAAGACTGCTTAAAACAAATTTTGAAAATTGCATGGATACTTTAAAAAGCTGTGAATTTCCTGTGTTTTGTATCGTAATATATTATTTTATCTAACTCTGCAAAGGTTCTATAGCTCTCTCAGTGGCAGAAGACCAAAGGAAAGTGAACACATTGAGTAAGAGGGTTTGATTTAGGCATCTAACATGGAAACTATAGACCAAGGGTGTTCAAACTTGTCAAGTTTAAGACTTGTGGACTTCCACTCCCAGAATTCCTGAGCTAACATGACTGGAGGAGGAATTCTGGGAGTGGAAGTCCACAAATCTTAAAGGTGTCAAGTTTGAAGACCCTGAAATAGATTAAGAAGCAGCTTTTGTGGACAAATGCGTTAGATTGTTTATCCTGCCTCTCCTTCCTTTTTATATTCACACCTTTTCTTCCAGGACCCTGAAACCGGACTTTGTCTTGATCCGCCAGCATGCCTACAGCATGGCTCGTGGTGGAGACCATCGCGGCATTGTTATTGGCTTGCAGTATGCAGGCGTGCCCAGCGTCAACACTTTGCATTCTGTATACAACTTCTGTGACAAACCTTGGGTGGTGAGTGGCAGAAGATAATAATTGAGCAAAGAACCAGATCGATGCCACTGTACTGTAGATTCTGTATTAGAACTAAACATAGAAAATTTAATATTGTAAATTAAGGAACGTATTAAGGTGGAGGACTTGCCCTTGTTTCTTTATTTTGTGAAAAAGAGGTATTCGGGAGGGCTTACTACATTTTACTAACTTAGTTTTAAGCTGCTTTTGGATGTTGTAAAATGTTCAAATACAATTATCATTCATCATTCCTACAGTTAAAGAAACAATTAAACAACATCTTTCCAACAAGAGAAGGTAGCAATTTTTTTAAAAAAGCAAGTAATGTCAACTAATTAAAACGTCTGAGTAAACAAAAGTGCTGAAATAATTGCAGTATTGTATTAGTTACACTTTTCACAAAGAGGCTCTTTGTCATCACCTAATCTATCCAAGATGCCAACTCTCTTAACACATAGGTAAGCTAGCTTAGAAGAGATGATCCTAGAATTATCTGGTTCCCAAATTCTTTGTGTATTTAAAAGATAGGCATGAGTGCACTGTAAGTTGGACTTGGAAGGAGATAGGTAATACTATTTTTCTTGGTTGGGTGAGTTATCAGTCATGCTGCATTCCACATTAGCAGAACCTTTTAGCTTGTCTTTGAGGATAGCCCATGGACAGCATATTACAAAAATGGCCAAGTCATGCATGTCTAGGCTGGCTGTGTAATATGTCAGCACCTCCCTAGGAGTCAGCTAAGTGTTACTGATGATGGTAGACATTGTGTAGGATTTCTGACATTTGCAGTTTGTTCTGCTAATATTATGAAATTATATTATGAAATTATGTTCAGGCTCAAGTAGAGGGAAGGAATTGCAAAGAGGGGGTTGATAGTAAAGTTAACCTTAGAAGCTTGTGGAAATTGATTTAGGAATATCTTCCTTGTTTCTTACTGCACTGTCTCTCCAATAGTTTGCCCAGATGGTCCGCCTGCATCGCAAGCTCGGTCCAGAAGAATTCCCCCTCATTGACCAGACATTCTATCCCAATCATAAGGAGATGGTAAGTTGGACTGGCATGTGGAAGGCTGAGGATCTTTCTGATTATGTGCAGAGACTAGCACATTCTGAGTGCTCTGGCCCCTTTAATAATGAAAAGGGCAAGTAGCCATTTCTGAGCTGGACCATTGAGAATGAACATGTTTATGCATATATCTATGCATATAGCTATCATTAAAGTGGTTTTCAGATATAAAACATATCAGAGTCATTCCTTCTTAGCCAGCATGTCTTCATTTTCCTGTTCAAAGATGAGTCATGTATGACAAGGCTTGACTTCTGAATGAAGTGGCCATACTTCAATCTGCACTAATTTGAGTTTTTAATCATCTGTTCAGGGTTAACGTGACTACAAAAAGGGACATAGACTGCATTTGGGCAAATGTTTTCTCATAAATCTTCTAAGGAAAGACTTTGTCTAGTGGAGGCAGAGGTGAAATGCTCCTATGTTGCCAATAATGCTTGCAAGAAATCATTTTTATCTTAAAAGTGATGAAATTATTTTTCTCTTATAAGTGAAAACAAATCTTGATAATTACTTTGATTAATGTAACAGATAAAATATTAGTTTAATGAATCTAACATAACTAATATAATGTAATGTAATATATTGAACAATCAATATACAGTAATTCTGGGTATACAAAGGCTCAGATTGTTTAGGTTGCACTTTGCTGGTAAACTGTTCTTAAATATGGACCCTCTTAATTTGCTTCAGTATTCAATACTTACTCTACCATCATACTACTTGTTTGTGTTTGCAAGTAGCACACCCCTTTTTTCTTCCTTTGGAAAACTTGGAAAATGTATTCTAATTCTCATTTACAATATTTGTGTTCTCTTTTTCCATCTTAGCATCTCCTGGAGGTTAATTTACACTTGTGACATAGCAACCCCTTCTCATAGCTTCATTCCTCCCTTCCATCCAGTTCTTTCTATTGGGAGGTGTGGGCAGAGACTTTAAAACCGATATAATCCTAGTATAATTCTAAAACACAGTGATGAAAACCAAGCTTGTAGAAGGTTAGCTTACAATTTCAGGGATTGTACAATTTACTTGAAGCTCTGCAGATGAGCCCTTACCCCCATGGCTTGCCTCTCTGTGTGATTAAGGGTTTTAGAATGTACTAGTTGGGCCTCTATAGTGCCTGCTCACTTTCAAACTGCCAAGAAGCCACATATTACTACAGTTATATCTTAAACAGGTTTGGAAGGGGACTCAGGTTCAAAATAAGCATCAATGTTCTCAGAAAGTAATATAATATCCAAACAAAGGAGAAGTTATTTAAAGAGAACTCCTCGTAGTTATTTTCAAAGTGCAGAATAATTTTATGTGGTCTTGGGATACAAGGATGGTTTGGCTAAATGTCATTTCCCTTTCTTATCCTTTTCGTTTCTATAGATAGCACTCTTGGCAGGAACTCAGTCATTCCTTAAAATGCATACTTTTCTGCTCTTTCTTCTAAATCCTGTATGTGTGCGAATTGCAATCCTTTGATCTTGCAGTTATTCAGTGATGGCTTAAAAATACTTCTCCTGTGCTTAGAGATATGCAGTTGTTAATGACGGTTTCATGTTTCCACACTGGATATTTGGCTGAGCGGTGCAGCTTTGGAAGATGGTTTCTTTACTCCTAACCGAGGATGTGGGCAGTGGAATGGTAAACTTAGGATACCCAGACAAGAAGAAAGACTAGAGTTATAAGGGAAAACTGGAAGACCCTTTGGAGGCTGTTCTACAGACTACTGAAAGCTTCTTCTGTTCCTTTTGTGAAAATTATCTGCATACATTCTAGGGTTTTTTCTCAGAAAAAAACACCTAAAAGTATTCCCTTGGGTTTTCTTTAGAGGAACCACTGTGTCCTACTATAGAGGCTATTGCCAGAACCAGTACAGAACTTGAGCAAGCTTAATTGTTGGAATTGGCATTTATTTAAAAAGAGACAACTCAGATACAAACGGAGGGATTGTCAGGGAGAGGAGTACCACTCCAGAGTCCATAAGATGTTACTGCCTCAGGAGGCGAGACTTGCGAAGGGACCCAGGTCCTTGGGAACTCAGGGATTGCCAGGTGCAGAAGTTAGCGCTCTCAGACCGAGGCAGGCAAGCCAGGCGCTTGGCCTGAAGGCCATCCCATATCCGGGACATGATCCCATCTGTCCATAGGCACTGGTTGTCAGAAGAGATGAAACATGGCATGGAAAGGCAGGACATGACCTGTTGAAAGAATGGCAGAAGAACATGAGGACCGTGTGAGGGAGATGTTCCTCTTGAATATCACATAAATACTCCATTATCGCGTCTCTTAATTTCTTAGTTCTACGTTGTTGTAATCTAGGACAAGCAATCAAATAAGATGGGGCCAAAAACAACCCAAAGTTGTTGAGAATTGGAGATTTATATCTTATCAGGCATACATCATGTATTATATCTCCAGTCTTGGAGAATTTGTTCTGATTTTAATAGAATATACTATATGCTTCGAATTGAGCAAGGACAGATGACATTGGCTGAGTCATTGGTATATCCCTTTACAACCAACACTCAGGCAAAATTAACTTTAACCCCATCCTTCCAAGTCACTTTACCATTATCCACCCCATAATTCATTATTTACCAGAGTTGCTCATTCCCTGTTTAATCTGTGCCTATGTGTGGATGAACAATTGATTCTACATGTGACAAGCTGCATCTTTGTAATCTTCCCTTCTCCCTTTTTTTAAGATTGCAAATACACCCACTATTATCCTGCTTTATCCTTCTAGCTTTCCAAGAGGCTAGAAGCTTTTGCTTCTTATTGGTTGTCAAGAAGGAAAAATCCTTTCGATTCAGAATGGAAATTCAGGATATTAATCTTTTTGTAGTTTTTTTTTTTAAATTTCTATCAAGATCTGAATGAGAGTTGTGGTGGGCAAGCATGGAAAACAAAATTTTGTTCCAAATCTCCTCCTCCAAAACCAAAAATTTTGGAGGAGATTGGCTTCTTATCTTCCAGCTCAGTCATGTGCATAGAAATCTATGGACCTCTGCACTATCATCTACATGGATTGCATTTACTAGATGAATTGCTAGATAAAGCTATAAATATCATATGGATAGCCTTTACCAGGCTGATGCCCTCCAGATATGTTTGACCTCAATCTGCATAATTTCCCAGCTAGTATAGCCAATGACCATTAAACCTCGAGATTTTCAGAATTGTAACCTTAACCAAATGGAGGGCAATAAGCAGAGGAAAGTTATGAGCTCTAATTTCAGCTTTCAGGATAAGAAGGAAACACACACACACACACACACACACCCGTGTGTGTGTGTAATGTTTTTTTGGCTAGCCTGGAAATCTGCCTGCAAGCATTTGCTTCTGCTATCAGGTCCCTGAGACAGATTATTTGCTAGACCCAGACACTCACTGTGCAGTTGCAGCCCTTGCTGTAGTCAAGACTCAAGCCTCGTTTCTGTGCAAGAGAAAGCTGAGACCACGGCTGGATGAAGGAACAGGCCGTGATCATGACACGATTGCCATCCATCATCCCTGTTGGCCAAGAAAGAGAGAGAAATTAAAACAGGGAATATAAGCATTCTATCCGATACATTAGTTGCAGATTTTACTTTTATAATCAAGCTTTGGCTTGCTGAATTTCCTGTAAATATGTTAATATTGTACCTCTTCACCACCATAAGTGAAGCACTATACATGCTATTTTTCCCTTCCAGGGATGAATAATGAAATTTAATGTGGCTTCTGTTGTAAGGCAAATTCTTTGCCAAAATTTTTTTAAATTCGGTCCCCTGAATGAATAATGCATATAGAGTTTTGGAGTTGGTGGGTACATTTGTTTTTTAAATTTGGGCTTCTTCCTTTGTTGGTATTGCATTGACTTAGTAAAAGGAGAATTCTATAAAATATCTCTCCTGCTCACTCCAGATATTTTATTAAGACTTTATTCTTTAATATGCCAAAGGCAAAACTGAAGCTAAAGATTAGTTTAGATTATAGCGAAACATTGGGAAAAAAGATGCTTTAACAGTATGGGTTATATTTGATAGTGGAAGTAGGAGGGGAATCTCTAGAATGGCTTAACCAAAGACCAGACAGCTATGACCTAAACATGAGATAGTTCTAATCTGTATTGCAGATTCTTTGTTAAGACAGAATATAGATTAAATCAAGGTTTCTTCCAAAATTTGAGACAATGCGACATCTTTTTTCAATTAACAAAGTTGGATACACACTGCGAAATCAAATCCCATACTATTCATATGTGCACATAGCTTTCTGTGCATTTAGTATAGGGTTAAAGTATCTGTGATAGGTAATAAAGTTTTGTGTTCTGTATTTTGGGCAATTAATTCTGGATTTAAATTTATCTTTCCCACAAAACAGACTTCTGCTTTTCTTTTCTTTTTTTCCGCTGAGAGCAGAAACATATTGTTTGAGTTGTTTGTTATAAGCAGCTTTGAGGTTGGCCTTGGCAGAACCACTCACTATGGGGTAAAACTGTTCCTGGATTGTGTCATTTCAGACTGCAGGTGGGGGCTTAGTTTTGAATGCTTAGTTGAAAAAAATTCACTGCACACAAAAAGTAGATGTTAGAGAGAAAAGCTTTGGCCTGGCCTAGTTTTTCCATGACGTGCTGGTTTTCTAAATGTAAGAGGTGATTGTTTTTCTTTTGGGAATAACTCTCCAGTACGTAGCTTCATACTTATAGTTGCAACCAAGATACATTTTCTTGAGGTGATTACCTAGATTAGAGTGAGATTATATGACGAATATTTTAAATAAATGGTATGAATGAAAACAGTTCATAATATAAAGAATGCCTACAAAATCAATATGTTGGGCAGGACTAACAAAAGAGCTAAATTTTACAAGGAGCTGTGGACTTCCTATTATGTTCTCTGTCTTGGAGACATGTTGTGCTTCATCTTATCAGTTTATTATTGCTAATATAATAAATTTGAGACACTATGACATCCTTTTTCAATTAAATGAAATGTGATATGCACTGTGAAATGGCATTTTTTTTTAGACAAAAGTCTTTTCCAGTTCTCTGTGAAATGTTAAGGCTTTGTTTTGCCATTGAATTACAACTTTAAAAGATTGGCAAACATTAGGTACTACTAAAACTGAAACCAACTGTGAATAGTTGGGTCTTTCAGATACAGTAGTTTTAAATTATTTGTGGAGGGAAAATTCACAATTCTGTCCTCTTCCTTTTATGCTAAATATGATAGATTTCTCCAGTTTTTCCTCCCATTATTTATGTTCTTCACAAGAATATCACAAGTCTTGTTTTGAGACATTTTTCATCATGCTCAAATCTGTTTTTTATTAAGCATCCAAAACAAAACTCCAAATTCTTTAGCTATGGAATATTTTACTGATTTTCAAACTAGGGCCCATGAAGGTATATACCATGCCATACTATAGTCCCTGATACAAACATAAATATAAACATATATATTTAAAAACCAGCTTTTAGCTAGTTTAAAAATCTTGGAAGAGTATCAAATCTCACAAAAGTTTGTTGTTGTCACAATTTTGTTAGCTGCTTGCTGTTCTTGCCTCATATTTCATAAGATTTAAGCTGGAAATACCAAATTCTTATGAGATTTGGCAAACTTAATGATATTTCACCTATTAGTATTATTAAAGAAATTTTGGAACCTTGTGGCTGTTACCAATGCAATTCCTGTGTGTATTTTGTTCCTGCATATGCTAGGTTACTGACCTTGACTGTATGTGTTAACCCTAAAAAAATGTATGATAATGTTATAGTGGCCTACGCAAAGATAAAAAAATAAAAATGTCTGAATTTGTTTTCAGTTGTTCCTGGTCTTAGGGATCACTCTGTACCTGCAATGACATATTCTTCCCCTTTGAGTGGGCCCTTGTGTTCATAACCACAGAGGCTTTCCATAGCTGGAGTGTAGAGAAAGCGGACATCTTGCATCTCTTCTGGCCCCTTATATACCTGGAGAAAAAGAAGAACAGGAATGTGTACAGGGATGGAGAATTATTCAGACCAAGAAGGGACTACCATGTGGAAAAAAGGAAAGTCAAGGCTGCTACTTGATATGAGGTTTTCATAACCCTACCAGAAGAACTTACATCGTATCTGCTATTCTAGGTTAGAGTTCAAATACCAGTTTCAGTATAAGCTGCTTGAACCAATAGATACCAACAAATTTCTCATTTTCTTAAAGTATGTGAAGACTATTGGCATGCTTGAATAACTTTAATTGGATTCCCCCCATTTTTTTCAGACTTAAGCAATTATGGAGGAATGAGATAGCAATATAATAATCAGAATCCATGACATTTATAATGAAAAATGCAGAATTGAGGACTTGCAGATAAAGATATCCAGTGAATTTTGTTTCATATTATTTTCCAGAAATATTTTTTTCATAGACTTGTGTCTTTGAACTGTTGGATAAGGCATTATAAAAAGCATCTTCTGTTAACAGTCTCCTTAAAGGCAGATTTGGTGGAAGCTATTAGTTGGTCTCTTGGTTTCTTTCAACCATGGAAACTCACTGGATAATTTTGGACCAGTCACAATTTCTCAGAGTAGGTTACTTCCCAGTCTTGTAGTGAGGTTGCAGAAAGAAATGGAAATACTTATCAAATAATTAAAAGGAAGTGCTTACCTTGGTTGTTTTGATTTCATGGCGTATCCACCACACAGGTTCTCCCACAGAAATGTTCACATGCTGCTTGCTGACACCCACAAATTTGCCTCTTATCACTACAAAAAAGAGGTGGCAAGTAACATCTTATTTTCCTCAGTTCTATCATTAACTACTAGATATTTCTTTGGTTTTAGCTGAAGGATTGTTTGTGACCTTTTAAATTCCTGGAACCTCTGATATAACTCCTGGCTTGATTTAGTCAGCTTCAAAGCCTTAAAGTTCAATTTCTGCCTGGTATCCTTGAATCCTGCTGTAAAATGATACACAATGCCTGGGTAGGGTCAGTGGTTGTCCTTCAGCTTTTTATTTTGGGTGATTTTGAACTGGTTGTAGAGAGCAGGCAAGGGGCTCTTATCAAGAAATCTCTGGGTTCTTTTCAGGATTTAGAGATATCTACTACACAGATTCTCACACAGTGAATGTGGAGTTACATTATCAGCTATTTTTTGGACCATTGAGAATTATTCTGTGACTATACAGTTGTTCTCAGAAAGTATGGGAAGCACATCTCTGTCTCTCTTCCTCACCACTTCCCCAGAATAGGTTTTGAGTATTACATCCTATGTTTGTGTGGAGATGGTGTATGACGGTGAAGGACTTGACTTCAGAATGAAAAGCCAATCTGAACTTTTCCCTGAAGACCAAACCACTCAAGCAGCTAGTGCATAAATACCACTTCAGTAATTGGTAACAAGAATAACAAAGGACATTAAATAGATGAAAATATGTTTACATGTATCTCAGATCTGACAACACAGCCACAAACATCTCAATAGTATCTTTCATTTAACTTGACTTGAACTTTCAATTATCTGTTGCTGAGTGTATAGTAACAAAGTCATGGGCGAATCTGCACCGATTTAAAGAAAACTGCAGGAGAGAAAAATGCGAAAAAGCAATCTGTCTATCCCTTAGCCCCATGCCTTTCCTGAAATTGCTTTCTGTGAATTTTTCTATCTAGAAGAACGTGGAGGAACAAAATGGTGGGTTTTCTTTCTTTCTCTTCTCTCAGCTCCTCTAAACTGTGGCTCACTATGTTTATGTGTGCTATGCTAACTGCACTGTTTTATGAATTCAGAATCAGAAAACCATGGACTGGTATAGTGCTATATTGTTAAGTTATGTTTGGGAGGAAGCAGAGTTCAGGTATAAACTACCTGCTTGATATGCGGAAGATCCCAGGTTTAAAATTCAGTTACCTCTAACTAAAAGAATCAGATGGCAGGTAATGGGACTGACCTGAAGAATGTAAAGTTATGTTTGAACATCATGCTACGCTGTAGCAAATGTTTGTTATTATTGCAAACTAATGCATTCATTCCCATATATTGTTTTCTTCCCATCTCTACCACACGATAACATATTCCACTCTTATTTGTTTAGTTGTAGAAATGTCAAAAGGCTGCTGTTTCAGGACATCTGTCAACCTGTGTTTTGTTTTAGAGTAGCTTTATCCATATGAAACCATACTTTGATATCCCTTTCCTAAATCACGAATTCTTAGCTGCAACGGGACACTACTTGAGGGCTTACACACAATATTTTTTAATGACAAAACTTGTGTGAATGTAGCCAGAACTGGTCAGAATAGCTAGTATGGGGATCTAATCTGACTCTGATCTGCAATAAAACTATAAAATTGTGTTATAATTTAATATCATGTTCTAATTTAATATCCGTGTGACCATCTGGAAGTTCACTGCATGATTCTGAATATCATCTCAGCTCCCCCGTCAGAGTCATTGTCTGAATAAATTGGATGAAGGGAACACTATAGATGCTGATTTGAGTTTATGGGGGAAAGGCAGGATATGAATTAAGAGACAGATATACAAAGAAGCAGAGATCACCTAACCTTGTGCTAAAGGCATTAAAATAGACTGAGCAGGTATTTCATTACCCAGAGGTGAATACTTGTTCTTTTTCCAGCTGTTTCTCTTATTCTTGCCTGAATGTTATATAAAATCCAGGCATTTTTCAAACAATGAAAACAAAATTGAAAAATCTCCAAAGATTTAAAAAATTGAAGCCAAAAGAATTGAATAGAAAATATGTTGTCCGTTAGAATTGGACATGCAGATTAAACTTGTCCATCGCTTAACTTGTTTAAATTGAAGGTACTGAATTTTCTACTAAGAGGTATTCCAAGCTGGTAAACAATGAACTTCCAGAAATATGGGGATTGATTCTATTGAATAAAGGAACAGCAACATAGATTGCATTTAAGAGCACCTTATAGGAACAGTGCTAAACATCTGCGACTTGTATGTGCATAATATCATAATACTTAATAAGATTTCAAAGGGAATAAATTCCTATATTTAAATATTTCCACAAACAGGCAAGATGGATAAAACCTCAGCATTCCCTGATACAAAACAAGTTTCCGTTTAGACTGCCAATTTATTTAGCAAGGTTGGGAGCCATCTCATCTGCCTTTAACAGTTGCCTGATCTCAGCAAAGGAAAATTTTCTGGTATACATTAAATTTGGAAGGTGGGGGAGGGGGGAATAGCATAATTTCTATACTAGACTGCTATGGAAAATTACAGAAATTCTGCCAGAAGGAAAAATAAATAAACAAATAAACAAAAGCCGGCAATCTTATTTCAGTTGTAATAGGCTGAGGAGTTGATGGGTAGAAATCTTCTCAGCCTTTATTCTTTGGAAGTGTTCCAGAATAATAAATTTATAGTGGTTCTAAAAGTCCTTCAACCTCCCCTTCTTACAAATGTGAACATTACGGCTTCAAATCATGATCATTATGTATTATTTCCAGGACCAGTGATAGCATGTTTTTCAGTGCCAGTTGCTGGGAAACAAACAGAGATGCTTGGAGGCATCTAGTTAAATACTATAGGACTCAAAATGCTGGCTTTAATAGATGGTGGCAGACAGGTAGTTTATCCAGCAGAGCTCCTCTTCTATTTTTTGTTTGCTAGAAATCACACGTGTTTCGGGTAAGAGGAAGGAGATAAGACATCAGTGTTGCCGATTGCAATCCCATCTTTCTCTTTCTTTTTTAACCTTACGGTGTTTATAGCTTTTATTTTTACAACTTTATTCACCCCAGGAGCTATGAGGGTCACCAAGTCCAACCCTTTGCTGATGCGGAAAATAGCTATTTCTCTGATCTGTAGTCATTTAGACAACTGGAAAAAAAATGAGAGTGGAAGAGTTTGCTACTTTTCCAAGGGAAACTGTTCCACTATCAAGCAGTTTATGCTGCCAGCTCCGTAGAAAGTTCTTAGTACTGATTAGTTAGCATCAGTGGTGGTATTCAAATAAAGTTGCCACCAGTTCGGTGGGCGTGGCTTGGTGGCTGCGCTTTGTGCGCATGCACACACTTTGGGTGCACGCGCCTGCCAAACATGCACTTTGTGCAGGCTCAGAGGGGTTCTAACTTGCTTCCTGCAAGCCTGCACAATGGTGGTCGCTGCAGCAGGTGCCGTACGGTGCTATTCTGCGCCGCGCAAAGCAGCTACGCTTTGAATTCTGGCCATAAAAGTGAGTATGGGAGCCCGGGCGGGCCAACCACAGAGCAGCGAAGAGAACCAGTTTGGTCTCCACTGCTCATCGTCGCTACTGGTTCTCCAGAACCGGGCAGAACCGGTTGAATACCACCACTGGTTAGCATAGCTTATCTTGTATTGTGAAACCACTGCTTTAATTTACTGTGCCCTTAAGGGTGGCTGAAGATTAAAGAACCTAATTGTTGAGAAAATAATTTCCGAATTTGGAAGCATATGCACAAAAAAATGACTTGACAAACATGTAAGTATATAGTAGATCACAGTTAATGAAATTTATGAGAGAGGGATAGACAGCAGACTGATGGACTATAGCAGAAACAATAACTTGAGAGAATGAGATAAGACACAGGGGAGAGAACGATTGAATTTTTATTACTGTATCTATGATCCAGGCACTCACCCATATCAGCGTTGCAGTAGGCAGCCTGAGGATGTCTAGGGGCACAGGAACAGGCTGCTGTTGGATCTGCCTTCAGACTGAGGAGAAAAACGCCGACCACAAGGAATCTGCACATTTTAGAATCCATTTTGCAGGGAGGAGGCGAGGAGAGAAGTCACTCAGACGCAGCCTGCAAGACAGAGGCAAAGTGTTATTCCAGGAGAAGAAGTGGCAGGAAATGAAGGGGTGTGAAAAGGAACATCAAATATGAAGTACCAGTGGAAACTCCTGGACTTGGGCAATACAGCTAGAGACAAGGAGGGGAATTCCTTACTGCCTGGATGAACACAACTCTTTGTGTTTTGTGGTATGGGCTGGGCAGGCAGGGCAGGATCTAAATTGAGGGTTAGATGACTGAAGGAATAAGCCCAGTGTGAGGAAAGACTCTGGTTTCATTTTGCTCAATTCATTTAAGGTGGCCTCTTCATACCCTCCTCCACCACCCGGCACAGCCTTAGATATTTACTTGAAAGAAGAAAGCCTTAGCAGAGCTCGGAGTGACAACCTGGCTGAACAACCATTTCTAACTTCAGAGGTTCCTGGGTGTCACAGGAAAAAAAAAAAAAAACGGGTAAAAGAGAGGGTGCTGAGGCTAAAAGAAGGGGAAGGTTTTCCTGGAAATGCTCAGTTTTACCAGAGAAATCAGCTGAAATTTCCAAAGTGGGGAGGTTACAAAGGGATCCCCTTGAGGTGGGAAAGAGGATCTAAAGAGGACTTGGTGCGCTGTAAAAGAATGGCCCTTCCCCTCACCTTTCTCTCTGTTGCAGTCTAGGCGTCTCCTGCCACTTCAAGGCTGCAGCTCCCAGCCCGGCAGGGATGGTATTTAAAGCTCACCCCGCTTCCCCCATGACTCCCCCTGCTTTTCCTGTCCTATCTGCCAAGGAGGCGTGACTGATCCAGCCTGTGGTTTTTAGCAGAGAGTCAACCATGCCAGGGTGGGGTGATCAGTGCCTTTACAGATGGGGAGGAAAGAGCAGCATTAGCAACTTCAGAGGGAAGAATTTGTCAGGAAGTTTTGGATTACTCAACTGAAAAAGAGAGTGGGTGATGATGGCTTAGAAGGCTGTCTTTGAAGGGGGAGGCAAGCAGGTGAAAATTCAAAGGGTGTCCAGTGGGTGGCACTATAGAACTAGTTCCCTCTCAGAATGTCGGCCTTATTAAAGTACTGTAGATGGTATGGTTTAGCATTCCGGCCTATTATTTCTCACTTGTTATCTGACTGCCCTTGCCCGTTTTCTCTCTGTTGATAGCTGCATCCATGTAGTCAAACTGGGCATAGTCAGTGGGAGATTAATAAGCCAGTCTGTGATTTGAAGGAAGGACAAACTTTTCAGACAAAATGAATATGCTGAAGTTATGGTATACAACGTGAACGGTACGGGACTGAAGACATACTAACTTAATAGAATGGAATTGAATGGAACTGAACAGAACAGAAAGATTATACAACCTTGTGAGGGCTCTGAATTTTCCATTTGTTAAATCATATAAAGTTTGCACTTTCTATCAATGGTGGATTGTTTTAATGAAAATATCATCTCACAAGGTAAACTACAGCCTGTGGAGATTCACAGTCATCCAGGTCATGGTTGTCCCAGAGATGCTTTTTCAAGAGGCAACTGGACTTTCTTGTTTTTCTTTAAAGATGTTTCACTTCTCCACCAAGAAGCTTCTTCAGCTCTGACTGAAGCTCCATCCCCCACCATCCAGTCAGAGCTGAAGAAGCTTATTGGATGAGAAGCAAAACGTCTTCAAAGAAAAACAAGTCCAGTTGCCTCCTGATAAAAGCACCTTTGGGATCACCAGCTAAACCTTTTCCTTCATGACAAGTTCTTTCCTCCTCAGTATCATATCTCTATGTTTCACATTACAGGTAGCTCTCCACTTATCAAACATAACAGAGCCTGCCCATTATGGTCATAAGTCATGACATCATAAAACAGTTCACTTATATGACCAGAAGACCTAAATGAACCAATTGTTAACTAATAGTTTGTTTCGTTGGAAATGGGAAATAAAAGTTGGCTTTTACTTCCCATTTCCAACGAAAAACGTTGGAAATGGGAAGGGAAAATGTTGAAAAAAAAAAAGGTCACATGACACTGGGATGCTGCAAAAGGCTGTAAATGCAGGCCGGTTGCCAAGCGCCCAAAATGCAACCACACTACCTCGGGAGGAGGGCTAGTTCAGGACTAGGTTTCCAGTACTCCTGGGGAAGTCTGACATACCTCTGAATGGTTGCGAAGCAATCAGTCACAAGTTAAGGGCTACCTATATGAGCCTCAGGTTTGCTTGTTTATTTATTTTTAAATTTATATGCTTCCTTTCTCACTGATAAGGTGGCTCTGGGCAATTACAGTCAAAAGATAAACATAAAAGCAATTAATACAGACCCCCAAACCAAGTGGTAAAATCAGATTTTGATACCCTTCTAAAAGACCAAAGGATGGGAACAGTTCTCAGTTCTATTGGTCAAATATTCCATGGAAAAGGCTCTTCTCCTTGAGCCCACCAGCCAGAGTTCCTTATGGAGTCCAGGATGCTGGAGTGAATGGGGCAGACTAGTCCCACTGGGGCAAGACAGCTCCTCAGATATCTCAGCTATTCAAGGAGAGAAGCAACCTAGAACTAAGGGGAAATTTCCTGACAGAACAATTAATCAGTGGAACAACTTGCCTTCAGAAGTTGTGGGTGCTCCAACACAGGAGGTTTGGAAGAAGAGATTGGGCAACCATTTTTCTGAAATGGTGTGTGGTTTCCTGCTTGAGCAGGGGGTTAGACTAGAAGACCTCCAAGGTCCCTTCCATCCCTGTCATTTTAATATCCTTTTTTGCTGCCTTGGTGTCAATGTGCTTCGCTCCTGAATTGCAATAACAAAACATTTGTGAACAGTTTTTCTAAAATGTTAAGCACTTATAATTGAAAGCATTTTAGATTAGGAAAAAAGAATTTGAAAAATGAACAACATCTGTGTTACATCTTTGCTGACTTTATATAATTTTTACTGCAGAGTTAATTTTCAGAAATACTTTGGATTTAATCTGTGTTTACTGTCACTTTTTTGGTTGTCTGTTTGAAGTATCTCTCTTGGTGGTATTGTACTTGAGTATCTTATATACAAATCTAGTTTAACTCTGTAATGGAAAACATGAGCAACACTAATAAAATTAATAGAACGTTTTGAACATTTCAGGAGATTTGACTGGCTACTCCCATAAAATTGAATAGTATTTTATTTATTAATATAGAAAAATACTGTACACATTAATCTATACTGTCAATAAATTAATTTACTGTCTGTTAATCTAGATTGTTCCTTGTGGCCTAATTTACTTCCCTTTGGGGAGAGGGGATGTTGACCACTTGATTTCCTGGCCATGCTGTTTTTTAAAGCACTTTCAATAGCATATCATATAAAGTTGGATGGAGGTCACAGGTGAAGAAAAAGATTTCCCATCCTATCATATTGCGATCTCCTAGAGAATTTGATAAACCGCTTGCCTGGTGGGTTTCTGGTTCAGATTGGTGGATTAGAAAGCTAAACAAATATCTTAAAAGAAGTAAGAGGGGGAAATGATTTGAACAATTTTAGCTATTTATAAGTCTTTGGGAATCCTCTTTGCCCTTAGAAGATGGCACAAGAGCTTGTACCGTTGAAGCTATGTGGCTACTTCCTTTTTTAGTTGCTCCTATGTACAGTTTGTGGGCCATGCTGAGTACAACTAAGTGTCAAAACATAACTATTACAATTGTCTTCTACTGAATGACTCAGAAAAAGAGGTTCTAGATCATTTCTTCACAATTGATTAGTAAAAGTCAGCACATGTCTTGCTGCAAAAGCAAAAATCCTGAATGTCATCCAGACAGATGATAGTCAACACATGGCTACTTCTGCGTAAACAGTAATCCTGGATGTCACTCATCCAGACTAATAGTCAGCACACAGTCAATTCTGCAAAAGCAAAAATGGCTGATGCTTTGTTTATATTGATAAGGATGATTACCCCAAACATTAATGTGCTCCTTGTTCTGTTGGCTAGACAAAGTTCCAAATTTGAATGTATAAGGAATCATACTGAAGGCCGGGCATCTCACCCAGCATAAAATTTCCCAAAAAGAAAAAAAATCTAAATAATATATCTAGTGCTTGTTTATTTATTTAAAACAATTGGGGTGTGCTTTTGCAAAATCACCTGATCTGAAGCACAGGATACAATGTAAGGCCAGGATTGTCTTTGAGTGGCAAGCCAGGATTTTCTGGTTGTTATCTTAGTGTTTACTTCATTTTTAACACTATGTAAAACCTATTTTAGAATTTATACTCTTTTTTTTATTATTTCCTGACTGAAATTGCCACCACTTTTTAAGCAACTAATATAAAAGGCGCTACAGGAGTTATAAAAATGTGTACAAATATGGCCCTAGGGCTTAAGTTGTGGTAACTCTGATATAAAGGTTAGTGCTACTTTTTCTTACCATTTCATAAAAGCCCACACTGTGCCCTTTCTCAATCTTATTCTATGTAAGTGGTTATGTATGCAGTTGAGTATATGGGATGCTATGTTACCATGTCAGTATAACAGAGTTGGGAAGGACCTTGAAGTCTTTTAGTCTAGCCCCTTGCTCAGGAAATCCCTTGCTCAGGAAACCTGTCCCACTGCTCAGGAAACTTTATACCATTTCAGAAAATGGTTGTCCAATCTCTTCTTAAAAACTTCCAGTGATGGAGCATTTACAACTTCTGGAGGCAAGTTGTTTCACTGATTAACTGTTGTAACTATCAGGAAATTTATCCTTAGTTCTAGGTTGGTTCTCTCATTGATTAGTTTCCATTCATTGCTTCTTATCCTGCCCTCAGGTGTTTTGGAGAATTGCTTGACTCCCTCTTCTTTGTGACAACCCCTGAGATATCGGAGGACTGCTATCGTGTCACCTCTAGTCCTTCTTTTCATTAAACTAGACATATCCAATTTCAGCAACAGTTCTTTATATGTTTTAGCCTCCAGTTCCCTAATTATCTGTGTTGCTCTTCTCTGCACTCTTTCTAGAGTCTCAACATCTTTTTTATATCGTTGGGGCCAAAACTGGATGCATTATTCCAAGTGTGGCTTTACCAAGGCATTATAAAGTGGTATTAACACTTCATGTGATCTTGATTCTATCTCTCTATTAATGCAGCTTAGAACTGTGTGGACTTTTTTTGCAGCTGTAGTGCACTGTTGGCTCAGTTAAGTGATTGTCCAGTAGGACTCCAAGTTCCCTCTCACAGTTACTACTATTGAGCCAGGTACCACCTATACCATACCTGTGCATTTCATTTTTCTTTCCTAAATGTAAAATATTACTTTTTTCAACATTGAATTTCATTTTGTTAAATAGCACCTTATGTTCAAGTCTTGTCAAAATCCTTCTGTATCTTAAGCCTATCTTCTGGAGTGTTGGCTATTTCTGCCAGCTTGGTGTTGTCTCCAAATTTGATGAGTTCCCCATCTATCCCCTCATCCAAATAATTGATGAAGATGATGAAGAGTCCTGGGCCATAAGGCAGAGCCTTGGGGTACCCCACTGCAAACTTCTCTCCATGTAAGTGCAGTTACACTGAAGATTACACGTTGAATGTTGTTGGTCAGCCAGTTACGAATCCATCTGGTGGTGATGTTGTCTAGCCCACATTTTTCTATATTATCAAGTAGGTTGTAGTCTACTTTATCAAATGCCTTACTGAAATCCAATTATATCCACAGCATTCCTCTGGTCCACTAATTGCGTCACTTTGTCAAAGAATGCAATAAGAGTTGTCTGACACACATCCTTGTTGCTGTGTACACTCTGTTTTCTAGTAAAGACACTGCACATCTTCTGAAGCATTGTTTGAATATTTCTAATCAAGAATGCTAGCTATGAGATTATTGACATAAAGGTCATAGTAAAGAGAAAAGCCTTTTTTTTTTTTGAAGTGAAGAAACCTTTTTGGGCTTCTTCAAGCCTCTTGTGTTCTTCCTCCTAGCTCTCCTTCTTTGTAGAAAATGATAATGGTGTTTGGGGTTTTCTCACAAAACCGTTGCTTTAACAAACAGCTCAGATTTCTGGACTCTGAAGAGGTATAGTTGTGCTCTGTTCCAGAGACTTTTGCTGCTTAATTCTCAGTAACTGGCTGAAATGTTTTCATGTGGAAGAGCAAATGAAAGGTTTAGAAGTGATGTTTATTGAAAATGAAACATCCAGGAAGAAGAGTGGCTATTTCTGAATCCTTTTGAAACGTCACTGAATTTTTTAAATCACAAAATAATTTGAAGCTGGGCTTTATTTGTTTTCAGGAATGTAGTCCTGTCAAGATTCCATGATGTCAATATCCTGGGTCAAAAAGAGAAAATTCCTCTGATGCTTGAGTGATTGCTAGACGCTGTAGTGTCCCAAAAAAAATGTAAGGAAGCCATGTGATTTTGCTTTATATCTCCACATGCTGAGACATTGTTTAATCCTTTCATGGGCATTTCTTGTCAGGGATGACAAAAAAGGGGATACAATACAATGGTGGAGCCTAGCCGAAGAAAGTCTGAAGGAAATGAGAGCAAGGAAACATGCTCATCCATGCCATGCCCACATGACTCCCAATCTCTGTCCAGCTTTGTCATGCTTACCTGGGGATAAATAGCCAGAATCTGGCCATTCAAGAGCTTCCTAAGTTTCACCCATAGTCATTTTCATGCGTGTGTGTGTGTGTGTGTGTGTGTGTGTGTGAGTTTGTGAGAGAGAGCACGAGGAAGACAGGGAGAGAGACAGCGAGAGGGAGAGTGAGGGGGAGAGAGAGGGAGAGAGAGACAGAGAGGAAGAGAGAGGGAGAGGGAAAAAGGGAGTGGGAGAGAATACTATTCCACTGGAACATGAATATCAAAAACGGTGTTGCCAGAATTTTGTCACTTAGCTACCTCAGCTGTGTGCCTGATCCAAGACTTGAGTACATGGGAGGGGGAACATTTCAGGATAAAGGGGTGTAGCAGCCATACAAGAACAGATAATTATGTCTTCTTTTGTCAGTCCTTGCATCTGCCAAATAGGAAAATGGGAATGAGCAGCTGTGCTAGACTATAAGTAGAGGTGAGTACCAGACATTTCCTGGTAGAATTAAACAGGAGTTAAACGGGTTTTTTACCCATATCTTGGGTTATGACAAATGCACAAAAGGGAAGGGCAACATTTCTGAACCTTTTGTTTTTACTTGAGAAATTATGATTCAGTCAGGATCTTTGTAGCGCTGGGTTCTTTTATAAGACATCTTTGAATAGTACTTTAGTTAACTCTGCCATCATCAGAATGTTAGCATAGAATATGCCACCCTCAGTTTATAATGTCTAACTGTGTCGTTACACCATTATGCATTTCCCCTCTTGTGTTTACTATAGACTGTAATAATTGTTGGTTGATATAAGAGCCCACAAAAGTGGGTATTCTGCATATTTTAAAAATAATGTTGCTAAGAAAGTAGTGTTCTATGTTTTTGAACTGACTGCAAGAGAATGGAATTCCCTTCAGCTACAGCTATTATGGAAATAGAGGATATTAACATGAATAAGATACTAAAAATAGTTCCCATCATGAGGTCTTGAAGAAAAGGGTGGATCTAAAAGACTTTTCCCATCTTCCTCAACCACGTTGGAGATGAAGCCAAAGACTGGAAAAAGAATGGAGAGATTTGTTCCTCATCCAGCTACCTGCCTGTTCGCCCATACACTCACCTCTATGGAATTCTTAGGTTGCCCAGGTCAATTAGGCTATTGGCTGTACAAGGTTGATGGATGGGACAAAGAAATCTATAAGTAGATGTATTTTTTACTGGATCACTTCCCATTGTATAAAATGATAATGGTTTTTTAAGCTAAGCAGATTTTTTTGTGTGTGGAAGATTAATATTCAGTATATTATTTCTTTGTTGATCTTTTGCCAGGTATTTGATTACTGTTGACAGATCTCAGTAACACAGCATCTCCTAGTGGCCAGATGCGTTGTATGCCATCACCTCAATTCAGATCTTGTTTTACATAGCAGCTACTTGAGCTTGTGATAGTATGAAATTGCACAAGGAAAGTGAGACATACTAGCCAAACCAACTGCCTATTGCCACTATTACTGTTAATCTTCTCATCACTCCTTATCCTCCCACTTGTGATTGTAGGACTGTAACTTTGTCGCTTGTATCCTTACGATTTATATCAACTGTTTCCTAGTATGGTTTGATTGTTGATTGTACCCTATGACTATCATTAAGTGTTGTAAGTTATGATTCTTGATTCTTAACTAACGTATCTTTTCTTTATGTATACTGAGAATATTTACACCAAGACAAATTCCTTGTGTGTCCAATCACACTTGGCCAATAAAGTATTCTATCTATTCTATTTTCTTTCTATCTATCATCTATCTATCTATCTATCTATCTATCTATCTATCTATCTATCTATCTATCTATCTATCTATCTATCTATCTAAATGCAGTTTAATCATATGAAATCTTTGGTCCTTCTACTTCAGCACAGAAGATAAGTTTGAGCTTCCAAACAGAATCCTTCTTAATTTGGCATTGTCTTTGGGCTGCTCACACTTTCTTTCCTGTCTTTTGTCTTTCTTTTGTAACTTTATAGATTAAACACGTCCCAGAGCCACTGGGAGTCAGGCAGTCTGTGTATAAATAAACAAATACTGTAGTATAAATAAATAAATGCTTATGTATAAATAAGCAAGCAAGCAGTTCTCTAGATTCTTAGATAAAGATAATTCCCTCTCAGTTGAAAGGCAAAGGAGCCTTGGCAACTTCTGCAGCCAAAGAACTCAGAGCTTCATTTTCTTGCCTGAATATAAATTGTTTGTTCTTCACTCTTGCATACTTCAAAACTCAAAATCTTTAATGATGAATGTCACTTTTGTGTGAAACTTGTTTGACACCTAATTATCAATGGAAGGTCTGTTGTTCTTCATGACAGAAGAATTAAACATGAATGTTAATTGCCTGAACCTCCCTGGCAGCAAGTGACACACGATACTTGCAGTGGTTTTTTTCTATTTGCGTTCATAGACATAGAAACTTCCTAAGATAGAGATATAAAGAAAGTAGAAATTCTTCAGGCTTTATATTCTCAGGAATGTATCATGGACATTTATATAATGGTCCTTGGTGGACAATCTCTGAAGAGGCCACATGGCATTAACTATCTCTGAAACTGAAACAGGAGAATTCAAATCTTATTCTATCATAGTGGTTAAGGCACTAAGGTAGAAACCAGGAGACTGTGAATTTAAGTCCTGTCTTAGACATGAAAGCTGGCTGAGTGACTTTGGACCTATCTCTCAGCCCAACCCACCTCACAGGGTTGTTGTGAAGTAACTAGGAGGAGAAAGATGTGTTGGAAATGTTCATCACTTTGGGTTGTTTGTAAAAATAAAGATGGGATGGATGGATGGATGGATGGATGGATGGATGGATGGATGAAGGATTGATAAACAAGCAAGCAAGCAAACAAACAAACCATTTTCTACTCATTACATGTTGCTGTAGCTATGTATGCCTTCAATAAAACAGTCTAAAAGAATAAATCATGGTGCAATTTTTTGTAATTAATATGAAGCAATAATAAAACATCACTTTTTAATTTCTTTAATCAACTTTGTTAACAACATAGACACTTACATGTAGTTTTCTTCGGCTGTTATATAGAAGTGATTTACCACTGATTTTTCTAGGATGTTTTTTCAATTTCCCAATTTAACAGATCTAGGATTTTCTAATAGTTTCCTATCCAAGTATTAATCAGATCCAATTTTCATAGAATCCAATAATTCCTGAATTATATCATTTAGTCCAACCCTCTGCAATAAACAGCAAAACCTTGCAATGATTGGTTGAAAGCTTCTAAAGATGGCAAACCCACAATCTCATTAGATAGACAATTTTTCCTTACACTTAAATAAAATTTGGGTCATCTGCAGCTTACACTTGTTATTACTAGTCTTAATTTTTGTGGCCATGGAAAATAGTTCTTGACCTATATCCCTATGACACACTTTTATATACCTGATGTACATTCTGAAGTTTGGTTTGAGATCAGCCACAGAACAACGTTAGACTACAATAAATATAAGCCAAAATAATCAGACTATAGGCAGGTCTTAATTTTGGCCCTAAAATAAATTATTTATAGAATAAAATTGACTCAGTTGGGCCTTGATGGTTCCAGTTGGGAAGAGCATTCATAACCTGGAAGAACAAACCCAAGAAAGCCCTCTCTTGTATCATTAGGTTATGTGTAGTTCCCAGCTCCTGACAATAGCGTTTTTGTTAATGTGTGTATGTAGCGGAATAGAAATTAAATAAATTTCTATTTATTTAAAATTCTCAGGAAGAATGCCGATTTCTGGATATTTTTGAGGCATACTTTGTGTACTTCGTGGTTTGATGTAATTTTTTGAAAAATATCTTGGAAGAAACCTCTTCTGGGTTTGTTTTTTGAGCTGTTGAAGCATAAAGTTACATAATAAATATAGAAAAAATATTGCTTAGAGTAGACTATGCCATTGGGAAATGGAAACCAGGGTTCACACAGATATGATTCATTCTTCGTTTGTAAATTCTGAACATAGAATAAATTCTGCCAGTCCTTCTTCTGAAGTGTATAATCCCAGAAATGAAAGTACCTCATATTTGTTTTTGAATATGTATAACTTTTGTTTGTAGATAGATCAAATGAGATACATGGGTCAGTTATTAAGGGTTAGAAACTTTTGTGTGATTACTTCCTGAAATTCAAATTTGAATTAAATTGAAAGCAAAAAATACTGCATTGTTTAGCCAAATAACAGGTCAGATCTGTACTCTGGCCACTGTTACATAAACAAACCATAGATTATAAATCCATTAGCAAATGTTGTTATTGTGCACTTTATGTTCTGATACCTGCTTTCTAACATTGTGCTGGCAGCAGTGCAAAGGTTTTGGCTGCTATTGATTGGCATGCATAAGCTTGCCAGCTACATTCATATCGGGGTCTATTATGTTGCTTAATCAGGAAAATAAATTAGGATTATTGTGGCTTGTTTTGGTTTATTATCTTAAAACACATCTTATATCAGGTTGAGCATGATTTTACTCAAGCCAGATTCTGTGCATCAAGGCAAGCTTAGGAGAGAAGAATATGGAACAGTAGTAGCATGAGCTAGGGTGATGCAGTGGTTAGAATGCCATATTGCAGGCTAACTCTGCCCACAGATAGGAGTATGACCCTGACCAGCTCAAGGTTGACTCAGCACTTTCATCCTTCCGAGGTCAGTAAAATGAAGACTCAGAATGTTGGGAGCAATATGATGATATTTGTAAACCGCTTGGGGAATGTTGTAAAGCACTACGAAGCGATATATAAGTCTAAGTGCTATTGCTATTGAATCGGGGTCAAAATGATTTATGAAGCTATGAATGAACTTCTCAGAGCACGCCAAAAATTTGAAACTAAGGCTACTGGATCTGGCCAGGTGTCCTTTTTTTCTACATATTTCTGCAGAAGAACTTCTATACAATACATTAACTTATTTTGGGATGCATTGGGTAGGGCCTTTGCTTTGATTAAATGCACAAATATAATTGTTACTAAGACTTTGAAACTCTTTTCGCATAAGCTTTTGGATGATCAGTTAAATTGCAAATGCAGATTCCACCATGATTTTTTCCCCCAATCCAGTTGGTTGAGGGATTTATACCGAATGTGCATTTCAAGAACTAGCATCAGATAATAACAACTATGCTGTGTTGATATTTAGAATCTGACAATACAATTTCACAATTTCATCTCTACGGACAATGCCTTTCACAGTTAGTTAATAATTGAGTAGCTGCCTCTGAAGGCACTTTCACATGTTACTGTTTCCATTCCCCAATCTTTGAAAATCATTTTGACATCAAGCATATATTTTCATGTGTTCGTTTTGGTATTACAGACCCTTTATTTCAGCTGTGTTTTAAATCACCAAGTTTATGTCTGTTGTGCTAAAACTGTGCCACGAGTCCACAATGAAAGAAAAGTCATCATTAGTATTGTATTGATGATGTTTAATTTTAATATGCCCATTTAACTAGGCTTTTGAGACTGCAGCTCAGCATAAGTTCATTTACTTGTATGCATTGCAGAATATCCGTGTCCAAGTCTTAGCATTTCTAGCTAGGTAGGATTGGGCATCAAGTGATGAGATCTCTTTCTCTCTGAGATGTTGGAGAATCAGTGCCAGTCCTGACAGACTATTGCAGTGCGTGATGTAAACAGCTGAACTTGATGTAAGGCTCTTGCTGTTTGATTAGAGACAATATTGCTGTTTGATTTTTCATAATGAATGCCCTAAAGCCCTGTGCCTTTTCTGCAAAGAACTAGGCAAAATGGAAATGAAGCTTCCGCCACAAAACAGAGTCCAGCTGTCTTTTGATAAAGCACTTTTGGGATTTCCACTACTTAGCTCTACAAAGATGTCTCCTCCT
This sequence comes from Pseudonaja textilis, assembly GCF_049901715.1. Taxonomy (NCBI): domain Eukaryota; kingdom Metazoa; phylum Chordata; class Lepidosauria; order Squamata; family Elapidae; genus Pseudonaja; species Pseudonaja textilis. The sequence continues at coordinate 143,429,916 of NC_141991.1, forward strand.
CCCATTTCATTCTTTCAACCAATGAAAGAAGAACCAGACTGTAAATATTAAAGAATAAAGTTCAAGGGAGGGAAGGAGGAAATTTATTTAGATCAGAATAAAGCCTAGTATTAAGTGTGCCTGTTTGCTTAAGTGATTTCAGTTACCGATTCTGAACTTTCTAGTGGCAGTTTCCTGTCATTTTTAATTGTGCAATATTAGGTACATATCAAGCTCCATAAATACAATCTGGCGGATTCTAGTACAGGAAATGTATGCCAAAATAGTTGTGGGTCCGCAGAGTGTATGAGAGGTGGTGAGGTAAGTGATGAGAGCAACTTTCCATTCACCAACATTACCAATGTTGGTAATTCACCAATGTGCCAATATTAACATTGTGGTATATAGACTCAGGGTATCCCATGATATACAACCAAGCTGCTTTGTAAGGTGAGGAGAAGAAAGCCGGAAGCTGCAGAGTTTAAGTGAGTTCATTCTTTGACAGAGAAGACATGGAATAGAATGACTCAGGCATGGTGGCTTGGTAGGCAAAGAGAAAATGCTACTTCAGGAGAAGGAGCTGCCTTATAGAGGAGAGAGGACAATTTTCAGCCTGGATTCTGGAGCTGTCAAGAGAAAAGACAGCAGAATTGTACATGAGAACTGGATGACAGAAGCATCTACAGGATAATTAATACATTGGGCTTCTTCTGTCAGTTTCTACTTCACTTGACTTAGTTGCATTATTCTTACAGTGTTTCCCCATGCTTTTTCCACCGTGCCAAGATATGCTAGACACACCTCTAGTTTTAAACTAACCACCTTTGAATGATCAAAAAACAAATAGCCCATAATAAAGGGATACTTAGGTTCTGCACCCACTTTGGTGGGTCACAAGCAGGTCATGCTGCCACAAGCAAATTCGTACATTGTCAATTATAGCATTGTTAGTGAATATTTTAATTATTTTCAATTTTTGGAACAGGATATTTTAATTTTCTTTATCCATTAAATTTGTATGCTATCCATCTCATCATCCAAAGCAACTCTGGGCAGAATATTGTGACAGATCATTAAAAAGATTTATCTATCTATCTATCTATCTATCTATCTATCTATCTATCTATCTATCTATCTATTATTTATTTATTTAGACAAACACTTAGAATATAATAGAAATAAGAATAAACATAAGTTTAAATACATGAAATAGGAACTCATAATTGGGGACAATAGGACAGGGATGGTAGGCACGGTTGTGTGCTTATGCACGCCCCTTACAAACGTCTTAGGGATGGGGTGAGGTCAATAGAGATTAGCTTAAGGGTAAAGGAGTGGGGGTTTGAGCATGTGACAACAGAATCAGGTAGTGAGTTCCAGACATTGACCACTCTGTTGCTGAAATTGTACTTCCTGCAATCAAGTTTCGAGTGGTTTACATTAAGTTTGTATCTGTTGTGTGCTCTTCTGTTGTGGTTAAAGCTGAAATATTCATTAGCTAATAAGACATTGTAACATATGATTTTATGCACTATGCTTAAGTTCAATCTTAGCCGGTGTAGTACAAGGTTGTCTAAGCCTAGAATCTCAAGTCTGGAGGTGTAGGGTATTCTGTTTCGAACAGAGGAGTGTAGTACTCTTCTTGCAAAATACTTCTGGACTCGCTCAATTGTATTAATGTCTGATGTACAGTGTGGATTCCAGACAGCGGAGCTGTATTCAAGTAGGTCGAGAAAAGGTTATGTATGCCCTAGTTTGCAAATCAGTATTACCAGAGGAGAAGCTTCGTAAGATTAGATTTATAACCCTGACTTCCGGTTTGTCGGCTTCGGTGACAGCAGGGATTCGCCTTCTCTGCAATCCCTGCTGTGCTAGCTGCCTTGGTGTCTCCGATCCTGACGGATTTGGAGGCTAAGGCTGCCCTGTTGGGGCAGCTGAAGAAAGGGGGGATCCAGACGGGGGTGAGGGGCATCGCAACACCCCCCAGCCGGCAATAACCCCCTTCTCTCAAGACGGTGGAGCGGCGGTCTTTTATGGCCGCCATAAAAAAGCCGGCAACTGGATAAAGAATGCGCAGGAGGAAGAAGGAGTTTTAAAAGCGAAAGTTTTTCTTGGTCGAACTGGGACCTTAAGGACATATTTAACACCTGGGAAAGTATTGGCTTGGAAGCTATAATGTTCCCGATTGATGTTTTCAGCTGCAAGAAAAGTGACAAAAGGGAAGTTACTCTCCCTCCCTTATGGAATTAACAAATGGACAAGGGAAACCAGCCTTTTGATAGAAGGTAAAACCTAAACTCCTTTGTTATAAGTGGGAAGGGAGAGGCTTGGGAAAACAAATCTTTACTCTAAGACTTTGCTGGAGGAGATGCCTTGAAGATAAAGAGAATAGAAATTAATTCTAAGAAAGATTTAAAGCAGAGATTGGACGTTTCTTCTTTCCCTAATTTGACTTCACCCCTAGAAGAGAAACTGTAAAAAGAAGAAGCTTGTACTCTGCCTGGACTGTTTGATGACTGTGGGATTTTGGGACTTTTGGGAACTGTTTTAAATTTGGAAATAATTGATTGGCTTAATAATAAGAAAAGGATACAGAAAGAGAAGAAGAAACAGCTCAAAATGGCTCTATCTCTTGATGAACTAAAAAAAAATATTTAAAAATAAAGAAAGAAGGCAAAGATGTTATGGGAGAAGCCCTTTGTTTTCTAGATATGGCGCTTGTCATGTGTCAGTAAATTAAACAACAGCTGGAAGAAGCCGAGGAAGAAGAAGCCATTTTTAATGAACTAAACAGTGTGACTAAGAAAGAAAGGAGAAAGAGAGGAGCGAAAAGGAAGGACTTAAGAAATAAAAAAATGTTTATGAAAGAGAAAAAGAAGATGCAAAAACAACAGAATGCTAGAAAGCAAAAGGAAAGAGGAATGCAACAGAAAGGGGAAACCAAGAAGGCAGAGGTTTGGAGAGGAGGGGGTAAAAAGTTTAGGCGGGCTAAGAAGGAAAGGGAAAAGGGGGAAAAAGTTACAAAGGTATAAGACAAGATGGAGAAAAGGAAATTTATTTTAGGGATAATGGGTAATATATGGGATTTTTTTTTAAAAAAAGGGGGATTCTGCAAAGTACACATGAGTATTGTAATAGTGGTATTTGTATTATAAGTAGATAATCAGAACTTTTAAAGATCTAATAAAAGACTAAAATATCAAGGTATAACTTTAAAGTTTTTAATAATGAATGATAATAAGTTTGAATAAAATACTAAAGGGAATGTTTAAAATATTAGTTTAAATATAGAGTTTAATGGATAATGTGTTGATTGTTATGGATTTATTATTGTAGGATTGGTTTCTGAAATAGTAGAATGTACTAAGCAGAATCTGATTGGGATTTAGGTGTTATTTTAAATTTTAATTTAGGGGAATGATAGAAAGGCATCATACTCCGATTAGTGATTCCAGGGGAAACTATTCTTTCTTAAATTGGAAATGAGACAGATGTAAATGGAGAAATGGACAAAAGATATAAAAATATTTTTCTTTAAAGCAAGATTAAATATATAAAACAGAATTAAGATGAGGCAAAAGTGGAGAGGAGTTATATAATAGATATAGAATGGTAAATAAGATGGGTAATGGTATATAAGAAGAGCATGAATTCAATTGAAGTCCATACAAAAAGAAGTAATCTGGGGCCAAGTTACTTTCTAGAAGAAAGTTTTATGTTTTTATGTTTATGTCTTATGTGTGTGTGTTTAATTAAGAATTAAATAATAAAATCTCGGAGGAAGACTAGATGAGAATAATTATAAACAAGCCAGAGGAAAATATAAATGTGATGACTGAATAGCAGATAAATCAGAAAGGAAATATGATTGAATAATGATTAAAGAGAAACAATGTGGAATTTGGTAAAGGGAATTTACGTGTTTATATGGAAATGGGATAAATTATAAGTACGTGATATAAAGCAATATGTTACCTGCCTTGTAAAGATCTACAAAAAAAAAAAAAAGATTAGATTTATAACCCTTAATGCCTTTTTGGCAATGCTGTTGCAGTGAACGCTGGTGGTTAGGCCATTCGATATGAGAACTCTGAGGTCCTTGACAGAGTGGGGGTCGTCAACGAGGTCATATCTGCCTAGCTTATATTTGGTGTATTGATTTTTTTTTTACCAATGTGTAGGACAGAGCATTTGTTGGTCGAGATTTGGAGTTGCCAACTGTTTGACCATTGAGGTACATAATCAAGGTCACTTTGAAGGATAGTAGCATTGTCGGTGGTGTTGAATAGTTTTACATCATCAACGAAGAGGAACACAGTTGCTTATAAGGTGATCACAAAGGTCATTTATATAGAGTGTAAAGAGTGTAGGTCCTAGAACGGGCCCTGGGGGGGACACCGCAGTTAACTGATGCAGGGTTTGATAAGGTGTTTCCTACTTTTACTATTTGTTGCTTGTTTAACAGGAAGGCAGTAATCCACTTGTGAAGGGATCTGGAAAAGATGGTGATTCCATTGCTGTCCCTTCTCTCCATCTGATCTCAGAGATGGTGCAAGATCACGTATCACAAAAAAATATGCCGCTGCTATTGCTCGTCTAGTTTCTTCCTGATACTGGGTTCATGGCTCATATAAAGAGTTGTAATAGTAGCTTTTAAAATTGCACATTAGTATATGACTCAGAAGACTTCTGGTTTTTTCTTCAGAACTGCTCACGAACTCTAGCTTAGCAGAGGTGAGGAACGATCTGGCACAAACTGAAGCTGTGGTTTTGTGCAGAGAACATCATGAAAGCTCTACACAGGACTGTATCAACTGTGCAAACCTCCCAGCCTCATCTTCTTTCTAAGATGAGACTGGAACATCCAGTTCAAAGAAGAGGACATAGTCAGGGCTGGGCAAAAAGGCTTAACTGACACTGGTTTTGAAAGAATAGGTGTTGCAAGTGTAAAACTTAAGAAACAGGGCAACTGTAAGACTATTTTCTAACCGTGTTAAGGAATGTGGGGTCAACCTAGTGGCTTGTAAAGCTTGTCTCTTTGTAAACAATTCCCTGCTTTTCATTTAATTTTCAGACCTCATAAGGACAAGGTTATGCCTACTCTGATGCTGTCAGTGATCATAGTTCCAAATTATAATTCATAATTTTGCTACCTGACATATTAAGTGAGATAGCTTTCTTCTTGTATTGTAGGACAGATACAGCTTTACAGGAAAAGTGAAATTCATATGCAAACGGAAGGGAGAAAGAACATAATCATCTCTTTGAATACCCTAATTATAGTTTAGGAGATTGGGCAGGATTACATTTGTTCACAGATGATTAATTAGATGGCTATTGGAGACAGTCACAGGAAAGTATGCATTCTGCGTATACATGTCCAGACAGGCCTATTTCCACATATTTTGTACTTGAATAATCTGCCAATATTATCTGTTTATAGTGTAAAGAGACTATCAGCAACATTAGTCAGAGAAACTATTCTGGAGTCCTGGAGAAATGTGGCACAACGATCTATTCTTTCAAAATAACCTTGGGAATTTCCAAATGAAGCTTATATCACACAATTTATGTAATTTTGCCGGGTGTTCAAAATTATTATTTTTCATTCTGTGATATTTTTTTTCATGGCCTTCCATGACTCCTTGACCTATGTTAAAGAGGAAAGGATTGCCTCACTCTGTAATGCTCTTTAATTCAGTACTACTGGCAAACAGCTATCCGTTTGAAAGCCAATTCTGATCATTAGAATAGATTAGATTAGAATAGAATAGAATAGAATAGAATAGAATAGAATAGAATAGAATACCTTTATTGTCATTGCATTCAAAATACAATGAAATTTGAAAGCTACTCCAGCACAGTGTCCCAAACACCACATCACAATCACACTACGCAGTATTGGAAAAGTAAAATAATTAAAGTAATGATAATAATAATTAAAAACCTAGTCTAAAACCTATTTAAAACATATATTAAGTTAGATAGTTTAACAATGCCATTTTATACATAGAACTAAATCACAAATGTACTGTTTCATTCAAGACAATTATTGCCTTGGAAAAGAAACTTTCTCAGTCTATTAGTACTCATTTTAAGACACCTATAATTCTCCCTGATGTTGATGGTGATTATGAGGCATTATTAGCCAGAAGGTGGCTTAAACTATTTTAACTTTTGGTAATAACCCTCTTAGAGCTGCCTTTCCATTTACAGTCTCTCCCCCCCACCCCCCTATAATAAATACCAATTGCTCTTTGACAAAGACCGAGTGCTCTGTAGAACCAGGCTAAACATCTGATTGTTATACTGGATGCAGGAGTTCAGGTTTTCAAAACAGCTAAATACCAAGAATAGCAGAATAACAGAGTTCTTGGAAGTATTCTAGTCCAACCCCCTGATCAGGCAGGAAACCGTATGCAAGTCTTAGTTTTAAAAAGCACATTCATGTAGGTGATTTACTTTTGAATTAAAAAAAGCAATTTCAGAGTATTACTTAATCAGTACATATTTTGATTGGCCCACTATTTGTTTGCACTGAAAATCCTCCCCCACTGGCTTCAATGTCATGTTTATTATATTTATTATAAATTTTGAGAATAAGAAATATGAAGGGGGGATTGTACTTGCTGTGCTGAGTGGAATTTACACAAGGGGAGATATACATACATTCCAATCTACATACATTCCAACTGCAATTTGAGCAATCTCTCAGAAACAGAAGATCTGTAGTGGATTGCTGTCAATTCAGTGGTGGGATTCAAATTTTTTTTTACTACCAGTCCTCTGGGTGTGCCTTGGTGGGCGTGGCTTGGTGGAGGTGGCAGGAGAAAGATACTCTAAAATCTCCATTCCCTCCCCACTCCTGGGGGAAGGTTACTACAAAATCCCTATTCCTTCCCCACTCCACTAACCTGCTTTCCAGCTCCATTCTCCTATGCAGGGCAACAAAAGAAGACCAGCCAATGATCAGCTGGGACTCAGAAGGCGGAGAATAGATGGGGCGGGGCCAGTCAGAGGGGGTGTTTGCCGGTTCTGCAAACTACTCAAAATTTCCGCTACCGGTTCTCCAGAACTGGTCGGAACCTGCTGAATACCAGCTCTGTGTCAACTGCATTATTCTGGCTGGTAATTGGTGCGATGGGCTGTATCCTCTTCCTGGTGATTGAGTATTCCTTTCCCATCTACCATCTCCTTCCTTCTTATCATTGAATATGGCCAAAATCTCCCTTTTCATATAATTGAGGAAATCATTGCAGTGTTCCTTTATGCAGGTGTTTGCTATTTATGGAATAGCCCAATTTCCATCCTAGATTAGATTAAATTAGATTAGATTAATAGATAGATGGATAGATAGGTAGATGATAGATAGATAGATTTCAAAGCCTCTTAAAGGAGAATCCACAGGGAGAATTAAGTTACTTTGTTGATGTGCCAATATCCAGAGAAATGTGTGAAGCATTTTCCTCTGTCTTGCAAACAGATTCTTGTACTTTCTAGCACGGTAGCCCCCAATGTTTTGGGCATCGGGGCCTGGTTCTATGGAGAGAGGTTTTTCTGAGGACCGGAGTGGGTGTGGTTTTGTGTGCTGCCTGTATCCTACGGATGGGGTTTCACTTGTTTGCGCAGCCCAGTTTCTGGCATGGTGTAGCCCGGTGCCAGTCCACAGACTGTGGGTTGGGGACCCCTGTTCTAGAACAATCTCTTACTAGAAGATGAAAGAAGCCTATTTTTTGTGTGTTTGCATTTGTATGAACTATCAATTGCTCTTTGAATTTTTTTGAACCACACAAACAGAATGCAATCAGGCATCTATGATGGAATGGAAATCTGATTGGCTGAGATGCAGAGTGATGAGCCATTTCATTGATAGCAGATTTCTTGGCACAAATTATCCAGCAGTATGACGAATGAGCTGGGGTTAGGAAAAAGATCACCTGTGGTTACTGGATGTGTGGCTGAGAAAAATCAGGCTGAGGAAGTTGTTGTTGAAAAGGGAAAATAGATTTTTCCATTCATCATTGGGAGGAAATTTGGAGTTTTTATTGTCTTTTTTTTTTGGTGGTGTCCAAGATGAGTAAAGTCATTATGAAAATAATACAGAGGCCCCAGGAATGGAGAGTACTCAGCATTATGTGTTCCCTCATGTTTCTGCCTGTTTAGATTCTTCTGGTCACAAGGATTTCCCACTCTATTTTACAATTATCTGAAGATCAGGAAAAAGCAGGCAACAATGCTGGCATTGGAACAGGAATCAAAAATAAAAATCAGGGAAAAATACATACATGATGAAAGGGCATGATGAGGAGATAGAGCTAAGAGTGTTACTCAATAAAACTGTATGTTTTAACAATTTTCAGAGCTACCTTATATCTCTGTCAACTCTTTTAAAAGCCCCAATAAATCCTTGATATTTGTAGACAAAACTAAAATCCTGTGGGATATATCAGAATTGCAATGACACTTGAGAGAAAAGTATATTACCTAAGATGAGGGTGAAATTTGAAATGGTATTTAGCAATGTTTTTCAACCTCAGCAACTTTAAGATAGGTGGACTTCAACTCCCAGAATTCCCCAATCAGCATAACTGGGAGTTGAAGTCCACCCATCTTAAAATTGTTAAGGTTGAGAAACACTGAAACATAGTTTATAATTACAGACGTGAACACCAGCCTCACTGCAGAGTTAAGTTGCTTTTTAAATATGACACAATTTGTAAAATAGATTATAACATGACACGGGGACTGAGAATTAATATCAGAGGTGGTATTCAGCAGGTTCTGATCAGTTCTGAAGAACTGGTAGTGGAAAGTTTGAGTAGTTCGAAGAACTGGCAAATACCCCCTCTGACTGGCCCCGCTCCCATCTATTCTCTGCCCCCTGAGTCCCAGCTGATCGGCTGGGTCTTCTTTTGTTGCCCTGCACAGGTGAACAGAGCTGGAAAGCAGGTTAGTGGGGTGGGGAGGGAATAGGGATTTTGCAGTAACCTTCCGCTGGATTGGGGTGGGAATGGAGATTTTGCAGTAACCTTCCCCTGCCACCTCCACCAAGCCACGCCATGCCCACCAAGCCACGCCCACCGAACCAGTAGTAAAAAATTTTGAATCCCACCACTGGTTCATATATATCAATCTGAATCAAGTATCTCACTGAAAATGCAGAAAGCTTTGCATAAAGCTGCTCTCCACAGCATTAAAGAAATCTGTTAGATTTTTGCTTACTCCAAAGTCTGAACAAGGATAGACAGAAGTTTCATCAGCTTAAATGTTGTTTTTCTTTCTTTTCAGTGACTCACTGAAACATACTATAAAGTAGTGTTTATTTTGCTTTCAACTTGTCATTAAATATTCAAGAAGGATGGAGGGAGGAAAGGAGTAACTTTTTTGCAATGTCTTCCAAACATAACTTTTTAAGTTTCAACTAAAATTATAGGAGAACTTGAGGGTCAGTTTATTAGATTTATATCCTGTCTTTCCTTCAGGAGTTCAACACAGCATACACCATGCTCCCACCTCTTATTTCTTTCCCACAATAACCACCCTGTGAAGTCAGATGGACTGGGGGGAAAAATGGCTGGAAAAATTACGCAACTAGCTTTCCTGACTGGGGCCAAACATAGCAACCTCATCATCAACCTATTACACATATGCTCAAATCCCTATGGTGGCTTCCTGTTAGCTTCCATGTGGAATTGCTGGTTCTCACCTACAGATTCCTACATAGCTCCTAGTTACTTGCCACCTTCCAACCCATGTGTTTCAGGACAAATTGGCAATTCCTTGTTTCTATGAAGTAGAGGCCCATAGACACTGCTTCTCAGTAGCAGTATCTCTGGTATGAAAACTCTTCCCTGAGAAATTAGTTGTCTCTCATTGTTCTGGCCTTTGGAAACTCTTAAAAATAAAATAGAAGAAGAAGAAAAATTGAGTGGCTCCAAAGAGTTATGGAAGTTGATTTGGAAGTTATGGAATGCCAAGTTTGATTATTTTTCTAAAATGCTTTGGGGTTTAAGATTTCAGAATGTTACATATTTAGTTCCTACTCTGGAACTAAAATGCTTGTAATGTATATTCCTGTCTTGCTTTACTTATTGTAAACTCCTAAGAATTTTGCATTTGTGGAGGGTATACATATGATAGATAACTAAAATAAATTGTATTATTTTGCAATTGTATTATAAACCGTGTTATTTTTGAAAGTTAAAGTATGCTTCAAACCCTGCAGTGAATCATGGCTAATTCTTCTGTGCTGTCAATATGTTCCCCCAATATTTCCTGTGGCGAAATTTTATTTTATTTTTCCTGTGCCTAGCATTCTTTTGTGTTCCTCATTTTCAACAGTTTGGGGAACTAAAGTCTGGCTTCAGTCTGGCCGTTTAGTTGGTTTTTTAAAAAGTCCCTAACAGACCTCAACTATAAAATAGTAATCCAATCACTTCTATCGAAATCTCATATAATGTAGTTAATTTAATTCTATGATGTAGAAATTGATTGATACCACTACCTGGGGCCTTTCTAAATGATAATCCAGAATGGGTGAAGTTTTACTCATCAAATAGTGTAGCCTTAATTAGGTAGTATGTACTCAATTACTGTTGCTAAAGTCCAAAAGAGAATTTCCTACTCAATAAAGTCTAAGTGGTTTTGTTCCTCTAATCCGATTTCTATAATCTCCAATTCTCTTAAATCTGATACAAGGGTTCCCCCCGCTGCCGCCTTTCTTCAGTTATTCCGTGCGGTTTTGGCTTCTGAGGTAACTCATTTTCCAGGTCTATTTGCCAAAAGTTCCCTCCAGCCAGATCTCTTCATTAAACTTTTCAGATGTGTACTCCGTTGCCTTCATAAATGGCTCCTCAGCAGACCCTTCCTCCATTTCTACTGTATCACAAATTTTGGCCACTTGGTAGTTTGTTAGCAGGATTCCTTCAAACTAAAAGATTATCTTGTTCCCAGATCTTTGTTCAGCCTCAGCAGTCTGTTATTCCAACTCATTTTCCAATTGTTAAACTTTTTAAATTTAGAAGCCAGACTAATTTCTGGAGCAGACAGCTGCTTCTGGTTTTCTAGTAATCAATCCAAATTGGTTAATTTACTTTCATTTTCAAACAACTTGAACTCTTGGTTGCATAGCATACCATCCATCGGTGTGATGTAGAATGTCAAAAGTATGCTTTTGACTTACAGAATTATCTTAAAATACTATTCAAAGGGCATTAGAGGATCCTGAGTAAAATGTCAAAAAAATCCAAGTAAGTAGCCTCATAACCTTTCCTTTGTTCAAGAAACCCCAAAGTCCTTAGATTTGCATTGTCAATCAAACAATACTAAAAAAAGAAACACATTGGAAATCTGTGCAAATCAAACATCTGATGAAAATAGAATTTTTCAAGTGCTTGAGAGATTTTACTTAGGTTATCTCCCATTGTTCTGGCCTTTGGAAACTTTAACATTCACTATTTGGGTTACAGAACTTGTTTGGCAGGAGGTAAATGCATGGAGGACCCTGCTTTGAAGATGGTGAATGGACAGAATCCATGAGAATTTAGGATTCAGCTAAACATGGCTAAGATGCTGAGCTTGTTGATCAGAAAGGTCAGCAGTTCAGCAGTTTGAATCCCTAGTGCCCTGTAATGGAGTGAGCTCCCATTACTTGTCCCAGCTTCTGCCAACCTAGCAGTTCGAAAGCATGTAAAAATGCAAGTAGAAAAATAGGGACCACTTTGGTGGGAAGGTAACAGCATTCCATGCGCCTTTGGCATTTAGTTATGCTGAACACATGACCACGGAGACGTCTTCGGACACCGCTGGCTCTTTGGCTTTGTAACAGAGATGAGCACTGCCCCCTAGAGCTGGAAATGACTAGCACATATGTGCGAGGGGAACCTTTACCTTTTTAAAAATGTACAGGGTTAGAAGATTGGGGCCATCTGAAATTTCTGAATGAAAAATTATTTCAGCCGCAGTTTTCATGACCGTGTCCATCATACTATCATACAATCTAATCAAGCTATTATGAAGGCAAATTGGAACATCGTTGTGAGAGCAATACAGTAAGGTGAATACTGTAAGTGGGAATGTAAGTGGGAATGCACAGAGAACAATCTCTTTTGGGCTAGGCATAGATGTAGCATTTTTGAGCAAACTTCTTGTAGAAAAACAACATATTGGCAAGAGAGCTAGGCTGATCCTTTCTCCTTAAGTTAATTGTGTCCTTAGTGAGAAACCTTCAAAGTTACAATTTTCTTTAGCCTGAAGAGGAAAAATCTGTCTAATTTACCATGCATTTCTACTGACTGCACATACTATATTTCTCTTTGGTAATCTGAATTAGAAATTTGAATTTAGAATGAATAAACTAATTACGTTCTTTGAGTTGAAAGTTGGTGAAAAAGAAATAATTCTGGGCTGGAGGAGAAATAATACCAAAGTGGCTTGGGAATAAATTCAATTAATTTTCATTCATAGAATGAATATGGTATAGTGATGGGAAATCTATCAGCATGTTGCAGAAAACTATGTTTAAAGTCCCCCCCACATTATATTTAAAAAATGACGAGACAGATCTTTCCCCTCAATCTGTTAAACTGAAGCCAAGCAGATTCAGTAAGAAACTTTCCATATACAAAGTATGCGTGGTAAACACAACTTTGGGCGTAAATTACTTTAAAAGTAATTACTTTAAAAGCTTTTTGGGTTAGAGCTTAAAAAGCAGGATATTTATGTCATCTACATCAAATGAACTTTTGGTCATTTAGCATGTAACCAAGATCCAAGACTTAAAAGTTCTATTCTTATTTTCTCTGCGGTTAGACCTGGTTGAGTTTGAAACCAGGAACCATAAATCCTAATCTTGGCCCTGAGTGGGCAGTGAGGTTAGTGAGAAGAAAGCAGATATGGTTATTTGGAGCACGGCTGCGTCCTCTCAGACAAACCCATTGCACTGTAGTTGCTTCTATGGATGGAGCGTTAACAGTTTGTGTGTTTAGTTAGATGGGGGTGGTTCACTTTCCTTGAATAATCCATTGTTCCTGGAACTGGTGAATAGCCAGGCATTTGTCTGAAAAGGAAACTCAAGCTGGGCTGAGAGCCAGGCCTCAGTTGGAAACAGATGCTCTCGCCCCTCTGAGCAAAACGGGTGGGAAGCCTGGCGGATATTTATGTGTGGGGGCAAAGTGCTGGTAGTGATCGCAATAGGGATTGCAACAGAATGGGCCCCAAAGAGGAAACCGTGGGCAGGGATTTTGAGTTGAGGGGATGCACCTTGTCAGGTTGCAAGTGGCAAGGCTGGGAGGCAGCTTTGGAACTGGAAATTTTGGAGGGATAATCTGCAGAACTTTTTTTTCTATGTCTTCATGCACTCTTCTCTGACTTGGCATTCTATCAGAGTACTGGGCTCTTGTGACACACACAGCAACCAAAGCTTTCTCATGCATATGTATCCTTCACTTTAGAACGCCGACTGCCCTGGCAGTGAACTTCTATCTGCTAGCTAGAAGACTGCCATCATTCTGCATATTCCGTTCTGAGAAAGAAGGATGGAGACCATCACCTCATCTTCAGCTGAGCATATATGGCAGAACTAGCTCTATCCTCACAGGCTCTATGCAGTGTTATGGATTCAAATAAAAGGGTTTGGGAGAGTACAAGGACCAAATGGTACTTTGGTTAATAAAATAATGTTAGCACATAAATCTTGTAAGACGTTGTGCTCTTGCATGGTTCTGCTGAGGTTTTTGTGCTCTCTCTCTCTCTCTCTCTCTCACTCCCTCTCTTTCTCTCTCTCTCTGTAAAACAGGGTCGCCCAGCCATTGCTTAAAATGGTGCAGTGATATTTAAGGCCTGAAAGGGAAATAGAGTATCAGGGGAAAGGGGCAAAATGATGTGCAACCCAATACAGCAAAGTGATGTTTATGCATAGAATGAAGCGAACTGGATAGAAAAATAATCCCAGTTGTGGGATACAAAAGCTTGACATTTTTTGAGGCTGATCCCTGTTTCCTGGACTCATTTTGCAAACTAGGTCTTGAGACTATATAGCTCGCATCAATTGCAGCACGTGTGCAGTGCGTTTAATTTGGCAGGGACTGGACTGTTCTCTTAAAATCAAAGGTGAGAAAACGATATGTCGGAGATCTGGGCATCTTGGAACACTGGCAGGACTGATGAATCCACAGCAATGTGATAGGGAAGTGACAGAAGAATTTAACATCACGGTATTCCGTAAAAAAATAGGTGGCGTAATTGTGAGGCGGGGGGGCAGGAGTGGGGAAGCCCACAGCCTTCTGCAAAATGATGCTCTGACCGAGTGGATGTGTTTGGGGGTACCGCTGAGATCATGTCTTCCCTCCTTTCCGTTCCCACAATGATTCTGCTGACTGGAATTGTGCCAGTAACTACCACATGAAAAAGTTGTATGTAATGGGAGCAGAGCATCATTTCATAAGTTTCCTGTTAGGACTGCATTTTTAGTGGGAATCAGAGTAGGAGTTTTAAGTATTCGGAGAATACAAGATCTTGTGAAATGAAACTCCAGGCTATGTTTGGCATTATGCGTGTTTATTATTATCCACTGTCTTCTTCACTGGAGCTGGCAAGGAGGAATCACTGATTAAGCTTCGAACTGATCAAAGGAGAAAATATTTTAAACCTATTCTGTGTGGGCCTCCTAAGAATAATTCCATCTTTCAGAAATGCTAATAATATCTCAAGAGATTGCGCTGTTGTTGTTGGGGATTCTTGTCCAAAGTACAGCATGGTTTGAAAGGTTTAAAAACCTGCCTTTTTTCTTCGTATGTTCCATTTCCACATCAAATAAAGTAGATGCCATTCATAATAAGGCAGACGTGAAAAATCAAGCAATTAACCACACAACACAGGTGTCATGCTTCTAGTGGAGACTGATTCTGAGGGAGAGGAGGAACAGCTGACAGGGAGTGGAAGTATGGCTCCAGAGGTTGTGGAGGAGGCTGGGAAAGGGCAGAGGCCGGCTGGGCAGTCAGCGGAGGACCCAGGCCCATCCCCTCTCCATCCTAGGGCATGCAGGGAGGAGAGGATAAGGGAGAGACATGGTCTACTGGGGGCGGGGTTGATCCTCTTCATGGGCTGCAGCTGTGACAACTGAATAAGAGGATGGACATGCGTATGGGCGAGTGCTGGAAACAAAGCATGGAAATATCTCTAGTTTATGGTTCCTCTCTGAGTTTGGTGTCCTTCCCAGTGTGTGCCCTGATATCTGTGGACGTCTTCCAGCCCTTAACTTGCCTGGTTTGTGTTGTCTTTTACTCTTTATAATTTAAACAGCATTTCCTCCTTGTAACTGCTTGTGTGGGAGTGTTTTGTCTTCAGTCAAGAATATTTGGAGCTTGGAAGCAAAGTGAAGGAATAACAGGGGATTTAAACTGTTTTTTGTGACTATGTTTATTTTGTATCCTGCCCTGGGTCATCACAACAGGCCACCCTCAACTTGCAACCATCATTGAATCCGCAATTAGAGTTGTGAGAGGTGTTGGTCTTTAAATGGATCACCACATGAGCACACCCAATTTCACAAGCTTTTTTGCAGCGGTCATTAAGTGAATGTGACCATCATAAAGTGAACACATGATTGTTAAGGAAATGCCATGTTATTAAGTGAACCCATTGTTCTCTATGGGGTGTTTTTTGCTAGAAACCGGAAGTAAACATCAGTTTCCAGAAAAAATAAATGTCTAAGTCACAGTCATGTGACCACGGGACTCTGGTCATAAATACAAGCCAACTGTCCAAAATTTGATCACATGAACACAGCTAGTGGTGGTGGGAGGGAGGTCTTCAGATTTTCACATCTGTCTTATAAATAGTTTTCTCAGAGTCCATTAACTGCCTGGTCATAAGTTGAGCACTACCTCTACCATTCATGTTAATTTAACAGTAAATCTCAAATCTATTCATCTGCCCAGGAAGGACCATCATTAACAATTACATTGCCCAGGTTGTCCTTGGCTTACAACAGTGACTTATGACTATTTTTCACGCTTACGACCATTGCAGTATCCCTATGGTCACGTGATTTACATTTGGATGCTTGTGCCGGGGTCATGTGATCACATTTTGTGACCTTCTGAGACAAGCAGAGTCAATGGGGAAGTTGGATTCACTTAACAACCGTGTTATTTATTCAACAACTGCAGTGATTCACTTCACAAATGTGACAAGAAAAATGATAAAATGGGGCAAAACTCACTTAACAAATTCCTCACTTAGCAACATAACTTCTGGGCTCAATTGTAGTCGTAAGTGGATTATATGTCTGATGATTGCAGTTGGAAATACAATGCTAAACGAGGCAGTGTATGCAGTGGTGGGATTTAAAATATTTTATTACTGGTTCTGCGGGCATGGCTTGGTGGGCATGGCAGGGGAAGGTTACTACAAAATCCCCATTCCCTCCCCATCCCACTAACCTGCTTTCCAGCTCCATTCTCCTGTGCAGGGCAACAAAAGAAGACCCCGCTGATCAGCTGGGACTCGGGAGGCAGAGAATAGATGGGGGCAGGGCCAGTCAGAGGTGGTATTTGCTGGTTCTCCGAGCTACTCAAAATTTCCACTACCGGTTCTCCAGAACTGGTCAGAACCTGCTGAATACCACCTCTGAGTATATGTGATGGAAATTGCATACATAGTTAGAAAGTACCAGCATTGTTTGCAATCCAAAATGATTTGAGGACAAATATTGCTTTAAACTCGAAGGACAGATTTTCAGAACACGGGGAACCAACAGCATACCCGCTGGCTTAAAAAAATAAAGTAATAGTGATTTTCCGTGACCTTACTACACCAGTATACAAATAATGTGGTATAAAGTGGCATGTGGTTCCTTAATATTTTTCCCCTCTTGGAAATAAAACTATAATTAAATTACCCTTCTCTGGCTATTTAAAGGTGATGTTGACATTTTCAAGGAACCAAGGTCCTTTTCCAGGGTCTCTAAACTATTTTGTAAATCAGTGAAGACCATCTAAATGCGGCCACCTGTCATGTTGCTAATCTGACTACAGCTAGTTGTGGGGTTTTTGCCAGAGTACGTAAAATCTTTGCTCTTGCTGTTCAAAGTGTAAGCAGTTTGTCAACATTTTTGACAAGGTTATCAAACCCCTGCTACTACCTGATACCTTGACAGACCTTCTAGCTTCCCTGGATTGCTCACTTAATTCCTTGCTTTTTACTCCATATTCTGGATGAGTTGATGACAAGGATTTGCCTTGAACATTAATATTAAGTTTGACATGTGGTTTTCAAAATTGCAACCTTTGAAAGAATGTCTGGTCTTGATGAGAAATTCATTGTTTTCCTGAGTAGCCTTGTTTCTCTGTTGCTTAATCCCTCTACTTGCTAACAGCTGGAGATCAGTTGGAATTTGTGTCCTGCTTTAACCCTGAAGATCAACTCTTCTGTTAAGTATAAGGAAAGGGAGCCATTAAATGGGGGGAGTAGATAAAATATTCCTGTTACAGAAGTTCTGAAAAGAGTGACAGTAACATTTTTCTCACAAAACTATATTTGATATTAATTAGCTGGCTTAATACAGATACTACTTGCTTAACAACCACCTGTTCAGCAATCATTTGAACTTGTGACAGTGCTGAACGAGTGGTAGTTATGACCTGTCCTCAAACTTCTGTCCATTGGAGCATCCCTGCATTTATGTAGACACCATTTGCAATCTTTGTTGGCTTCCTACAAGCAAAGTCAATGGGGAAGCCAGCAGTAAGTTGCAAATGGTGACTGCCTGAGGTCCTTGCTAATGACACGGTAGGACTCCCTTAATGATGGTAACCAGGAAGTGATTCCATTCCCAGTTGGTATTGTTCACTAAGGACTACCTGTATTTTATATTCAATACTAATATTTGAGGACATCAAAAACCCATTTTAATTGTATAAGCAATGCTCTGCAATAATGTTCAATGAGAAGAGTTCTTTTGCAGTCACTGTGAATAAATTCTATATGATTTCTGTTATCTTATCGTTTTATCCCAGTAGAGATCTAAATAAGAAATACGCTCTTTTAGAAAAAAACGAACGTGCATGCTTTATGTCATTATAAATATTAAAAGTCAGATTTTAGAATCGAAGTTTAGAATTTGCAAAATTTGAAAATCCTGCCTGTATTTCCAAAAGGTGTTTCAATACTACAGTAATTTGAAATGATCTTTTATGTTAAAGACCACAATCACCCGGCCTTGCATGATATTGATTCTTCCTACATTATATGGGTTAGAGGTGCCTGATAGTCTTTATAATTTTTATTAAAACTTTCAAACAAGAAGGTATAAACATTAACTAATATAAAGAAGAAAGGAAAAAATAACAGAAATGTAAAAAGTGCAAGAAAAAAAAAAGTTGAAGAGAAATAGAAAAGAAGGAAATAAGATAAAAAATGGCTTCTGATATTCTTCACAGCAGTTCTAAGTACAAATATATTTTTAACTTCTCTCTCTAAAGTTTTATGTCATAATTTTTCTTCTTTCTATAATCTATCATGTCTAATCATGTCTCACAAATTCATTTTTTAAATTTGTTTGCAAAATGTCCATAAGAAGCTTCCTATCACCAATAAATGCAGATATTTTTTCTCTAATGAAAGAAGTTTACCCATTTCAGCAAAATCTATCAAGCGTGTTTAGAGGATATAATTTTTTTCTTATTTTGTAGTCACCTCATTTCATTTACCAGTTGTATAGCCAATGTAGATACCATCTTCCTAAACCTGCATTCTTGTATTTTCCCATTACTTCTTCCATGTTTGTTTTCGTTCCATAAAAATTGATTACGAAGGAATATAATATAATAATATCTTTGAATGTGGTGCCAGCTCCCAGAATGTTGCTCAATTAATTTGTAAAGGTTGAAATCCCCATTAGTTACTCTCAATCTATTTCTTCCTTTTTTAAAAACAAATCCGAATTGTGCTAAGTAATGTTCGAATTGTTTATTCACATAATACCAGGACATGCGTATTAGTAGAAATCTTCCAATGGAATCATTTTAATAACAAACTGAATCTTTCTGCCGGGAAGTTATTATTTTCCATTCTTAGTGTTGCGTAAGAAAAAAAAAACAAAGGATAGGGAAGCTCAGGAATCTTACAAGTGAAAAGCGTTGTCTAAACATCCTCCAAATACTGTAAGCTCTATGAATGAGGCACAGTGATGTTTAAAAAAATGTCTTGAAGCATCGCAAATATCCACTGAAACTGATTTTGGTTTTCCCATAATGAGGCATTTTAGGTATTCCATTTAGATTTTAGTGAATATTGGTAATAAAGCATATTTGGATACATAGGTATCTCACAGTAAACCATTTGGGTTTAGAAACACATTGGGACTTTTTACATGTTCTTTTGTACCTCCACCTATGTCCTGAATGTACGTTGGCACAAGTGTAACTTCTGAAGTTGGTCTCTGAGAGCATCGCATATCCACATGTGATTTTGGTGGTGCTTCATATATTACAAAATTCCTACGTAAGAAGATGAACTTTAGACAGTCATATCTGGTGACTGTACAATGGTTGTGTAACAGGCAAGATCATTTGCATGCTGATTCCATACTGATGTTGAGAGTTGAGGGATTTTGCGATGAATCAAACCACTGGACCTGCTTTCCTCAACTTGGTATCCTCCAATAAGTTGGCCTTCAACTTGTGTAATTCCCAGCCAGTGTGACTTTTAAGTAAATTCCCCTGAGTTCCCATCTAACCTTCTTTAAAAGGGTAAGAAAGTAATAGAAAAATTACAGAATTTAGGGGAAAAGGGGAAAATACATTTAAAAACCCTATGAAAATAAAACAAGCAAACAAAAAAAATAGTGAAAACTATTTGTGTGTGTATGTGTGCGCGCGTGCGTGTGTGTATTAATAACATTTCTAAAGTTACCTTAGGAAACATGTTGTCTAATATTACAAAACGTCACAAAATCTATGCCCAGGAAATGCATTGAGTCTCTTTTAATTAAGAGATAAAATTGCCTTTTTAAAATGTATGTCACATATCTCTTGAATCTAATCCTTACTACCAAAAATATTACTACTTTTCTAATTCCTCAAAATAATTTTCTTAGCTTCACCCTAGTCCAGAAACAACCATAACTCCTCAAAAATAGTCAAATTCCAGAGTTTTAGGATTTAACATCTTTAACACTAAACTTTCCCCCCTTAAATTGGTTTATCTACTGTATCTTTAAATATTATTCCAAAGTGATATTAGTAAATCACAGGACAAAATTATATAAATCATTGAGCCCTCAATTATTTTACATCATCACTAGAGAAAGTCATTGTGCAAGTATTCTGTCTCCCTTTCTGTAATGTATTGTTTTTATGGTAAGAGAAATTATGGATGAAATGTTGGTAAGACACAGAGAGTTACAAATAGAAAACAACATCATCTGAATTGGTTTCTGGCAGAATTCCATGTATGCGGCTAGATAAGTGCACACTAAAAATCTTTTTAAATTATATATCAAGATCCAAAGTCATGGGAAGGCAGCATTGCAAGATTTCTGCTTTCTTACCTGAGCCTTCCTCAAAATGCCTATAAAGATGTTAAAATCTCACGTGACATTTTGCACCATATCTGAAGTGGGATGCTCAAAATCTTGTGAGATAGAACAGCCTTATGAGTTTTTGGACAATTTAAGGAATAACAAGGTTGCAGGGAACAGACCCTGCATATTACAAGGTGAAGCTAACTGAAAAGGTTTGTCAAACCTATCCTAAGATAAACAGGGCTTTATATAATGCATATTTCAATTTAGTTCAATAGTAAATTGGCAACCCAAACAGTTAACTTCCAAATAGATGCAATAAAATAACTTAACTTCCAAATAGATGCAATAAAATTTCCCCCTTTGGCAACCCAGCCATAATATTTTACATCATCTACACTTTCAGATCCAAGCTGAAAAGCATCCTCTGGGGGAGTACATTACACTAACTTAACCATTGTCATGATTTAGGACTGTATTTCCAGGTTCAATTACAGTCGTAAATTGAGGACTACTTGCAAGGATGTCATTACTATTTTGTATTCCTCATTTCCCAGAAGAACATATTTTGAGAGCAGATTCATTCTGGGCTTGGTATACTGGCAGCATCTGCCTCATCTTGCTGGGGCACAGTTAAGCAGAGTCAGGTATGGATAGTACCCTTTTCATTTATTTACAGTAGGCACTTAAAAGGTTTGCTCAGGTAACTCATTTTAAAATACAGCTCTGGGTGACTCATAACCATAATTCCCAAGCTAATAAAAACATAAAACTGGCACCTTAGTCACCCCTTTGGGATGCCCCAACATCAAACATCCTCACTCAATCCCAGTGCCTGGGTAAAAAGCCAGTCTTGATGACTTCCCAGAAGGCTAAATGTTTGGGTACCTGTGTTCTCTCCCCACCCTCTCCCCCTTCTCTGTGTATGAATATATTCTATAAGGTGACCTGGTAAGCTAGGCAGATACTCTCAGGCAGAAGACCTACAAAGAACCTATGCCATGCAGGACTTTGGAGATGGTAACCAATACTTTGAATTGCACCTGGAAGAAAGGAAACTGGGAGCCAGCACAGCTTGGACAACCGAAGTATAATGTAGGCAAAACTAGAAGCATCCAGAACTGTGTGTACAAATCTGTTCTGCAGCAGGTGTAGCTTCCAGATAGACCTCAAGGGCAGCCCCATGTAAAGTGCATTGCAGTAATGCTATCGGGCAGTGACAAAGGAATAACTTTCCTTGGGAAACCATCAAGGAATTATTCCAGGCTTTCGGCTGGCCTGGGAAGTAGAAGGAGAAAAAAAAAACAACTTACCCACCACCCCTAAATAAGGCAGTGGCAAACTGCTTCGCTACTTGCCACCCTGTCAGCTAGGAAGGCAGCATGAAAAATAAATATATTTTTTTTCAAATCAATTCATTTGTAGACAACCTGGTGTCTTCCAGAAGTTTGAAACATGTATGTAATGTATGTATGTATAATATATATAAAGGTATAGTATAAAATTATGAAAGCAAATAACAAGAAACAAAAAGCAGAGTAAATTCAGTTGCAATCAAAATTAAAACCAGTATCATTTACATCACTTAATGTTGCTTCAATTTTCATTGGCCGTTGTTTCAATAATATGTTTATGTGTGCCCCAGGAATACCTTCTGGTGTCACATATTAAACATCAGGTGGGGCTATAATTTAAACCTTCACTGGGAGATTTCCTTTCCCGGTAAAGTGTATGTACTACAGGCTGCTTCTAGTAAAGCTGGATTTCATGACATATCAAGATAGTTTATTGACCACAATTAGGAAGCTCTTGGCTGTTTTACCAAGGACTTCTGCTTTCAGCTCAGCTAAAGGAAAAATTAGGAAGATTGATAGCAAAACTAGGCTTGTAGTCATTCAGTTACATTAAAACCCCACTTAGGGTAGCAGGAAAATATTATAAAACAGAAATAAAAATACAACAGTTTCTTCATATCCAATATAATTTGGTTCAAACTAACAGAATACAATTTATATGCATGGTACTGGTATCTTTTGCAAATCCTGGCAACATCTTGATGTTCTGTTTACTGGCAATATATTTAAGCCTTTCCGAATCTATGATTCCTGCGTAAACATTGTCTGCAGTAATTACATGCACAATTACCAGTAAGAATAGCATTTGGTGTCATACGTAATATGTTGCAATTGTTTGGAAAACTAATTCATAAATTAATAGATGGAGCAAGTATATTCTTTTTGGGTGAACATTTAACTTATAAATTTAGGCTGGATTTCAAGCTGATACATGCAGGTTTACTGGAGACTTGCAATATGACAGATCAAATGTCTCTGGTGGAGTTTTATATCATTCAGTGTATTTCAACTTACAAACCACCAAGTATTAATAAATCTGTTGTAGTTGAGCAATGAGAGGCTAGACCAGGGCTTGGGTGCAACAAGACTTTATTGGAACAATAAAGGACTGAGCGTGTTAGCCCTGCCTGGAGCAGGCTTCCAGCGATCAGCGGCTGGCCGGACCCTGCAGCTGGCTTTTATAGCCGGCTGTCTAGGGAGGCCAGCCAATGAGGGGCAGCAAACGCCCCCGCAGCATGAACGGACCTGGGTGGGGACTTTGGCAAGTTCCAGGGACATAACACCCCTTCCCCCCAGATGCGAACACGCATAGTCACTTAAATAAGCGGGCGGTCTGTGCTGGCGCCCCGAGCGTCGTAACTCCAGTGAGTTACCAAGTGTCTCAGAGTCCGAGGAACCTGGTAGCGTTGGTGATGGGGTGCAGCCTCGCTCTGGGGTTTGCACTGGCACCGGTGTGGTGCTTCTGGTTGGCGATGTTGTGGTCCCGTCTACTGGTGCCGGTGGCGGACCCATCTGGCAGTCCCGGTCTACTGCCAACTCTCCTGGTCCGGGTGTAGGTGGTGCAGTGGCTCTGGCATGGTCTTCGATGGGAGCTTGGTGTGGCACCTGGGGGTCAACCTGAGCCCACGATCCGACACTGGCGAGGGTACCCTGTCGTTTCCTTAGCTGATCCAGGTGCCTTCTCCAGATGCGGCCGTCTTCCAGCTGGACTCGGTACGACTGGGGGCCGGTGATGGCTACTATCACTCCTGGGATCCACAGCGGGTCTCCGGCATAGTTCCTCGCAAATACGAGTTCCTGCAAGACAAAATCTCTGACCCCTGTCATTGAAGCGAGAGGGGTGTCAGGACAATAGTGAGGGTGGAGCCTATCCAACACAGTTCTTAGGCGCCTACCCATTAGAAGTTCTGCAGGGGACTTGTTTGTGACCATGCAAGGGGTCGAGTGTTGGCTCAGCAAGAAACGGGAGAGCCTGTGATGCCAATCTTCTTTGCTGAATCTGGCTAATGCTTCTTTTGTGGATCTAACGGCTCGTTCTGCCAATCCGTTGCTGGCAGGATGGAAGGGGGCCGTGAAGATATGTCGGATGCCAAGATTTGTGGCAAAACGGCTAAATTCTGTTGAGGCAAACTGGGGGCCGTTATCTGAAACAATGGTGTCTGGTAACCCGTGTGTTACGAATAGGCGAGTTAGAGCCTTGGTAACTGCTAGCGTGGTGGTTGTGGATAGTTGGGCCACATCGATCCATTTTGAGTATGAATCTACGACCACCAAGAAGGTCTTGCCGTGAATCGGACCCGCTAAGTCAATGTGTAGCCTTGACCAAGGTGCGTTGGCGCTCTCCCACTTTGTGGGGTGGTGACTGGAGGGGATGGTCTGGATTCCTGGCAGGGTTGGCATGAGCTTACCCACTTGACGATGTTGTCGTCCAGGCCCGACCACCAGACGTAGCTTCGTGCCAACGCCTTCATCCGGATGATGCCCGGGTGGCCCTCGTGTAGTGCCTCTAAGACTGGTGTGCGGAGTGAGGCCGGAATAACCACCCGGGTGCCCCACAGCAGGCAGCCCTGTATGCTAGACAGCTCCTGTTGACGGGTCTTAAAAGGTGTGAATTCGGCTGAGAGGTTTGAGCCCGGCCACCCCCTCCTCACCCAGTCCAGTACCTGGGCGATGGTTTTGTCCGTCTTGGATTTGGTGGCGATGTCGAGAGCGGTGACAGGGAGGTCGAGCTCGGTGACATCGAAGATGGCTTGGACCGGGGCCGGGTCTTCTGCTGGAGCTGGCAGGGGGCAGCGGCTGAGGGCGTCTGCGTGACTTAACGTTTTTCCTGGGCGGTGGATGAGCTTGTACGAATAGGCCGCCAGGAACAAAGTCCACCTCGTCATTCTGGGAGACAACACTTGGGGAGTCTGCTTGTCCCCGGAAAAAAGACCCAGGAGAGGCTTGTGGTCCGTGATTAGCTCAAAGTTGTGGCCAAACAGGAATTCATGAAATTTCTTAACCGCGGCCACTGCGGCTAAAGCCTCCTTGTCGATCTGACTATAGTTACGCTCTGTTGCTGAGAGCGTTCTGGAAAAGAAGGCAATCGGTGCCTCAGAGCCGTTGGGTAGTCTATGGCTTAATACGGCGCCAATCCCAAAAGGGGAAGCATCCGCGGCTAGTACCAGTGGAAGGTGTGGGTCGAATTGAATGAGGACCGCGTCAGATGTGAGCAGTGATTTGACTGCGCGAAAAGCGGTGTCTTCCTTGTGTCCCCAGTGCCAAGGTGCTTTTTTATCTAAGAGCCTGTGTAGAGGCTCTGCTACTGATGCTTTGTGAGGTAGAAATGATGCATAAAAGTTCAATAATCCCAAAAAGGCTTGTAGCTCGGCTTTAGTGGTTGGCGTGGGTGCCTCATGAATTGCCTTGACCTTGGA
Source organism: Pseudonaja textilis (assembly GCF_049901715.1). NCBI lineage: Eukaryota > Metazoa > Chordata > Lepidosauria > Squamata > Elapidae > Pseudonaja > Pseudonaja textilis. The sequence goes on from NC_141991.1 coordinate 143,455,190, forward strand.
CTCTAGGGGGTGGATGCCTGAGGCGTCAATCTTATAGCCCAGAAAGTCCACCTGTCTAGTGGCAATGGCACATTTTTCCTTTTTTAATTTGAGGCCATGCTGTCTGAACCTGTCTAACACTGCTCTGACTCTCTGGAAGAGTTGGGGTCTGTCCCTGGCCGAGACCAATATGTCGTCGAAGTAGGGTACTATGCCAGGGAGGCCCTGTAGTATACGCTCCATGAGGGATTGGAAAATCCCCGGGGCAACACTTACGCCAAACTGGAGACGCTTGCACCGGAAGGCACCCCTGTGAGTCACAATGGTCTGCAGTTCCGCCGTTTGGTTGTCAACGGGGAACTGCTGATACGCTTGCAACATGTCCAATTTGGCAAAAATGTTGCCAGGGTCAAAGGTATGCAGTAAATCTTGAATGACCGGGACTGGGTACGCGCTAACTTGTAGAAAGCGGTTGATTGTTGTTTTGTAATCAGAACAAATTCTCAGACTGCCATCCTTTTTGAGGGGTGTGACAATTGGCGTCTCCCATTTGGCGAAGTCTGTCAGCTCGATGACCCCTTGCTTTAATAATTTATCGAGCTCTGCGTCCTGTTTAGGCCGAATGGCGAATGGGACTCTACGCGGTTTCAGCCGGACTGGAACCGCTTGGGGTCAACTGCAATGAGATGGGGTCCCCTTATAGCACCCCAACTCATTGCTGAATACGTCTGAGTAGTCAGTGAATAAGGAGTCAGTGTCAGAAGCTGAGACAGCATGGACTCCTGTTAACCCTAGGCCGAGGTAGGGGAACCAATCAAGCCCCAGAAGACTGGGGAGGTTGCCGTTAACTACCACTAGAGGCAGGTGGCCTTTAAAAGCTTTAAAATTAACAAGGAACTTGCCTTTGCCGAGCACTGGAATGTCTTTTCCCTGGTAATCCCTCAAGGAGATCTGGCACTTCTGGAGCTGGTTTCTGGATAGTCTGGGCTGGATTTTCTTGAGGGTGCTCCAAGAGATGATTGAGAGCGCTGACCCCGTGTCAACCTCCATACGACAAGGTTTACCTTCTAATAGAACGGAAAGTGTTATTTTACTAATAGAGTGACAGGTGTGGTTAGCATGGTAGCAAGTGTGACAATTTAGTACTTGCCTTTGAGGCCCAGAATGGGAAAAGGAAGGAACCTTTTGTGCTGAGTTGTGCGCGGCCTGGCAGACTCTAGCGATGTGGCCTTTTTTGTGGCACTGGTTACAGATGGCACCCTTGAATTTGCACGTAGCTCTTGAGTGAGGTCCTCCACAGGATAGGCATAGGATGATGTGTTTGGGTGCGCTGTTGGTTTCTAGCCTGGCTCCTGCCTGTGGTTGTTTGGCATGGGTGAGGCGGTGGATGTCTGTTTGCTCGTTAGGGTCGTCTTCGTTGACTACCTCTTCTGAATGAACGGTGGCGCAGCTTTGTTTGGGAACGGGGCCTTGAATTTCAGTGGCGGACTGGGTTGCCAGCTCTGCTGCCAAGGCTTCCTCGACGGCCTGGGATAGGTTGAGGTCCTTCCTGGCGAGTAGTCGCCTCTGGAGGTGAAGGTCTTTGACCCCGCAGACAAGCTGGTCGAGGAGCATGTCATCAAGATAGTTCCCGAACCCGCAGTGGAGGGCTGCAGTCCTCAAGGCGGCCATATACTGATTGACGGTTTCCTTTTCTGCTTGCTTCCTCATCCGGAAGGTGAAACGCCTCGCGATTTGTGAGGGCCTGGGGGAGTAATGGTTGGTGAGAATTTCTAGCAACTCTGGCCAGGGGACATTTTTTAACTCACGTGGAGCGACGAGTGCTGTGGCAGTATCAAAAACGATGGCTCCGCAATAGCTGAGGAAGAATGACTTTTTTCTGTGCTCCCCAGCATCAGCCAGACCGATAGCATCGATGTAGTGGTTAAAACGATTCTTGTATGACTCCCATTTTTCTTCTTCCGGTTTGAACGGTGGGAAGGCTGGGTTGGAGTTCATGATGAGGACTCCTGCGTGATATGCTGTTGAGAAATCTCTCTGGGACACAAATGGCACTTGTGCTCTCGTTAGTCTAGTGACTTCAGCTCTGGAGAGGCTTCATAGACCTCTCTGCTCTCTCTCTGGGCTACAATTGGGCTGAGCTGCAACGACTGTTGGCAGCGTTTTGAAATTCGCGCTCCTGGAGAGCGTAGGCGGTGCTGGCTTGCCGCCTCTGATAGCGCTTTGAAAATCGCGCCTGCGTGAGTGTCAGTAGTTCGGAATAACAGCACCGCGCTGTATTCCGGCTAGAAATCCAAACGACAGCCGTTTGAATTTTGCGCTCTTTTTGTGCTGAGCGGCTGCGGCTCGCAGCGCTTCACTTTCCTCTGTAGCTTGCTAACAAGCGGCTACAGACGCTATTACTTTCGCTCTTGCTGACCGAGCTCTCCGGCGGCGCGGCTGCGGCTCAGCGGTTATTTTAGTGATTTCAGCTGTTGCGAATTGCCTCTGGTAGCCATCCCATCCTCGTCGCCAGTGTTGTAGTTGAGCAATGAGAGGCTAGACCAGGGCTTGGGTGCAACAAGACTTTATTGGAACAATAAAGGACTGAACGTGTTAGCCCTGCCTGGAGCAGGCTTCCAGCGATCAGTGGCTGGCCGGACCCTGCAGCTGGCTTTTATAGCCGGCTGTCTAGGGAGGCCAGCCAATGAGGGGCAGCAAACCCCCCCGCAGCATGAACGGACCTGGGTGGGGACTTTGGCAAGTTCCAGGGACATAACAAAATCATTGGATTGTAACAAAACAATCAGCTTGCCTACCTGCCCTGCCTTCCTTCCATTGACTCTAAGTTGCTTAAAAGACCAATGTTTCATATTAAGATTGAAAACAATTCATACTTATACTTGTTCATTTACAGTGTTTATTGAGTTTATTTATTTGTGCCTGGCCATTTGGATCATTTTTCTCTGTAAATAAATGAACAGATACAATATTTTGGCTCATTTTAATTGGGATCTCTCTATCTATTTTTAGGACTTGGGTGGAGAATAGATGATGCTTTAGGTCATATTTATTCAGAAATATTGAAAATTCAAAAGGAT